>NC_045127.1:44919525-46121953 GCF_007655135.1 Punica granatum
GAAGATTCCAGCCTAGAAGCTTGCTTCAGTCCATAATAGACCGTGCTAGCTTACAAACCTTTTCGGCACAATGTGGATCGACAAAAAACCCTCAGGTTGTGTCATAAACACATCCTCGAGGAGCTTCCCGTTCAGGAAAGCAGTTTTAGATCCATTTGCCAGATCTCATAATCATAATAAGCTGCATTGCAAGCAAGATCCTGATGGATTTAAGCATAGCTACCGGGGAAAAGGGTTTCGTCATAGTCAACACCATGAACTTGTCTGAAACCTTTTGCCACAAGTCGGCCCTAAAGGTAATCACATTACCGTCCATGTCAGTCTTCTTCTTGAAGACCCACTTACACCCAATGGGTTTTGCCCCTTCAGGTGGATCAACCAAAGTCCATACTTGGTTAGTATACATGGACTCCATCTCAGATCTCATGGCCTCCAGCCATTTCTCAGAGTCTGGGCCTATTACGGCTTCCGCATAGGTTGTAGGCTCATCATTATCTATGAGCAATACGTCATTGTCTTGAGTCACGAGAAATCCATATCTCTCGGGCTCATGACGTATCCTACTAGACCTACGAGGCTCCTGTGTCACCTGTGTAGAAGATTGTGCCACAACAACTTGTGGTACTTGTTCTGCAACATCGCCCGTCGATTGGTCAATGTCATTTTGTGGTAGAACTTCCCCAAGTTCTAATTTCCTCCCACTAGTTCCTTTGGAGAGAAACTCTTTCTCAAGGAATACCGCAGTTCGAGCGACAAACACTTTGCCCTCGATGGGATTATAGAAATAGTATCCTCGAGTTTCCTTAGGACCCCACGAAGTAAACATTTGTCCGATTTAGGGCCAAGCTTATCCGAAGACAATCTCTTCACATAAGCTTCGCAACCCCATATCTTTAGAAAAGACATCTTGGACGTTTCCCATACCACATCTCATATGGTGTCCTTTCAACTGATTTCGACGGAGCATTGTTTAATATGAGAGCAGCTGTCTGTAGAGCATATCCCCAGAAGGAGTCAGGTAAGTTTGCATGACTCATCAAAGATCGAACCATATCTAATAAAGTTCGATTCCTCCTCTCAGCTACACCATTCCATTGTGGTGTTTCAGGTGGAGTCAGTTGAGATAAAATCCCACACTGTTTAAGATAGTCAGCGAACTCATAGCTCAAAATATTCACCTCCTCGATCTGATCGAAGAACTTTAATGCTCTTACCCAACTGATTCTCCACTTCATTCTTAAATTCTTTGAACTTTTCAAAGGATTCAGATTTGTGTTTCATCAAAAACACATATCCAAATCTACTGAAATCATCAGTAAATGTAATGAAGTAGAGATACCCACCTCTAGCAAGCTTGTTCACTGGTCCAATACATCGGTATGTATGAGAGCCAAAAGATCACTAGCTCGCTCACCTTTTCCGGTAAAAGGGGCCTTAGTCATTTTCCCCATTAAGCAAGGTTCGCATGTCTCGATCGATTCTAAATCAAACGAGTCCAGTAATCCATCCTTATGGAGTCTAGAGATGCGATTCTCGCTAATATGGCCTAAACGACAATGCCAGAGGTAAGTCGGGTTCGAATCATTAGATTTGAGCCGTTTGGTTTCCACATTATAAATAGGCGTATCTAGATCAAGAACATACAGACCATTACTTAAATGTGCACTGCCATAATATACATCATTCATGTACATAGAACAACACTTGTTCTTTATAGTGAAACAAAATCCCTTCTTGTCCAAACAAGAAACAGATATTATGTTTCTACTAATAGCAGGTACATAATAACAGTCGTTAAGATCTAATACAAGCCCAGTAGGTAAAACTAGGTGATAAGTCCCTACAGTTAATGTAGCAACTCTTGCTCCATTTCCAACTCGTAGGTCCACCTCGCCCTTGTCAACGATCTACTGTCCTTTAGGTCCTGCATATTTCCACAAATATGAGCACCACATCCGGTATCTAATACCCAAGATGTAGAAGTAGTAGATACATTAATCTCTATAACATGGATACCTGAAGTGGAAGTCTCACTTCCCTTCTTCTTCTTCAACTCTTCCAGGTATATCTTACAATTCCGCTTCCAATGTCCAGTGTTTCCACAATGGAAGCAGTAATCATTCTTCGCCACCTTGGCTTTAGGCTTCAACGCACCCAAGTCAAAATTGGATGCACCTTTAGCCTTCTTGCCTTTACTCTTGCTCTTGCCCTTTCTTTTGGTCCCTTGGACCATTAGAACGGATGTCCCCTTGCTGATATCATGCTCAGCTGTTCTCAACATGCTAAGCAGTTCAGGCAATGGTTTATTGTAGTCATTCATATTATAGCTCATAATGAACTGACTATAACTGCTGGGCAGCGACTGTAGGACTAAATCTGTGGCCAACTCTTGACCAAGAGGAAATCCCAGTTCCCAGAGTCTCGACGTACCCAATCATCTTGAGTACATGAGGACCTACCGGGCTACCCTCAGTCAACCTTGCTTGAAAAAGTGCTTTAGAGATCTCGAATCTCTCATGTCGGGCCTGCTCTTGATAGAGCTGCCTGAGATGCACGATCATATCGTACGCCTTCATGTTCTCGTGTTGCTTCTGAAGCTCCGAGTCCATGGTGACTAACATGAGACATCCGACGTTTACGGCATCATCATGATGCTTACTATAAGCATCTTTCTCAGCTTGGGGGGCATCGTCAGGCGGTGGCGCAAGAAGAGGTTGCTCTAAGAATATAGCTTCTTTTCTTGGGTGAGAACAATTCTCAAGTTTCGATGCCAACCAGGAAATTATTCCCTGACAGTTTGTCCTTATCAAGGACGGATCGCAAACAGAAAGTACTAGAAGTGCTCCCTGCCATGGTAACTACCATAGAAATATACAAAATAAGTATTATGACACAACAATATTTAATGAGGACTTTATAAATATTGCTCCCACTATTTATATCAAATCAATGACCCTCAACATTGATTCAGAGAATATCATTCTCATAGTAGCTCAAGATCCATATCTCACCAAGCTCTGAGTCAGCGAGGGCTGATTCACCAGAACTGGCTATTTAGGTAGGGAACTCACTTTCCCAATTGCATCACATGCAACTCTTGATTAGTTGAGTGAATAACTCCTATTCAAATCTATCTTATAGATCGATGCCCAACTACATGCCTCTGAACTCCTAATCCTATTAGGCTTGCTCAGTTAAGTCCGACCCACTGGTAAACACAATGTCTTACTAGGATAGATAAGGGCATCCTGCGAAGGCAAGGTCTACACACTCATCGATCTTGGTCTTGACGAGCATTACACGGTGGAAGGATATGGACTTAATATTTTGAGGGATTTGATTAACATTTAATCGATCTCACTATACACTATTATGTAACTATTACATAATAGTCCACACGTATAACTATTATACTAACACAACTAGGACATAGTCCATGTCTAACAGTCATGCACCGCAAATATCAAACATAATCATACCAGTACCAAGCATAAAATCATATTTTATGCTATTATCTACTCAGATTCTAACTAGCTAGGCTCTGATACCAATTGCTAGTTCCACGGGGCGCAACGGAAGCGGAAAAAGGAACAGAAATTCAAAAATTCCTACCCGTGTGAAACTAATTCCAAGACCTACTAGAAGAGTAAGAGTAAATAAAAGCGTACCTGGAATATTTAAAGTTGTCGACCGAGCGTCCCACGCGTGACGCCTCTACTGGAATCCACACCGACTTTGTCGACGAGTCTTCGAGATCGGCGGTGCTAGCGTGACCAACACTCGAAAGAAAACACCGATGCGACACCCGAAATTTATTAGACTAATGGACCTTATTTGAGTTGAACAATTCAACCCAAAATATATATATTTTATATGCACACATATATGCACGTACATATATATATTAGCATATATATATATAATATGTGTGCGCTTTTATATATAAGCATATATATATAATCGTGCTTACTGCCCCTTTTTATAAGCAATATGGGGGGGTGAAGATGAAATCCCAACCGATGTGGGATTTAGGGAATTAAGGTTCCCTTATGACATGTGTCCTTACACATGTTAATCCACATAAAAGCCACGTGTCACCATATTAATCGTGCATCAATTTGGTCCATTTAATCTAATAAATCGAGTCTAATTAATCGACAAATTTAATCTCATTAAATATCCAATTAATTAGTCGCACCATAAATCATCTAATCTCTATTAGATGATTTTATTGTTTCAAAATATCTCGTCAATTTAGTCGTAGTGTGTGACCCTGTAGGTTCCCAATTACGTTGACAGTAATATCAAAATCTCTATTTCAATATTACAAACAGTGAGTGGCATCTAGCAATGCATCACTGTTACTCAAGTAATCGGAAAGTCAATTTCTCGACGAACCTTGTGACCTCCGTTACCGTGTAATATAATCCCTTTGTCCTCTATATCTCTATTGAGCCCAAGGCATGGTCGATGACATCCTTGTATGGCTCAATATCTCTTTTTCTTGGTTTACCGGGTAAGTCTATCAGAACAAATGAGCTCGATATCATTATATCGACTCATTTGGGTATGCATACACTTTTAGACTTAACCACCAAGTGGCCGTGAGATATCGCTCCCGTTTCGTAGGAGGGACAAATCCTATCTTGATCACTCACATTCCTCTCCATGCTCTGTGGTATACCCAATAACTGTCTTTATAACCATCCTGTTACAGTGGCGTTTGACAGTATCAAAGTATATGACATTACATGTAGGAATCTATGGTGACCTCAAGTCAAAGGACTATTACACTATAGTCACTTTGAGATATGCTAATGACAGTCACGTAACAACCCATGTAGCAATCTCATGGCGGATCAGTCCTATACACATTACTCTTAATGTATACATGTGGTGTGATTTGATATCTCCATATCCATGACCTATGAGATTTGATCATCAATCAACACTTACACTAATCTAACCGTATTATCGTTGTCCTAATTAACGATAATACTTTGACTATGGACATTTAGGAATAATGTTCAGTAATTATAGGATCTCACAATCAAGTCACACTTGATGCCTATTGAACCTACTATTCCAAGGACATTATTGTGTAAAATCATATTTAGCGCAATCTACACAATAACAGATATGCCTCGTAATATAATAAAATACATGTCATATTACAGAACTGATGATAGATTGCATCTAGGGCATACACCAATTCCCAACAAGACATACCACATTGACTTGCCTCTCTCAAGAATCAACCACTAGCTGCCTTCCAGCTTTGCATGAGGAGGGGAATATAATTGACTATGACGCAGGCTTCCGCATTCAGTCTAAATTGATCATGAGTTTCATATTTGGATCTGACTGACATGAGATGCACTTTGATTATCTCAAAACTGGACCTAACATGGTATGAGTTCAAACAAACGTGTTACCATATCATCTTAAAGTTTTTACTTGGCCTATAAGTAACTTGGTTCATTTCCAACCCAAAACCTCATCCTGATAAATTATGGTACTCAATTTTTCATAAACTCATGAATTCATTTATATTTTTTCGATGTGGGACAAGAGCTCTTCATAAAAGATTTTAAGCTTTTATTATTATGGAAATAGATGACGAGGAGAACACAAGAGCAAAAATTAAGTGCCGTTTGCTTTTAGGATACAAATTATATTTTACTCCACTCTAATTCAACGACATAATCATTATTTTTGTCATTTTCTTCCATTTAATAATAAATTCTCATACATATTTATTCCTAACCATTATTACAATTGATTTTTTAATAATAAATTCCTCCATATACTTTTATATTCATATATATATATATACACTTTTTTGTCTTTTTCTTTCATTTAATAATAAATTTCACATATATTTTTACTGATTTTATTCCTAAAGGCTGGAATTCAGTGAAACTAGATTCCAACTCAAGAACCACAAATATGCATGGTAGTAGTTCCCCTAACGTGTACCAGAAGATAGAAGAAGTCAGATGATTTATACTATGGAAAAACACGCAAATATAATTATGTTTGGAAATATGGATTCGAGTTTCGACGGATCACGAGCGCTACCTATTGCCCACAGGATAGGTACGTTTACTAGATGAGATTAATGAAATTAATGCGAGAACAATTGGTTAGATGGAATTAGTTGAGGTTTTTGCCCGAAAGGTAGGGGATCCTATTCTCATATTTGAGTGGTTGAGTTGCGTTGTACTAACCTTAATCATGCACTTCCCATGCATAGATATATATTGCACTTCCCTTTTTTTTTTTTTCTATTCAAGCCCAAGAAGAAAATCCTACAATAAGAAGATTAAATACTATGTATTGACTTTCTTCCCCATTGGCTAATTCCACTTCTTATCAAGCGAATGGTTTTCTTTCCCCATCATGACATTGACCCATCTGGAGATATGGGAAACAACCTGGCAGCCTTCGATAGATGAGTTCTGAATCCCATGGCTCTCATCATATTTCCTCATTTCATTTCATTTAATTATTAGTTATATTGGTAGCAGATGATTTTTTGGGGAAGTTCTTGGTTTTCTTCGGAAATGTCAATTAAATATTACGTCATCTGCCCAAAATTTTGTCCATTGCGGTACCTATGAAGTTGCTCCGGCGTGCAAGATAAAACTCAAAGTTATATGTTACAGATAGGTGGATTCATCGGAGATAATTTTAGCGTATCGTATATATAAGAAGCGGTATAAGACATACAAATTTCCTTTATAATTGTAATAATAAGGTTTAATTGGCGATAATCTTTTTAAATTGTAAAAGGTTGAACTGTCGCCTTCCAAACAATCAATAAGATTTTGATTTTTGTCATTATTAATATAGTTTAGTTCACGGACTCTACTTGATTACACACAAACACAGATATTATATATAGCCAAAGGCAACTTGCATTATACAAATTATTGATCGGATGATTTTCTCCCCCCGCCTCTAGAGAATTAGAGAGAACTAATTCTTTCATTACGCATCTAATTAATTGAGGAAGCGATTCTAATTGGGGAGCAAAATGATTATGGGAAAATGATTATAGAATGTGCAAATACAATTGAATAAACGGTCATGATCACATAAGGACAAGTTGGGTATTAAAGCCTTTCATAACATCTTCTGCCCGTGTCCTATCGTGAATTAAGAGCCCCAACTTTAAAATCTGTAAAGCTGACGACTAGCCATAGTTAGAATCATCATCCTATCGTATGTTATACCCTTATTGAATAACATTCTCAATGCAAACGCACGTTAATAAAGCATCGTTCGATGCATAAAAATACTAAATCAATAGATATACAAATGAATGCATACACATAACTATGGCTTGGATGGTGCATCGATTAAATTCGTTTCATGGCTGCCGATGGGAAAGGTGCATCTGGGACTATAAGGAAGCAGAAGAAACTGCATATATGGGGGAGAGAATGTCGCTAATGCATTGTTGGTACCAAAGTTTTGCACATGACACATGATCATTGAGTTGAAACCTTAGCAAATTGAGCTGTGGGACATACAAGGGAAACTCCCTTCTTATCCTCAATCTTTCTAGTTGTCACCTTTATATTATAATTGTTGTCAACGCCCAAAAAAAGAAATAACGGAAAACCCCCTTCTCTCTTTTAATTTCTAAATTCACAGCTAGCCATCAATCACATGAAATGGAAACTCCGATGGATGATTTCTTTAATATAAGTGAAATATCTTTGTGTAGATACGAATCAATCATGTGAATCATTGTTATGTATAATTTTGGTCGCCACCTTGTCACATATAATTGAAGATCCACCAAAGCATATATAGAGAAATCATGCACAATCGTGAAGAAAGATGAGGTTGCTAGTAAGTATATCATTTTTTTGGTGAAATGCTATGTAACCTTAATATGATGCTAGCTAGACACCGAAATTAAATTGGTTAGAGATTCACATTTAAATGTACATCCATTGATGTTGATTAATGAGGTTAAATATTGATTCTTTGGGAACTGTTTCAGCTAAGACTTTTAAGAGACGAGTTACCGTTGCGACTAATTATGTCACCGCGCTCGTAACTGAATTAGTCATCGGGAGAACTCACCCGAATTAAGTAGAGCGCTTGCAATGATTTGAAGAGAGAATCGACACATTCTTATCTTATTGCTATACAAAAGCGAAAAAGAAATCGAAATCGTTGAAAACGTACGCGTCTCTCTATTTTGGCACTTTTTATTTCACCCTAAGAGAAAATGGCACTTTTTATCCGTTAATCAAGGCATGCAAGCAAAGCACTTCTCACGAAACTTGAGATACAATCCACAAATCTTTTGCATCGCTACGCAATAAATACAAAAATCAAGAATTGCACCTTTTTCTTTCGGCGAAAATAATATCTTTTTTATAACACGTACAAAATCATGTGTTTGCAACTTTTTAGGATAAAATATTTTTAATCGGCCAAAAAATAGTAAAATACTTTAAGTTTATTTTGAAAACAAAAACATAAAAATTTAAAATTTTAAAGAATAGACGCGAGAACAACGAAGTAAAAAGAGGAGCTGTGGTGGCCAGTCGCAAGACATCGCTCGGATTTCTATATATATTTTGAAGAGGGAGAGATGACGGGCAGGCAATGGGGTGGTCCTGGGTAGCGGTTTTGGAAATAAGCTAAGCAAAATCTACTTGTTGAAAAATTTATATAATCACTTTCCATTTACCTCAAATTCTTATCCTCTTTGAAATCTGATAGATTAAATGCACCGTCAGGGTATATAATAATTACTTAAACTGAGGATTGCAGCTACACGCATCAATTTTTATCAAACAAAGCACAAAAATTTCCTCCCACTCAAATTGATAGACCCGTTGATGGCAAGTATTATTAGATCTTGTCCTATATCTCTTATAATTATAATTATTTTCATATAAAAGGATTGCCACCCTGGCATCCGATTGGACCATCCATATTTATAAAAATTTGCTCCAGTCTCCCGTGGCCCCACACGTCGATATAATTTTGGAAAGTTTACTTCACTGGCCTTCCAATTATAATTTAAATCCGAAAATTGTATTTGTGAAAATGAATCACACGGATATATAAATAGCGCCATAGGGAGAAGGATAGAGAGAGAGAGAGAGAGAGAGAGAGAGAGAGAGAAGCTTCGAAACGAAGCAAAAATATAGAGAGAAGAGAACAAAATCAAAGCCGAAAAAAAAGAAGACAATTGAAGAGCAAAAGATGGATCCAAATTCGGGACGCCGTAGCGTCCTCTACCGCTCAACATCTGCCTCATTTCTCGTTCTCCGCTTCGTCTTCTTCCTCCTCTCCTTCTCCTTCGTAGCCACAGCCGATCGCTTCAACATCACCACCATCCCCTTCGCCGATGGCTTCAGACCCCTCTTCGGCGATGGCAACTGCAAGCCCTCCCTTGATGGCCGTGGCGTCAACGTCCTCCTCGACCGCTTCACCGGTAATAAACATATATCATCACACAATCACACACACACACACACACAGACACACATACTCTCATCTCTTTGTTTTCATGATCCCAGCCGTTAAATATATAGAATTATTCTTCCGGTATTTATAATTCTCAGCTCGCTATTTCACGAATCTCGGTTACAGTCACAATACATAGGGAACGAGTATAAATTCAATAGCTTATCATGTTACAGTATCATTAAAGATTATGATGTTCAGCATCACGGGGAAAAATATTAACTGCTGAATTTACGTTCATATAGGGGCCGGGTTTATATCGTCGGACATGTACCAGCACGGGTTCTACAGCGCGAAGATCAAGTTGCCATCGGATTATACCGCGGGAGTAGTCGTTGCGTTTTATGTAAGTGCATAATCTATACATCCATATTGTATTTTTCTTTATCTCGTCCTTCTTGGACTTTTCTTTTGGTCGTTTTCCTCGGAAGAATGTAAGATGTCCTTCGTATTGAATTGATCAATTCTGGGTTCCACATATAAATTATACATGTATATAAATATATTTATTATTTTTTGCCTGAAAAATCCATGAAAATATGCGGATATCAACTTTTGTAACGGAAGAGAAGGAAATTGGAAAAACGGGTTCCTTTATTTTTAATCGTGAATGATTGTCAATGATGAAAAGTGGGATAGGAGTGGGTTGCTAATGTCAAACTTACACACATTTTTAATTTTTTTCTTTCTTTTGGCATGTAGACGTCAAACGGTGACGTTTTCGAGAAGACACATGACGAATTGGACATCGAGTTCTTAGGAAACATACGGGGGAGGAAATGGAGGTTCCAGACGAACATATACGGGAACGGGAGCACTCATCGCGGGAGGGAAGAGCGTTACACTCTCTGGTTCGATCCCACCAAGGACTTCCACCGATACAGCATCCTCTGGACCCCCAAAAATATCATGTGAGTGTCGACTTCCTAAAGCCATGAAATCTAATATTTTTATATGCGTTTATTTGTAAGAGAATAATCTGAAAAATATCATTATCATTATATAAATCGTGGTAATAGATTAGTGGATGAATATACAGAATTAAAAATTGGCAATAATTCATGTATTTTATGGTAAGTGTGACATCAATGTGGAAAGAAAGGCTTGCAATTGCGTGTGGGATGTTTCAAACCATAATAGAGGTCCCCAAAAGGATAAGAGCGCTTATAGTCATGGCCCTTGAATTTTCTTTTCTTCAATAATTAATAATACATTTTTTCCTCTTTAATAATTTTTCATTATTAATAATTACTTTAGCAATTGTGCCAACCCAAAAATAGTCTTGCATGGCAAGCTTCAGTGCATCCTTTCAATTTTGTCCTCCTTTTATCATTCACAAGTTAATGAAAATTGTCCATTAGAAACTTTTTCTCAAAAGTACATTCATGCATGTTAGCAAAATAATAGTTCGAAATTAGTGAATAAATCGGAACCTTTCCAATTACGTTTGAGATTTATTGAGACCGAACATAGTAGTCGTCCTATATCTATCGAATACCGTATAAAGCAAACCACAAGTGGCGTAAAAACTTGTAGCTAGAGTTTACAGTTACTTTAGAGGAGTGGCTCCTTAGGTTTCCCATAAGGATTGACAACAACAGCTTCTATTGTTGGGGATGGCTCTGCCTAACTACTTGCCCAATTTTCATCGTCATTTTAGCCTTTTTGGAATTCATGACTCCTGCGGGCATAAAAGTTTGGCCTCAAATAAGCTTAATTTCCTTTATGTGTTGGCTTTTGCTAGCTGGCTGCGAGATCGGGACAATCCCAAAAGAGAATTTCCTTATTAATTAACCATTTTTTAATGCAAGCATGCCTATAATTCCCATAGATTTTCTAGAGGCGAACTTATCCTTCACGAAGGAGAAGAATCTTCATCTTTAAATTGATGATTAAGATGCTAAATGAAATAATTATCGAGGGACGAATTTGTAGTCTAGCCCCACATCGTGGTCCTTAATTACTCTCTAAGATTAGGTTAATTAATATCAGTTGACATCTATGGTTAACTTTTCTAGCGATACCAATTGCACTAACAACGTATTTTAGAATGATATGGCATAAAAGAATTGATTCGCAGGAAATTACATGCTCCTTTTCTTGCCTAGAAAAAAAATTATATGCTCTTAAATAATAATAATAATAATAATAATAATAATAATAATTAATGCAAGGATTACTTTCATGTGTGGTGTCACTACAACATACGTTCCACGCAAGACAATGAACATAGCCCTTAATTATGATAGCAATATTCGGTTGTACGGGATGTGTATTGACAATGACCATACGTTATCGATTTATCTAATAAATCAGAAGTAGTCTAGTCAGCATTAATTAAACTTAATTAGCCAGAAACGTATATCGAACTTATATATATTGAAAATCTCTTTCATTCTTTTCTATTTCCATGCATGCCAATATTCTTTTTTATTTTTGTATGTAATTTCTTTTAAAATTGCAGATTTTATGTGGATGAAGTCCCAATTAGAGAAATAGTGAAGACCGAGGCAATGGGCGGCGACTACCCATCGAAGCCCATGTCATTGTACGCCACCATCTGGGACGCCTCTGATTGGGCCACGTCAGGCGGCCGGTTCAAAGTCAACTACAAATATGCACCGTTTATTGCCCAATTCACCGACCTCTCCCTCGAGGGCTGCCCCATCGACCCGCTCCAGTCCTCCGTTGCCGCCGTCAACTCACTCTGCTCCGAGGCCACCGTGAGGCTCCAGTCCAAGACTTATTCCACCCTCACACCGGGCAGCCATGCTGCCATGCGCCGGTTCAGGCAGCGGTACATGTACTACTACTACTGTTATGACTCGATTCGATACCCCATCCCTCCACCGGAGTGCATCATCGACCCGACCGAGAGGGCTCGGTACCATGACACTGGGCGGCTCAAGTTCGGTGGCAGCCACAAGCGCCGCTCTCGGCAGAGCAGTCTGACTCCCACCAATTATGAGAGCAGTGACAAGCAGGCCGATGTTATGTGAATAAAATAATGAAGTGATAAAAATCTTTGTGTACATGTTTTTCTTTTTTCTTTTTGGTCAAGCGTTGTTTTCGTTTTTCCAATTCTTTTTTTCATTTTTCATACTTAGAAAGATTATGGATCGGCCATAATATATATAGCAATAATAGTAATAATAATAATAAAGGTTGTAATATAAAATAGATTTTGTTTACAATTTATATGAGTCAGTTATATGTTACTTATTGGGAAATACTTTTCTATTACTTGTAGTGGAAAGGAGTGGAGATTTATTTTCTCATGTATATAAACATGTATTTTTATATCTAATTGTTTGATTAATAATTGTTTAATAATTTTTTGAAAAATAGTTGACGAAAGAGTTTGCATGGCAATGTCTCTCTCTTTCTCCTTAAAAAAAGATGTCTCTCTCTCCCCCTCTTGTTTATGTATAATTTTCTATTTATGTGGAGAAGGTGATGCTATTAAATAATTACATTTTAATAAGATAGGCGGCGTTGTGATGCAAGTATTTAACTAGCTATTGTCTATTAAATAAATAACTTAATTTTTTGGTGTGTGCTATAATATTTTGAAATTAATGTGTCCGAAAAATCCAGTTTAAACCGAATCAATTCACTAGAATAAACTCTTCTAACAATCGACTCCGAACCATCTTCCCTGAGGTATAAATTCCCAACAATCGAAAAGAGTTATTTGTGATGTTTGTGGAGGCTAACATTGCGGTTGAGGTAAGTAACGAAACCGTTAAATCTTGTTCATTTGTTTATGATGTTAATTTGTGCTCTCTGTGAGATGTGCATGGTTTAAACAATTTAATCTAAGTTTGTTAATATAAGCAAACGAATAACTGCAATTTATAAGTGAATAATTTTCTGGGTAAGTGTGAATTTATATTCAATCGAGAGGAAATATCGTACCATAGCGGATACTGTTAATTCAATGACCGACGGATCACTCTCGAATTGTTGTTTTCATTCTCCATGCAACCCTGATTTTTTTTTTTGAATATTTGATGAGAAAAGAAGTTTTCGGAGGGGCATATTGTCGGTGGATTATGCGTGAAAGAACCCAAATTCTTTTCCAAATTCTCGTTCATGCCTTTCGGATATGAATGTGTGTGCATATTTTTTTTAAAATAATAATAACAATATGGCGATTATTGTCTTGGTGTCCATTCGGCTGTGGATTAGGTGTGTCATGTGTGCATCATATTTTGAATTGGTCACCAATTACTGAAATTAAAGAATGGTAATCCATAATGAAATTCATTTGTTGTCTTGAATTTGGGTGATTAAATGGGCTATTGCGAGAAAATAATTTGCCCTTTTTTTTATGTGGCATTTTCTTTGTTCTTTCTTCTTCTGCTTGTTATATATTGTTCAAATATATATGTCTATGATATATATATATATATATATATATATTTAGTAGGAGAATGAAGGTTGATAGAGGAATTAAATTCGTTGTCAACTAGTGCCTAAATTTTAGGTAATTTGAATTGATAGGTGATAATTAATTTTTATTCACTAGATATAACTGAGTGTTCTACACATCTTTTAATTTTGTGATCCAAAATTAAAGAGTTCGATAGTGGATAAGGTAATGATAAAGGTGGTGTTTATTTATCAACTAATTTCGATATTTGTAAAGTCATTGGTGTAGAAAATTAGTGTTTTGCATCATACGCGTAACTAAGTGTTAGCAGAAAGGAAAGACCATACCTTGGTGGATGGCAATGCGGTGTTATTGAACTTGTGTCGGGTTAATAATCGGATACCATTAAGAAATCTCATCTACAAATGTGTATGGTGTAGTATGAAAAATTGATTTTGAAACATCTCAAAACGTGGGGGTATTTGGCCTATTATTGAGTTTTTGATCAAAGGAGGGTTCCCATTAGATCGAATGTGTATGGTAATCCGCAACCCCTCAGTGAACTTGCTCCGTTTGCATTCAAAGTGAGATTTTAAAATCTAACTTTAATTTAATTCTACCCACAACAAAACAAAATAACTCATATAAAGTTAAAGGGTGAGCCCTATTTATACTACTCTTTTTCAAAATTAAAATCACATAACTCATATAAAATCAAAGGGTGGGCCCCATACATAACCATTTATACCACTCTTTTTTCAAAATCAAAATCTAATTTTAAAATGTTATTTACAAACCAAACGTAACTTTTAGGGATTCGGAACTTGGAAGTGTCAATCCTAGGTGGATGACTTGTAAATCTTGGTGACGAACATAGTAGGTGTTTTACAAATCAAAAGGTATTTAACTTAGAGATTCAATGCGAATCGATCAAGGTGAATCGAGGTTCAAGGTGAATTGAGATTTAATGTGAATCAAGGTTCAAGGTGAATCAATATTCAAGTAAATGATGAAAACGAAGTTACTGAGCTTTAGATATAAAATCGAAAGAGGACGAAACTACATAGGGAAAAGTGTTGGAGAAGTTTAATCAATTGAGCACTGAGGATTTGAACATCCCATCGGTCCCAAACTTTAAGTTGAGTGAAGATCCTGATAGGGTAATAGTATAATTGGAACATGCTAGTGCATTCGAGTCTTTAATATGTGCAAGAGGTTGTACTAA
Source organism: Punica granatum (assembly GCF_007655135.1). NCBI lineage: Eukaryota > Viridiplantae > Streptophyta > Magnoliopsida > Myrtales > Lythraceae > Punica > Punica granatum. The sequence goes on from NC_045127.1 coordinate 44,934,627, forward strand.
AGATTTGATATTGTGTTTGTTGTGTACAAACTGTTAAGGCTCATAAGTAAACGTGAAAACGTTTAATGGACAGCTCTGTGCTACCATAGAATGAAAAATGCGTGAAATTTACAAAATTCTTTATATTACGGAAAGGCTAAAGAGATATCCTACGAGGTAAAGTTGTGGCAACATAAGTTGCTATTTCCGTGCATTCTGCCAAGGGTGTTGATGATGTCTCTAAGTATAATTACTGTATACATTTAAGGTCTAGACATAGTAATTTGAGATGTGAATTTGAAATGATAAGACATGTGAGAATTTAGCGATCTCATCAACGACAGGTTTGTCGAGAGATTTAATATAAATATTGTTGCCAAAATGAAATAAAACCATTAATCGCGTAATTGATAATGGAAACCCTACCTCGTTATATCTAAAAGCTTGTTTTGAGGTTTAAGGGGTAATAACAAGTTATTGAATAACAAGTGTGCACTAAGTACAAGGATTTGTTGCCTGAATTTAGGAGGATGAGTTATAACACTTAATGGATTGGTACTTGGTATTAGTTATCGAGTAATCCACCTATATGGACATGAAGTGGTGCTGCTTCAAATGAGAGTTTTTCTCAAGGTTTTCTCTCTCGTAGATGCTCATGAAAACGAGATGAGCACATGACTATAACGGTGCTAAAGCAAAAAAACTCTTATTCAAATTATTTAGCGGTTGTGTGTGTGACTTTTCCGGTATTGACTTTAAGAGGGATGTTTAAGCGACTAGTCACCAATCACTTTGTTAGTGCCTTGAAAGTTGACACTTAGAGAATGTTTAAGTCTAACGATATAACTTTTTATGCATGATCGTAATCTTTTATTTTCTGAAATTAACAAGTTAGTTTGGGATTATTGATAAATTAGATTGCAAATTCAATGGTTTGTTTTTTTCGCTTACTTATTCGTGTAATCGTGTACTTAGTGAACAAAATAAAAAAAGAATTTAATATATATATATATATATGTGTGTGTGTATATATGCATATGTATATATAATGGTCAAGTACTTTGCGCCTTTGCCTTATGCGAAACAGTACCAACGATTGTGAGGGACACAAGCAGTTGTAATTTTGGAACGAACGGTTATTTGAGTAAAAGTCAAAATAAATAAATAAATAAATAATTAATTAATTAATTAATTAAAAAGTTTTTTTGTGAGACATGTTCTAAATAAAAGACACGTCTTTTCTTCCTGAAAGTACCCATTGAACATAGATAAATAGAGGCTTTCGTGCCAAAAGTCAAAATGGTCGATTAATCAAAATAATTCCAGAATATTGAGTGAGAGAGTTAGAGTGTTTTACGAGTTTGCTAATCGTAAAACACATAAAGGTTTCATTGTATTCTCAGAGAGACTCGCCAAAAATCCAATAGTAACTTCGTATGGGGGCGAATAACTTTTATTGGAGAGCATTAACCCGTGCCTTGAAGCAATTATTCAACATTGAAAATCGTGTTTGTCATCTTCTCGACTTCGAGTTCGAGATCAACATTTTATTCTTCGTTCGTCTCCGAAGTTCGTCATCTCCGAATCCGAATTTAATTCCATCATCATCTCCGAACCATCTGCCCTGAAGTATAAATCCCCATCACCCTCTGCCTATGCTGGTTGTTGCCTCCCCCCTTCAAGTTGCCACCACTATTTCCTAATCCTCCTCCTCCTCCGTTGCCCTATTGTTGTTCCTCACACGCCCTGGCTACTGTACAGCTCCTTGACCTCCTCCATCGGTCACTCATGGCTCCACGAACTATCTGTCATGGTCCAGCTCTTGATCATGCCTTCCCGTAGCCAACACGAGCTCCCTGACGCCACACTCCTCTCCTCTTCCTTTGGGCATGCGTCCGATTAAAACTTTTTTTTTTTCAGTTACAAAGGAGGCCTATGAGCTTAGTACATTAAAATAAAAATCTTAAATATCTAATAAAAGAGCACTGGTAGTCCCACTGGGTATCAAACTTGGGACTTTTTGGTCACCAGGGGAGAAGTGTGCCACTACGCGACCCTCTCTTGAGGAAAAAAATAACTTTTTTCCTTTTTTCTATTATAGAATTATTTTGTTAAAAATTTGGGGCCCACACGGTCAATCTCAATGAGACACGTGGCGCCCGGCCACGTCGGCATGTCCGTTAAATCTGATAACAGATTGATAGTTTTAAAAAGTAAAAAAAAAGTGTAAAATTTGTGATTTTTTTGAACATTTACCCAAAAAAATTAATGCAATTTCTTTTGGCTTGACTATTTGTTTGCAAGTCCAACAAATATTTAAAAATATGATATAACGACATTCATGGTTCTTTTTTTTTGGATAAACATTCTTTGTTCTTTTATAAGTAGACACATATGGAGAAAAAATTGTTCTTGTACATGTTATATTAGCCTTTTTAAGTTTTATATTAAAAAGAAGGATAAGGAATTATATAAAAGTAAGATATTTTTTGAAAATTATTTGTATTCATATGATAAGTTTTATTCTTCTTCTTCTTCATTTACGTAATTTTTTTGATTGATTAGACTTATTTTAAACTTTTAGCGAATATACCATTTACTCCAATTGAAAGATGAATGACCTTCAAAACCAGAATGTATTTTTTTTTTCAGTTTCCAGTTCAATAAGTTTTGATAAGGTTTTGGTTCATGCCACAATTTTAAAGTCCTTATCTATCTATATAATAAAACTCACTTGAAGTGAGTAAATGCTAATAACTGATCACAATAAATAATGAAAAAAAATGAATTAATGCCTATCTAGGAAAATAAAACATTTTTAAAATAAGTAAATGCTAATAAATGGTCACAATAAATAATGAAAAAAATGAATTAATGTCTATCTAAGAGAATAAAATATTTTTAAAATAATTTTAAAGAATTGCAATCTAATTCCATGTGTTGCACTAAATAACTTAGACTAAACAATAATTATTAATATTTATGAATAAATTAATTGAAATTTAAAATCTATTTTTCGGTAAGATTAAAATCTATTTCTTAGTATGAAGAAATTAACTAGGGAAAAATATTTCTTGAAATCTAATTTAGCTGGAGCCTAACTGTCCTTGAGCACATGAAATATCCGAGAAATTAATTAAAGAGGAAAATTATATCCCTTCAAATCATTTCCTTATTTTTCAATAAATAGGTTAATAGCAATTTAAAATCTATTTTCTTAATATCAAGAAACTTAAAATCTAATTTAACGAGAGACCAACTGTTGTTCAGCACATGAAAGATCAAAGCTTAGTACTTAGAGATATTAGCTCCTATCTCATGAAAGTTGTACTTTTAGCCAAGTGAAGTACTGTATAAATATTTAATAAAAATCTAATTTAAAATTGAATCTTACAACTACCAAATTAACCAAATTTTTGACTAGGTAATATGATTCCACTCAACAGTTTCATTAAAAGATATTATAATAATTTCAATCTAACCCAAAATTTAATTTTGAGAATGACCTAAATAAGTGATAATTCATTCACCCAAAAGATAAAAGTGATAATTTGGGAAATATATAAACCAATTAATGTCTATATATTCAATGGTGTGGCTTCCAAAACTAATGCATACGGAATACCATCTACGAAAAGGATTGTTGCACATATAATTTTCAATACATCAATTATGAAGCAAAGTTTCATGTATGCCCTGATTATTATCATTGCGTTGATGGTTTAAAATTGAAATGAGTGTTGCTATATCATCCTAATAATCAACCTAAAAGTCATTCTAATTCAAAGTCCCACTCACAATGGCATGAGTTTTAATTAATATCCAATGGCTAATCAATAGATGTGAGTAAGATTTTAAGTTAGGAGGATCTCTAGGCGCACCAATTAGAAGAATTTAGCATTTTTTAATAGAAGTTATATTTCGGTTAAAGAGGACTACCTGTGTTGTTACATGAGTAGATCGATCACCGACCAATGAATACTAAAAGCTAATTAATTATGACTTAGAGAAATTATTTTTAGCTACTTAATTAATTAATTTCTCCCCATATATATTAAGCCGAGCTCTTATGAATATATATACCTGATAAGGCTTTCACCAAAATCACCGCAAAATTTGAACTATAACAATAAATTTGCAATTTATAGCAAAAATCCTTGGAAAATTATAAGTTAGTAGCAGTAAATGAAATTAGTCAACATTTCATTATTAATTATATACTCTCTAGATTCTTCTCATGGTTGAGACTTGAGGAAACAGGAGCGCTTTCTTCTTCGAATGAAGACGAGTTAGGGGTAATAATTTTATTAAGATCTTTATGCCCTGAACAAGGTTATCTTCTTCTTCGTTTTGTTCTCTTTTTTATTTTTTGGACTACAGGCAGTGAATTTTATTTACATGTCCTACTATTGATTTTCCTTTTCTTCTCTCTTTGTAGCTCAGTTCTATTTACGAGTTGAAGAATAATAAAAATGACAAAATCAACTCAATGTCCTACTATTGATTTTCCTTTTCTTCTCTATTTTCTCTATTCCTTTTTCCATGACATTGATTTCTTTAGTCGATAAAAGGTTCTTAAATATCGGATCTATGGGACAACATATTATTCTATATATTTGACATCGCATAATCAAGTGGAAATTCTATTCGTACAGCTTAGTTTAAATGTCATAATATAAGAAATGGAGATATTGACTAAGAGAAGTTGATGAGAACGACATCTATCTTAAGGATAACTATTTTATTATAAAAAAAAGTTTTACATTCTTGGAAAATATAGAAAACACAAATAAACATTCAAATACGATAGGTAATATAAGTAAATTCATTTATTTAAGTTTATATGATTTCTACTTAGATATAATGCCAATTGCCTTTCTCTACAGCTATTTTCTCTATAGCCTATTTTGAAGGAAAGAAAAATGAATAGATTATTCTTTTGGTATTCCAGGTCAATCTAATCTTACAAAATGATAAAAAAAAATCTTAGCTATTACATAATTTTGCCACTATCGTCACTAAAATAGATATGATTAGTGTGTTTTACGATCTATGTAGACTTATTCTATTTCAATAATATAGATGAGCAAACAAATTTTGAACTGCATAATATGAAATTAACCCTTGCAAAACATGAGTTAATATACTAGTATATATAAGTAAAATTAACTTGAGTAGCAATAAATGCTACTCAATAATGCTCTTAATTAATACAATTGAAATAGAAAAAATAAATTTGTTATTTCTGAATTTAAAATACTACTTAAAGATATATCACTCATGTAAAATTGACTAATTTTTATAATAAATGTAACAATTGTACTTAATTTTTTTTAACAATAAATAATTCAATAAACAAATATCAAAATAAAAAGTAAATACTTTATATTTGAAAATAATTAGTTAATCATATGTATAAATTCTCACAAGAGCACAAATTATATAAATTTAATAGCACATTAAAAAAAGATTTAAAAATTAACTTGAGTAGCAATAATGGAAAATGCTACTCAATAATGCTCTTAAATAATACAATTGAAATAGAACAAAATAATTTTTAATTTTTGAAATTAAAATACTACTTATAGATATATCACACATGTAAAATGGACTACTTTTTATAATAAATGTAACAATTATCATAAATTTTTCTAACAATAATAATTCAATAAAAAATATCAAGATAAAGTAGAATATTTTATATTTGAAAATAATTACTTAATCGTATGTATAAATTCTCACAAGGACACTAACTATAAAAATTTAATAGCACACTAAAAAAAGATTTATAATGTGAAACTAAGGATCTTGTTTGCAATATTTCAAAATATGTGAAGAATAAAATTTATATATCTAAATCAGATGTCTAGAATATATATATATATATGTATTATATTAACATATTTAACATGTGTTGAATAAAATACTTGGTTACCTATATGCAGGATTTTAAAGATAAAAATAATACATGACTTTAATTCTATGAACGAGGGTCACATAAAAAGTAAAAATTTATTTATGAAAGTAAGGGTTTAAAAATGTATTATTTTCGAAAAAAATATTTGCAAAATCAAAATTGTATACTTGCACTTCATATTTGTAGTGACTCTAAATAATGTTATCGATTAAGTATGCAATACAATTAAATGGGAGAATTAGTGGCAACTTACACTAAATTATTTAAAATTAGTCTAATATATTAGATTTGTAATTCAAAATATTCAGACGATATTGTTGAAAATTTTCATTATGCTTAAAAAGTAAATTTATTTTTAAAAATTATGGATAATTCTATTAAAACAAAGCCCTACAACGTACGAGTCAGAACAACAGTAATACAAGGCTATAAACAATAGTATGAATGTAATTAAGACTGATCCTTCAATAACAAACACTGAGAAAAGTGGGTTGAGATTGGAATGGGCCTATGTTCTATATCCTGATCGGGCCTAATATCGGAAGGAGATTTATCATTCTGCCATCTCCCTGCATAAGATAAGATGTCCAGCCAACGGACGAATTCAACTGACATTCACAGAAGTCTGGGTAAATGTCACGTAATCGAACAGTCCACTAAGACCGATGTCAACATTAAGCTTAATCACGTAATTGATCGGGAAAACATGTCATGAAAACATCTTGAACACATTTACTGCAGATACAACATAACACCACCTAGGCCATTGTGGATGTCAAGAAGAACAAAAAGTGCCAAATTTCACCCAACAAGCACCGAGATTGACTAACTGTCGGAACAACAGTCACGTAACGAGCAATATACTACCAACTTAGCCTGACTACTATATAGGAGGGGCGTGAGGATTTCCCCGGAATCGGAAAAAGCACGTACTTCACAGCAGCTGGAAGGATCCTCCGATCTGATTCGCGCCCGAGGGGGGCTTGATCGAGATCCAGAGGAGAGAGATCGTGACGGCGATAAGTCCCGACCAGACGAACACAATCGTGGGCGTCCTCCCTCGCTTTCCCATCAGCCCCTTTGCGAAAGGGTAGAGATGTACGAGGACCCAGAAGCTGAAAAACACACCCCCAATAAGTCGGCTCCACTGTGGTATGATGCTGTATATCGTGCGGCACAGAGCCACCGCGACCGCGATCAGGTTGGTGAGCATGATCGTGATGGGGAGTATCATGAGGGACGTCCATTTGAAAATGTAGAGGTCGGCGAACTCGTCGTCGATGTCGTCCCCAGCTGATTTCGAAGTCAGAGTGAAGGATATCTCAATCCCTGCAATCACCTTCAATAGGCCTTGTAGGACCGCGGCGATGTGGGCACTCGTTCCACCGATCACCCAGAACTGCTCGTTCCTCCACCAGTCCTCAAGCCCAATACCTGACCACTTGATCTCGAGCATTGCGAGGATGCACAGGGTTACGGTGATCGCGAGTAGGTATGTCAGGAAAGTCACATTCAAGGACTGAACGATGAACTGTCCCGAGAAGAGGGACAATGCGGGAAGGAAGCAGTAAACGATGAGGAAGATAGAGGTGAACGGGTATAGCCCGACGTTCAGGTAGGCGATCCTCTGCAGGAACTTCATCCTTGGCCCGGCAAGCAAGGCATTGTTGCGCGAGAAGAATATCTCGACGGACCCGGTGGCCCATCGCAGGACCTGGTGGAGTCTATCTGTTAAGTTGATCGGGGCGGTTCCATGGAATGCGTCTCTCTTAGTGACGCAGTACACTGATCTCCATCCCCGGTTATGCATCCTATATCCGGTAACGACATCTTCAGTCACGGACCCGTATATCCAACCGATGCGTAAGCCCCACTCAGTCTTGTCCTCATACCAGCACGAGATCACGCTGATTGCTTCTGCAACAGTTGACGCATCCAGCAGCTGCCGAGGGATCGTGAGGGCCCCCGGGGGCCGCCCGTTCTTGATCGATGAGTGGTCCGCCAATGGTCGGCCCTGAAACTCTGCTATGCATATAGAATCAACAAAGAGGGTCGAGTTACCAAACTGCTTAGGAAGAAGAAGGGCAAGGTTGTCTGCATCTTCGTAATCTTCGACGCGGAGGGATGGATTTCCTTCATCGGGAGAAACTCTCTGCGTGGTAGTAGTACCCGCAGTCTTGCTTGAGAAGAACCGGCTCCAGAAGCCTGAGCCGGTTTTCTCTCCCTTGACCCGAGGAGGATCAAACCCGTAGAGTGCAGTTCGACGGAAGAGGCACCCGGTCCCAACATAAACTGGGCCCTGGATACCATCAAGAGCACGCATGTTCACATCGAAAAAGACAGTGTTGTGGTTGGCATAGCGGTCCGATGGGTCGATGCCCTCGAACCTCTGTGGGAACTGGACATAGCAGATCCGGTCCCCCCCTCGGTCCATCATGAAGCACATGCCTTCCTTCAAGGCCTGGGAGTTGTAGACGTAGTGGTCACAGTCGAGGTTGAGGATGAAAGGCCCGTTGGACATTACCGCCGAGGCACGAACAAGAGCATTCATGGCCCCTGCCTTCTTATTGTGGTCATAGCCCGGTCTTTTCTCACGAGATATGTAGACCAGCATAGGAAGCCGAATGTCTACTTCCGTCAGGTCGATTGAGGATTGATCGACTTCTTTGCTGCGAAGAGGCTCATCACTAGGAGGTTTCAGCATCACCTGCACATAATCGAACAAAGCTTGAACTAATGGACTTCACATACAGATAGTTATTTATCATCCAAAATGAGAGAAATAACGTATAGAAACAATACCTGTATGATACTCGCATGATCTCCCCTGGAGTGTTCGGCCGTGGGACTCGCCCAAGTGCCGGGCCAGTGTGTCCCATCAGCCATCCAAGTAGCTTTCTGGATCTTCAGCTGGTCAATCCCACCTTCTGTTCCGTCCTTCTTCTGCAACTTAACAGCCTTGATCTCCTCTGCTGCATTATATGCGTCCGATCGTCGCCTTATGGAGTCACCAAGGCCATTGATTCGAACCTTGAACTCATCATACTCCCTCTTGACCCGCCTGCGATCTCGAACAAAATCAGTCCGTACCTTATCTTTATACGGATCCCTCTTCAGGTTGAAGTAAGATTCGGGATTCCTCGGCTCGATGTCATGCTTGCGACAGAATGGGACCCACAAGTTCGCAAAACTAGCAGCTTCAGCCATTGCTTCAAAGGTCAGAAGGGAGCCTCCATCATCAGATACATAGCAGGACAGCTTCTCAACGGGATAATCAGCAGCCAAAATCGACAAGATCGTGTTTGCAGTGACTAGAGGTGGCTCTTTCTCAGGGTCTGCAGTGGAAACAAAGACATCAATGCCCGGAAGATCGGATTTTCCGCTTGGAGTCTCGAACTTCATCCTCAAGATTTCAAGATCAGTGGTCCGGTTGATAGGACAGAGCTTCGGGAGCTGGTCTAATAGCCACGAGAACCCAAACCAAACCTCGCAAATTACCGACATCGCCCACAACCACATTGCCTCTTCGTTTGGATGCCTGATCCTCCATGCCAGTAGCAGTCCGAGAACAACCACTCGAACAAAGATTAAGAGCCTGGTATATAACAAAAGCCGGAATTTCAACACAAAACTTATAGCAAAAGAAGGAAAATTGGACAGGAGTAACTAAACATAAGCATACCTGTACGGGCTGAGAATTGTTGTGGAAACGTTCAACTTACGAGTAATCGGCCTCCATCGATTTTCGTAAAGGACCTGAGGATTCCCGAATCCGTCGTAGTTGCCATTCATATCAGCTTGGGGCCACATAGCGCTTCCATACCCGTAACTTCCTTTTGTCTCGAACAGCCAGTTCTTGTGATCAAAGTCGTCTGTCCCCTTCCTATCCAACGACATTCTCGATCTCATCATGGACAGCCTCCTTTCCTTCTTCGACAGCCCCGTGGACGAGTACCGCCGCCTTATGGGGCCTATGTCAGGCTCCTCGGTTGCTTCTGGCCCGCTATACGGCGCCTTACACCCGAGACAAATCGCGTCCCCATCTCTCAAAATCTCCCGATAGCACTCCCAGCAAATCTTGAAGTCACACTCGCACGGAACAATCTCGGCCCCTCGTTCATCGGTCATGACCTTCCCGTCACACCCGAGGATGGAACAAGACGACCCTTTTGCCCCTGCCATCTGGGGGTGGCTTGAGACCGAGTTGGTCACCTTGTCCTTGAAGTGGGCCCTCGTGGGGAAACCATGGCCGCCAGTGAACAGGGAGTTGGACACGTAAAGGTCCTCTACTCTCTCAGCCGTCGAGGGCTCAACGGAGTCATACAATGGCTGGTGATCAGGCGTGGGCGGTATATGGACAGTGTAGTTAGCAAACTCGACCCCGCCGTCAAACTCGTCTTGCCCGTGATTCCCTCGATGAACAGAGGAGCGGAATTGAGCTGACATGATCTCTTTACCCCCTAAAAATCTCCACTTTCAAGAATATATATCTCACGAGAACCTGAAATTTATGCAAGAACATAAATTGCTTCAAGCTGCTTACCAATATCTTTGCCAAGGCAGAGTTTATGAGCACTAAGCTTAGTTACCTCACTCAAGCAGCTGCTGAAGCTCCTGATAATGGAGGGCTGAGGTGGGGTATGAAGATGTTCGACAAAGTCAGCTGCATTTGGATGAATTTGCATAAGAGGGGAGCGTTGGGGAAGATGATGAAGTGTTCAGTTGAGAGTTTAATACAGAGGGAGTGAGGATAAGGCGATGGAGAGGAACGTTGGAGGAATTTGAAATTCGAAATTTCGAAAGAAGTAAAGACTAAACGGGAGAAAAATGTCTCTTTTTTCGCGCAGAAAGAAGGATGGAGACGAGGAAAGCTTTTGCCTTTAACGGCTTGTCGGTCTTAACGTCCAATTTGCATTTTCAAAGTCTTCTTCTTTTTGGTTTTTTTTTTTTAGGTCTGTTTGTTTTGACTTTTTTGAGCCCCCAAAATGTAGTAGCCGTTGAGAAAATAACGTTCTTCGGCAAAAATAAAAAAAGGGGCAATTTAGGTATGAGTTAATTACCATCCATAGCAAGTTTATAGACAGAGAGTATTACTACAGCAAGCGGATTCAATAACAAATAGGAGGACCTTCTCCCCTTATTTTTTTTTCTCTAAATTTTCAAGGATACTTGAACTCATAATATATTGCTTGGAATATTAACGTGTTGCTAACTGAGCTACACCTCATTAATGGGTGCGGCAATATTCTAGCTCTATTTTCGCAGGCCAACGTTCTTTGATGCATTTCTTTACGTAGTTCTTTTAAGAAAGACTTGAGAGAACTTTCTACAATTTAGAGAGTATTTATGATCTTAAGCAGTTCAAAAAAGGTAAATCCGCAATTCAACGCTCCAAGAGGAAGTGATTAGGAAATACTTATGAGTAGGATCATTATCTTTCACAGAGATCGCGCTCATGTTGGAAGTTATTAGGGAATACTTATGAGCAGGGTCATTATCTTTCACAAAGATCTTGCTCATAACGACGGTCATTCCTACCGATTCGCTGACCCATGCCAATAATGTTAACAACACCATACAGAACATATAAAATCAGTAGGGTATGACCAACTGATGCAGTTCAGCCTAGCATGTTCAGTTAGTCGAACAGTTGACGTGACATCCAACCCCAATTTTTTATTGATTAATATGAAGTAATCTTCAATTTTATACTCTTCGTTTCTTAATTTCAACAATATTTTTGCCCCTACAGACTGACCGTTAATGTACCGATGATCCGTTATGAGTTTTAAATGGGACATTCAAGCCACTTACACATTAGAAACTTGTATCAATTACCATGCTAACGGACAGTGCCAGATAGCCCGTCATGACACGTATCAACCCTACAGGGAATGCTATTTCTACCCAAAAGACAAGGTCTAGAAATTGTTCAATTCTTGACAGCTTAACAAGCCCAGAAATCTCATATCCATTCTAAGAATAATGTCGCCGCAAAGTGTGTATTCCCTTTGTCTCTTCCAACTAGATAAGGTTTCTTCAAGAAACAAAAACACATAGCTTCAAAGGGCTGTAACATATTTTATCCTAGGAAGTTCATAATCACCAAGTGCAGCACCAAGTTGCAGAGAACGAAATCTGCATAAGCACGCTCCGGTGGTAAATCCTACAATTAAAAACGCTTGCTATCAGCAACCGATAGGAGATTCTCTCTCAATGACTTCTTTTGCGAAGTGGTAATGAAATCAAAAAAGAAAGGAAGAGGAGAAAAAACATCACTTGAATTGAATCCTGCAATGTCGACAAATTATACAACATAAATGCAAATGTAAGTTACCTTGAATTCCTTGTTCTCTTTGTTCACTTGAATACGAAGACAAACTGTGGCCAGTGAAACAATCTAATCAGATTCCATTCTACATGGGGTCAACAATTCTGGTAATACATTATACAAGGGTACACAATATTTCCTCCATACCTGCAAGGACAGCTGTCCCAGTGCAAGAAAGTATTCCGGACAAGAAGGAATTGAAGGGGAACGATCCCACCATAGCCATGTAAGCTACCTGTTTGTTTAGGAGCAAAATCAATCACTTCTGAGTTGCAATGCCATGATAAATCTTTACTACGGCAAATGAACCTATAATGTTATCTTTATACCATTTCATATCAACTTTTAAGCTTCTCTGATATGAGAGCATTCCAATATTAGAGGACAATGCAAAGTGCAAAGGCTTAGAGGACAATGCAAAGTGCAAAGGCTTCAACTGTAATCCAAAATCAGAATGTTCTATTGCCTGTTTACTACCCTTTTAACAATTTCACGCACCAAACCACTGATCTATCCCATTATAATTCTTCCTCTCTTAAACATTTCAGATCTCGAGAATACACAATTACCATTTCCATAGGCATCTAAGCGCAACACAGAAAAAACCACACTAGATTAGCTGACAAACTATGCTCACATAACATAAGATCCATCTCCAATGAAACTTTGGCTTTCGAAACATAAAGGTCCATTCTGCGATTAGCTGAAGCCCCACTACTTGGTTTTTCGATAATGCTAAATCTAGTTCACACAATCACCGGAAACACTGATAGTGCTGCCAGTGAAGAGCAGGCGATCCATTATCTTCCTCCATGATACCTGGCAATAGAGACCTGTGCTCATCTCGTCAATGAAATCCTCCAACAAGTACCCATAATCACTCTTTTTGGTCTCTCTTTCAAACTCTACGCAACTCACAGTTCAATCATACAAATCAAACGAACAAGCAAGATCCACAGCCCCAAAGTCCACACCTTTTTCAAGCAATTAACTAGAGAATTGCAAAATCTACTATGCAGCGACAATGGCCGATGAATGCACGCGGCGAAGAAAAAGCGGAGCAGAAATTACAAGACTTTACCTGGATCAGAGCAGTGAACACGGCAAAGGCCACGTACAGATCGATGATCTGAAACAACAGCAACAATCAAGTCATACATCACACACAGAGAGAGAGTGAGAGACAGACAGACAGAGAGAGATCTGAGTATGGAAATATAAGCATCAGTGACCTTGAGGTTCTTCGGCGTTGCTGCATAAGCAGACCGGAGAGAATGGAACAGAGCTTGAGCATCCTCGCCGGTAGATCTCGCCATTCTGCAGAAAACCCTCTTTCTCCTCTATCTTCGTCGTCGGTCGTCGCCTTCTCCTTCCTCCAGCTTCTGTACTACTTGGCTCGAAACCCTGGAGACTGAGCTTTCCCCTAATTTCACTTCGGTCCCTTTATTATGGAAAAATCTCAATTGACCCCTAAATTATTACTAGTCCGGCGCTGGGGTGCACGTAAAAGTACAGGGATGTATTCGCAATTTTTCAGAAGCCGTTGCCGGCAAAAGCCCGGGCGATGCCAAACGCATGAGTTAAGAGCGGGTGAACTGTGAACTCTGTTTTCATCCAAATAAATTCCCAACCAATTCACGAAATTCATTTCCTCCGGTTTTCTAGTTTCTCCGGCGAAATCAGGGACAGTATCCCGCCCGTTTCTCCGTCGACGGCAGGAACATGGCGTCGTTTTCGTCTCTTGCCGCCATTGCTAGACCTCCGTCTTCTATCGGCAGAGCTTCGTTTCCTGCTCGTCTCAACTCTCTTCCTTGCAACCGGTTAGTCCACTCGTTCGTCCTTCGATGTCTTATTTCCATCGCCTGAGTTGTCTTAGCTGCGACTGAAGTTGTTTTCCTCCCGAATTCGTCGCGATTATGTCGATTCTCTTTGTATCGGTGCATGTATTGCTCTTATCCCTGTCAGAATTCTTCACTCTCTCTGGCAGCTTCAGCTGAGCTTGTGTGAGAGAGGGGATGATTTTGAGTGAATGTTTCGTTGCCGGTAAAGATGCTTTATGTTACTGGCGGCAATTCCGATGCGTGTCTAAACTATGAACTCGGGAGAATGTATCGACTTGGTGCATTTAGGTTTCGGAGTTGGCATTGAGTATCGTTTTGGTGCAGCTTGAAGAGAAATGATGAATTTTTGTTCGGATGCTTGTTTCAATGGAGCAGCAGAAGAACTGATGGACGGTAGTTAGAGATATTCAGACTTGGGACTTGAAACCTGCTTAGGTTACTCTTTTAGAATTTCGACAAAATGGGTGCTGCTCGCCTAGTAATTTCATTGTGAAAGGAGTCATGAACTAGCGACAATGAGGTCCAGCTCGTTATTGTGGATATGGAGTCTCCCTGTATCTTCCTGTACCAAACAAGAGGTAGCAGGAGAAGGCTGGGAGAGTGAGTTGATGCTCTAGTGGTAGACTGATCAAGAGGGATACTGTAGTCCACTGTGGTCTATAATCCCGGATATATGTCATGATAGTGGGAGAACTTTATGAACTCATTTCAATTGTAAGCTACACCTCTGCAGCTAGAAATTTGTGATCTGAGAATTCAGGATTTCCACCCATGACAGACCCGTGTTGATGATGCATCATCTTTGTTCCAGGACATGATTATTAATTAGCATCGTGCTTCATTTCTACGTGCTATTTTTCTTTATGTTGCTTGCAATCCTTAGTTATGCTGAACAATTCATGTTCTTTATAACTTTCATAGCTTCTGCAGGTTGAGGGTAAAATGCAGCTATGCTGATGCTGGTGTGAAGGATGATTCCAATTCTGCAACAATAGATGTTGTAGCGGATGTCAAGACCGAGAGGGTTTGTACTTTGAGCTCTTAGGTCACTCCTTGTGTCATCTACCTGCTACCTTTCCATGACAACTCTCATGACAATCCATGTTTTTGTAGGTTGTTGTCTTGGGAGGCAGTGGTTTTGTTGGTTCTGCAATTTGCAAGGCTGCAGTGTCCAAAGGCATTGAGGTTATAAGCCTAAGCAGGTGAATAATCGTTTGATGTGCATATTATGCAGTGACCCTTAGTTCTCATTGCTTTTTATCTTGTCTCATTGCATTTTGGAAGTGAGGGATACACTTTTCTCTCTCCGATGTTCGATTAGAAGTGTAAATTTGATCTATTTTACAGGTCTGGGCGCCCTACTTCTCCAGGCTCTTGGGCAGACCAAGTTACATGGATGCCAGGTAAGTTTCTGTCAGAGTTCTTAGAGTGGTCTCTTGTTTTCTCGTAATTCACATTGGATTGCAGATAAGTAGGAGTCCAACTGAAGACCTCTATATTGTTATTTCTGTACTGCTAATTGCTAAGCCTATCGTCATGTAGGAGACGTTTTCTATGCAAACTGGGATGAAGTCCTGGTGGGGGCAACTGCTGTTGTTTCCACTCTTGGAGGATTTGGTAACGAGGAACAGATGAAAAGAATCAATGGAGAGGCTAATGTTGTAGCGGTAAATGCTGCCAAAGATTATGGTGAGCAGCACTTAAATGTTAATTGCTCTTTCTTTGCTTCCACATTTTCAGCTTCTCCTTGACAATACCTTTGCAAATATTGGTAACATTAGCTTAATTGGGTTGAAGAGTTTATACTCAACGAAGTGAAACATCTTCACTTGGAAGAAACTACTTAAGTTGATGTCAGGATGTGGTGTGCTGTGATAGCTGTTCACTATGATTCAAAACACTACAGATGTCTCTATGAGATATTCTTTTTATGTTATTTAGATTGAGTATCTACATGCTTCTGAGTGGTTTTTGATATGTACTAGAGAAACTTCTTATGCCTGTTCTCTGGTTTTCCTCTGCAGGTGTTCCCAAGTTCATTCTAATTTCGGTTCATGATTACAATCTACCATCATTTCTCCTCGACTCAGGATACTTCACAGGAAAGAGGAAAGCTGAATCAGAGGTTCTCTCAAAGTACCCAAATTCTGGTAATTAGGCAACCTTGTCATGTTTCTTATAAGTCAATGCTTGAGATTTCTAGCAAGACATCTCAATGTGGTTTGGTAACAGGTTGGAATTTCTTGGAAGAAAGCAACAGTTTCCTCATTTGTAGGCTGATTCTTAGATAGAACGTCAGAATTTTATCGCGACCTTAAGAGCAACATCCCACGGTCTTACAATCCTTGGAATTTAAAGGAGTCCTTCCTTGGTTCTCTAAGTATCCAATAAAGTGACAACTCAATGGTGATACTACAGTAGTTATTGACTGAACAGCGGTCATGGAATGTAAACTATGTCCAAAATTTCACTGTTGTTAATATCTTTCTCCTCAGGTGTCGTTTTGAGACCTGGCTTCATCTACGGGAAGAGGAGGGTAGATGGTCTTGAGATTCCTCTTGATCTCATCGGGAAACCAATCGAGAGAATACTCAGTGCTACAGAGAACTTCACCAAGCCTTTGAGTTCCCTTCCAGGATCAGATCTATTCTTGGCCCCACCGGTCAGCGTCGATGATGTTGCACTTGCAGTGATAAATGCAGTAACTGACGATGACTTCTTTGGAATTTTCACGATAGAACAAATCAAGGAAGCTGCAGCGAAAGTAAGAGTATGACATTCAACTTTTCCAGTTTCAGAAACAGCAACAGCTACAGCACAAACAGGTTAATGAAAGTATAAAAACATATTGCATGGTTATGCGTATCAAGGGACTTCGGAGCACTCTAATTTTCTTGTTTCCAAATGAGTTCCTCGGTTCATAACAGCATTTATATGCACACATACATATTGCCCGTGCGTGTTATATTCTTCTCACATATGAGCATATGTTTTCTTTAAGCGATGAATGATTCATTTGCCATTCTTGATCGATACACATATATGGCGTTCATTCTTATTAACTGGTGAGCTGACATCAATGGGGGCTGATGATTTCTTGTTGATCTAGTTAGAGGACTTGACTATTCGGAGGAATGAATATTTATAAATAAATATAATCGACTGCGGTCATGGCAAGGAACCAGAAGAAAAAGACAGATGTTAGTTTAGGCGCAACTTAACATTCAACCAAGGTACAAATTCCATACTTTTTTGATGGTCTGTGGAGTCACTGGAATGTGGTCCTCACCATATGGTATTAGTAATTCATTGGATCCTTTCTTGGCATGGCCACTCACTGAGGTGGCTTTAGGTACGTAGAAGGAATCTGTGTGGAAGGAAGTTGATTAAAATTTCCTAGGTCCACAGGATTTTTATATTTGGTTGGGTCATGACAATTCACATTTTTACTCGGATGGTAATGTAAATTACTATCAGGGAATGCAAATAATTCTTACCTTGAAGGAAATATGCATTATTAGTAATTTAATTATTTGAAATTCACGAAACCAAATATCTCCTAGCTCAATTGAATCCAATTAACTGTTAGGTGGTGGTCGATTATTACGTGATCACGCACGATTGTTAATTTCGACTCGTTGCAGTATCAAGTTATCAGAATCAGAGAATTCCATCATCTTTCTTAATGCGTCGCCCTGTAATTGCAAGTTGCACATTGCATTCAATTGATAGTTGACGATAATAATATTTCCGGAGGTCGTCTTTTCTCATTATGCAAGAGGCCGGGCCCCACTATTGGTGACTTTCTGAGAAAGCTGAAACACATGCCGAAGGTTGGAATTCGGAAAGCTTTTTATCTTTGCCTTGGGCCCCCACCTAAAACGACAACTTGGTTTCCAAGTCACCCCCGATTTTCACGAATGTGCCCTCAAAAGTAAAATAAACACACGCCCTTTATTTTAAAACTAAATTAAAATTAATATAATCAAGAAAATAAGTTGGGAATACTTATATATATATATACCTGTCTATCTAGCTGCCAATCAAACCTTATATCCTATCCATCAAAGAAGTGATAAAATTAAAGTCTTTATCACACCTTCACATTCATGCCTGGGTCTTATTATATGATGATGACATTGCGAGTCGTTTCATGACCATTTATATGGACAATATATTATGTATATATAATATTTAAATACAGATAGAGAAGACTTCCATGATAATTGATATACTTATATATATGATAACAGTAGCTGAGTTCTGTACATTTATTTAAAAAAAAAGAGAAAAAAATAGGAAATACTTCTCGTTAGAGTTTTTTTCTCGATTTCAATGAAAGTCGATAGATTTAATTTAAGAAAATAATAAAAACCTAAAGTAGTAATACCATATGCCTTTCTCTACTTTTTGTTGGCTGAATAGGCCTTTCTCAACTTCTCATGGAAGTTGAATGACAAAAGTAGGTGGATTTATTTATTTATTATTATCCACCGACCAGTGAAATAAGGCGGTTATGGGGGTAGCTGACCCACTTGTTACCATATCATTACTCCATGGGATGGGATTGATTCGTCAATGGTGGGCGATATCATGGCTTTTAGCTCAAGCAAGCATTATCAAAAAATAAAAAAGATAAAGATAAAAGAAAAAGAAAAAGAAGAAGGAACCGACCGTGAAGGGACGCAAGAAAACGATAACCCCGTGAAGGGACCGCGGACTTAACTCACGCCGTCCAGGTCTAACGGCTATTACAAAGTTAACAGATCCCACCGATTCCCCCCACTTCCTACTTAACGGCGTCTCCCCCCTCGTCACTGTTCCCTTCTTCAACCGTCCCGTAGGGTTTGCCGCTCTCTCTCCTCTGCCCCTCTTCTTCTCTCTTCTGTCTTCCCCTCTCTCGCCATCTTCCCTGCAGCTATCCTCTCGAGTCGGCCCCCACTCTCATGAAGAACACACCACGACGGTCGTCCCTCTGATCGTTCAATTCACTGGTGAGGCGATCCCGCTGTTTCCTCGTTTTAGCTTGACCTGCTGCTTTTCTGAACCAATTTTTGCGATATTCGCCGTGCTTGAGTTGTTCTTGGCGGCGAGCTTCGCAGATCGGAGATCACTTCCCTTGTGGGAGCTTTTACCATTTTCTCCCCTCCGATCAGTTTAGGCATACTCGTACTCCGCGGATTTGTGTATTTTCTGTCTATGTAAGGTTGAATTTGTTTTTTCAGAATTTGGGGATACTGATTTGTCAGAACAGGCCTTGAGCAGCAGCTGTTTGTTGCGTTATCAATTTTCTATAAATTGCTGAAAAATATTATTTTTGATGGAGTCCAGGCTTTCGATGAAAGATGTTGAATCGCTGATTTGATTTTTGCAGGAGCAGAGTTGCACTGGCTTGTAATATAAATAAAAAAGGTGGCTTCACTTCAGTGAATTTGTGCTGTGATCCTCATGAGAGGGTAAAGGAGAGGGTTATGTACAGTATGAACGCTAACTGCGTCACTAGGTGGGCTCCCTTTTCTTTCTTTGCTCGAAGTCTCCTTGATCTGATCTTTTTACGAAGTATTAGTCTTTGCACTTTGGGTGTCAATTAAAGATGGTACGGTAAAGGCACGTATATACATATACATGCTATATATATATGTGTGTGTGAATATATACATATATACATATATTTATATGTATGTTGCTTTATGCACTTGGAATATGTATAACTCTCAGTGTCTATTATTTGGATAATTATAGTTCGGACTTTCTTAATTTGTGCAGGTTTTCCGGTCTATCCTCAATGGCACAGCTTCTGTGAGATTTATCGGAGCTAGTTTTCTTTCTTTGCTTAATTTAGTTTTCTCACCTCGTGTTCCAACGAGTTGTTAGGGATTGATCTAGCAGTAACAGATACATATGGAATTCAGAATCGCAAAGGCATTGGATAGTGCCAGCAATCAAGGGATTTTGCTGAAAGCAAAGAAAAAACGGGCAGCACATGCAGCATTTACCGGCAACGCTGCTCGTGCTGCCCTGGGCATGTGTAACTTGCCAGCAAAGAAGGTTGGCAAGCGACGGAAACTGAATGGGTTTAATGGGGAATCTGCACGTTGCGGGTGCATTTTCCAGAAATCCATCGCGAGATACTACTCGAATTTCATCAGAACTGGGATACCACAGCGTTTGATGTTTTATCAGAACGGTGAATGGACTGATTTTCCACAGAGTCTAGTGGGCATGATCAAGAAGGACTTTCAGATGAAGAAGGCTGCTATTGAGGTTGAGTTGAATGGTTATAGTATCCTTCTAGATTTTTTGCATATGTTCCGTGTAGACTTGAAAACAGGTTCCCAGCAACCTATTGCCTGGATTGATGAAGCTGGTAGCTGCTTTTTTCCAGAAATTTTTGCCGATGATAGCTGCCATCATCAATTTGGTAGGCACGAGGATCATCTATACAGGGACTCTTCTGGTCCTCGAGAGTTGAAGCTGCAGCTGGAAATTGACATTAATGGAGTAGACTTGAGAGAATGCAGCGGGGAATCAAATACTCTTGAAGAGAACATACAAAATGATCTGAAGCCTGCTGGCAACCAAATGACAGTGGCTGTGGAAGATGCCTGTTACAGGGTTCCTGATCAGAAAAGAGCTGATACGGTTGGGGTGAATGAGCAAATGGAAGCAAATTTGGTTCCTGTGGTTAATCCTGTTGAGGAGGAATTAGACCCTGACTTTGTGCAGAAAATGTTCCTTGTGAACATTACCTCTTTTGGTAGCGTGGACATAGTTGATTCCCAGAGCTGTTCAAGTGCTTTGGGGCAGGCACGGTTTGAGCTCTTTCATAAGCAAGCTGAAATTACAAAGAAGCATCGTGGTGATGCCAATATCCAGTATGCATGGCTTGCTATTACAAGCGAAGCGTTATCTTCTGTCATGACATACGGTATTGGATCCTGTGGAGCTTTGACAAATAAGTCCATATACGGCACTGGTGTTCATCTTACATCTGCAAACTACCCTAACATCAGGTTGCTCTTTTCTTCTTCAATTCCGGTCACTGGCAAATTATTGCGTGAAGGACATTCTTTGATGTCAGGTGCCCCATTAAGTGCGGGTAGAATTTGTTGGAATAAGTTTTTCTGGGCGCTGTTTAAATGATGCGTCTTGATGTCCACAATCTGTTTTTCTTTGCCTTTTACCCCTTAACTGATTTTGCTTCACGTCACCACTCTTCTTTTTTCCCGCATTTCTTTATTTTTATTTTTTCTTTTCTTGTTTTGAGGACTGTAGGGGTTTTGGGTTATTACCTTGGCTGTAAGTTGTTCTATTTGATTTGTAAGTTTTGCTTTCTGTGTTTTCTATTACTTTTGGAGTCACAAATATGTGTGCAATTGTCATCTTTGTTGGTGCGGTTTTATTTCTTCTGGCAGTGAATTTCATTACTCTAAATTCTTAGTAAGGGTTGCACTTTTGACTTTTTTCAGTGCGAAATATTGTGATGTTGACGAAAAAGGGATTCGGCACATGGTATATTGCCGTGTAATAATGGGAAATATGGAGCATGTTCATCGTGGATCTAAACAATTTCATCCAAGTAGCGAGGAGTTTGACAGTGGAGTGGATGATCTTCAAAACCCGACACACTATGTAGTCTGGACTATGAATGTGAACACCCACATCTATCCAGAATTTGTTATTAGTTTCAAACTACAACTCGATGTTAAAGGTGATATATTGCTCCCTAAGAGTCTTATGTTTGTTTTAATCTCCTTGTCCTGCTAACATTCATAGTGTAGAGTGTGCTACCTATGTTATGGGTCATCCATCAGATGGAACATGGGAAATTTCTCTGATGGTCAGAAATCAACTTCTCAGTCTCATCCCTCCAATTCCGATGTGAAGTTGGGTGCCAAAATGGATAGAAGTGGTTGATTCTAGGGAACAGGGCCTCATCTCCTTGGTTGGGCTTTATTACATCCAGTAGATGATTCCCCAGTTTCAACTCTGATTCAATGAGTCAGTCAGCTTGAGCACTTATTACTCTTTCAAAAGTTCGCACTTTAGGACCGCGGTTTTCCTTTTATTTTTCGTACAGGAAATTTGAGTGGAAGTGGGAGTAAGGTTGTATCGGGCGTGACGACATCTTTGAAAGGGCCTAAGACGCAATCTAAAATGGATCCATCCACAATTAATCCGGTAAGGCTTTTCTGTGCACTTTAGGGTCCTTTTGTGTAAGCTGCTTGGTTTGCATACGACTGTATGTGATTTATTTTTACTGCTATCGCCAGGAGACCAATAGTGAGCCAGATTCAGACAATGGGGGCTCACCAGGGAGAGCTCCTACTATGGGTTCAGTTGCTCCAAGGGTGCCTAGATCTCCTTGGATGCCTTTCCCGATGCTCTTTGATGCTATTGCTGAGAAAGTTTCTCCTGAGAACATGGATATGATCAACTCAAACTATAACTTGTTCAGGGTAAAGTACTAATTTTGAGGTTGTTGAAATCTTGGTAGATATCTGTTCCAATGGTCTAAAACTGTCTCTTTGGCATGTCCTCAGGTTAAGAAGATAACACGGGATGAGTTTGTCAAGAAATTGAGGTTTATAGTTGGCGATAATCTATTGAGATCTACTATAACAGGCCTTCAGTGCAAGGTAATGGGCAATTATAACTAGTTAGATTTAGTTTTTTTTTTTTTTTAAATAAGGATTGGCATTTGCTAGAAAGATGCAGTGTTGATAACATCTGAAATTAATAGGCCTTCAGTGCAAGGTAATGGGCAATTATAACTACTTAGATTTAATATATATATATATATATATATTTTAAAAATGGTTGGCATTTGCTAGAAAGATGCAGTGTTGATAACATCTGAAGTAAATCAGATATCTGCCTTTCAACTTCCATAAATTAGGTTTTATGATATAAAATATTGTTTATCGATGTTCAAGAAAGTAATCGCACATCCAAGAGGGGGGCAATCTCCAGATCTGAGGCTTACTGTGCCTAATCTTAGTACTCTTTAATTAACTCCAACACCTGCAGATTCCAACGAAATGTGAAGTTGAAGTGATGGAGCAGAATGTGAAGGGCTTAGGTGGGTACTGATATGGCACCTCAGGCTTTCTCCATGGTATGCTGATCTATAATTTCGGATGAATATCCAAGTTTCATCCTTTGGGGATGGACTTAGCTGTAGTTTCCCGAAAAATGTGTCGACATGAAGTTACCTTGTTTTGCTTGTTGGCTGGACAGTTCCTAGGTTTTCAGGATGCTGAAGCTTCTTGTTACTTCTGTTCCTATCAGTTGAGTTCTGGTGTTTATGAAGGGTTATAGAAAGCCTTTTGAACTAGGGACAGGTAGTGGTGTCATGTTCAAGGTAATCGTGTGTACTCTTCAGACTATGCGCAAGTTTGATTTTAACGATGGATGTTATCTTTTCTCGTGTCTCACTATTTCTGATGATTGATCAAATGTATTTGCTGGTTAAGATAGCTTCTTGTTTCTGCCTATGCTTATGTGCGGAAAAGCCTCTTACTGAAAGAGGTTTTTGCCAAGTTAAAATGCTGCAGTAAGGTGGGTTTCTCAGTACAAACATAGAAAGCATAAGTTCCTTCGGCACGTACCGAGTAGTTCCAGAATGGATGTTGTAAGTCAAGTTGCGGGTGGCCTTCATCTTTTCTATCTTTATATGCGGTGTGTTGAATATTGTCCTTTATTTTAGATAGGCTTTGACCCTTTATCCCCAAAGGTTGGGCCAGGGCGGGCAGCATTGTGGTTATATTGTCACTTGGTGCTCGAGGTTCAACTTCCATAATGCAAGAAAACATCGGGGCCAGTGGTATGAATTGGCATTCACCAGGTGTGGGAGGGCCAGTGTGGTATTGGGTCATTGTGACAGCAATAGTAGAGCTTGTATAATGTTCTATTCTATTACTTGCTATTCCTTCAGTCGGAACATGTTGATGTATGTTTAGTTTGCACTTAGCCCGAACATGAACTGGTAGTACCTGACGGGCCAAAATCATGGGAAGATGTCCTATTTTGAATCCAAGCGATGTCTTATCTTCGTCTTGCAGGCCTATGCTTCATGTGATACCTATAGAGGCATGGACCTTGGGCAAGTGTTCCAGAAGACAATGTATTTGTGTACGTACACAAGTGGGAGAAGGTACATATTGACCAAAAAATAGTTTTAGGTGAACCTTTTTGCCGAGGCAATATCGCTCAAAGTTAGATGAGTGAGGCTTAGAGGTATGCATGGATACCGGATATATTTGGAACCGGTCGGAACCTATCCGTTAGGATAGGGTCCGAATAGCTTGTATAAAAAATAGGGTACGGTTCAAGCATTAAAATGATGAACTTGTGAAAATCGATTTTCGGTTTCGGGTATTGCATATAGGGTACCTAAAATCGAAATCGATATCCGGATTCGGATTCACTAATTGAAAAAAAAGGAAAAGTTTTTACTGAACTGAAATCAAACCTAATCAAACTAGTGACCCATCCTATTGTTCTCCTCTCTCTAAAGCGTTCTTGATTTCCCCCTTTTTCCTTCTCCATTCCCGATTTTCCCCCTTTCTCCTTCTCCGTTTCTCGATTTCTAATCTGAGCTACAAACCTAGTCGTCGCTCGCTAGTTGAATTCGTGTCGTTGTCTCCATCTTCTCCATTCTCGATTTCCCCTTTCTCCTTCTCCTTTTCGATTTTAATATGAGCTCCAAACCTAGCATTTGCCCTCTAGTTGGATTAGCGTGGCTATCTCCATCTTCTCTCTAACTAGTAGACGCTGCCCGCTAGTTGGCTTGGCGTCTCTGTCTCCATCTTCTCTCTTTCTCCCTCCGCTATGGTGAAGTTTCGTTTTTTGTGGGTTTTTGTCTTTCGGCGTCTGGTCTTTGATCAAATGGTTGCTTTCGGCTGATTAGTTGGAAATTGCAGCTAATGATTGATTTATGATTACTAGTTTTAGGTGTTCTAATAGAATATGTCCATTTTCATGTGAAAAGTAAGTTGTTTTTTCAGGAATTTCTTTGCTCTGATTTGTTGATTTTGTGTTGAACTCATGGTTTTCAGCATCGTGATTCGAATCGTAGAATTGTACGATTCTACGATTCAAGGAGGGGCATACGATTCCGAGTCAGGGGGTTGAGTTGGAAAATATAGAATCGCATGTGAATCGGGATTTGAATCGCGAAATCGTGGAATCGGGCCGATTCTGCGATTCCGGATTAAGCCCAGACTGAGGCGAAGCCCAGGCCTGATTCGGGCGAAGCCCAAGCTTGATTCAGGAGAAGCCCAGGCCTGAGACCGACAACTTCTTTTGTTTTTTTTTTCCCTCCTTTTCCCTTTCTTCTCCAGCACTCCCTTTCTTCTCCAGCACTCCCTTTCTCCCTGACATTTCTGTGCCCTAACCCTTCTCCCTGACTCCTTTTCTCCCCGACGATATCATTAACACTGGGGTCGCCGACGAGGACTTTGTCAAGAACTCCAACTGTGGCGCCCTCTGCCACGCTAGCCATCGCCGCCAAGTCCCCCTTGCCTCCGCTGTCAAGTACAAGTCCCTCGCCTCCTAGTCCCAGCTCTGGACTGCCCTAACCCTAAACCCCAAATACCCCAAGAAGGAGTAGCAGCAGGATGGCATCTATGACCCATACCCTTCCCCTACCGCTAACGTCTTCGGCTCCACGAGTCTTGTGACACCGGACGACTTCCCCCCCTCGATGGGGTCCAGGCTCTGAGTCGTGAGGATTACTACAATGAGGTGAGGATCGAGTATGTGATGGGATTGTAGCTTATGGTGCAGCTTCAGTGAGAGGCTTTGGTAAAGGAGTGTGGTGCAAATACGCTGGTTGGTCGGATCTGTGGCACAATTTGGTCGGATCTGTGGCCCAATCCGCTCCTATTTCTTAATAAATAAGCTCATTTTATCATGTGAATTTTTGATACAGTGATACTATCATCTTGCTTCTAGTTTCTTGCACTTTCTTGTTCGGAAGAAATGTTGTATGAACTTGTATCAAATTGATTTCTGATTGATACTATCAATTGATAACAGGCGATTTCTGATACAACTTGTATCGACTGTTATTAAAGGATATGCCCAGTGTACTAACAGGTTATGCCATTATAGTTACTGCCTATTTGAGCTCTTGGCTCTTACAACATATAGTGACATATTTAGTATGATATTAGTAACTATAGACACCAGCAGCCGCCCAAAAGAAATACTGCATACCTGGAGGTCAGAGAGTTGTGCACAACTGAACTGATCAAAGAGAGAGAAGCAGTTTGACCTCTACGTTGAAATTTATTGCAGGGAAACGACATAAAACTTGTTGAGCAAAGGGCATTGTATAGAAATACTTCTTATTAAGCCACACCACCAGTAATTTTATCATTTTATGACTTATTGTTGATTTGTTGGTTTGTGATTTTTATTTGAATGAACAAGGATTGATTTTTTTTGCTCATGAAAGTATACTATATATATATATATGCTATTTTTTTAATTATAGGTAGAATTTTACGATTCATGATTCTATGACCCTCGACCGATTCTAGGTAGAATCGCGATTCTGAAAATCTTGGTTGAACTTGATGGTTGAATATGAGAGATATTTCTAAATTAGATGCGATAAAGGTGATCGTGCATTTTAGAGTGAGATTCATAGTGATTTACTGGTTTCCTCGTTTTTTTCTTGCGTTGGGATTGCTAATTAATTGATGATTTATATGATTATTTGTTTAAATATTTATTGCATATGGAAAATTCGGCTAACATGACCACCGCTGATAATGAGTCTACATATGGGGTATCATTGATCAAAGTGGGCTCTAAGAAGTCAATGTCTGAGGTTTGGGATCATTTTCATAATGAAAAAGATGAGAAAAATGGAAATGATATTTCAATTTGTAATTACTGCAATTCATCTCTTGCTTATTGTGTTGATTTGGTACTTCATCAATGTGGAAGCATTTGAAAACTTGCTCAAAATATCCTCAAAATCTTAATAAAAAGCAAAATTTGATATAATCATTTTCTCAATCTCTAAGTAGTTAGAGTAAGTGTCAAATCAATCGCCACTTGAAAATATGATGAAGATTATTGTAGACATATGTTAGCTCAGATTGTTATTGTTGATGAACAATTGTTTCCTATTGTAGAGAAATAAGGTTTTAAGGGTTTTGTGACAGCATTGCAGCCTTTGTTTAAGCATGTTTCAAGGTTCATATTTGTTAAGGATTGCATGAAACTCTATGTTTGTGAGAAAATGAGCCTAAAAGATAAGCTAATACCTCTAAAATCAAGGATTGTTCTCATTACTGATACTTGGACTTTCATTCAAAATTTGAGTTACTTGTGTCTCACTGCTCATTTTATTGATGATAATTGGAAGTTGCACAAAAGAGTTACTAACTTTGTTGTTATGCCTAGCCATAAGTTAAGGAGATTGGTAAGATGATTGAGAAATGCATCCATGAATGAGATATTAGATATTGTATTTCCTCATTGGATAATGCTAACTCCAATGATATTGTTGTGGGTTATTTGACGGATAAGTGGATGAATATGCTTGTCTTAGATGGAAAGTTTTTCATATGAGGTGTACAACTCACATATTGAATTTAATTATGAAAGATGGGTTGAGTGAGATTCGTGATTCTATTAATCGAATTTGAATTGTAGTAAAATATGTGAGAAGCTCTCCGGCTAAAGCTTAGTTATTCCAGCATTGTATTGTTGAGGAAGGAATAACTTATATAAGGGCTCTATTTGTCATGATATCTTAACTCGGTGGAATTCTACTTATCTGATGTTGGAGACTGCACTTAAGTTCAGATAGGCCTTTACTAGACTTGAAGATGATGATATTGCTTTTATCAATGAATTTGATGGTGGAGTTCCAACTAGTGAAGATTGAGATAATGCATCTATGCTGTGTTTGTCATTAGGAAACTTCTATGAAGCTACCGAGAAAATGTCTAAAAGTCTCTATGTGACGTCTAATAGTTATTTTCTTGAAATTGTTAGCATGTTTTCTACTTTGATTGACTGTAAAAGAGATTCAAATCCCTGTCTTCGATTTATGGCTAGAAAAATGATAGAGAAATCTGACAAAGACTATTGAAGTGTGAAGCGAACAAATATGATGGTATTGATAGCTGTGATGTTGGAACCTCAGTATAAATTGAGGTTTCTGAAGTATTGTTGTCGGGAAATCTGTGATGATTCTAATAAAGCAGATGAGATGATTCAGCATATAACGAATGTTTTGAAGCGTCTTTTTTCATTCTATGAGAATGTTTATTCTTCTTCAGTGAGTGAATGTTGTATTTCTATGGCTGAGTCTATCACTCTTTCACCTCTTGAGGCTAGTAGTTGTGTCAAGATTGTGAATCCGAAAAAGCTAGTGAAAGGTTGGTGTGAATATGATGAAGATGTTCGAAAAATGGCGCCTAAGTCTGAATTGGAGCAATATCTTTGTAGTCCCACCAAACCGGAAAATGATTCCTTTGATGTATTGAGGTAGTGTGGAATGACAAGAAATCAACCTATAAGGTACTAAGTTGTATGACAAAAGACATCTTAGCCATTCCGGTGCCCATGGTAACCTTAGAGTCGAGTTTCAACACATCTGGTCGGGTCCTTGATAAATTTTATAGCTCACTCATCCAAAATTTGTGGAATCTTTAATATGCGCACAAGATTGGTTGCGTTATTCTCCAACTCCGATCACCATTGAGCAATATTTGGAGGATGCGGAAAATATGAGGAAGGTAATTTTAACTTTATTTTGCGGTTATTCTTTTCATTTAATTTTCACTTACACTCTTTTTAATTTTTATTTTCATGTGGCTTTCTTTTTGTAGAACTCAGCGACGGCGTCACGACAAAGATTATGGTGGATTAATGTGTGGAGCAGTTATACGGTTTATTCTTGAAGATTATATTTGTATTTTGCTAATTTTGTTTTCAATGTTTCATTCATGGACAAGTTGTAAGGACATATTACTCTTTGTTGTGTGAGATCGTATTACGTATGTTTAGTTTTGTGGATAGATCGATGAGACATATTATTCTTTGTTGTAAATGTATCGTGGATTAATTTAAATCTATATCGATATTCTGTTTTGCGTGATTGCTAATTATGGATAAAACATTTTTTATTTTATTTAGCGAAAAAAAAATTTACAGGTTCTAACATGGTACTCGGAACTTGTGGTATAATATAGGTTTAAGGTAGATTCCGGTTCCATGATTCAACATGGTAGAGTTCAGATCCAAAATCTTGAAATATATCTCTTACAGGATAATGTTCAGGTATCGTGAAAAAAAAAAGCTACCCGAACCCGAACACCTCTAGTTGGCAATACCTTTAAAAACGTCGCCATATAATGGATATAAGCCAATGCTATTAATATCGGCGCAAAATATTTATAATAGTCTTAATCGGAAGTACCTTAGTCGACTCTTTAAAGCGTCGTCTTAGGTAAACCAATAACGGTACTTTATAAAGTGTTGATTGAGGTGCATCTTTTGGACGACGCTTTTGGGGTAGTAGGGTCTTAGGGTTTTGATGCTTGCGAAGCGTCAACCAAGAATTACCTTGGCGACGCCTTTATAAGTATCGGTGAAGAGGTACTTTTGCGGCGCTAATAAGCATCGACAAAGGAGTCCTTAGCAAACAGCTTTTACAAGCGTAGAGGGAAGGGTCCATGGTGGATGCATTCATAAGTGTCAGCCAAGGTAAAAAAAGCATCGATAAGACTTGCGCTTATGTAGGTGTTGGGCAAAGGTAGATGTGACAATTCGTGTCGTGTCGTGTCTAAACGGGTTCGTGTCATCGAAATTATAACCCGTACACAACACGATTATTAAATGGGTTAGGTTTCACGTACACGAACACGACACGGTTATATCCGTGTCAACCTGTACACGACACGTTTAAACCCGTTTATTAAAACGTGTCATAACAAGTACACGTATACACGACACGATTATAACCGGTACCCGGACACGTTAACACGACCCGTTTATCCATTCAATCCGATTACCTGGACACGTTAACAAGACCCGTTTATCCATTTAACACGGTTACCTGTTTACCAAATTATGGTTTAACTCAATACCAAAGGGCACCAAGAAATATTCTTATTCAAGAAAAGATATCAATGCACAACCAGATAATTACTAATTTCGAGTGTTCATGTAGTAACGTAATATATAGAAAGGAAACATCTATTAAGGAATTTAAAGGGAGAGGTCGGCCAAGTCGAATGTCCTTTCAATGGCTTTGGCCAACGACTGCAATTTCTTCTTCCTCAGCTCCTCATCAATTGCAGGGCGGATCATTGTGGCGTTTTTTATTTTCTCCTGGGAGAAGATTTCATCCTCAGTCCATACTCCTACAGCTAGTCCAGCAGCATAGGCTGCTCCCAGTGCTGTTGTCTCTATGTTTGCTGGTCTTACCACTGGGCTTCCCAACACATCCGCCTGCAAACAAGTTAAACAGCAAGTCACATGAAAGAGCCAAAACAAAAGGCCAAAAACTGGGATCTTTTGCTTGCTTATAAAAAAGAAGTGCAAAAAGAAATGGTAAATCATCAGTTACCAGGTCAGGCAAGTGGGAACCTATGGAAACAAGTAACCCTGAAGCAGCACTTTGCTAGTCTGCATTTAATTCCGGTTGAGGACATCAAGTATTAACAGGAAACAACAGTTTTAAGTGAAATAAGGAACAGAAAAACACAGGGATTGATAATGAGAAAATGATGCTCGCAATCACAAAATAACAGATGATAAGTGCCGACTTATCGATATGAAATAACACCAACAAATAAGAATTTCAACCAGAAGCTTTTTCTACATCCATATGATCTACTAGAGTAGATCGGTATTACTACTATTGCCCATATAATGAGACTGAAAGCATTTTCTTTAATACGAACCGTGAAATAGCCTTCCTACATCATACTAATACTCCATAGCAGCATAAATCCTAACATCCCAACAGGGGAACCCAAGCATTGAACAACCCACAGAGAACCTTCAGTAACATCCAAACAGCGGATGAGCTCAAACACAGTCCACCCACAGTTGATACATTTTATTGTGCAACATCTTCTTCAATGTTGGTTAGAGAAGAAGCCTAAGACTCAGCATCTAGAAATGACTGAAGACACACAAAGATACTCGGAGTTCAAAAATCCTCATATAGAATGAACCAAAACAGAACGTCTAGGAGTAGCCTGTAGCATTAGCTAATGCATCAAAAAGCTTCAGGGAGCTCTTAACGCATCACATTCACTAGCGGGAAGGATTGATCCTGAATACTTACTATAGATTCACCAAACTTAGCAAACTTCCGACAGGAATTTACCGGAACAGAGCAGACACAGAGAGGGCTCGAGGGTCGCGAGGTGGCGGTCGCGGTCACGGGGTTGACCCGAGATCTAGGTCGCGCGGTGAGGTTGCCTTCATCTGGGTGCTGTCGACCGAACGGCGGAAGGATTCAAGCGGAGGCTTCGTCTGAGCGGATGGTCGAAGTCGTCTTCGGTGGAGGCTCTGGATCTGGAGACTGGAAGGATTCAACTCAAGGAATCAAGGATCCCAATTCCGAAGGAAATCCAGTGGAAGCAGGAAGGAAATCAAATGAATCTTATCCGGAAGCAGGAAGCCCGAAGAGGTGAACTTGCGAAGTTGTGATTTTGCGAAGATTAACTCCGATCTCCTACTGGAACAGCGGAACTAGAATGGCATGAGGAAATTTCGAAATTAGGGTTAGACATAGACTAGTGTAAGGATAGTTTAGTAAATTCAGTTAGATAAACGGGTAAACGGGTTACACGATTAAATAACACGATTGAACACGTCTAAATAAACAGGTTTAAACGTGTATAATCGGGTTACACGGATTCAACCTGTTTATACACGATTATTAATCGTGTCTAAATGGGTTGAACTCGTTTAGACCGAATATTAAAAAATCCTAACCCATATCTGTTTAACTCCGTGTCGTGTTATCGTGTCGTGCCAAATATTGCCGGCCTAGGCAAAGGGTACCTAGATTGATGCATAAAAGCATCGGTCTTAAAAGCTTGAAGTTGCAACTTCCCCATCTCTCTCTCTTTGTACTCTCTCCCACTCCCTCCGTCTAGAGGAAGGAAAATAAAAGGAGGGAAGGAGATAAGTATGGAAATTTTTACAAATTTCATATAACTTTTTCTCCCCTCCCTTCCATTTCCCTCTATCCAAACACATTATAAATGCTTAAGAAAAGCACAAACCAAGTAGATGGAACTATGGGAGTGGAGAAGTGGAAGATGTGTAGGAGGACGTGTAAGAAAACCGAGCACGTGCGTAACAGAAAGTTTAAATATGGTAAAAATCAAATTTTTATCGCATGCTCGTTTAATCAAAACTTCAAGATCACATCTTGACATAAAATTCGCCTTCTAAACGAATATATAACATCACATATCGAATCCACAAGAAAAATTTTAGACTTTTATACTAACCTTGTCGATTCGAGTCGATCAAACTAACCGTCTAAGCGTCCAGTCTCTAACTCGTCCACACGAGCACGTCCCCACCGAGATTAGACTCCTCTCGACTCGTACACTCCGATCTAGGTCACCGATCTCGAACGGAATCGTCACGGAATGAAAGGATCTCTTCATGGACGTCAAGGACAACACCGAAACGCCGAACTGGAACCGAAAAGAACTCCGATCAGCCTTGGAATTTGTGCAGCTGAGTTGCTGTTATTGCCTAATTCGAAACCTTTTCTCTTTCTCTCTAATGTCGGTTGATGACAGATTAATTTCTAGGGTTAACTTGTAAGAACATATCTATATATATCTTTACCCTATGGACTAAAATGTAATTATTAATTAATCCACATTAATTAATAAATCACAAAAAAGTTTTCACAATTTAAGTCATCCAATGACTTGCCCTTGTAGTTAGAAGAAAAGTTCAAACAAGTCATTGACACGAGTTTCCACCAATAAACAATCTATTTATAAAAACTCTCCAAATAAAAAGTCCTTAATTAGAATTAATTCTTTTCTCGGTTTAAACACGCTAAATGTGTGTGACTAATTAGGTTCATCATCAAATGGCATTAGGATTATACTATCAACTCTTTTGACACTACCATAAACTTTTTTCTGTAACCGAAAGCATAATTCCCAAAATGCCATTGGCTCCCAAAGTTCACGAGTGACACCTAGCAGCATATCGTGACAATCCAAATGATGACGCATGTATAATTGAAACATTCTGATGAACCTCTGATCGTATATGCCATACACTGAATCCCTTTACTACAAGATTCCGATCTAGCCAGAGTTACGGTAAATGCCAAACTCTATAGCCGATCATATGGATTCTCTGATTTCATTCTTAGATCTATAGAACTTGAACAAAAACTCCTTTCTATTCGAGTCTATCTACCTCGGCCGATGATTTCTCTCCAGGTATAACTAACTAGGATCACTATCTGCCGAATACTCATGCTAAGCACAAATACATTAGCAGTAGCAAATCCTAATCACCTATACCTGAGATAGTGTTCCATCTCTCTGTTTTTTTTTGCTAACCCGGGGTGTCCGGGCTTCGCTTGACTAATCCCCAGGGCTCCATGAACCCCCGGCGGTGCACGAAGCGGATAATTACACCAAAGGCGCTCCGGTGGCCCCAAGGGGATTTGAACCCGGGTCTCGGTGCAAACTTGAGTGCACATTCACCACTAGGCCAAACTCCTTGAGGTTGATAGCGTTCCATCTCAAGTCTAAGGACTATATGCACTAATAGGATCCAGATAACATTCATTGACATGAGTAAATTACCGTATGAATATTATCTGCACGTCGCGTTCGACTACTTTTTATATAAGTATCCACATGTCTGTCCTGATAACAGTTATCAGATAGCATGAGACTCACTACTCCATCTTCATTAGTATCTGTATACTAATCATGAAAACAGACAGAGGTGACGATCTATCCGGAGAAATAATGTCTAGTTAAGTCTCTTACGATCGTGAACGGTTTAAAGATATTCTTACCGAATTACTTTGTCACTCATATTCTTAACCCTTAAGAATGAAGCATTCAAAATATCTTAAGGACTTTATTCTAATAAACATAGACACTATACAGATTATAGAATAAACTTTATTGCCAAAAAAGGAATTATTCAAATACATAAATCAGGCTCTAGGGCATATCACTAACAGGACGATGTGTCGAGCATAAACCTTTTCTCTATTTCTCTCTCTTTGATGACGAGGTGGCAGAAGAGCACTAGCCAAGCATCTTTTCCCTTATGTCTCTCTATTCACCTTTAAATGTCATTTTCTCCATTTGTAGGAGGAGCAGCAGCGAGGACAATGCAAAGGTCTGTAAGGGGATCAAACCTAAATCTGAATGACGGCACAGATCAGTACCAGATAGTCATGGTAACTGAAATCCATGGGCGTGTTGATGGCGTCGCGTGGATGTGGGACAATGCAACTCAGCTCCGCGACTCATGGACGTGCATGTCAGGGACTAGGGGCAACAATCATAGCTGTGGCTGAATGATAAAGGGTATCGAGTTGTTTTGCTCAAGTGGGGTTATAGAAATGTGTTCAGTCAAGATTTAGAAATGAAGGTGCATAGTTATGGGTCCACTTGCTTGAACGTGAGACAATTTTTGCGGCTGTGCTTGCTTATCGAGCCGAACAAGTTTTCTATGTCAAAGAGAGTTGATCCAGATTGGTGTAGTGTTAACAATATCAACCAGAAGACTCGTATAATTTGCTTGAGCTGCTTGTTGAAAGGAAAATTCTGAAGTTGATGAGGCGTATCAACATAATGAGTAATCCATTGATGATACGCCATTGAGAAAGACAAATTCTAATGAAGATATCACTTGGCATAGGACTAATGTTTCAGGAGAAACTATGGAAGCATGTTCGGCCCCGCAAGAAAGTACCAAGTAAAGGAAGAAAAGTGTTAAGAATAGATGAAGACTGTTTCATTGAAGACGAAGACAATTAGTCTTAATGATGTCAGTTTTAATATGTTTATTTTTCTGATATTTTTCGTGATTGTAAATATGTATTATCTTAATCAAAGAGGATATAACACAGTCACGCGTGACTTTTTTTTTTACCTGATGACTTAGAAGTCCTAAATTCAATATTTATATGGGATAATTCGTACCATTTATTAGATATTTAGGATTTTCATCTCATCTCATTAGGTCTATATTTCTCCCTTATAACCGAAATATGTATTATCTTATATCTTTGGTTATCATATCATATCTGTAACATGTGATAAAATTTTGTTAATTATATGTATCTGACATATATACTTATGACATGTTAGGTGATTTATCGGCTTCATGGCAGCCCGTCAAATCATAACTCGAACTAGTATTTCACAACCACAATCTCAAGACAATGAAGCCCATCAAATCAGAACCCAACTTGGTGTTTCTCAGGCACAAGAAGAAAAGGAAGTGATTAACAATACTTCAGCAACATCTTTACCAACCGATCCCGCAAGTAGTGCAAGTATTATTATTATTTTTTAGATTGCAAGTACTTTTTTGTTCAAGTTATGCTTATAGCATACGAATATTCACTAAAGCTAGTTCTTATTATTTGACTATGTTGGTTCTATTTGTTTCTCCGTATTCTTAGTCAGAAGCAGCAGCAGGTTAAGTACACATTTTCCCCTTTAATAATACATTTATTTAATCATTTATTTAGTGTCTCATTTTGCAATTAAATTTTAAAATTTTAACTTTAATTTTAACTCTATTCACTACACAATAAAAATCAACTCTTCAAAGTAAAAAAGTGGGCCCCATACATAAACCCACATAAAACTCCATTATACTCAATTTAATTTTTAATACTAAATTCTCTCAACTATTCATTACTTTTTCACACTTTTTCTCATAATTCAATAATACAATCATTACAACTCAATTAAAATCAAAACTCAACTCAACTCAACTTTAAAACCAAACATGTTATTAATCTCATTAAAATGCCTTCCGGTCAAAATCTTCAATAGGACTTCAATAAATACGGCCGACCAATTGGTGATAATTCGGATCAATTTCAATAAATACGGCCAACCAATTGGTGATAATTCGGATCAATTCTCAAGCTTCCTTAGCAACCATGTTTGGAATGGAATGATGGTAATATTTCAGTCTCTTTTGAAAGATGGGAAGATGCCCCTGATGAGCAAAAAGAGAAAATATACAAGCATGTGTTGTGGTAATCACAATTTGAACTTTGAATTACTTATCATAATATTAAAATGATAATTAACAATATTTCACTTTAAATTACAAAATTCTACCTGATATGCTATTGATTCCTTTTGTATACAGGAGAAATTCAAGTTTGAAGAAACCGTTTTAAGAAAGTTCAGGATCATAGAGAAAATGGCAAAGAAGTTCGATGATCGTAAGTATGTACCAAAGCAATCAAATTATGATAAGTATGAACAAAGATAGGACCATAACCCTGAGGACATCAATGCAAATAATTGGAAAGCATTTGTTGAGTTTCATGACCATGAGACGACAAAGGTATAAAGAATGTTATTCTTTGATTGTTTGACTGATAAAATATCCAATTATGCATTTTCATGGGTTATATATGTCACGGAATATATGCGAGGAAAATAAGGTATTTCGAGGGAAGCATGTACTCCGTCATTATATGGGCTCAAAGAGTTATGCGGTGATTTGAGTAGAGCAGGTTACACCGATACATATTTGTTAAAACATTTTACGTTATTTTACTAGAAGAAACAATTAAAATGATTATTCATACTTTTACAGCACAAGCTACGAGTGACACAAAAAGTGACACAAAGTTTGAAATTCACGGCTGTGCTGGAGATTGTGGTAATCATCAGCGTGAATAGGATCTGTTCTTTTATATTTAGTCTTATGGGATATAAATAGGCATATAATATAGTAAAATCATACTCTATTGCAGGATAAGTTCGAGGCTCTATTAGCTCAAGCGTCGAAGTCTTCTGCACTTATTAATGAAGATAAAATCCATTGCCAAGTCGTCGGACTTGAGAGGCATGGCCATACTCATGGTTATGGGTTAGGTCCAACTCCGACTACTATCTTTGGGGGCTACCCCCCGGACACATTGAGCTCGCCTGTTGCCTCCCAACTTGACGTTGTTAACTCGTAAAACACTGAGCTAAGATCAGAGATAGATGAGTTGGAGAAGAAAATAATGATAACGGGAGGAAGATAGAGGAGAAGATGGCGGAAAGAATGAAGATGGTGGAGAGGATGGAAGAGGAGAGGAAGAAAATCGAGGAAAAGATGGAGGATTGAAGGAAGATGGATATGCTGCTTTCTTTCGTGGAGGAGATGAACCTGAAAGGGGGTTCACATGGAAAATGAATTGGTAAACAACTAAGGTTAATGTTTGATTGGTTGTTGATTGCTCGATTTGAAATTGGTAGAGCTATTGCTTGATTTGATTGCTTCGGCTACAATTAGATCGACAGAAACAGTTTTATTTTTATTTTGTTGCTGCATAAGTAGAGCTGCTGAGGTTAATGTTTGATTGGTCGTTGCTTGCTCATATAAATTGGCAAAGTTTGATTACTTGTAGGTTGCTATATTTGATTGCTTCAAGCCTTCAACTAAATTTGACTAACAAAAAATCCCCTGCATGCACGGGAAAACTGAAAATATTGACAATTTAACATCACTAATAATTTTAAAATAACATAAATCATTTTTTATTCGATTATAATAGGAGGCTCATGGCCTAGTACAAGGAAATGGAAAGGAAATCTAAATAAATGGGCACGGATAGTCCCACTAATGATAATCGAACATGGAATCTCTAGGTTACCAGGTGAGGGTATTAGCCACTGCATTACATCTCATTTCTCAACATGAGTCATATTTTATAACTATATTTGTAGCGAGTCTGATTAATTAGCTAATTTTAGTAAAACATTATATGTCCAATTTGACAATTTAATGCCTCTGTTAATATATATTGTCTACTATATATTACATTTGACGTACCATGTTGATTCATTTTATTGCTATCATAGAAAACTCAAGTTTCTCTTTTATTATAAAAAAATAAAAGAGAAACTCAATGGTATAAAAAATGAATGTATTTTCTACAAGAAGTGTCGAAATGTTTCAGCTATATATATATATATATATGTATGTATGTATATTAATAGATAATAGATAGATAGAGGCAAAGTCTCTTTATTGCTGCACTGTTAAATAGCTGAGATTTGGTGAAGTTTTATATTGCTGATTGGTTGCTTGGTATGATTACTCGTTGCTTGCTCAATTTCATTGCTAGTTGCTTGCTCGATCGATTAGATTACTAAAGTTTATTTGTAAAGAAATGTAAAGAAGAGAATAATGGCTGAATCCTCACTTGATTAGGTGAGGTGAATTTCATTGTAATATATAGTCGTGTACAGTGTTCTGTGAACAGAAACAATCTAAACATGACTAAAACACGTAATATATACAGAGTAAGTTATAATGAGCTATAATGACATAAGATATGATAAGATTTTGGATAATCTTCTCTATTACTCCCCCGCAAGCTGAACGGGGACTTCGCCACGTGAAGCTTGGACCGAATGTCTGCAAAGCGTGAAGAAGATAGACCCTTGGTGAGTGTATCGGCTAACTGTTCATCAGAGTTAATGAAGCGAATAGATAGTTGCTTATGCATGAAACGCTCTCGCACAAAGTGATAGTCAATCTCAATGTGCTTGGTCCGAGCATGAAAGATAGGATTCGCCGTAAGATAAATCGCAGAGATATTGTCACACCAAAGAGTCGGAGGGTGACACTGTGAAATCCCAAGTTCCCGAAGGAGAGACTGAAGCCATAAAATTTCAGCAGTGGCATTGGCGAGACTCTTGTACTCAGACTCAGTACTTGACCGGGCAACTGTCCTCTGCTTTTTGGAGCTCCAAGAGACGGGATTGGAGCCAAGGAAAACAATGAAACCACTGACAGAGCGACGATCATCAGGGTTACCGGCCCAATCAGCATCCGAGAAGCCATGAATAGATGAGATGGAGCCCGGGCGAATATGAAGACCATAGGTAATTGTACCCTTGAGATAACGAAGGATACGTTTTACCGCCATCCAGTGAGCAGTAGTTGAGCAGTGCATAAACTGACATACCTGATTTACTGCATAGGCAATATCAGGTCTAGTGAGGGAGAAATATTGGAGGCTGCCGACCACACTTCTGTAGAAAGAAGGGTCCTGAAAGGTATCTCCATCATGAAGAGAAAGTCTGGATCCGGATGAGACTGGGGAGCTGATAGGCTTGCATTCCAGCATAGAAGTGCAAGCTAGTATATCATGAATATACTTGGACTGTGTGAGGTAGAGTCCAGTACCATTAGTTCGAGCCTCCATCCCAAGAAAGTAGTGAAGAGGACCGAGATCCTTCATGGCAAATTCCCGATGTAAAGCAGTAATTATGGAATGAAAGGGTGCACCTGGAGTTTCCGTCAAGATGATGTCATCAACATAGACGAGAAGATAGACAAGATAAGTAGGTCCTCGAAGAATGAACAGTGAGGGATCAGCTTTGGAATCTGAAAATCCAAGTCTCTGAAGATATGTATTGAGGCGCTGGAACCAGGCTCGGAGGGCTTGTTTGAGCCCGTAGAGAGATCGGCGGAGTCGACAGACATAATCAGGACGAGAAGTATCAATGAAGCCAGGAGGTTGGACATATAAACCTCCTCGGTGGGATGCCCATGAAGAAATGCATTCTTCACGTCTAGTTGTCGAATCGGCCACTGGGAGGAGACAACAATAGATAGAACTGTCCGAATGGTAACAAGCTTGATGACTGGACTAAACGTCTCTGAATAGTCGACTCCTTCTCTCTAATTAAGACCCTTTGCTACCAGTCGAGCTTTATAGCGATCAATGGTGCCATCGGCCTTCTGTTTAATGCGATAAACCCATTTGCAACCAACCACATTCTGCGTAGGAGATGGCGGGACAAGTTCCCAGGTATAATTATGGACTAATGCCAGATATTCCTCCTCCATTGCTACACGCCAATTAGAGTGTTTACAGGCTTGTGCAAAGGTATGAGGTTCCTGCAAAGCAGTGGAAACAGAGAAAGCAGAAGGATGGCCAGATATGGTGAATCGAGGAGGAGGCAGAGTACCATCCTTAGACCGTGTCGTCATCTTGTGAGTATTCTGAGGAGCAGGCGCAACATCATTACCCACAGTATTTTCAACCGAAATTCCAGACTCAGTGAACTGGTCATGAATCTCAGGAGTAGGAACATGCAACTCACTAGGTAGGGTGGCAGGACTACTAGGCTCACAAAATGGCATGGAAATGGATGAAGGAATGAGAATATAAGTGGAAATATTATTTGAAGAGGAGGGAATAGACATACCAGTAGCAAGTGCGAGGCCAGAAGAGGATTGACTAGCATCCACCGAGATAGGCCCACCTGTCCTGAAAGGAAAGGAATTCTCATCGAAGATTACTCGAGTGGATAAGAAGATGCGACCAGTGATAGGATTCAGACATCGATATCCCTGATAGTGATAAGGATATCTAAGAAAGATACATGGTTGAGATCGAGGTTCTAATTTATGGCGTGTGTAAGGGCGTAGATAAGGATAACACAGACACCCAAAAACTCGTAAGGTAGAATAATCAGGTGGACTACCATGAAGTACCTCAAAAGGGGATTTGAAACTAAGGGATTTTATGGGTAACTTGTTAATTAGGTACACTGCTGTTTCAAAGGCCAAATCCCAAAATTTCGGTGGAATGGAAGAGTGAGAAAGTAGTGTAAGTCCCATGTCAACAATATGACGGTGTTTGCGTTCAGCGGAGCCATTCTATTGAGGAACATGAGGATATGAAATACGATGAAAGATATCATTGTTCTGCAATTCAAACTGGAAATCTGCAGAGAGAAATTCTTTTGCACCATCTGATTGAAAATATTTGATTCGACGTCCATGAAGATTCTCAATTTGAAGACGAAATGCTCGAAAAACACTAAGTACATGAGATCGAGATTTAAGGACATAAAACCAAGAATATTTATTGTAATCATCAAGAAAGTGAATGTAATAATGATGATCAGTATGAGAAGTGATTGGTGCAGGACCCCAAATATCAGTATGAATAAGCTCAAAGGGAAATGTGCTTTTATGAAGAGTAGGTGGAAAAGTATTGTTTATTATTTTTCCCGCTTGACAAGCAGAACAAATGTGACCAACATGATCATTATTAAGGAAACAAGAAGTACTTAAGGCACGATGAACTATGGGAAAAGATGAGTGCCCAAGGCGTTGATGCCAGAGGACACTAGATCCAGACATAGAGAGATGAGCTTGAGGACGGTCGATGTGCTTGCCTCTCGGATGGAAACAGTAGAGTCCATCTCTAACTGGGCCACGCATAAGCTCCTGGCGCGTATGACGATCCTTCACAATGAAACAGTCTGGGTGAAGCTCAAAGAAACAAGTATTGTCTCTAGCAAATTTGGATATAGAAATAAGATTTTTGGAAATATGTGGAGCATAAAGAATGTGATTTAAGTGTAAAGGACGCTGAGAGAGTTTAAAAGTGGAGGAACCAGATGCAAGAACAGGAATTGATTTACCATCACCCACGAAGATGTGATCGAAATGTGAGGTATCATCATGAATATTGAGATTGGATATGTCAGATGTGACATGGTGTGTTGCCCCTGAGTCCATGTACTAGTTTGGATCATGAATTCCCGGAGAAGCACCATGGGTTAGATGAGCCTGTGCCTCAGAGTACTGACAGGATAGAGCGGTGTGGCCCGGACGATTGCAAAGCTGGCAAATAATCATCGAATTGGGCCGGAAAGCTGAGTTGCCAAAGGAAGCTGGGCCTCTAGCGGTATTATAAGCTGAACTGGGCCGACTAGAAGTAAATGGCCCAAAGTTGCCTGGAGTCCCAAAGGAAATTGGGCTGAGTCGCGAGTCACGGGCTTGACCCGAGTTTTGACCCGAGTTGTGCTGACCCGAGTAGTGCTGCCCGATTTGCCCGTGTCTTCTCTGCCCGAAAGCTTCACCCCCAAAATTAAAATTAGGGTTTCCTCCTCCTTGGTTTCGATCAGCTGCGTCACCCGAGCCTCCCGAGCCGCCTCTGCTACCAGAGTTCTTCTTGCCGGCGTTGTTCTTCCCGTAGTTCTTCTTGCTGCCGTTGCTTCCCTTTTGCCCGTCCGTGTAGAGAACTTCCGTAGGTCCTGCGCCAAGCAAACCTGAAAGTGGAGCACTCGCAGAGGGATTCGACTGAGGTCCGTGAGCGTAGAGGCGGCGCTCTTCGTGACCAACAAGCAGAGATTGAAGCTCGTCGGTACTCATGGTAAGCATCCGCTCTAACTGGGCTAGAACAATCGGTTCCCAATCGGGACCGAGCCCTGTGTAGATTCTACGATTGATGTCTGCTGGTGTTTTGGGTTTTCCGATTTGGGCATATCGTAGAGCCTGTTCTTTCACCTTTCCGATGAATTTTGCCATTGACTGACTCCCTTTCTTCAGGTCACGCCACTGCTGATCGAGAAGATCCTCCTGTGCAGCGGTCTGAGTGAGAAACGAGGTGGCAAGGGATGCCCACGCCTCCTGAGAAGTCTTAGCAGCAAGAATGGTGACACCTATTTCCTCTGTTACTGCAAGCATCACACAGGTTAGTGCAAAATTGTCTCTGGATTCCCACCTCAGATAGTCGGGATTAGGTGTTGTAACTCCATCTGCTCCGATAATGGTTTTGTTTGGTGCAACTGTTCGACCTTCAACGTGGTCCAGCAACCCATAGGTAGCAAGTAGAGGTGTCATAACATCCTTCCAGTAGAGATAATTTCTTCCATTAAATTTAACAGGAATAGTCGGGATACTTGAAAGAGTTTGAATAATAGTTGATGATGAAGAAGGAATGAGTGAGGTATTGTTAGTATCAGCCATGAGTGTAGAAGTAAGAATGGGAGAGATTAAGGAGACTGTGAGAAGGGCTGAGAAAAGCCACAGGTAAGGATCAAGAGAGACAGGAAGCAATACGGGTGTTATCCCGATTTAGAGCTCTGATACCATAAAGAAATGTAAAGAAGAGAATAATGGCTGAATCCTCACTTGATTAGGTGAGGTGAATTTCATTGTAATATATAGTCGTGTACAGTGTTCTGTGAACAGAAACAATCTAAACATGACTAAAATACGTAATATATACAGAGTAAATTATAATGAGCTATAATGACATAAGATATGCTAAGATTTTGGATAATCTTCTCTATTAATTTGTTTAAGATTTAATGTATCCTGGATAAATTTAGTGTTAATATTGGGCATGTTTATTGCAGCTTTTCATGATCGATAATGATTATTCGATGGCAGTATGATCGTGAAGTTATGGACTATTATGGCGGGATTTTGATGTGAGGATGAAGACTAGTAATGAATCTTAACATTAAGGATAATGTAGAAATATATTTCTAGTTGGTGAACTCTATTAAGTTTCAAGTGTATCGAGAATTATGATATTTTGTAAGAATTTTCTGTTGTAATGTGATGGATACGGTTAATATTTTAAGCATTTTTGTTAATTAGTCGTAATTACAAGTGTTTCAGAATATTTCAGCTGGAAAAATTATTTTCACCTTTTTAAGATCCTAGCAGGATCGGAGATTCTCCATATATCGCTAATTTTCACGGCAGGTGGAGGGGCTCTCAGTAGGGGTGTAAGTGAAAAAAAAAACCGAGAAATTGACCCTACTCGACCGAAACAACTATTTTTTGGGACCCTAAGTATAATTTGGGCGGTCTTCGAGGCTAAAGAACCACTCGCTATAAATCGGCTATAAATCGGCCCACGAACTGAACCCGACCGCTCGAGTAATTTATTTTATACATATATATATTTTCTATTATACATTAGTCATACATAACATTTGAAAACAAAACCATATCTTCATCTACGTAGCTACTTTCCCCTCCTCCTCACAACTCGCGCTCACCTCACGGCATTCCCGAATTCAAGTTCCAATCCCTCTCTCACGACTCACGTTCATTTGGTTTTAATATTTCTTAATATTGCGAGATACGAATATTGAAATCTTTTGATATTTTTGGACTTAAAAGGCATTTGACATATGTTAATGCTGTTTACACACCGAGAATTTATAATGCATTGTTTAATTTTTTATTTAAAAATTTGTCATTTCAAACTTGAGGACCGAAAAAACCATAACCGTTAGCGGTCTGTTTTCCTTCATCCCAAACGGTTTTTGTGTATTTTTTAGATTAGCATAAACCGCTCGAACGAAGTCGAGTCCCAAAAGTTTTAATAAAAGATCGACTCACCCATCCATTTACACCCGTAACTGGAAGGAAAAGAGTCTTCCGAGGGCCTTGACCCCCAGATTATGATTGTGTGCGTGCATGTGGCATAGAATTTATCGGATGTGTGTGCTCCCATTGGAGATCGTGAGTCGGTACTTGTGCTGTGGAATATGATTGGTTCCTGCCGGAGAATCCATCGCCGAAGCTTTGTCCGATTTCGTTCGTGTAGGTGGCCTGGTACGTGATCAATCTAGTGATTTTCTTGGAACCGACTCAATACTTTACTCGAGATAATTCGAATCCTTATTGGGTTATTTTATATCGGGTTTATCATGTGGGTCATATTTTTTAACAGTAGCCTTCTTTTCTTTTCTTTTCTTTTTTTTTTTTTCTCTCTCTCAGCGTGTCTGCATAGAATATTACATAAAAGTAGTTTAAGGACAAAGATAATTCTAACACGTGACATTGCCAAAACATCAGCATGCCAGAAATTTTCTTCA
The DNA here is from genome assembly GCF_007655135.1 of Punica granatum. Classification (NCBI taxonomy): domain Eukaryota; kingdom Viridiplantae; phylum Streptophyta; class Magnoliopsida; order Myrtales; family Lythraceae; genus Punica; species Punica granatum. Next base: position 44,979,585 of record NC_045127.1, read on the forward strand.
TTATATTGGCATCTCCATATTCTCGATGCCATGCATGGTAGCTTGGGGGATCTCCTACAGTCCTCCGAGGCACGATATTAATCATGGAGTCATAGGACGGTTACCGGAAGGATACACGGTAGCCCGATAGGAACCATAGAAATCCCCGCACTAGTAGACTGCGTTACATTTTGTTGTCACGATAAATAATGAAATGACAAAAGATGCCACTCCAAATAAAAGCCAGACATTGCGGTCAGCGGACATGGGGTCAATCATGGAGCAATAGATTGCAAAATCATTACCTATCATCAATAATCAAATGATATATATAAAAAAAAAGAAGATTAAAAAAATTATGTGGTGGGGACTCGTGCGCATTGCCTACACCTTCTGCCCTTCTCTTACGCCATGTCGCTGTTAAATCAGAAACCTGCCCCTAGTTTTGTTTTACAAACATGAAAGCTGTAACTGATCCTTTTTTTTCCCCCTTGGATTTGAGATTATCTGCAGCAGGGGATTTTATCCCGTCTCTCCGCTGGAACGAAGAGACGCACGCCTCGCGTTGCCGCGCCCGTCTCTCTGCAAAGAGAGATGCGCCTCTCTATAGAGAGAACTAAGAGGGCCAACCATGAATCGCTCATGTCAAAAGCAGTTGCATGCAATGGCTTTAACCTCTTATTTTCTTAAGCCGACGGCTGCTCCAACCATTTGACATGCAACGGGTCACACAATTACTTTTCTTTTTTCTTTTTGTTTAAAAAAAATTGTGGGACTTTTAAAACTATCGAAAAAACTGTGGGACTACAATAGAGACCCAATGAGAGATCGATTATTGAAGTTCCGAGTTTTTCTTTTTCTTGAGGGTGTCTCTCATCTATGTGGTGCCTATATGGCAAAAACCGGTCCCATTTTAGAGACTCATGGAGTCTCTCCCACTGGAGATAGTTTTAGTATTACAATTATGAGAGAGATATATGAGCTTAACAGTGCATAAAAGAGAGGGAGGTGATGCACAAGGGAAGTGGAACTTTTATAATCGACTTTAGACTATATTATTCGGGCGAAATCCTTCCGCGATTCTATCTCGTCTGTGACGTAAGAAAGGAACAAAAGAAAATTGCAAGAAACGAAGGAATGAATATTAATCACTCAATTTAATTGCCATAAAGTTATTAATTATAGAAAACTTACCATGTCATCCATCCATATATATAGTAAAATTAATTCCCCTGCATTAAATAAGGTCATAGTTAGTAGGATTAGAATGGTCAATCTATAATTATATAACACTGAAATATTTAATTGGATATTATTATATAACTTATATTGAAGGACAATTAATTGATCACATACATGACTAAACTATTGGTATGTGAAAGAAATTAAAATATATGAAATTGAATATAAAAATGTATATATCAAATTTGTAAGAGAAACTTTAGAAAAAAAATATATTGAATAAATTAATTAGGACAACTTCATCGAAGATTATTATTTAAAGATTATTGTGTGAAATTTTATCGAGTTTTTGATATTTTCATGATTTGGGATTGTTTGTTGCAAAATATATATTGAACCATGTAAAATTAGTCTAGTAGTTAATTATCGTATGAAATTTGAAATTAATTATTGAAAGTATTTTATTGTATTAAGAAGTCAATATATTTTCCAAAATAATAATTGTTATAAAAATTATATATAAACATTATAAACTCATAAATAAAAATATAATTTTCAAAAAAGTTGTGGTCTTATAAATGAAAACTATTATAATATAGCGTTATGTGTTTAAACTCACAAATAAAATAAAAATAAGATTTCAAAAATAACAATCTCATAAATATTGTTTAAAAAAATGAGTGAAATGAAGTTTTATTCTAATTACTGAACTTAATATATGTCAATCTATATTGATAATTAACAAAATTATGATGATGCTTATGAATTGAAATAAGTAGTTTCAAAATATTATTATAATAATTAACTTGCTATGTGACAAAAAAAATTACTTATTCTAACTTTTGACAAAAAATTTAAAATAAATATTTGAAATTATAATCAATATAACTGAAATTTTCTATTATTTTTAATCAGAAAATTTTTGTTTCAAAATGTAAATAATTACAATAAAAAATGGTATAGGAATATACATAAGCGAATCCGTGCAACGCACGGGATAGAAACCTAGTTATGATCGTAAAATCATTTAAAATTTTCTCATTAATCACAGCTTTGCTTTTTTCGTTTTGCTATTTTTGTATTTACTTATTAATTAAAACTCATCAATGACATGATGTCAGTGGATTTCAATTCTCATGCGCCAAAAGAATTGAATTATTATTGAAGTGCAAGATTAATTCAAATTGCAGTTCCTCCATAATTCTTTGCATCCTGAGAATATGCATGCAGATATATTCTTTGCAATAAAAAATAAAGGACAAAGCAAAAGAACGAATAATTGCATGAGATAGAACGTGATATTTTAACTAGTAGTAGAGATAGTGCATTGCATGAGATAGAATGTGATCTTTTTTTCATTAATTTTATTATATAAAAAATTATATTATAAATTGATGAAAATAGTAATTTAAAATCAATAATAGTATACTATTATTAGATATATAAAACTAATAGTAATTTAATTGACAATTAAGATAAGGAAAAATTAGCACGTTAGTACATGAGTTTTAAAGGTCACAAAAAATTAAAAATATCTCGTTCAAAAAATTGAAGAATTCACGTTCACCCTGGTAATAGAAAATTCTCATATCCACCAATTTTAAAAGAGATTATGGATAAAATATTAAAAAGAAAATTTTAACCACGACAATATAAATTTTTGTCTTCAACATTATCAAGATTTATATGATGTTGAATCGTGTCATGTTAACCCACATACATAAATTGGAGAACCCAAAAACTCTACAAAACACTTATGTGTAAAGAAAAGTAAAAAAGTTGAAGAACTCAACTGCACATCTAATGATAGATGTATCAAAATAAACTCATGTGAGTAAGAAAAAAATGACAAATCGCATTTAATGGCAGCAATATTTTTTCAGAGTCAAATCAGTTATAGTTAGCGGGTGCGTTATTTATAGGGGTATTTAACTAAAATGGCTCATGGTTTGCCCGTTTTGTCAAATTTATCATATGCTTTTTTTTGTCAAATCCATCCCATGGTTTACTTTTTGCATCAAATTTATCATAGCGTTATCTTTTCCATCGACATCTAAAGACCGTGCTGACGTGGCGCCTACGTGGCAAGTGTGGCCCACTATCTCTCCACGTGCCACGTAGGCGCCACGTCAGCACATCCGTTAGATGTCGACGGAAAATATAATGCCGGAATAGATTTGATGCAAAAAATAAACCATGGGATAGATTTGACAAAAAAACATATGATAGATTTGACAAAACGGACAAATTATGGGTCATTTTAAGTAAATACCCCAATCTAAAAAAAGGTAAAAAATCTAGAAAAGAACGATCGGTCCCACAAATCTATATCGATCTATATCTATATGTTTTCTGTTTCTGAATTTTTTGAAAGAAAACTCAAAAAACTGATAAAATTCAGTTCAACAATAGAGAGTTCTGAGGTCATCTGATCGAACCCACATAGTTCTTACTTTCATATGAGTATATATTGATATATATATATATATATATATTAATTAATTAGTTAATCCCTTCACACCGAGAAAATGTTAAATGGTGCTTCGAAAAGCAAGCCAGTAATCCATGAAGGAACGTTTTATATAGAGAGCATAATTTTTCATGGAACGCATGTTTGTTTATTTTTTCCGGCTTTTCACAGATGAGTAAAATAATGAGTACTTCGAAAAGGCTTAGAACTGCACTGAACTGAACATTTGCTTAGAATTCATTTATTTGAAAGCCTTTGGCTCTCATTATTTAAAAAAAAAAAATTCACGTTGAGAAATTTATTTATTAATTTTTTAAAAAGTAATGCTTTTTTTTTTCAATGGGTAAACCAAGATGAAACCCAAAAAAGAAAGTACATGATACAAAGATGAGGTGATCCTTACGATATCGCCTAGCAATATATGACCTAGGCCGCTCGGTACCAAGTGGAGAAGGTGAACGGCTATTGAAAGAGAAATAACATGTTTCTTTAGCCAGTCAACGCAGCAATTTCCTTCCCTATACGTGTGCTGGATACGAACGTCACAATTCCTCAGCAGAACACCCATAATGTCGTCGCTAACCATCGAGCGAAGGTGTCGCAGCCAGAAATGAGCCCGTAAACCACCAAAATAAGTAATGTTAAGAAATTTGTCCTTTAACTGAAGATTTTCTCCAACATAAATTTCCTTCTAAACTGAAGAAAGGGGTTTAATTTAACTTACTTTTGGGTGCCGTTGGATGGGAAAATCGGTGCAACAAGCTGTCAATTAATTTCACCATTAAAAAAAAATTGTCAATTACTAATGCGAGTTAATTCAAACTGTTCGTTATTTGTTCCGCTTAAACAAGATTTTTTATTCGAGTTATTATAAATATATAAAATTTATATTGTGAGAGTCTTACCTCATAGTAGGCCGACCCGATTCGACCATATTAGTCGGTGCACAACTAAGATTTCGGTTTGGTTCACATTAAAAAAACCTGTTAATTTATTTATTTTTTTTTTCTTGGGTGCTCTTAGTCTTCACCGCGCAAAAGAAAGGAAATATATTATGGACTGAACTCGATTATCGACTTGTACGCTCTGCAAATTTATTGTATATATGTAGACTACTTACGTAATTATCTTATGAAACGGACGAAATTATAGAGGTGGGAAGGAGAAAGACGTCAGAGGTCAGAGGCTCAGTGATATGATATCGTCACCTCAGCTCAGCTGTCAAACTTCAGGCCTCCCTCTCTCTCTCCCTCTCTATTCTATGATCTGACGGCAGACAGGGCATCACTGTTTCTGGATCGACGTGACAAGATTCCGACACGTGTACGTAAGGTCTCTTGGACGACAATGAGAACGCGTACGGTCATATATCATATGGTAATGATTCTTAAATAATGTGCTCTTTTTTCTTTCCTTACACATTCCTGCCGCAGCTGCAATTACGTAACCTAAGTCTTACTGCCCCCCCTCTCCCCATTCTTTTATATATATATATATATATACACACACACACACACATATATACACCCACATATATAATAAACCACTAAAAATATATGAATAGAGGGGGTATTCCTGAGACTCGCCAAGAAGAAAGGAGGAGTTAGCCAGAAAAAAAGAAGTAACTTGGATATATCCGGCCAACAAAAATGCTTGGGTGTCAGTTTATTCTGAAATTGAAAATAGCTCATGGCACTGATAGGGTTTGCAGTTCCGCCAAATAACCAGTAAAACCACTAGCTTAAAGTCGAAGAGGATAAAAAAGAACAGATGAAAAAGCAAAAAGTTTTGCATTCACCCGAAAAGAAAAAAAAGGCATAAATTGCCAAGACACAAGAGACAGACGCAAAGATCTAGAGAGTAGCTAGAGCTATACATATATATATATATATACAGGCATATATATATAAGTCCAACAACAACAACTAATAACCCGTGTGCAAAGAAGGAACAAGAACTAAAGTATTCATTATAGAACGCCTCGAAGAAAAGTAAACCTTTTTCTTTTTTTCCCAGGTTACTAACGAGCCTCCTGAACCTGGAAATGAATAGATTGAGGAGGGAATATATGGGAAAATGGAGAGTCTAATAGGTGAGAATCCAACTCAGAATTTCTTGATTTCAGGCGAAAAGCGATGCATCTGCATTATATATATTTTCTTTCTTCCAATTGTGTTGATTAACCTTGTGAAGACGATATTCGTATGTTTTTCTGATGTTTTTATCTTCTCTTGGATAAAGCCGACAGCTGGGTTACCTAGTAAAGCAAGGCAAAAGGACAACCAAGAATTTTCTTTTCTTGTTTTCAGGATAACACATTGTAAGCAAAAAGAAAGAAGAAAGAAAAAGAAAAAAAAAGACCCACCCATCTTACTAATTATTAGCCTTTTTTTATTCTCACCATCGGAAAGCTATGTATCCTTGCTAATAATTAATCTTGATGTAAGCGTACGGACCACCCAAATTAATTATAGGCCATAGTAGTTATAGCGCGAAGAAGTTTCATTTCGACAAGTCTCAACTTTCAGACATCTTTTTCAGGAAGAAATCTGAGTTGTTTGCACCAAAAGAAATTACTAGATCAAGAAGGAAGAGGAGATAGCATCTCCTTTGCTCGTTGTAGATGGTACGGGATACGACATATCAAAATTTACATGAAATACTTGATACTCTACAATCATCACTACTAGTGTGATTACGTACCGGTGCCAAAGAAAGAAAAGAAGCTAAAATTAAATTTTGGATCAATTCGATTTCCTATATATATGTTGTCAATTCATATGGCGGATTGATTTTAATGAAACAAGTTCTAATTTGACTTGCTCTATGTACATATGTGCTAATAGTGCCAAATGGATTGAGAAGGAAAGCTACAATAAAGCGACGGTACGCGAGAAAGGGATAAGTCACTTTCTGGCCATGAAATTAATGCAACCGTACCCTCCCATGCCCCCCAACTTTCTCGATGGGCCTAGCTAGCTAGGGTTTTGAAATTTAAAAGATAGTGACCAACAGTGCCTTCATTAATTAAAATCTCCATCTAGCTAGCCCTTGTTTTACGTGGATCCACATGAGTTTGATCGATAGCCATATCAATCAATGCAATGTATACCAATCTCTCGTGCTACCGCTACGTGTTTCTGGTAATTGCACTACGACGCACCCCAGTATTTTAGACATATACGTCAAGGTCATTATCAGGGCGACATGATCATATTATTATCATTATAAAGATATACGCCATCGAGTGTGACATGTGGTCGGCCACATGCAACAGGGGTTCTCATATCAGATCGTCGGCATTGGTTTCATAATGATACATTGTCGGGGATGTGGATGTAATACGGAGTACGTACGTATTAAAATCACTTATATTAGGCCATAAGTAAGACAGCTTCTTACCAAGCTTATTACTATATATATATAGGCAACGCCTTAGCACGCAATAATACCGATCATAGCACATATGCATTGCTAGTATGTAAGTAGTAACGCGGCGGAACGCATCATAATATATTACAAGGTTTTTTGGTGATTGCTTTTTCAGGTATTGATGACGTACGGAAACTGTTGTTATTGCTTGATTTTTCCAATTGATTCCGATCGAAAACCCGTTCTTAATACTCTGAAAATATGCAGTCGATGACCGGATAATAGTACATTGACACGATGGGATTGCAAGACTTCTGATTGCTATAGCTATAGTGGGTGGGATGTTTTTAGTTGGAATTTAATTTACATCGTACGCATAAATGGTCTATATCCATTAATCGCGATCAGTCCGGATTTTCTATTTTCGGTCGATTCTATGAGACATCGGATATAATAAAACAGCAAATTGTGTCCCCAGTCATTTAATTGGCCCGACCAAGGAATTAATTTGCTGGGATCTGGCAAGCTCCAAACCACAACTTCATTTCTTCGACCTGCTAAGATTTAAAAAAAAAAAAAAAGATCATCATACATATAATTTTCCCCTAATTTGTGCAACTACATATAAAAAGTCTATTATTGCAGAAAAAAATATTAATTTTGAAGTTAGAAACAAATCAAAATCAAGTAAAAAAAATTATTTTACAAATTTATCCGTTTGTAACATTATAGCAATTAAGTTGAAGATTTTAAATTCAATTCTCGTCAGCTAAACTATTTGTGTTCTTTTTTTTTTCAATTACAAAAGTGACTCATGGGTCTAGTGCAATGAACATATATCCCTTTATTTAACTTTCATTTCCATTTTCTTGTATCAAATACATGAATTTTTGTAACCGAAAAAATAATAATGTCATTGGAAGCTCCATTAAATGCAGATGAGAAATCAACATTCTTTTATACAAAGATTTACACATAGATGAATTTTTTTATTAAAAGAAAATGGAGTCGACCCGACACATTACATCAAATACACTGTTTATTATTATTATTATTTTCAATTCCCTGTGGGTTATGTCAGTTTCACTACTGTAAGATTAGAACAGTGGCTTGGACTCGAGCTAATCACACCCCTATTCAAAGCCATTACCAACAATAAAATGACTAATTGCATTGAAAATTCTTTTTAAAAAAAGTCCATAAGTTTTCTAAAAGGAAAAAAAAAGAAAAAAAAAGATTTTTGTTATAACCTTACAGCATCCTGGCCAGCAGCCTTCTCCTTCACATTTATCATGTTCTGAGCCTGCTCCAAACTCAAGTAGGCTATCTGTATATATAATTAGTAAGTAGATGGTAATTATTTCCCATTGACTGTTTGTTTATCTAAACAATCTACTAGCTATATAAATATAATAATTAACTTATCCCACTTTTTCTGACCGAAAAAAAAAATACTGCAATTACCCTTGGTATCTTGAAAATGTAAAACATCTGGCATTTTCGTTGATTTTTTTAAATAATTAAAGTGAATTCCGTCAATAATAGAAACAGTAAATACTGTTTATTTCCTTCTTGACTAATTAATAGCTAATTAATATGCATGCAAAACGAGAAGAAGAAGTCGTGTCCTTTCATATACTTTATTCTCAGAATAATTAATTAACTAAGTTTCCATAGAAAATACAAGTTCTTTTGAAAATTAAGGGTGGAAAATTTATTAAACGAGTGGCCTAACCTGAGTCCATTAATTAGGGCTTTATTCAGCTTTAATAACGAGAGTGCGCTTGGACCACTAGCACGGTGGTCTAGTGGTTAAGTATTAAGCGCTCCACTAGAAACATCACGAGTTCTAACCTCACTGAGGACGTAGAGCTCGCCACTATGTGGGTGTATTATGGGATGGCGGTAATCGGCCCATAATGTTTGATCTAGTGAGCCTTTGACTTAATTTACTAGTGTGTTAATGGGGCTGCGGTGATCAAGTTTGGCTAAAGTCTCAACGAGCTACGGTGAAAGAAACATTCCGTGGTGGTTAGGTTCTCTTAATTGGGACAGTCACAGTGGGCTAATAACCCGACCTAACCTTTTATTCAGAAAAAAAAAAAAAATACGAGAGTGCGCTTGGCAGTAGCTGCACGCATCCATGGTCTGATTTGGGCCAGCAGTGTTCCTCCCTTGTCTCCCTATCGCCCCAAACCTACTAGACCGCAATCCGTCATTACGATGACTCATTATATCAGAAAATTTACAGTTTTTTTTTTAATAACGAAAGTGCGCAGATTTCGTCCAACTAGTTTTACTGTCTCCACATGGATACCTTTCTTATTTTTGCCTTCGTATTGTACTTTCTGATTTTTACAGCCACGGATTTCTCCATGTGCAACTTTGAATGGGAAGGAAATTATATTTTAGATTCAACATGATATCCGCGTGTGCTCGTGCTGTGTGATTAGTTTGCATCATAAGTTTACATTAAGCGCATACAATGGAGGTGCCTAAGAGAATAATTAATTTGGGCAGAGCAACTACTTCTGCATATCTCGAGTGAATTTGTAAATTAATAAGAGTACGCGATCTGAGATGATTGACATAATTCGAACAATCCCGAGATCTAATCGTGACCCACCAAGAGATCCACAATTTATACCAACATTTCATCTTGTATGTATCTACAGGGCCAAGATATAATTTTGTTGTCACTGAAGGGAACATCTTACTACAAACCAGAAATTCTCTTATTTTGTAGGAATATTGTATAACTGGCTATTATTCCTAGGACTTTTTCCTTAACTCTTTCCAACGACCCTTGCCATTATTATCCTCTTTTTCTTTCCCCCACCCCAAAAAAAAAAATATTGGATGAGAAAGACATTTTGTTATACGACAATAATTATCGGCAAAACCGTGAAGAGCTTGTTAACGTTTGGTAGCATAGAAGTTCGTTTTGTAAAATTATTAAAGAAATGAAGTCATATCAATTATATCAATCTTCCAACTACTACTCTTATCTTTCCGTCCTCCCAAATATAGGGGGACCGATCCCATCGATGTCAATTAATATTCGTATTTGTAAGAAACGTTAAACATTCTTTCATAAGAAACTAGGAATTTAACGTATGCTTCTTGACATTCTACCTAACACTAGGATATCTTCAGGGACGTGACAAATTATGTTGGTTGCTTCGTTTTTTGTGATTTTAACCTGTATACGATATATCTCAGAAATGAACCGGTTAAATATAGAAATTACTATTTGTTCAACTTCTTAAATGCATCAATATTCGTTTGTAAGATGTGATATCTTTCACTAATTACATTAATCAACACCTTTATAGAGAATCAATTAATTTGTGCCAAAGCCACATATTGGTAATCGTATTACTCTTAAGGTCGGATATCTTGACTATTGACATAAAAGAATGAGATCATATGGCGTACACACATCCAAATATTCGAGAGAAGAGTTTTTAATCTTAGTATCGTATTTCGGTGGCTCTATAAAAAGAATGAATTTGTCGGGATCTATTGAATTTTCAACATCCAAAAATCGAGAGAGAGAGTTTTATCTCTTAGTGGATCGATTTCGCTGGAATCTGAATTAGTCGGGATCTATTGAATTTTCAAATACCGAGTGGTATACACTCAAAAGGAAAAAAAAAAAAAACACACACACACACACAGAAAGAGAGATTTATGTGTCTTCCTTTTCCGTTGGCAGATTTTCTTGTTCTTTTTCTTGCGTCTTCTTAGTAAGCTTCTTTATCATTCATATATGCTCATCTCTCAAAACCGTGAAGAGCTTGTTAACGTTTGGTAGCATAGAAGTTCGTTTTGTAAAATTATTAAAGAAATGAAGTCATATCAATTATATCAATCTTCCAACTACTACTCTTATCTTTCCGTCCTCCCAAATATAGGGGGACCGATCCCATCGATGTCAATTAATTATTCGTATTTGTAAGAAACGTGATAAACATTCTTGCTCATACAAAACTAGGAATTTAACGTATGCTTCTTGACATTCTTACCTAACCTCACTTATATCTAAATCAGGGACGTGACAAATTAATGTTGGTTTTACCGTCTTTTTGTGATACATTGAGTAACCTGTATATCGATATATCTGAGAAATGAACCGGTTAAATATAGAGAATTCAACTATTTGTCGCTCAACTTCTTAAATGCATCAATATTTCTTTTGTAAGATCGGATATCTTTCACTATTGACATTAATCAACACCTTTGTATATCATATTAACTTGTGCCAAAGCCACATATTGGTAATCGTATTAATCTTTATGGTACTTCTTGAGCTCTATAAAAAGAATGAGATTTGGCGATACACACATCCAAAAAATCGAGAGAGAGAGTTTTATCTCTTAGTGGATCGATTTCGCTGGAATCTGAATTAGTCGGGATCTATTGAATTTTCAAATACCGAGTGGTATACACTCAAAAGGAAAAAAAAAAAAAAAAAAAACACACACACACACACAAGAAAGAGAGATTTATGTGTCTTCCTTTTCCGTTGGCAGATTTTCTTGTTCTTTTTCTTGCGTCTTCTTAGTAAGCTTCTTTATCATTCATATATGCTCATCTCTCTGTCTTTCTCGTGTGCTTTTCCTTTTCTTCTGCTGAATAGAAAAGTATACGCTCTTTCTTTTTCTTTCTCTCTCAGAAAGTGTAAACAAGTGACAATGCCCAGAAAAGATTGACCATAGAGATAGATATCTCGCACATACATACATATATAAGATGATATGTTACTTTCATTTGTATGTAAACAACACAAGTACCAAAGAGGATCTCATCTCGCACAGACCCTAGTGTTTTCACTCAACGCCGTAAAAAAATGGTTTGCCTCTTTTTTGTAATGTAAACCAGTGTTCAAGTTATAAATGTCGGTCCCAAACTACTTTTGGAATACATGTTTCTTAAGAGATCTCTGATTATTCTTCAGCCGGCCAACTAAAAAGAACGTTAACCAGACAATATCACAATAACAGCATTCTCACACACATAAAGAAAGGGATGATGATGCTTTGCCGATCGACAGAATGTTAGTTAATGAGATCTTCTCTCGAAACATATCGAACAATCAAGATATCATGTTTACGTACGAAGAATTAGAATATATTGATACTTTGATTAGGATCCCACAGCTTTGATAAAATTGAAAACAATAACAAAAGGACATGCTTTTTTTTTCTCCTCCTCATTGAAACTTTTGTTTGCTTTTTCTGTCATTCTTTGTCTCTTTGTCTTTTCCTTTAGCTCTCTCTACCCTCTCTTTTTTATTTTTTTCTTTCCTTTCCTTTCTTTTTTTCTTTTTCACCTTTCTCTTTCTCTTTCATTTATCTCTGATTTTCTCATCAGCAGGTACCTGGTTCTGTTTTAGCAGGCCCCTCCATGAGAGAGAGGCAGAGAGAGAGAGCGAGAGACCAACTAGCTAGAGATACATACATATAAAATATATATATATATATATGTGTGTGTGTGTGTGATAATTATATAAAAATGATTAGTAAATAGATAAAATGAAATGGACAAAATGATTGGAATAATGTCATGACCTTCCTAATGTGAACTCAAGGTTGGGCTTCTTCTTGGAGCTTGAGGAGCTTATTTCTGATGTTCTCTCGTGGCTCAAGCAATCTGTGGCAGATTCCTTTTGCTGCAAAAAGAAAATGTGAAATAAATTTAAGGAAAAGAAAAATAAAGGATGACAAGATAGAAAAATATATGACCATAAAGATAGGGAATTTGATATGATTTGTATGGAGAATAAGAAAGGACAAATTTTTAGACTCGTGGGAGTGACAAAGAACATTTTTCAAGGAAAAGGAAACAATGCAGATCAGTACATCCAAAAGTATTCTAAGAAGAGGAATGGAATTTGAGAGTCACATGATCGAATTGATGATGAAGTAATTAATCAATTTATTTATTAGCATCACCTTTTCTTTTGGACGAACAATTTTTTTGTTAATAAGGGGAAAAAAATCAACTTGGGGGAGACTGATCTAGTGGTTTGCAGTCATTTCAAATGAGATGATGATAGTACGATATATACTTATCAATTAGGGTTTTATAAATTCATAGTTGTTCCAAAATCTTTTATCACGTCGATTCTTTCTTAAAAGAAAGTGAAATGAGATTTAACTGGCAAGATGAGGGGTTAAACATACCTCAAGAGATGGGGAATTTTCTCCAAGCTCCCTTGGTTTATTGTTTGCCTGCAGCCAATTAGCTTCCCTGCAACTGAAAATGAAGATTAATGAAATAGGGAAATTTCTTTTTCTTATTTTCTTTCCTCATTTAAGTGCTTAGTCATGGAGGATGTAAAGGAAACTGAGAACAAAAGGCATCTTTTGCTGCCTTTTTTTTTGTTTAAAAAAATTGTGCTGATTGAGATAAAGATATATATATATATATACACACCCATCCCATGTGATGGCCCATTTTCCCAAGAGAGAACAGGGACTTAGGAAAGGAATTGCCAAAGGATTGTGTAGCTTTTTGCGCCAAATTTCTACGACTGGGTCCAATAGCTAAGTGTTTAATTAGCTTTTACATATTGATAAGTGACCACATTAATTTGATGAGCCCACAAAATCCAAGGGAAGGAGATGTCTCTATTATTTAGGTGGAATAGTTTTTCGATGAACAATTTAGGTGAATATTTGTCAAATGGTAAGAGTAAGAAGAAATTAAGGTCTCGTATAGTGGCACGCGTTCTCACTTGATAATCTAGAGATTTTAAGTTCGATTCTCGTTTTGAAACTATCTGAGTTTCTTTATTAAATTATTTATGATCCCATAACCAGGAAAAGAAAATGTTCCTTCCCTTCAACAAGATATGCTGCTAAAAGATCGGGTATATTATGTCTATGATGTATGTCCCAAAAGATGGTTAGAAATCATATTGTGAGATTGCAATATTTTCTAATGATGCTCTTTGGAAATAGACCTTTATGAAACAACTAAGATTAGGATATTTTCAAATAATTATGTTCAAAATATATATTTGCTAAATTGATATGAACTAAAATCATAGTTCATGATTTAAAATGAGCATCTACTGGGTTGACTTTCGACCGGAAGAGGTTTTTGAGTAGTGGACATGTGCCAAATTCAAACCGCATTTGGACCGTCTCATTATTATATATATAATTCCTTTCGAAAGCTTATTCGTTGAAATAAACCACCTTAATCCAGAATCAATAACAATGAACTATTATTGTTAATTTGTTATCGAAAGGATATATATGAACGTATCTCTTTAATTCATCTACATGATATTTAATCTCTGCGGTTTACCTCGATTGTGTGCTCAAAAGACCATGGCCATCCTTATAATCTCGATGATTGGACCTCCCCTTCTGATTTGATAGCTCGATTAGATCTTCTGAGGTATCCCCTGACGAGCCATTGTCATATATATCTGTCGTGCATGGGAAAAAGAAAGGATATATATACGTATATTGAATGACGCGTCATAAAAGACAGTATAGACAAGTGGGCGAAGTATAAAATGTGCAATGTAAGATGACAAATGAGGAGATCCTTCACCTGAAGAAGCTGCTGCTTTATCTGTTGTCTTCACCGTTCGATACATCTACAGTAAAATTTTCAAAATCAAATGTCATTGTTGGGGACCATAAGTGGAACGTACAACTAAAATTATACGATTGCAACACGATAAGACATCCGAGTATGCAAGATATACACACAAAAACACGTATATATGTCATGTTCTTAAGAACTGTACAAGGTCTTGCGAGATAACTGGGGTTCTTCAAGGGGCAAGGTACGAGGCTGGGAAGGAAGAGAGTGCTAAAACTGACCATGGTTATGGATGTGTGGTAAAGAACCCTACTCTGAAGAAGATAATAATTGAGCAATGATGGTGTTTCGTACATTCTTTTATTCCTTTCTTTTTTCTTTTTTCTTTTTTCTTTTTTTGTTCTCTGGTAAATTTCCTCTCTCCATCTACTCTGGCTGATTCTACTAAAGGCAAAACATTTCAAATATTAAATATTAAAAAAATAATTGAGTCTACATGAATTCTTGGCTTGGCTTTGTATTGGAATTTCTTCTTCTTCTTGGGGCTTTGTCTTTCTTCTTCTCTGAAACCGATAATAGTTACATCTCTCTTCTCTCTCTCTCTCTCTCTGATCAGTACCATTAACTTTTCTCTTTAACTTTGGCTGGTTCATTCTTCAAGCTGCAAAAAGCTGTTTTATTAGCCTTGCAAGGCTCTCTCTCTCTCTCTCTCTCTCTCTCTCTCACTCTGTATCTAAGCTCTATAGAGGTCATAAAAAAAGGCAGCATTAGATTCGAGTTCCCTGCAGGGAAGCAAATTTAGATGCTTAAAGCAGTGGAAGAAGGACCCGACTCGACATAACCGCCGACGATATTATGTATCCAGCATCATGACGCCTCATGACAAAACAGTTTTCCGACACTTACGAGCACAACTATAGCCCCCGAGTGAGAAAGAATTATCGAGATTCTTTTTTCTGGTCTTTCTGTTTTTGAATCTTTTGTCCCCTTAACTTGAACCGAACGTACTGGCCAGGCTCTAATGTGAAGTGCCATTCTTTCGCATGGAAAATACAGTCAGCTTAGTTCAGAATTAATCGACGTATCATTAGTCTAGATTTAAATCATTTTGGACAGTGAATTACAACTGGTTCAGCTCATGGAGACCTTTGAAACATGACTTGGATCCCCCATGTCTTAGGAAAAAAAAAAGATGGGATTCGAAATTGTTTTAGAAACTTCTATATATTTTTTTGCTGAAGGGCAAAAATATCGCAATGAATTATTACCTGTAAATGAGATTTAACATGTGCGAGAGTAAGATCCTTCACATCCATCAGCTCAAGAACCGACTTTGGTGTCGCTCCTACAATGTCCACCAAAAAAAAGAAACAATAACAAGCTCAATATCGCTAAGAAACAATGCAGCTTAAGAGAGAATTCGGGAAACAAAATCCGATTATCAATATTTTCCTTTGAGGATATGACGTTATAAATATTGGCCGAACTGTATATTCGTAATAGGTAGATTAATATTTTAAAGCTCTCAGAGGGGGTGATTAAAGAAGTGACAATTATAATTATCGGAAACCTTACTTTCATGGCCACCGAGAAGCTCAACAGCATGAACAAACCGAGCATGGAGTGAGGTTGTCCACCTCATCCTAGGAGCTCTGACGCTCCGCTTCATTGGAAACCTCGACCACGGCCTCTGCCTGTGATGGGAATGGAGACCACTCGAATTCCTGGTGACATGATTACGGCTACCCGTAGAGACAGAACTAGCTGAGGGTGAGCACGCCTGGTTGGATGGGGTCGGAGCGAGAGGTGAGTAAGGGTTTTGGTGGTGTTGATAGATGGGTATTCCTCTAATTGGCCTGAGGAAGGGCAGCTCATCACTCATCATCGACTGGCCTTGATGTTGTCGATGACCATTATGTTGAAGGTAATGAGGCATGCAGTTGCCGCTACCGCCAACGTTGGCAGTGCCTTTTGGGGTGCAGTTGGGTTCCGGGTTCGAGAGGGAGAGGTCGAATGGAGAGTCATGTTTCAGGTTGAAGGGGCGGAGCTTATTCCAGAAGTCGAAGTTGTTGACATCTTCATCGGGTCTCCGCCAAGTCGATGAGGGCTTGGTGTTTGGGGGGCTGATCTGAAGGGACAAATCCGGTTGTGCTGGGAACAACTCCATTATAACTATATGCAACTATGGAGAATTCGAGAGGATTAAGTATATGTCGTGTAGATTTGATTTGATTATAGGTATGAATTCCGAAAGAGAGAGAGAGAGATTAGGTTTAATGGGTTCTCTTTTACTTGAGAAGATATGGGGGGGAGGGATTTGATCAAAATTCTGAGGGGGGAGTAGTTGCAGAGATTGTGGGGATGATGGGAAGAAGAGAGAGAGAGGTTGAGGAAAGTGGGAGAAGAAAGGACAAGGAATGAAGTGAATGGCTGTGTGAACTACATGTGAGAAAATGACACTAGAGGGTCTACACCATCACCCATGAGGAGAAGGAAACATTATTGTGCAACTATCTAGTGTACACACATGTATATATACACATAATAATTTATAAAGGACTATGTAAAATACACGTTCCAAACAGATGTCAAATCGGATTTGAAATTTATATACACAAATCGATTTCTGATGTCAGTTTTCTGTATCAGATGTATATGATTGTGTGGAAGGATCAGCCAATTGCCCCCGCTTCATGAGATTGAGATTTTTATGTTCGTGGGGATATCCAGGGTGAGGTGGGAAAAGGAGTAGAAAGAAGATGGGAACAAAAAAAAGTTAAAGACAACTTAATAAGTTTTTCGGGGTGCTTTGATTCCCTCTCACCGCTACTAGTCTCTCTCTTTGTTTCTTAGGAGGAAAAGGGAAAATCTAAATTGCAGTGCAATCTTTAGCGTGTGTATTTGTCCCACAACCAACTCATAAACTTACGCAATTTCTGAACCACACTCTTCTGGTTTCAACTAGATCCCAATGATAGCACAGCTTCCTTGTTTCGAACCTTCAATTATTAGCTCACCAATTCCCCTAGCTTCTAGCTTGCGCAAGTGCCTATCCAATACATCGGCACGTACAAGCACTTCACATGTTACTACCACGTTATCGTGAAATACAGTCAAGTCGTAATATGCGGTCATTGTATATATACTTTAGTACTAGGATCGTTGTTGGTGTACGTATTATGACCTAGTGCCTTAAGGACCCCTTTGCTTCTAGGAAATCGGTTTCTAGTAAATTGCTCTTTCCAAACTTTTCAGTACTTGGCTGATGGAAAACTGAAAGCTCAATGCAAATTGTTTTCAGCCAATTATAAAATAACCGCTTAGAATAATTGGTAGTATTCATCTCAAAATTTCCAATAGGCATTGTTACGTATTAATTAATAAATTATAAATTATTACGTATTCGGGGCTCATTGGGTTTCCGGATACCATAATACACATAAAAAAAAGTTCAATTTTCTTTTAGACATAAAAAAGCCCATGGACCTAGTAATTACATGAAATAGAGTGATGAATAAAGCAGTGCAGGAAGTCCAACTTGGAGAATGAATTTTGAAAGTGTTAGCATGCAAATACCATTATGCTAAGAATATTGTGCATGCCTCCGTCACCACCGCCCCTTTGATGGCAAATGCTAACTCTTGCGAGATAGAATCTACACAATGAAGTAAGGCATGGCTGGCTAGAGCTTTGATTGTCACAGCCATAGTAGCTAGGTCGAAGCTCTGATAAGGTCACCAACAAATATGAATGGACCTCGTGTAATGAAGATCAAGTGATTGCTCAGGCGGATGGCCAGAGTCCAGCCATAAGGTTTGCAGCTGGCACCATTAGATTACTTTTAATTAGACTAAATATAGTCCTCATGGGAGTCGATCGCAGCTCCGATTAAGATCAGTAATTCCATAGAACGCTCTGTTGAAGTCCTTTGCAGCAGCTAAACTCTTAAAAAAAAAACACTAGTAATAAACTAAAGAAGAAAGACGGATTTTCGAGCATAAAGAACACGATGAAATAGAGGAAGAGAGAATAGTCAGAAGAAACTAATTTCTTCGTTAACATTTATCCACAAGAAAGCCAAGACGAGTCTTAAATCTTTATAATTTTTTTTTTTTGGTCATGAATTAATGTAATCAGCATAAATTAAAAGGTATGGACCATAACTGTGAGGCAAACACGTCACTAATAAATCACAAGTGCGGAAAGCCTGCAGCACCGTCAGGCTTGGGCTGGTTTGCAAGCCAATCAACGCTTGTACGATTTCCTTCTTCGACTAAGTGCCCAAAATATCATATATATTATCTGAGGTAAGGCATGTCATGTTTTAAATTAGAGATTGAGAGAGAATACTCTTTATCAAGTTCTTGGAATTCCTAGCTATACCTCCGACTTCCCCATGCCATTGTTCTGCAACGGTCGTCTTCTCTTTTCTTTCTTAACGGCTGGCCGTTTCTTCAAATATACATCTGCTAGTTGTAGAAAAACATAAAGCAATTGTGCCTCCATAAACAAAAGCTTTTCTTCCTTTTTTTCTTTTTTTTTCTTTTTTTTCTTTTTTTGAAAGATGAAGGGGTTGGGGGCTGACCGGTAGCCCAATAAGGCATAACCATATAGGCCCGAATCATATTGCAGAATGTCCCATTTGATCTATAGCTATATTAGAATCCAGATTTGTCACTATAATTCCAATAAGATTTCTAAAGAACACTCAC
Organism: Punica granatum; assembly: GCF_007655135.1. Lineage (NCBI taxonomy): Eukaryota > Viridiplantae > Streptophyta > Magnoliopsida > Myrtales > Lythraceae > Punica > Punica granatum. The sequence goes on from NC_045127.1 coordinate 44,998,866, forward strand.
ATCCATCTGCAAGCCTATAATCAGAATTCCTCTAACAAATTCCTATAGGATTGGGAAATTTTGTTTTTAAAATTGGATTTTTTGCCATTTCAATTTCAAATTCCACGTGGTCGAGCAATCCATGAGATCGATAGCCATATGGTATCTCAGCATAGATATATGCGCCGTGGAGATATATAAGTTTCGAAAGTGAGATGGGAAAGCTATATACGCCCCTAGGGATCTCAAAGTAAGAGGATGCAATTAAAAAGAACTAACCATAAAAGGTGAAATGATAAAATTTATTTACTAATAGTTTAAATGCACCCTTCAAAAGTCACTTTTTTTTTCTCCGTATTAGCGATACATACATATAAGTTTTTAACATTTATTTTTTTAATACTTTTCTCATATCTCAATTGTGACATAAAAAAAAAGTAAATTTTGCAAGGTACCCTCATTTATATATGCTTTTACCTATGAAGATGATCGGAGCACATGAAGTATATGGGCTACACATAAGTTAATGGAGTACGGACCAAAAGAACTAGCTGTGGATGCGAGTGATAACTGAGCATTGCCTCTATGAGTTGCTTTGAAAATTTAGTACACTCGTCTCTTTTCCTCCTACCTCCCTAGTAGTAATTTTTAATTTCATTGATTTTATTTCTATCGTCTCGATGTGTCTAATTAATATTTCAATTTTCATCCCACCAGTGTAAACTATGTAGATAGTTTTTGTGATTTCAATGCGTTCAAATGAATTTTTTATTCATTTTATGTATCTAAATTATTATTATCATTTGATGTATGTAAACCAAATTCATTTGTATTTTTGTTATTCTTCTAATCTTATCCAAAGAATTTGTATTCTTAATCTTCACCATATTTTACATATATATATATATTCTCTCAGTTGATGATCTTGCTTTTCATTTTCTACAAATTTTCAATTTTAGCTTGGAATTTTTCATAGAAATAAACAATTACCCAGCAGGTATGATAAAAGCAAATAAGTAAGAGGTGAAATGGAATAAATTCACTTTCAAACAACCGAAAAAGTAGATATTATACAATATATATGTGTATATATTTAGATTTCCATATTTCTTATTGTGTATTTGAAGAGTAAGCACAATAAGATAATAATTAAGACCATATTTCTTGTGCAAGACAGGTGATTTTTTCTTTATGGTATAAAAATATACATTTTTATACTTATATGTATATAAAAATGTAATTATTGCATGGAGACAAAAGGTATCTTGTCTCCTTTTCATGATAAAGAAGAATCAAATTAATCTTTTTGGCCATAGAGATCAAAAGAGGATACAAAAAGAGCTTTTATAAATTCCTTAAGCCCCTCCCTATGAGCATCGGTGTGTGTTGCCTTTAACCAGCGGTTAGCTTTACTTTTAAGTGCCCTTATTTTTTGAGTCGCCCACCCGTGTCTCTCTTTTCTTTTTAAAATTTATCATTAAGGACAAAAATAAAACCTAAATAATAATTGTGAGGTTCCCTACCTTTTCCTCATTAAGCTATTTATGTAGACTGTCAAATTAGGACACACATTCATGGGGCTATCAGAAGTCATGGGCCTCATATTTGTTTGAGACATAAATATAGTTTCTAACTCCTACAAAAAAAACATTGATTTCATAGTCAAACCTCTTCTTATGCGAAAGAAAAAAAAAAACACTACGTACCACAAACCTCTAATAGAAATACGTGTTTGAAATATCCTGATGGTATAGCATTTTAGGTTATAGTCTCTCATTGTCGCGTAAATTCACACGTAAAGAACGAGTATGAGAATCTTATAAGAAACTGTGTATGTTCTTTTGGAACACTCATGCCTAATTAATTAATGTCAAAAAATTAATTAATCTAAGCCCAGAAAGTCTATTTGCTAATACTGGGGAGTTCAACTTGACAACTATATATGTATAGATAATCATTCAAATTCCTTGCTTAGTCACTATCAGATCCTTTTTTTTCTAATGTGAATTACTAAGTACCTGAAAAGTCTAATAAACCTTGACTAGTCCAGGATTAAGCCAAATCAGCCCAGTAAGGTCAAGATAAAACTCTTTCAACTTAAATTTTTTCTATCAGTAAACTTGAAATATTATTTAAAGGAACAAATATCGAATCATTGAACTAATTCAAATTTGTAGCCTCCCCGACCTCCTTAAATCAGAAAACTTATCAGTCCTACCACCTCTTAATTGCGGATATATATATATATATATATATATACATATGTATGGTCAAGCTATGTTGTTGTATTTCTAACGGAAATCAACAAGCCAGCTGGGGCTTAATTAATGTGGAAATGCCCATTATTGTCGAGGGGAGCTGTGCCTAGCTACACTTGTATAGTACAGTAGAATAGATATAAAAGGCATTAAAGGATGACCCTTTATGAATTTTTTTTTCTTTTTTTTTCTTTTTTTTTACTTGGAATACAATGATTATTTACGTAGTAGTAAAATACAAGAAAAATACAGCTCAAGTTTTGTCTCTCTCTTCCCTAAAACGATAGAAGTCCCATGTATGTGACCTTGAGATCGCAAATAATATATACCATTGGGATCTCCAGTGAAAGGATAAGAAAAGTTGGTTTTAGGGTAATTGAAATGAATTCTTCTACTTAATAGGCTAATGATTTTTCAATTATTTTGCAAGGTAGACCGTTTGAAAACTTAGATATAAAATGGCAATTTTTCTTCCTCTACGGCTCCCGACAGCATTGGAACCAAGGCGATATACATACAAATTATAATTATTTTTGGAAAATTGATGCAATTGTTTAATTGTTAATAATTGTCGTCGAACGAAAACACAAGACGACTGACATTTTCTTTTGTTTGTTTTGTTTTGCTCTATGCACAGCAAATAATAGTGCCTTCAATCACATCATTAATTAGTGCATTAATCAGTGCAAGGATTATTAAAATTACAAATCAGATCAGTCAACTATATTCCTCGGTAACAATAGAACTAGGGTTTTGACGAAGGTACAATTTTTAAGAGAACGTTTCGAAGGAGACGTTATATTTACAGGAGTCTCTTAAGTCGATGGTCTTATACATAACTAAATTTAATTTAGTTGGCATTCATGAAGTAACTCTTAATATATCGAGAGAACTATATTTAAGAATGTTTTTAATATTTATTCATTCACTGATAAAAAGCGTTTTATATTTTTTAAATATTTATTATTTATTATTCAAAAAAATAAAGAATTTTTTATTTTAGAATAAAAATTAAGTGTGGCCATAATTTCATTAAAAATATTAAATTTTTGGGGCAACTTAAAATACAATTAACAATGGGTTAAGGTTTTCATAAAATGGTATTATCGTATCACTCCTCGATTTTTATATATTAAAATCGATATGTTCACGTTTCTTCAAATAGAGCATTATTTTAATATGTATTTAGACCTAGGAGTATAATAACAAACGAAAAAGAGAACAAAGTCTAATCTAAAGTCAAATAAATAATTTCTTGCCATCTAGGCCTAGTCCTAACCTCATTGAGTTATGAAATAGGACACAACCGATATCAGCTTCCCAGCATATCACAAGTTAATATGGAGACTAAAATGACAAATCTGCTCTATTTATTATTATGATTTTTATTTTATTGTACTAGATTAATGGACCTCCCTTATAACCGAAAGAAAAGATGATAAATCGACTCTAGTATCGTAGTTATAATATAATATTGCATAGCCTAGGCCACATGAGACTTGCATGTATAATTTAGTCTTTAAATTGACGTTATATATATCTTCGATGTTTTTGTGTCATAAACACGGCGTGGCGTGGAAGGCTCGATAAATAAATTGATCTGGTTGGCCACGTGGAATTTGAAAGAATTGGTAATGAATATTTCTAGATACAAATTCGTGTGCTGTACACACTATATATATATAATAATGGATAGCCCATGCATGTAGAGGATAATTTTTTTAAATATCATGAAAGAAAAGCAAAAAAAGTTATACTCACAGTCACAATAAAGAAAAGTACACAGTTAGGATAAAATCATTTACTCAAAAAGACACCTTCATCACCAACAAAGTATTGAATGAGATGATTCAAATCTTATAAGGAGGAGAACACAAGTTCAAGTCCCAATAAGTGCGCTTATTGAAAAATAAAATAACTTTTAATATTTGATCTCCTAAAATTATAAGAGCAACGTAACCCGAAATTTAAATGACACCGTGGTATTTCGTAAAATACTAATACCCTAGTACGAAAACTAATGATTATAACAATTTTGTACAAAACTTTTAAAATTTATCACAATGCTAGAAAAAACTGTTGATTTTGAACTAAATAACGTCAAATTCTCTCGACTTCTGCGTGGCTATTGATATCCCAAGTTTTAGGGACATGGCTCATGGAGGGATGGTGCAGCCAGCACCCCTTCTCCTATCAACTCTATTCTCTCTCTTTCTATCTCCTTTCAATTTCATTTTTCTTTTTATTTATATTATTAATATTTAAAATAAATTTCAAAAAAATAGTTTATTATATTTTATTTTCTGATTATAAATGTTTTATCTTATTTATTTATTTTCTTAATCTTTATTTTATTTTATTTATTTGACTTATTTGGAATTTATAAGTTGTGCTCCTTATTTTATATATAAATTTTCACCGCTTTATTAGTTTTTGGACTCAAATTAAACCCATCTTGTACTTTCTTTGTAGCTAAATAAAACTTACTTCATAAAAATTCATATTTAAGTAAACATACATATTATTAATTTATATGGTCATTTTTTTATTTTAAAAAAACAATTTTTAAGAATATGAAAAATTGATTGTACTCTCCAACAAGACTTCCTAAATACTTCCATTTTATACATATAATTAGTCGTTAGCCCATCCGATGCACGAGAGGGAACATGATCCTACATCAAATTGGAGAATCCAAAAATTCTGCGAAAGTTTATGTGTGTAAAAAAGCAAAAGTTGAAAAGTCACTTTCAAGTCTAATGCTAGACATACTAATTGCATGTGTGCGGAAAATTGAAGAGCGTGCATGTGGTCTCAATATTTTTCAGAGTTGAATCAATCACAATTTTTGTGTGCTATTTTCGCTATTTATAACGTATGATCTGAAACATAATATAAATAACACATAATATGTATATCTATACATAAAAATATTAATTGATTTGATTTTAAAAAGCAAATATATAACAAGTCATATAAATTAGTTATGAAAAACATGATATAATTTTTTTTGAAAAGCCAACATATAATACGTCATACAAATTATTTATGAAAAACACGATATAATTTTTTTTTGAAAAGCAAATATGATCTTACGTGATTTCTTTTATTTGGGTCTTTTCATAATTTTTTTATTTTTTATAATTGAGAAAATCAAGAAAATAATGACTGATTTAAGAAATATATACCTCTATGTTTTGTAAAAAAAATGTATAAATAATTTAAAAAATCTTGTTTCCAAAAAAATCATTTTGTAAAAAAAGCTAAAAAAATTGAGAAAATAACAATCAGTTCCACAAATCTATATTTATATGTTTTAATGAATTTGTAAAATAAAAATTTAAAAGTTTACTTCCTAAAAAAAGATCAAAAGCAATAAAAATAATATTCAGTACCGTAAATCTAATTTATGTTTTAAAATTTTAAAATTAAAAGCTAAAATATTTTAATGAAAGCTCAAAAGTAAAGAAAATATGAATGAACCCCACAAATCTAAAGCTATATATTTTTAAAAATATATATTTAAAAAATTTTAAAAAATTATTCAACAATCCAAGCGCTCTGTGACCATCTATATAAAATACTTTATTTTAAAGTTTTAAAGAATGGAAAAAATAATCACCAATGTCGTAAATCTATATTTATATGTTATTAAAAAATAAAAGACTTCGTTTTATATATAAAAAATAGAGAAAATAATGATCGGTCCCACGAATCTAAATTTATATGTTTAAAAAATAATAACTGAAAATTGAAAATCCGTTTTGAAAAAAGCTCAAAAACTGAGAAAATAATGACCGATTTCACAAATCTCTATTTATATTGTTTTAAGAAATTCTAAAAAACTAAAACTAGAAATAGTCTTTTTTTTGTGGACTAAATCTTGTCTCAAAAGGGTTCAAAAAAATAATGACTAGTCCGACAAATCTATATTTCAAAATTTAAAATATATGTATATTTTGAAAAAAAACATGAAATGGAGGAAATTTCATTCGAAAACTAAGTATTATGAGGCCTTCTAACCATACCCAAAAAAGCTTCACTTTATATAACATATAAATAGATGGATAGATAGATAGATAGATAACAATAATGACATATCAAAGAGGGTATAGCACAGCCTGATAACAAAAGGTCCCAAGTTCGTTAGTTCTTGTGAGACTACACGTGCCCTTTATTTACTATTAAGATTTCTATTTTATTGTATTAATCACATAAGCCTCCCTCATAAAATAATAACAATAATATATAGATAATATATATATATATATATATGCATTTGTTATATATCTGATTGGTCTTAACGAGGCATCTCATTTCCAACAACAACCACAATTCAAACTAAACAACTAATCAATGTATAATCCTTCAATTAAGTAATTCTGTAAATTGGAAATGCTTAATTATCAATACCACCGTACAAGAAAGAATAGATATAGATATTAATAATTAAATCAATAGTGGAAGACTTCAATATATTCTTACATATATATTTCAATAATATTCCCCCATATCTAAGACTTTGAAATTGCCTTGAAAGAGGGAAAAAAGCAGAGCCACCCTTTTCTTTCCTCATATGATCACTAATCAACAAAGATATATATGCTCAAACTAACAACTTAATTAACGACACCCAAAAAGAAGATTATCCCCCAACAAATACCTACGCAGCATGACTCGAAGTAGTAACTGATGAATCATTTCAACTGTACATGCATTATATGTTTATGTCGATTATTAATTAAGGTAATGATACCGATTTCTTTCCCTTCTTCCTGAAAGCCCGGGCAAGGTGATTAGATACCCGAACCCACTAATAGAGCGGCGAGATCAATCTTATTATCGACCTTTTATTGATGATATTCTTGGACAAGCACTGTCCTCCAAATAACATATATTTATTATGATATGGTGGTATGTTTAAGGGACTGTTTGGGAACCTATTCCTAGACAAATCCCAAAAGCAAAATGATGAAATATATTGAAACTCATCTGACTGGCTATATACTAATTAATGTACAAGTGATATCATTAGTGCCCAACAAGATCTAGGAAGACTAGTGACTGAAAGGGATTTGTGGACTTTTGACAATTACCCCTTTTAGCTTTTCTCCCTTTTCAAGTTCTACAGAAATTCGTTGCGTTTGAATCACTTTCCTTTCTCTTTTTTTTTTTTTTAATCATAAGATGTATTTGAATTCACAACTGAATTTTATGATCGACGTGAACACATTTTTGTAAATTTACAAAGCATGTAAATCTAGTCACATAAGCTTGTTGTGAAACCTGAAACGTCCTAATAGCAAGTGATATCCATGCATGGATCTATAGTGATTCAAACTTGAGTTTTTACCGTTTAAATCACGCGGTTCCGCCATGTAATCGGGCCTACTGCATTCTTTTCGAGCACTTGCACTTTCTTCCTCCATTCAAAATGATTATGGGAATAGATAGGAAAAAAAGATCAATGTCCCACATAGACCCTTTTTTTTTTTTGGTATATTCCGATATACAGAAGCCAATTCGTTCCGACTAAACCAATTTGAGCCGGGTCGGTCACTAAGGGAATGAAGCACTCTCAACATGGATTTTTTCTATTCACATGACTCGAACTCGATACCTTAATTAAGGGAAATAAGAGCCGAACCGCTTGAATACAATCTAATATTTATTACCTAATATATATTATATATATTGTTTAGGAACAGGAAAATCCAATCATGATGAATTTATAAGATGGTGCTGTGCTCTGTGTTGAAGAAAGTCAAGCGATCAGGTAAAAGGGTGGGACCCCTTTTTATACCAAAAGGAGCATATATGTTCCACTTATTGGTTAAACTTAGTTAATCATGGAGGAGAACGTCCATGAATTCTTGTTGATAAGAGCTTCTTCGACTGATTGGCTCCTAGTCAATTTCAAGATGGAATAATTAGTACGGTTCATCAATCAATCATGCCAATACAACTATGCCGTCTTCACATGAGCAACAGACTCGCTACATATTCCGACAGAGACTATTCCTCGATACGAAATCTATTAAGTTTCTGTTGCGTCGAACTAATCAATTTAGGGTGTCAAAGCCCATGACATACGATTAACTTCAGTAATGACTTTCATAGTTCTTGCATCTATGACGGGGCTCTCCCAACATTGGGCCTCGTGGGAGAAAATCGGACCACATTGATTAGGTTGAGAATATTACGGTACATTTGGGCCAGACCGGGATATTAGGCCCATATATGCTTCTAACTTAGACATAATGAGCCCAGCCCATAAAGTGGATATGGGCTCGGTTTGCTGGAACAGTCGTAGGCTGATTTTCAGCGAGAAGGGAAGAAGCCTGAGCTAATAAGCAGGCATGATCGGCCCAAAAATATAAATAAGCGGGGATTAGTCTAAAGGAATTTTCTTTCATATCTATATATATTATACAACAAAAAGGGAAAAAAAATTGTCTAACATTCTTTTCACAATATTGTTTATTGCCAGAGACTTCTAAAACTTTACAAATACTGGATTAGAGAGAAGTTAAGGAGAAATTTGTTGATTCATCTTTTTTAACTATCCACTTATCATTCACTCTCATATTTTACTACTTTCTCTAGTACCTTTCTTATCAATTATCAATTATCAATTATAATATATAAAACAGAGGCGCCTGATGTGGATGCGTCATTTAACTCCACGTTTAAGTGTCTTTCTAATCTATCTTTCTTAGATAAATGAATTTAATTATTTATTTATTTATTTACGTTAAATTTAACAGATTACCTTGGTCCATATTATCAGTACATAGTAATTATGTGTTAATATTTCTTCTTTAAGAAAAAAAAAGATTGCTCGATAAATGTAAAAGATACGTCTCGGATATAAAGAGATTTTCATATGACTTTATTGTCCCTGATGAAGTTGAAGCCAATGAGCTGTGGTCGTGCGCTGGTTTATGGTAGTCGGAGGGAGGAGCGGTGGGAGCTTCGGTGATAGATAGGCAGAGGGAGAAGGAGATTAAGAGTGCTCAACCCGTCCCATGGAAGCTGCTACAGTCACACTACAAGAAAAATGTCTTCTGACAACCCTTTTATTCCCACGTTTATAAAAGCGTTGCGAAAATTTTCTATAAAGATGGACTTTTGGTGACACTTTGTAAAAAGTGTCGCCATATATTTATCCTATATCGACGCTTTCGAAAGCATTGCCAAGAAATTTTAAAAAATTAATTTTTTTCTATAAGAAGTACCTGGGCCAATGCTTGAGTCGCCCTATGCCGATACTATTAAGAAGCGTCAGCAAATGTCCCCCTTGGCTACCTTGGCCGATGCTTAAAAGCGTTGCCTAAGGTGCCCTTGGCCCAACCCTTTCAAAAGCGTTGGTATTACGGAATATTGGGGATTGTAAAATCGTGTACATTATATTTTCATAGATGTTCGGGTAGTTTAGGAATAAAATCTCGTAGTTTACTCATTTACTTTCTTCTATAGGCACTATTGCTTACATATTATATTCTTTCACAGCAATACGATTAAGCATTTTGATTCCAATCTTAACAGTCGGCAATGGTCCACCTTTGCCAACACTTTTTAGCATTGGCTAAAGACTACCTTAGGCAATACCTAGAAGCATTGCCCAAGATATGCCTTTGCCGACACTTTTGAAGGCGTCACCCAAAGCATCCATATGCAAGGTTTTTTAGGGGTCCCAAGCTGTCAACTAGATGCCAATAGCTTATATAAATGAGCGGGACATGTGGTTAAATTTATAAACAATATGTCAACTTGTCGTCGGTAGCTTATATATTTGAGCGAGACATGTAGTTAAATCTACTAACACACTATTAACATGTTGTCGGTAAAAGCTCTAAAAGAGCAATATGTGCTATACTGTGTGTTCCCATACCCGTGCTATTTTTTGCAAAGAGTCTAGTTGATCCCAAGTAGCTCACAAGTAGCTTGTCTCAAGCTTAAGCTCAAGAACTATGTCCCGAGCATGCTCTTTTTTGCAAAGAGTCTAGTCGATCCCAAATATCTGACAAGTAGCTTGAGCTGTCTCAAGCTCAACTTCAAGCTCAAGAACTATGTCCCAAGCAAAGTTCAAGCACATTAATACTCAACTCGACTGCTCGTGCGGTCCTAATTAGCTGGATACAATCTATAATATTTTCAAGTGGAACGCGACGTCGTGCTCAAGTATGTTAACTAAGTTATGAACGGCCCTCGCTCGACATATACCACATAAAATTTGATAGGGTGAACTAAATCAAGCATACGAAATGAGTATATTTGATGATCTCTCTTAGTTCTCTATTTGCAGTGGGGGCTTGCACACTGTACTTTAACTATGATCTATACCATATATAATCTTTATTTCAAGATGAAGAGATTATAATCTCCCTTAAATCAAAGAAAAAATTTGTTGTGCCGTTGAGTAGAACTCACGTCTCAAATAATGCTAGATGTACAAATATAAGTTTTTTCTTAAAAAAAGAAACTTGTCCAAAGTGTCTTAAAAATTATCAAAATGCAAAAAAGTACACTAATTTTAAAAAATAAAATTAATTCCAAAGAATGGATGGATGAAGAGCAGCAATGAAGTTGGCAAGGCGCCTGAACACCCAAGTGAGAGGTCGAGGTTTGATGCCCTCCATGCGCCTGTACAAATTCCAGGCAAGGAACACATGCTCCTAGGGCTAGCGCAATCGCACGCACGACATGGACTTGTGGTTGGGTTGCTGGGCTAACATGGGCCCACCCTTGGAAGCCTTTTTTCCCTCTAGTCGGTCATGGGCCGATGTTTTTGAAGGGTAGGGCTGGGCATGCTAACGGCGAAGCTTATAAGCGTCACCTTTGGTCTTACCTTGGACGACCTTTTGAAAACGTCACCATAGATATACCTTAGGACGATGCTTTATTCTAACGTTGGTTCGACCTATGCTAATCAAATATGTGGCGACGCTTTTGAAACCATTAGGAAAAGCATCACGAATCTTTTTCTCAGCACCTACAAGTGTCACCCAATGTCCCCAAAAGCGTCACCAAATACCTCTTTTTCTCTAGTGCCGCCACTATTCTCCAAAGGGAGCTAGTGCCGATGAGTTGTAGCCTAAGTCGGCGCAACATGAAGACCGACCAAGGCCAAGTTTGAGACAAAGGTTGTGGTTGGGCCAACTTGGGCTTGTGGTTAGGTTGCTGGGCTGACACGAGCCCACCCTTGAAAGCCTTTTTTCCCCTCTAGTCGATCATGGGCCGATGTTTTTTAGGGTCGGGCTGGGCATGCTAACGGCGACGCTTATCAGCATCACCTTTGGTCTAACCTATGGCGAGGTTTTGAAAACGTTGCCATAGATATGCCCTAGGGCGACGCTTTATTCTAACGTTGGTTCAACCTATGCTAACTAGACGTGTGGCGACGCTTTCGAAAGCGTTGGGAGATGCATCACGAATCTTTTGTCGGCATCTGCGTCGCCCAATGTCCCAAAAAGTGTCACCAAAGACCTCTTTTTTTGTAGTGCCACCACTATTCTCCAAAGGGAACTGGTGCCGATGAGGTGAAGCCCAAGTCGACCCGGTGTCAAGACCAATCAAGGCCAAGTTCGAGACAAAGATTCATCCACGCACCTAGTCTATCAAGTTTACATTACATTACAACCATAATTAAACAGTTTAGGGACGCCTAACCTAAGGTAGACTTTTCTTCCCCATATTATTTTTTCTACTAAAATAGAAGAATGTGATTGGGATTTTGAAGGTGGCAGGGAATTTCCAACCAAGACCGAGGTGGATAAGGAAGTGGCTAAGGTGGGGGCCACAAATTCAGTCTGGAGTTGGAAGGGACATTCCAAACCACAGTCCTCCCTCAGATATGGGATGAGGCAATCTGCTTTTTCTCCTTTTCTTCTGAAATTCTTCAGGAAGAAGAGCCCACCACAACAGCCATTCCTCGTATATACCATATACATACATTAGACGTTATACATACATAAATATGCGCATACGTGCATGCATAAAATATAAGAAAGGACATTGGGAAGGAAAAAGGGAAATTAAACAATAAATAAAAATAAAAATGAAAAAGAGAGCATTTTCTTCTTCCACTTTCTTTATTGTAGTAGTCCCGGAGGCAGAAATCGCACCCCACGGCTACACAAAAGAATAACGAACCCTAAAGCACTGGAAGCAGCAGAGACCTTAATTAAAAATTAAAACCAAGAAAAAAAAAAAGGTGCAAAAAACCTAATGACACGAGGGGATGCGCACTGTAAGTGTTAAATTAAATCCCCTCGCCGAGAACAATTTTTTTTTACATCAAAAGTTAAAACAAAAAAAAAACAAAAAAAAAACCCGAATACCCGAACCTAGAAAGCCTGGCAAAGTTGTGCTTTCACCCCGGCCGAAGGAGGCAAAATAACCCCTCCAGCCCCGTGAAACCCCAAGAATATCGTCCCATCCACAGGGTGCGCTCTTCCCCGATTTCTTCTTCTGTGGGGGTCGTGCGCACAAAGAATCTCGAATCCCTGTCCTAAAAACTGATGTTAATATTTTCAGCTGCCGCGCCCAGTGAATCAGTCTAATTTCCAACTGTAGTTAGAGGAGAATAAGTTGAACCCCATCGTAGAGGCAGATTGTTACGATTAGCAAGTCAGGCTGTTGAAGGCTGGACCCCATTTGTCTTCCCTCATTCTGTACAGTCTGCTAAACTCCTACTTGTTATATCAACCTGCTCTCGAATCCTGAAGAGGATAGGCCTCGGACCTTAAGGCGCTTTGGGCCGATCTCTAGAGGGGGAGGTTCCCTCGTTGTCCTTCCCAGCCCATTTCGGTAGCCATCCTTCGATTGGAATCGGTGACGCTGATCACTCTTACCCGTTAGTTCCTCATTAGCTTTCTTGTCCTTGACGGAAATGGAAGTCGGAGGAGTTCCTTTCAGAAATCTGTCCCTTGAACCACTTTCTGGAATACCTTTTTGACGATGCAGGCCACCAAAACCATACCTGGACTCATCAGATCCGCGATCCTCAGACTGCTGCTTCTTCAGTCTCTTTAATCCCTATTAATAGGAGCAGTACTCAAAGGAGGGTAATAATAAAAAGTTGTACTCAGTTGAGAACAGGAATCTCGACTTGCATCCTAAGAATTAGGAACTACATAATCTCATCAGATTTAGTTGAATTACAGCGGAAAAATACCTGGTGTTCAAGTTGCTTCGTAAGCACCGAATGCTTCACAATCCGTTTCTCAGCTTTTATCGAGGACCGGCGTTTAACCCAGAATATCTCTTCTGAGTCAGACTCATCACAGTACTGATCTACCACGTGCCTGCTATCGGATCCACTGATGGTCACTCCATGGTTATTCAGGTATTCATCACCAGACAAGGAGCAAGCAGATGATTCATAAGCATTGCGAGCTACATCTTCAGAATGCTTCCCAGAGCTATATTTGCAAATTTTCTGCAAGCATGATCAAATATGACCACAATAAGAACGTTTTAACTCGATCAATTGAAATTCTAAATCTTCATATGGTAAGACCGTAGAGAGCAACATCGCCTCTTTGCACAGGAGCTCTTCATGAGGAAGCAAGGGAACCCTATTAAGGAGCGCATAGCGCCTACTAGCTACAGCCCCAAGAGGGAACCAATCACCAAGAGCAAAATTCACTGCCTCCCCACAATTAAAACCTGCAGAAAGTTCCATAAATTTAATATAGATCAGAAAAGAAAAGCCAAATATTCAGGGCAAGCATGAAAGAATTAGAGAAAATATATCGTGAGCTCAACTTAAGTAACAATGGCGGCATACCATGACTGAATCCTGCGTGATATGCTCTTGGGAAAGTGACAACAAACTCCCCAGGCTTCTGAACTGCCTTGTAAACTGGGACATTATGTTCTAATAAGATGTTCGGAGGAAAGAGAGTTGTCTTTCCCAGTAGTACATCAAAGGCTCCATCTTCCCCCTCACTAGATAGGATATCAGTAGTATACACGTGTTCTCTGGCAACCTTCTCAAAATCAAGAGCTGCATGACCAGGGACGCCGTACCAAGTTTTAAAAGCTCCACAATGGTGATAATTGATACTGCAAAGACAAGAAATATATCTGACCGGAGCAAACATTTGAAGACATCCTTGTAAGCATCAAAAGCAGGAGATGTTATACATACCTATACAAGTAGTGATCCTCCACATGCCAGGCAAACATACTGAACAGCATTCCAATGTAAAGCATGGGGTCAGTTACTCCCTGGAATACAAGCAATACATCATGATTTAGAGAATCCAAAACTAAAAAGGGAAAAGTTAGGACCAAACTTTGGTAGAGTATAAGTTCTTTTAATACCGGAATTGCTGTCTCAAGAAGGCGCAGAATGGACTTGGGCAACCGCGAAAGATTCTGACACGAAACATGACACAAGTGCATTAGACTAAAGCATAACATAAGAGTGTAAATGTCAGTTTTCATGAGTGACTCTTCCAATACTATTACGGGCTAGCAAACTAGGGAGGCTGTTCTCCCAAGGTAATTGGACAGCAATAAAAACCACCTGTAACCTTTGCACCAATTTTGACATCATGTAGCATTTCTTGAAACATGGGGCAAAGTCCAGCATTGAAGAGATACTTTTAAATCCGAATACACACCTTCAAATTACATTTGCTATTCCCAAGTGGATCAGAGGGCGAAGATGAAAAGGCACTGCCATCAACATCACAGGCATATTCAACACTTTCTGTCTTCCCACTAGCAATCTCATGCCAAAATTCTTTTTCCATGTATGATGCTGGAAGACATCCAACACTGTGATATCTACGAGCAAAAACCTTGTTCGCCATTTTCTCAAAATCACGAAAAGTATAATTCCTGGAAACACGTATTGCACTCATAAGAGATACGTCCAAGGGAGGAGAGAGAGAGAGAGAGAGGTGTATCAATAATCGGGGTGGAAGACTGACCTTCCACTCATGAAAAATGTGACTCTGTCCTCAGAATCCCATTCAGCAAGTCGGAGAGGCTGAACTCTCGTGGTGAACTTGAACCCTGGTTTCTCTTTTATCAACACAACTCCAGCAGGAACAGATGCACTCAGGGGAGACACGATCTTGCATATACCTGACAGATCAGCAAAAGGTTGACTTAATCAATATGGCAAAAGATTTCCAAAATAAGGATCAGAAGTAACCAAGATTGTCTAGCTCGGTATTCGTTATTTGAAACTGATGAGATAATCTTTGCAGTAGAAATGCCAATCAAACTTCAAATGGATATTAAGCTAAGAACTGATTACTTTAATTTGATTACCCTAAAAAATATAGCAAAAACTTCTGAGAATGCATATGGTAACTTCATAATATCTTAGTGAGAAGACCTTTCAAAAAGTCTTGTATCATTTGAAATATCTGTTGCATAAAAGATCAGTTCAGAAGGAATCCACAGGTTGAGGATTAAAAAAAGAAATTGCTGAACAGCGATGATGTCCCCAGTAAAGTGTACCAGCATATTGAATTGCATGACCTTGAAACTCATATTTTCACATAAATGACTGAAGGATGGTCAATAATTAATTAAATTACCGTATCTAGAAGCTTCTGGAGCTATCTTTTGCAAATAGACCAAAGGATCATCAAACTCCTCCTTTGATGGATGGTAAACAGGACACTCTGGAATCATTTCAGTCCAATCCAAATCATCAACATGAAACTTATCCACTTTCCGCTTCAGAAAAACATCACTGCCAGCAAATACACCATGATTTGGCTGGGGCAAAAAATTGCTATTACTATGTATTCTCACACCACAAGCTGCAGAAGATCTTAAAGCATCTCCTCCACTTCTAGCCATCATGTTAAAGACACCAGCGGTCTCCATGACAGTCTCTGTTTTCATCCGCTTGAGCCTTTTACGCTTCAGAAACTCTAAACCATTTCTAACATCTTTAGACAAAGAAGCCCTTCTTTCCACCTGTCCAGAGAAGAATAGGAACATCAACATGAATAAGTCTCAAAGCCCCACAAATCAAAATAATAAATAACAAGGAGACTGAGAAAACTGAAATCAGAATTTGGGACTACAGATTGAAAATGCAATATAGGCCATAGAAAAAAAAGTTTAGTGAGTTCATTGACCCATACTGGAGTCACAAAAATGTCAAAGATGCACGAAAAGGAAAGCAGCTTGTCCATGGTAACCTTAAGAAAGTATCCCAGTTTTTCCATGCAAAGAGAGGATAACTTGTTAATCCCAGTTCACACGACACTCAAACCCAAGCAGCAGCTCCAGAAATCCGCACCCACTTCTTACAAGGAAAAATTCCTCACACAGTAGACTCGATGTAACTATAATTCCTCATATCATCACCGCACACCACTAAATAACGCAACGAAGGCAGTAAGCCAACAACCCATCACAGATTTGCAAGGGAAGTAAACAACCCCCTGCTTCAGCTATAATGTCAATGTCACTGTTCAAGCTATATGCGAGGCCAAATTTAGAAACAAAATTCGGAGAAATTGATGACCCGGAAAAAAAAAAATTAAAGTAAAGACCATGAAATTCAGTGTTTGACCGTTCATAGCCAATGAATGAGCCCATAATCTGCAAATAGGACTTTTCTCAATAGGAGGAAAAACACGAAACTCTGACTTTCAACAGATCAAACCGCCGGAAACAGATTTCTGATGAAAAGGGAGCGGGAAGCAGAAAAATTACAGAGGAACATTGTGACTGTAAGAACTGAACAACAGTCGTTGAATTCTATAAGAAAAGGCAAATGTCCAGAATCTGGAGCAGGAAATAGGAGAAGATGACATCAAATTACAGGCTGAAGAGAGCCGAAAACTCCAAAAATGAGAAAAAAGCGGTAAATGCAGGCCGACGTACCATCTCATTCCGAAGCCGGTCTCTGTAGGCCTCCGTTTTTCCCCCGCCTCGCCGAGAAAGCAGCTAAAGAGAGCAATGGAATCTGGACGCAACGAACAAACCCTAGATTACGATCCTCGGCACGGAGAATCAAGTGCTCGCCTTCAAGAGCACGCAACCTCACCACATTATCCGGACAGAGGCACGGACGCGGCCCCACGGACTCAGAGCTGGAGATCCGGCGAGCACCTCCACCAGGCGGGGAGAAATCGAGGAGCGAGCCCCGCGAAAGCAGCGGAAGGAAGGCCGAGCGGTTTTCCGGCGGCAGGGGGAGCACATTCGCCGGAGGGGAGGCAGTTTCCCGGCGAGAAAGGGAGGTTTGCCGGTTGGGTGGAGAGACGAAAAAGAGGAGGGAGAGAACAGTAGAGGAAAAGCGGAGAGAGAATGCTTAGAAAATCGAAAAAGAATACCGATGGGATAATTTTATAGTTATACAGTCCCAAAAATTATATATTTCCCAATTTCGCATGTTATATATGCAGAAAGAATTATTTTTAAATATAGAAATAAATAAATGTATAATTGAAAAATAACAAAAACTGGAAAAATAAAGAAAAGGAAAAGGGGAAAAGGGGTAGGAGAAGTGCGAAGGAAAGTGGTGGTTGTTAGGTGGTTCAACCAAACGCCTGCCTGCCGAAAACGCGTTTCTTTTTACTGCAGCCGTTTCGCTCGCACACGGGGGCGTCCCATCGTTTTCCCCTCTGACGGTATTACCCTCATCCGGGACTCGTATTTACCGGCGCTACCTCTAAGGGTGTTGGTGTAGTATTGAGGAGGTGATAGGGGCGTTTTGGTCAATTCTTAGGACGGTGAGATCAAAGAGTTCCTTCTGGCTGGCTGGCTGGCTGGCTGGCTGGCTCCTGTTTCGGTCAGAGAGGGCAAGAGGAACAAAAGTTCGCTTGGAATCATCACGTGCGGGTGAAGCACCGCAACGCCACATGACCCCAAGCGAGTCAATCTTAACCGTCCAAACCGAAACACACGATTGGTTCAAGGGCCGCAGATTGACCACCTCAACCCCATCACGGACCCTGCGACATACTTTCCCCCGGCTGATGATCTGTACCTGATCCCATCCCACCTACCATCTTCCCCCGTTAGTTAGCCTAGCGTAGCGTAGCCCCGCCCCCTCCTCCTGCAAGGACGGTTCTGTCCTCGGAGGCTTGCCATTTTTGGGTTGTAGTCCGAGGGGCATTTCGGACTTTTCCGCCTCCCGTTCGGCGGAGGCACCAAACCGTCTCCTCCCTCCTCACCAATGTGACGCGACGTGGAGGGATGACAGCTGGAAAGGGACACGTGGGTCTGCAGTGGAGAAAAGCGCCGGGACACGTGGCGGCCCACGGGATGAGCAGTTCCCGAGCTCCGTGCAGCTCGTTTTTACTGTGTGCGGTTGGAAACCGCAAATTAGTCGTTTATTTTTTTTTTCTTAGACGAAACCGAAATTAGCTGGCGGTTATTGCATGGTCGTATGGTCATATCATAGGACCGGTTCCGCCTTTTCCGCCTTTGTCATGCCTTGCCGTTCCCACCTCGGACCTATGTCAATGTTGACGGACAAGCGCGGCAAGAACTTCACCCGAAAATTCGCTCTCTTTTTCTTGTTACAAGAAAGTTTATGAGCCTATTAAATGCATCAAAAATCGTGTAAAATATCATTATCGTAATTCTAAAAAATAAAATATCAAAAGTTACTTTCTCTCTCAATAGGTGGGCTTCCTATAATTCGAACTCGTGTTCTCCTTACAAGAGTTGAGATTGCTTACCATTTCAATCACCAGTTAATTCGTTGAATTGGATTAGTATGAGTAAATAGGTTTTCAGTTCCCATGATATATCAAACAAAATTATATCCAAAAAGAAAGGAAAGTAAAGAAACGCGTAAATTTTCAATAGAGATTGATCGAATTTGAAATTCCTGAACTCCAAAATAAGAGGTGCAGCATCCCTCAAAGTTTTGTTTTTTTACACTCGCATAGTACATAAAAAGATGGTCGGAGGGGTAGAACAGCCAGTCTCCCTAAAACGTGTAAATCATACTTTTAAATTTTCGACAAAATTAATAATATTTGAGGAAAGGGATTTAGTGCAGCAGTTGCACAAAAGTCATCGTTCGAAACTATAATATCTCAAGTTCGATCCTCGTTAATGGAACTTTCATGTTCATTTATGTTATTTATATTCTTGTATTATGCCATAAATCTTACTTATAATTGAAAATATTTGTCCTCTAATTTGGACATCCAAAATGACTTCGTGTCACAAAAATCCCGCCTCATGGAGCCCTCTTAATCTAAATCCCGAATCGATCCCTGATGGGCGTCTAGTAGCTATTAAATATTCTGAGATAAGATTAGCCGTGTGGTGTAATTCGGCACGTCAAGTAATTCCAATCGTCGAATTAGCATGATACAAAATTCATTTTGATAATTGTATTTTTTTTATAATAATTTTTGGCCTCTCGAAATTTGATTGGCCAGTGGGTACCTTTTGAGCTTTTTGTTACGCGGAGGTCGGTCTAATGATTAGTTTCCCCAGTCCAGCAGAATTGATGAAACTATATGAAAGCTTTCAAAAAACGGGCTTTCCTCTCTGTCCATATGGCGGCTCGGCTTTCTTCACGAGTCAACTATCTAAGCCAGTCTTCGGCTGGTCGGCTCGCCGTAATAATTACCATTCCTCATGAAATGGAAATAATAATAATTATATAATTAAGCTTAGGCAACTAAATAATATCACGGCGAAAGTAAGGTACAATCTAGAAAGAAAGAAAAAAAAAAAACAAATTCCACGGCATAAAATGACAAAAGACGATTTTCTATTAATCAAAAGCATTTAAGGGAATTTCCGTTATGGAAATTCGGAAATTCACGTACAATTTCCCAAGGAAGTTTCCCTTATTTTCTCGGATAAACTGGTGGCCCACTAATAGGACGCCACGTGGCACCCGAGGACATGTCTCTCGTAATTGCCTCATAGAATCTCCGCCAATAGGGAGTCTCGCTCGCTCAGCTAAAAGATTCCGCTCCCAGAACTTCCCTCGGATTGACGAAACTGGCCCCGCCAGGAGCTGCTAAATCACGCCAATGCCCCTGCCTTTTTGGTAACGCTCGCCCCATGTCCGAGTACGACATGTCGTTTTCATGGGAAAGTGGGGGTTTTTTTTTTTGGTAAAAAAAAAAAGGAATGAAAATTGGCCCTCCAATTTTCATGGGAATGTTCGAGGTTGAGGAATTGAAAGTTCAAAAAGGAAAAAAAATCTACAATGAAAATTGGCCCTCTAAGAACCTTCCCGAAAAAAGAGATTTGATACAGGACACAAGTCACCGCTCGAAATCATGAGATCTCGACTTCAATCTTCGTCAGTGGGATTTCCATATCCCTTTATTGAATTTTATTATTTATATTATTGTATTAAGTCATAAACCTTCATTATAACCGAAAAAATTCTGCCTGCCGAAAACGCGTTTCTTTTTACTGCAGCCGTTTCGCTCGCACACGGGGGCGTCCATCGTTTTCCCCTCTGACGGTATTACCCTCATCCGGGACTCGTATTTACCGGCGCTACCTCTAAGGGTGTTGGTGTAGTATTGAGGAGGTGATAGGGGCGTTTTGGTCAATTCTTAGGACGGTGAGATCAAGAGTTCCTTCTGGCTGGCTGGCTGGCTGGCTGGCTGGCCTGTTTCGGTCAGAGAGGGCAAGAGGAACAAAAGTTCGCTTGGAATCATCACGTGCGGGTGAAGCACCGCAACGCCACATGACCCCAAGCGAGTCAATCTTAACCGTCCAAACCGAAACACACGATTGGTTCAAGGGCCGCAGATTGACCACCTCAACCCCATCACGGACCCTGCGACATACTTTCCCCGGCTGATGATCTGTACCTGATCCCATCCCACCTACCATCTTCCCCCGTTAGTTAGCCTAGCGTAGCGTAGCCCCGCCCCCTCCTCCTGCAAGGACGGTTCTGTCCTCGGAGGCTTGCCATTTTTGGGTTGTAGTCCGAGGGGCATTTCGGACTTTCCGCCTCCCGTTCGGCGGAGGCACCAAACCGTCTCCTCCCTCCTCACCAATGTGACGCGACGTGGAGGGATGACAGCTGGAAAGGGACACGTGGGTCTGCAGTGGAGAAAAGCGCCGGGACACGTGGCGGCCCACGGGATGAGCAGTTCCCGAGCTCCGTGCAGCTCGTTTTTACTGTGTGCGGTTGGAAACCGCAAATTAGTCGTTTATTTTTTTTTTCTTAGACGAAACCGAAATTAGCTGGCGGTTATTGCATGGTCGTATGTCATATCATAGGACCGGTTCCGCCTTTTCCGCCTTTGTCATGCCTTGCCGTTCCCACCTCGGACCTATGTCAATGTTGACGGACAAGCGCGGCAAGAACTTCACCCGAAAATTCGCTCTCTTTTTCTTGTTACAAGAAAGTTTATGAGCCTATTAAATGCATCAAAAATCGTGTAAAATATCATTATCGTAATTCTAAAAAAATAAAATATCAAAAGTTACTTTCTCTCTCAATAGGTGGGCTTCCTATAATTCGAACTCGTGTTCTCCTTACAAGAGTTGAGATTGCTTACCATTTCAATCACCAGTTAATTCGTTGAATTGGATTAGTCTGAGTAAATAGGTTTTCAGTTACCATGATATACAACAAAAATTATATCCAAAAAGAAAAGGAAAGTAAAGAAACGCGTAAATTTTCAATAGAGATGATCGAATTTGAAATTCCTGAACTCCAAAAGTAAGAGGTGCAGCATCCCTCAAAGTTTTTGTTTTTTACACTCGCATAGTACATAAAAAGATGGTCGGAGGGGTAGACAAAGCCAGTCTCCCTAAAACTTGTAAATAATACTTTTAAATTTTCGACAAAATTAATAATATTTGAGGAAAGGGATTTAGTGCAGTTGCACAAAAGTCATCGTTCGAAACTATAATATCTCAAGTTCGATCCTCGTTAATGGAACTTTCATGTTCATTTATATTATTTATATTCTTGTATTATGCCATAAATCTTACTTATAATTGAAAATATTTGTCCTCTAATTTGGACATCCAAAATGACTTCGTGTCACAAAAATCCCGCCTCATGGAGCCCTCTTAATCTAAATCCCGAATCGATCCCTGATGGGCGTCTAGTAGCTATTAATATTCTGAGATAAGATTAGCCGTGTGGTGTAATTCGGCACGTCAAGTAATTCCAATCGTCGAATTAGCATGATACAAAATTCATTTTGATAATTGTATTTTTTTTATAATAATTTTTTGGCCTCTCGAAATTTGATTGGCCAGTGGGTACCTTTTGAGCTTTTTGTTACGCGGAGGTCGGTCTAATGATTAGTTTTCCCCAGTCCAGCAGAATTGATGAAACTATATGAAAGCTTTCAAAAAACGGGCTTTCCTCTCTGTCCATATGGCGGCTCGGCTTTCTTCACGAGTCAACTATCTAAGCCAGTCTTCCGGCTGGTCGGCTCGCCGTAATAATTACCATTCCTCATGAAATGGAAATAATAATAATTATATAATTAAGCTTAGGCAACTAAATAATATCACGGCGAAAGTAAGGTACAATCTAGAAGAAAGAAAAAAAAAAAAAAACAAATTCCACGGCATAAAATGACAAAAGACGATTTTCTATTAATCAAAAGCATTTAGGGAATTTCCGTTATGGAAATTCGGAAATTCACGTACAATTTCCCAAGGAAGTTTCCCTTATTTTCTCGGATAAACTGGTGGCCACTAATAGGACGCCACGTGGCACCCGAGGACATGTCTCTCGTAATTGCCTCATAGAATCTCCGCCAATAGGGAGTCTCGCTCGCTCAGCTAAAAGATTCCGCTCCCAGAACTTCCCTCGGATTGACGAAACTGGCCCCGCCAGGAGCTGCTAAATCACGCCAATGCCCCTGCCTTTTTGGTAACGCTCGCCCCATGTCCGAGTACGACATGTCGTTTTCATGGGAAAGTTGGGGTTTTTTTTTTGGTAAAAAAAAAAAGGAATGAAAATTGGCCCTCCAATTTTCATGGGAATGTTCGAGGTTGAGGAATTGAAAGTTCAAAAAGGAAAAAAAAATCTACAATGAAAATTGGCCCTCTAAGAACCTTCCCGAAAAAAGAGATTTGATACACTGACACAAGTCACCGCTCAAAATCATGAGATCTCGACTTCAATCTTCGTCAGTGGGATTTCCATATCCCTTTATTGAATTTTATTATTTATATTATTGTATTAAGTCATAAACCTTCATTATAACCGAAAAAATTAATAACCTTGCAAGGAAAATAAAGAATAATCATATCTCAAAGTCATAATTATTTCGACCTTGGTATGTCGCTTTCAAGGTAGAACATGTTAACTAGAATAGCCGAGGATATTTTTCGAGTATTCATGATATCTTTATATGAAGGATTTGTGTGTGACTAAGTGCACATTATTAATGAATTGCTCAAGTAATCTCATAACTATAGAAATTTATGAGAGCTCTCTAGCAAAATATATGAATTATTCTTTTCTTGAAGAAAATTTAGTACTAAGACAAAAAAAAAAAAGCCAGAAAAAGCACATATCTCAGTTCGTCTCTAACTCCTTATCACAAGTAGAGAGGGGAGTTTGGAAATGTTCAAAGGACAAGTGAATATCATTTTATGGATCTCATTATTTGAAAAGGAAAATCACACTACAAAAAAAAAAGGACAACCTACTTCGTTTTCAACTCGTGTGTTTTCACATTGCTTGTACCTTTTCGGCTTAAAATTGGTATCTTTACAAAGCTCTCTCACTACCTGTCTTTGAATTACTTTTCACCCTCAAACTGATTCATTGATCTCTTCCTCTTCTCCTCCACCGTGCCGGCCAAATCCAACCGCACCGAACGTCCAACTCTCCCTCTACCTTTTCAATTCTCCTTTGCGCTTCCTCCTGCACAACTCCCTTCAATTTACCACTGTGCATTTCAATAGAATAAAAAAATCACATACTGAACTTATTACAGTTCATATAATAAATAAGGGATGAAAAAATGTTAGAAAGAAAAGGGAAGCTCATACATATAAACTGAAATGTAAACCTTAATTCATTTTCTTTTATGAGAACAAAAGAGGGAGAACTGTGAAGAGAGAGACTAGCAAGCTCGTGGGTGAAGAGGAAAAAAGGGTAAAGCACTGAACTAAAGAGAAATTTTGGGCTGCAGTGAGGTGAGAAATGTGTGAAAAAGCGGGAATGATATTCATATATTGATAGTGAGAGAGTCGAGTGGGTGAAAGGGCACCAGACAGGTCGAAATATATGTTATTTCGCATATGGTAAGAGTCTAGGCCCACTATTCATCCTCGGGTGCGTCACATCAGCCTTCCGTTTAATTTTCACAGAAAAATTGACGTCATGCTATAATTGATACTACACTCTAAATTATGTACTATATAATGTAATTTTAAAAGGTTGTGATAAAATCGATACAAAAGTAAAAGATTGTGCTATGATTGACAGTACACTCTAAACGATATGCTATATAGTATAATTTTAAAAGGTTGATAAATAATTGACACAAAAAAAAAAAAAACGTTGTGCTATAACATATATTTTTCCCAAATAATTATGAGCGGCTAACTATTTCGGAGCTTATGGAGCGAAGTGCATCTGAATTTAAGGTTGCTTCTATATTTGAATGACACTTTAGTCTTTCTGCAATTAATACTGACTGTCTTTACCAGAATAATCATATAATGATTTAAACCCGTACTGCTCGTTTAAGGAAAGCATTGTGGCAGTTGATAATGAAGTCAATCCATGGTACGATGCATGCAAAACCTGCAATAAAAGGGTTCAAATCAGTGATTTTGCCATGTGTTGCAACAAGTGTGGGGCTACTGTAGAGTCTCATGGTAGGTGATACATCCTTATCTCCAACAAATTTGGATCATCTCAGTTCTCATACTTATATATATTGTGATGTATGTATTTCCTTATCCAACTACTGCTAGGCACATTTTAAAAATAATCGTAGATGGTGGTTTGCGACAGGCCCAGTTGACTATATTTGATGCTGCAAAAAAAAATTTATCGCATGTTCTATTAATGATCTCATTCAAGCAACACAACAGGTACTGGCAGAAACATTACCAATGAAGTCTATGTAGTTGCAATGAACTTACTGAATTGTCCTTAAACAGGGTCGAGATCGAGATATCTTAAACAACCGCATGGGGAAAATTATTGGAAGAAATTATATATTTTATACCAGAGTCGAAAAGGGGTTAGATTCAAATTGCACGTCAGGAAGGATCGTTGTGAAACGTGATTGAAGAAGCCTCATCCTCCTCTGCTAAATAAATACTCTGTTATGGAACTTCTTATCCACAAATGCATAGGGACGAATTAATATGTCTATGTAGATATATATACCTATATTAGTTGGTATCATTTTTTGACAGTCTGTTACCTTTGACATATTTTATAATATAATAATAATAATAATAATTCAGTTCTGAATTTCTATTCACTAATAAAATGCTTGCGCCTTTAAATATCATTTTTCTTCACGTTACTTTTTTCACTTTGGGAAAAAATTGATTTTATACCCTAATACAATTAGAAAATTTTCTTTCATGGGAGACTATGCAAACTTGGCGCGAATATGACATCACAATGTTCAATTTTTTAGAACAAATTAAATTACGATCCAATTGATGAACCTTCAGATCGCAAACTGCAAATATATATATCATTACTTCCATCATATCTACACAATTTTGTTACTTCTCATAATTGGGCGTGCTTTCAATTATAAATTAATGTAGTAAGATCAAGGAGACGTAAAATCATGTGCAACGCACATAGCACTCCCACTAGTGATGGAAAAAAGATATAGATATAAGATGGAAGAAGATAATGTGACTGACAAAAAAGGACATGAAGATAATTTATTCATGAGTCTTGACCATTGCAGGTGATGAAGTTATTATGTTGCATTAACTGCCATCACCAGCTAAAGTAAAATACATAGTGAATAAAAAATGCTAAAATTGGTTAAAAGTCAAGTATAGTTGAAAGTGGGTAGATTTCCAAAACTACCCAACATGCTTGGAGGGCAATGAACATAAATGAACCCAAAATGGGCAATATGACTTTAAAGTGATCCCTACCGACCAAAAACATATAAAAGTCTATTTAACAAAAATTGAATGTTCTACCAACCCTTTTGAGCATTAAACCTTGAAAATATGAGAAAATATATGGTACAATTACCAAAAGCGAAAGCATGGTGTTCTCTAAGTATTTTACTAAAAGTTTAAATAAAATCCCTCGAAATCCTTTTTAATTTACCAAACAATGTAAGTAAAAATTGTTCAAAATCCAAGTAATTTACTTCAAGTATAAGTAATTTAATTAATAAGAATCTAAATTATTTATTCCAACTAATTTCTTAAAATACGTGTAGCTTATTCCAAAAACGTGTAATTTATGTAGAATTAAGTTATTGCACTAAAAATTTAAGTAATTTATGTTGCGTTTGGTAACGGAGTAAAGTTTGATTTAGTTTTATTTCACGGAATGAAGACAAAAGTAGTTGAAAAAATTTATTATTAAAATTGAAGAAGGAAATAAAAAAACAATGATTGTGTTGTTGAATTGAGAGGAAAATAATGAATAGTTGGGATAATTTAATATTAAAAATAATTATAATAATAGATAAGAAAAAGTATATGAGAGAATTGATTATTAAATTGAAGAAAACGATAAAAGTAATGATTATTTCGTTGAATTAAGGAAAAAATAAAGTTAAATTTAATTTCGTTTTCAAAAGGGAGCGTTAATTACTTGTATGGATAATCACTTTTAAAGTGATTGCACCTTAGACTTTCCCTAAATATATGCAAGAATATTGAAATTTTATTTTGAAGATCTCAAAGAAATTTGTTTTACGACACGCACTTCATCACTGGATGGTGCTTGAATTATGCTCTGCAAAAGTCAATAGTAGTAATTAAGATGGAAAAAACCGAGTAGATCATATTGCATGTAAAAGTTTAACTGATGAAAAAGAATCCACGACCGTGACAATGAGTTATCTTATACTTCTTATATGTTATATTTTATATTGTTAACTAAGAAAAGAATTCTTTGTATTGTAAGTATCATTTATTTTCTGAAGTCTAACCTTATTAAATACAATTCTTTTTATTATCTTCTTAATTTTAAGAAATAATTTAAATTTAATAAATAAAAAGATAAAAAAATAAACCAATGTCTCGCACTTTCATCCAGTTTATCTTCTTATTTATTTTTATATAAATTGACTGTAAACCATATATTAATTGTATAATTATAAAGTAGGTTGATCAAAACATACATATACACATATTTTGATATGTTCTGTTTATAATTAAGCCTTGCTATGCACAAAGATAAATTTCTGGTATTATGTTTCAAGAAAAGTATATCAACAAAAAAAGTGTGGATGGTATACATCTTGGCCATAAAATAATTAACAGGGGCAGACAAAGAGATCTCTCCATTCTATCACATGAAAAGTTGACCTGACAATGTCCATCCCTCTGTTTAGATGTAGCAATAAATATGATTATATATTAAATTTGTAATTTTTCGTTAAAATAATTTTTTTGGCATTTATATGATATCACTTATACGAGATATACCTATGCCATTGTAGAAAAGAATAATATTTTCATCAGCCCAAATTTAGATTTTCCGAAATAATATATATTATTATGTGTAAATAATAATTTTATATCTTTAAAATATGACTCAAAACCGCACTTAGTTCCCCGTAGAATTTTACGAACTAAACTTACGTTTAATTTCATAATAACGTGGGTCGCCCTCAAATTATTATATATAGATCATAAGGACTGCAGAGAGAGAGAGAGAGAGGGGGAACGTCAAACCTGGGATCACACTCGCGCATATATGATAATGAACCGAGTGTGTCGGATTTTTAGTGGATGATTCCTCAAGGAAGCATTTTTCTTTTTTAAAGTGCACCACTTGGTGCCCCATAAAATCAATGGATCCTAGCTAAATAATTTATATTTGAATGAAGTTGACTTATTAAGAGCTAAAACTCTTTAAATTATATGACATCCAAATTCAAAATCTTATTTACATGATAGAAGTTTATTGCAAATATATAATTATATATTTGCACGACTTGATTGAAGTTAATTGCAAATAAGACACGGTGTATACCTGAAGCAATAAATATATAATTATATTAATCGTGTTTTATTAAACAATAAACTTCAATCATTGTGGATCCAATTATCCTAACCCAAAACGTTTACCTACTATTCCAACCACAAAAAACTAATCTGATCATCCAATTGGAAATCTCCCCCTCACCTAATAAAGAATATACCGTCTCGTCGGAACCGGGTTAGAAGGGAGAGTAGGTATATATATATATATACACACATGTTATCCCATTAATTAATAATCTAGTTAATAAAAATACCTATGCAACGAAAGGTAAATAAGTTGAGCAAGCACTCTTTGCGTGATAATAAATGCAAATTATTGATTATCTTCATGATCTATAAAAATAATGTAAATTAAATTGATATAGAATTGAAAATGATATAATATATAATGGGGACCATAGTGAAGTTGGTGATTCGAAGCTCATTGGTTTTTCTTTTTATTAGTGTAGTCTTAATCAGCAAAGATGGATGATGTCTCGGGAGGCCGGACAAGTGGAAATTGTTTGATACCGTCGTGGGGTTACCACTTGTTCGTTAATTAAGATATAATGATTTATTAATTATTACCCATTAAAAGTAAATTGGAATTAAAGCCGAAATAAAAGGTTTCGTTCGTGACGTCGTCGATCTATAAGACATTAGGCATGTGCATATTCATTACGATGAACAAAATTTAAAAGGACTTCTCTTTAGAAGTATTCGATAAAATTGGAACAAGACTGGAATAAAATTAACAAGGTAATAGAAAAATAACAAGCAGCATATAATTGGGTAGGTTAGAACTTTAATTTAGACCGGAATACGAAAAAATGAAAAGAGAAAACCCAAAAGTCTCAAATATTTTTTCAATTTGGTCCTAAAATTCAAAAAATAAAAATAAAAAGGGAAAGGAGCTAGGGCTGGGGCTGGGCCGTTGATTGGTAACCTCAACCCCACCACCGAGGTGGCATGCACCACAGAGGATGCCAGCGACCGTGGAGGTGGAGTTGGGGCCGCAGATTGGTGGCCTCGCCCCCGAATCGATCAGGATCTCGAACTCGAGATCCCGGTCGATTCGGGGGCTATGACCACCAATCGGAGATCTTGACCCCACCCTTGAGATTTTCAGCGTCCTCTATAGGTGTCTGCAACCTTGGTGATGGAGTCGGGATCGTCGACCGGCCGCCCAAGGCCCTTCCTCTTTTTTTTTTCCCCTAATTTTAGGATCAAATTGCAAAAAAAATTGGAAGTTTAATAGTAATAATGATAAAATAAAATTTTGAGAACTAAAAGTGATGAAAAAATTAACGGTGAGATCCATTATGTCTCACGAAGTGAAGCACATGGTGTTATTTATACATAGAAAAATCACCAGGGTCCAATTTGTCTCAAACTCAAACCACAATGAAAATTTTGTACTTTTCCCTTAAATTTATAACCAGGATTAATAATGTGAGAGATATCATTTGATAATTTAGGCAGTTAGATATTTGAGAATAATATCTCATGAATAATTTAAGTTAGTTAATATATTATTTATTTCTCATTTTAGTTTTTTCTCTGAGCCTACAAATAGGCAAGGTACCTTATGTATTTTCTTGAGTTAGTCATAATAAAAAGTTTAGGCCTATGGCTGCCATGTCCGTTCGATCACAACTCCTCTCCTGTTCTTATTTCAATTTTCATCAAATAAAAGTTCCATGGGATAGAAGATATTAATGAAAGAGAGTATATTTACAATATATGTTTTTCTTTTTTTCAGATTACAAAAAACGTTCATAAGTTTAATACAATGAAATGAAAATTGTAACAGCTAATAATAAGGTACCGGTGATCTCACAATGAATATTGAATTTAGAATTTATTTAAGTTACTAGGTCAAAGTATCGTGCGCTATATCCTCTTTCATGTATAAGTGATGCTTTTGTTTCATGCAGTTGGAGGAAAAGTGAGGCCATAATAACGGATCGATTTTGGCCACTTGCTCAAACTGTTCACTAGCCACACATGAAGGAATTTACTATATATGGTGTATATTATGTAAATTGGAATCTATACAACAGGTGGAGATGCGATATGCTTGGAAGAATCTGAGAATTTATGTAACTTTCTACTAGGCGATTTTATATCCGCAATCTATTGAAGCGTTCACCTGTCTTGTTCCTTTTTGTATTCTCTTTTTTGTCAGTTATACGTACGAACATATATAGAAAGTTCATTGTTTCCCAACGTGTTAGGGGCTACATATGTAATTATTGCGGTAATTAACCCCGAATGGACATGCATGATTGTATAGGCTAGTCTCCAGGGCAGAAGATCGATTTTCGACTATAATTAAGTAGCGCATCACCAATTGGATCTAGCTAGGTCCATATCACTACAGTCCCACCAAGATGTTCTAGAAACCTCAAACCATCCACACTAAGCCTAGGAGGAGAATCTAGTGCTACGACAAGCGAGTTCAACCCCAAGTACTCATGAAATCTTTCTCCCTCTAACACGCATCCTCGAGAAGATTAGAACATCAAAACTTAGCGCGTCTCAATCGAATAAACATTTAATCGTTGTTATATGAATAAAAGAACTGCGAAACGTATATGTAGCTTAGAATGAGAAGGGGGAAAATAAACAGTACTTTTTGCCCCCTTTGTATTGATTCTATACCAAAGTAGAGGGGTTGAAAATCCCCATATTTTTACATCTGAATGTTGTCCTACAATTCAGTGCCACATTAGGCCGCCACAATTTTTATATCCATACAAGTCTTTGTTGCCTTGTTGGCACAAACTAAGAGGCCCAGCTTTGAGTTGCATCTGAACTGTTTGCAAAGATAATATATAATCTATAAAAGGAAAAGAAAAGGAAAAGGAAAAGAAAAAGAAAAAGAAAATGCAAGGCCAGACCTTTTAAATGATTGATGATGGTCCAACTTAAAGTATTTGTCACTTTCTCGGTGGATTCCAATTCCATGGCGACTCATGCATGGCCATGTCTTCTTTGCATATTTATTTAACAGAAATTAAGTTAAATTAAATTAAATTAAATTGTTATAACAATTAATATCTCCCTCCTTCCCATTGGCGGAACCCCCCTCCCAACTCTCTCCTGACAAACGTTCTTTCCCATTTTGTTAGTATTAGTAGGTTCACATGTTTCGACATTATTTGATCCCAAAGAATAATTTAATTGAAGCTTTGATTTGTTGCTTCCTTTTAGCAAAAGACAATCAATTCAAGAGCCCCTTCAAGCCGACCGCAAGACATGTTTTCATGGATTTGGTTTCTCCATGTTTAGGGATATATGAGTTGTCTAGTGATTTTGTGTGTTTGATTGTCATATATAGACAATGTCGCTTGATTTCCGTAGGGACGGGCTGCCACGAGTGCTATCGATTTCTATTGTTGGGGCAGGCAGGGATTGTCTCGAGCTCGCGAGACGCCTGGGAATTGAGCTTCTCGAATGGGGTAACACTTCTGCTAGTTATTTGCTCTCGTCTTCTATTGTTGATGATTGCATAAGGCCGAGCGGTGGATTAAGCTCGAGCTAGTCACGCCTTCAATGAGGTGAGCTGTTCCGAGATATCGTATAGCTTTTTTTTTATCTTTTTTTTTTTTAGGTGAGCTTGTTCCGACATAATTTATTTTGTTGTTTTCTCTTTAGCTTGTAGCGATGTTCTCCCCCAGCTGTAAGGTATCTTTTTGGCATGTACATGTTGTACCCGTGAAGTTAGGGCCTCCTTGTTAATGGACCCCATGACCCCAGCTAGCAGGGTTATTATAAATGAATTAAATTTCCAGTTAAACAAAACAATTGACATAGGAAGAAACGGTAAAGTTACTAAATAACATGGGAACAAAATTTTATATTAATTATGTCAAAATTCCAAAAAATATTTTCACGAAAAAAAAAAGTTTCATAAACCTCATTTATAACCGAAAAACATTTCGAAAGTGTGCGCACCCGAATTTCATCTCGTCGGGGCACGCGTGCGCGCGCCTATGCAACGCGGCTTGGGAGTGTCCACCTTCCCGGGGACGCGCGACGGACGCACGTGAGAAGGAGTCGCCACTTGCCATTTTACGACCCGAAAGGTCGAGGGCCGGCAAGTTACCCGGATCTAGGGGTACAGGGTACACCTAATTGCTAAGGCATATGGTCTGCGGAACCCGAGATTCCGAATTTGGGGGTTCTGTTACATGCGAGCCTATATCTCGCATGCCCTATCGGTACTCTAGCTTGTCTAGGCTTGCCATTTTTATTTAATTACCGCTTAATTAAGTTCCGCTCATCTTACGCGTTTTGACACTGTAAATTCGAAGGAACACTCCGACCGTCCACTCTCCGACCGGGATTCTTACGAGAATGAATGCACAATATAAATCCTTACATTGTCCTCTCAAATAAATAAAATACAAGTTACAACAACTGAATCCCGGTCGAATCGCGTTCGGTTATTATTCCACTCGTGCTCACCGTGTGGTTTGAAAAGACTGGAATTGAAATTAAGATGCGCGCTCAGTGTTAGGGGGTTAGACCCCGTGATCTACGGTGGGGCGTTGACCCCATATGGATCGCATCCTAAGGGATCGAGCTCGATCCGCGTAAACAAAACAAGTGTAAGAATGTAACAAAACGGGCATAAATAAGCAAACAATGGGGTTTTGTTATTGCCGAATTTACGTGAATTAACCGATTTTTAACCGGGGTATCTTGGCATGCAAATCCTACCCTAAAACAGACAAAATGGGTACAAGGTGCGAATCGATCAGGGATCGCCTCGGGAAGGTATTTCGCATTTGGCATTATTTTCGAGGGCTTGACGTACGTGACGTCTGTTATCAAGTCTTGTGTTTGTGGGTTATTTTTAGGATTGTTCTATGTCGTGACACTACGGTTGTTACAGGTTATTACCGAACATTGATTCCGCCTGTACATCCTGGAACCTAGTGCCTATCCCGCTATTGCCCATTTTGTCTTAGCTAAGTACACAATTAG
The DNA here is from genome assembly GCF_007655135.1 of Punica granatum. Lineage (NCBI taxonomy): Eukaryota > Viridiplantae > Streptophyta > Magnoliopsida > Myrtales > Lythraceae > Punica > Punica granatum. The sequence goes on from NC_045127.1 coordinate 45,032,201, forward strand.
TCCGGTATTTGTATTTTGAGCCAATCCACCCGAACTAACTACCCGAGACTATGCTAGAATAACAAAAACTCATCGATCGGATAGAGCGGGCTATGCAGATGAAACCGCGCCTAGACAGGTAGCCCATCCCTACCCTGATACCGTAGTGTTTCTATTATTCTAACCATAGGGGTGTCGCTAAGTTGCAAACAGACGATTTGCCCTTGAGGTGAAAATTATTTTCGGAAAAGAAGGATTACGCGGTACGGGCCGCCTCGGCCTGTGACCGGCGCTAACCGATCCCCTGGACCTTCCAGGGTTGTCAAGAACCCTAGAAAACCCAAAGATCGGTTAATCTATCCGGAAGTGATCTAAGAAGAACTTCCACGTCCCGACCTGAGTTTCCTGAAATCAGGTGATGCCTCGAGTCAAGACGCGCAAGTCCTTCCTAGACATCCATGTCACATCGAACCACGTGTCTCGAGTTTTATAAAATTTTGCAAGTTGAGAAGGGCACCAACACATGTTTGCAACCCATCGACGCGTGTTATCGGTTTATTACCGATTCGTACAAAATTATTAGGGCCAAGTGAATTAATTAATCGCATGAACGTCCAATACCCGTTAGTGAAATTATTGATTAAATTAATTAATGTTTTGCCAAATGCTCTAAATATTCGGGTTTCAGACCGTCGACCGATCATTTATGGACCGTCCGATGCGAATCCTAATTCCCGACCACCTTAGGATTTAAAAATTAATTTTAGGTCGAATTTTTGCATGATTAATCCGATTCATGTGAGGTTCGATTAAAACGAGAAAATAAAGTATTTAAACACGGATCAAGAGCATATTACCGCATCAAGCACGACGAACATACAAATTTACATAACCGGTGCCGCCATGATCATGATAAATACATACAAACATACACACAAAACGTGATATCAACGAAATCGATAAAACGGCACCGATTCATGGGGAGCGAAACATCATGCAAAACACACACGTCATGCCGTATGCATATAATTACAGGAATAAAATATTTAAACATGGCACATACGTTGTCGGTCGGTGATCCAAGTAGGAAAGGGCTGGATGTATTTGGGAAATGTTCAGGACTGATTTGAAAATTCCAAAAAGTTCAGGGACTAATGTGAAAATTCCGAAAACTTCAGGGATTGATTTGAAAATTTCAAAAAGTTTAGGGACTAATGTGAACTTTTCGGAAAGTTGAGGACTGATTTGAAATTTGCAAAAAGTTCAGGGACTGATGTGAAAATTCCGAAAAATTCAGGGACTGATTTAAAATTTCCGAAAAGTTCAGGACTGATCTGGAGATATTAAAATGACCGGGACTTGATTGGAAACCATTTTAAAATTCAGGGCAAATCTGAAAAAATAAAAATACAGAACTGAAATGAGACAAAATGAAAAGTTCGTAAAATCGAGTTCGGGACGAATCCGATCACCCACACGACTCAATAACGCTCATTTCACATCATATTTATCAAGCAAACATTAATATTCAGAAATGGAGCCCTAATCATGCCACTAAGTCAAGGATTTACCTAATTCGGAAAGTTGAGGGGTGATTCTGTAAAATAAAAAATTAGAAAAAAAATCAGAAAATTTCGTTGGGGAGCTGGGCCGCTGGGTTGATGGGCCGAATTGGGCCGAATGGGCCGGACTGGGCCGAATGGACCGCTGGGCTTCTGGACGCGGCTGGGCCGGGCCGAACGCTAACGGGCTGCCGCTGCTGGATTGGGCCGAACTGGGCCGAGCTGGGCCGACTGAGCCACTGGACACGGGCTGAGCCGGCGTGTGTCCGTTCCGCGTTACCTGTGCGACCCGGATAGAAAAATGGACCGACCGGTTAGTGCCGAAAATGGAAATCAAAGAAGGGATGCAATTGGGGTGGCGGTGGGCCGTGCGTGAGGACCGTCCAGAGGGGGTGTCGGTCGAGCTAAGGGATCGGTGAGCCGAGGGAGCCGAGGTGAGGGAAGGCCGGGAGAGCGAGCTGTGGGGTGGCGAGCTGCGGGACGAGCTCGGAGGTCACGAGCCGAGGGTCTCCCGTCCGGAGAAAGTGGGCGAGCTACGGGCCGAGCGTGAGGGCGAAATGGGAGCCGTGAGGACGAGACGAGTAAGAGAGAGCCGGGGAGTCGAGCTGTCCGAGGATTTACGGGTTCGACCCAGGAGTTAATCGCGAGCTGGAGAAAAAAGGAGCTGTGGGGCCTTCGGGTCTGAGAGATTTTTCGAGAAAATCGTCGAGCTGTGGATTTCTCGGCCGTAGGCGAGCTGGAGGTTTCCGGTCGTGGGTGAGCTGTAGGGGAAAAATCCGGGTGAGCTGAGGGATTTTTTTCGTGAACTCCCGGCCGAACTGTGAGCTGCCGAGAGAGAGGGAGGATCCGAGCTGAGGGGTCCGTGTCCGGGAGCTGAGGGCGGATCGTCCGAACGAGCTGAGGGAGAGAATCGGTGAGCTGAGAGTTTCCGGGTGTTGTTCGTCTGTGAGCTCTCCCCAAATTTTTTGTGAGCTTCAGTTTTTTCCCGAAAAAACCGAGAGAGAGAGAGAGAGAGAGAGCGAGAGAGAGTCGACGTTCGCGTATCGGAAATCGTTGGCGTGTGCAGAGAAGTCGCGTGCGCAGAGGAGTTGACAGGCTTGGGTTCAATCGGCACAGAGGTCACGGGTCGGGAGACGTCCCTGCAAGGAAGAAGAAGAAGAAGAAAAGAAAATGAAGAAAAGAGGAAGAAGAAGAACAGGAAAAGAAATGATGAAGGAGAAGCAGCGGTCAGAAGTCACTGACTTCTGACCGTGACCATCTTTTTTTTTTTTTTTTTTTCGAAATTGACGCGTGTACAAATTGAAAATTCCGTCTTCTCGATCGAACGTTGGAAAAATAATTCGAGACCGCCATCACGTTTAGAAAAATTCAATGATCGATATCATGCGATGAAATTATTTTCAATCTCGAATTTTGTCCCGAATTTTGAAAATTGACGTCAACGTACGCGAAATTCGAAAACGTCCCAAATAGCATTATTTTTGAAAAAAATCATAAAATTGGGGTTAAAATAAGAAAATTTGCCATTTGCAAAAGGTGGTAAATACTCGAGTAATTAATCGAAAATACTTCCCTCACAGGTGGGAAAATGACGAATTTGCCCCTCTGGAGCCGGTGGACCAAAATTGGGTGCTGACAGAAAGATATGGTCGGAGAAAAAAAAATTCGAAAAATATAGATAGTCTAACTTATTATACTCTTTATAGTCTTTCTTTTTATGAACATTATAATCTTTATAGTTGTAAGGGCTGGTTTTGATTTTTTTCCGACTACAATCTCGGAGGAGAAATAGAAAGCTAAATAAATGAATACAAGAGCTTTCAGTGACTGGAATTCGAACTTGAAATCTTTCATTTTCCTAAACAAAATTGTGTGCTATTGCATAATACATCTTTCTCTTCTTCTTCTTCTTTTCCTTTTTTCTTTTTGCAATAGACTTGAATGGAAAACATAATTAAAATCATATTCTGACCAATCTTTTCATACTTATAAAAATTGAATAATTGAAGCAACACGACTGATGCGGCAGTTGGAATATGACAGTTAATATGCATTGGGTCATCTTCCTCTCTAGCTAGGTCCAATTAGCATAGTGCAAGTCAACTCTTTGGCTCAAATCCCTTTCAAGAGACATCTCTCTCATTCTTCAATCTTCCAAAGCACTATCTACTACTCATTTCGCGGCATTTTCTACTGACCACTATACTTTTGAACTGTATATAAACCCCCCGTTTTCTTTTCTTTTTTCCTTTTTTTTCTTTTTTTTTGACCAATCGAAAATTGAAAAAACACGTGAGATTTCAAGAAAATTTCCTAATAAATATTGCACAACAACATAATACGCATAAATTATTCTCACTTTTACCTTTTTTGCCAAGCATATATTATGTATAAACTATTACATATTGAGTTAAAAATTAGAGCGATCCAGTGGTCAAGGCTTTTGGCCCACCTCGAAACCATCCGATTGGAGTGGGCGAGATCATTTGCTAAACACAGGGGGCAATCGGACGATTCGGGGGAATGGAAGCTTCCGCAAAACCAGACGAGGTAAACGTACATTATACTTTAATGAATTATATATATATTTGCCTCGATGGGGGGATGATGACATGAAATTAGTGAAAGGGAGGGGGGGATAATGGCTGACCATTTCAGCTTTGACTAGAAATAGAGAAAGTGATGCAGTTAGGCGAGGACCGTTGACTTTCTCATTTTTTGAGGGTGTGAAAGAATGACTGGGTCCATACGTTAACAAGGAATCTGTCTCTGCATTAGATTCTGCAGAGAGTCAAGAATGAAGGAAAGTACCCTTTGACAGATTCAATCATGGACATAATAGATAGATCCAATTTTTCTCGAGCCCCATGCATGCAGGATTTTGACGGTTCTTGATATTGTACTTTTGATCCGTACCCTCGGGAGGGAGAAGATCCACACACAAACGGAAAAATAAAAATAAAAATAAATTCTATCTATTATCATAAATTTTGAAAAGCTGTTGCGCGCGCAGCTTAGATTATTTAGAAATTAAGGATACTGGTAAGAACAAAGACGTTCTCATGTTTCGGCTCAAAGATTGGCGGACTACTTGCCAAATATACGAGATAGTATGACGGTATCGGACAGCGATGGAGTCGTGCCCAACCGATGCAGTCTATGCTTAAGAATATTGCTTTCTCGGTCGCGCGGCTTTAAGGTTCCTGCCATTTGGGAAGGCAAAGAAATCCTGACAAGCTTGAGCAATGACAGAGTTGTTGGCTTCTTGATGACTCGAGCTAGTGCTTAGGGGAAGAAGGCAAAATTAACAGCAGGCCGAAATTAGCAGCTCGAGCTCAATCCAGTGGACCTCAAAATTGGGCTTCGAGGGCAGAATCTTGTAAGATCAGATGGCCCAACACCAACACCCCCATACCATAGAAGTTTATCCAAGCGTGAAAAGCCCATAATCAGCACGTGTATATATATATCCCTATTCTTTTTTGGTATGATTATTCAGCAACGTGAAGATTATCCAATGTTTGGTATGATTTCGAATCCAAATGGGTGTAGGCGCTTCCGAGGTGGTTAGAAGTTCCATTGTTAGACGAGAAGGATGTGTACCTTTTCTTCAACCAAGTTCTGTCGGAATTGTATCTAACATGAACCCCTCACAATGACAAGGGCTCGAAAAGCCCCAAGCCGCTTGGGGCCTCCATGAGCTCCTCACTAAGGGAGAGGCTTTGTCGAGCCCCCGTGTCACCAAGGGGCTTCACAAGTCACTCATAGTGGCACAAGTTGGACGAGCTTTGAGCCGCCAAGGGGCTCAACGAGCCCCTCGTCATGGTAGTGGCTGGACAAGCCGCGCGACGAGCTCTTCCCCAAGGGAGGAACCTCGTGGGCCCCAAGCAAGCCCAACTTTGTGGGCCTCAACTAGGCCCAGCTTCCTAAGCATTAACTAGACCTAACTTCCTTGGCCCAAACAGAGAATTGGTTTCCTAAGCCTAAATCTGTATGCTAGAACCCATCGGCCCAAGAATGAGGCTCAAATCTAAGCACACCCAATTGGGAGATCAAGGCCCGCCCAGTGACTTGGGGATGTCAAAAACGAGTTACAATGAGAACTATATAAATGCACTCAATTACGAGAAAATATTGGATGAATAATATACAATCACTTGGTTGTTGTGTAAAACTCTACTTCTGAATAATAAATGTCCCACTATATAATTATCTCGTTTGTTTATTATACACGTATCATTCAGGGTTGCAGTTTTACACAATCAAGTGGTTGTGTATTACTTACATAATATTTTCTCCTCACTTAGATAGATTGTGGGGTACTTTCTCACTCTTACTCTTTCTCTTTATCTATTCTGATAATATATCAATCTCTCTTTCTGTCTACGGAATCCGAGGCAGGCTTAAGCATCGAAAAGGTAATCCGGGTACATAACCCTAAGAATTTTTTTGTCTTGCAGGCCTAGCCATAGAGAAGAAGAGGGAGCTCTCAGAAGAGGCAAAGGAGGGACAACATAAAGCCCGCGTCTTTTCAAGCTCTTGACAAGTAAATCCAACAGAATGATGGACAACCATGGGATCAAAATGAGGTTATTAGGAAAAGAAGGGAAATGTGTCGGAAATTTTGGGAGCTTTGATACTAGTAGGTGATGTGTGTTAGTTGAATTGATGGAGGCAACGAGTAAATAATTGAAAGATAGAAGAAATAGAAATGTATTATCTTAAAAGAGCATCCACATGTATGCTCTTTGCATGGGTATCATCTAGTACTCTTAGGATTTTCTATCATTCTCTAACATTATCTAGCATATCATTTATAAAGCACATATATAGAGAACTTCTAAGGAGGTGAAATGGATTAAGACAATTCAAATGGATAAGGTCTTAGTTGTCTTGTGTATATTGACAACTTGACTGGTTAATTCAATTTGGATTTCCTTCATTCCTCTGAGATGACAACTAGTAACCTAAAATTCAAGTTATATTTCTTTGTAATCCACTCGGATGACAACTTGCACTTTTTTTTTGATAAGCAAAAGGGTATCATTAATAAGAAGAAGAGATTACAAAAGTAGTAAGGTTCGGATATCCTTCAAAAGTACAAAGAAATGATAATTTGATCTTATGCCGAATTGACAAAGATCATGAGCGAGAGAGTTATCCGACCTAGGTATCCAAGAGCACAGCCATTCAGAGAAAATATTAAAGGAAGAGATAATATCCGACACTATATTCCTAATCTCCCACGGCGAAGTATGGGGATGCAAAATCACTTCGACTAGAAGCAGGGCGTCGCAACGTATCCAGATCTTTGTGAAACCTCTATCTGCAGCTATGGTTAAGGCAAGAAGCACTGCTCTGGCTTCTGCTTGAAGTGGTGTCCCTTTGTTGGAGATCTGGAACCAAGACAAAGAGGGCTCGCAGTGTGGCTGGTGAAGCACTCCCGAGAGACATGATCTATTACAGTTCCAGGCCGCGTCTGAACTAATGATGTGCCAATCTGGTCCAGTGGGAATTTTCGAAAATTCAAGTTGTAGGGATGCTTCAGGATGGTAGGTCTCTTGGTCTTGCATGACTCGGCTTTTCTTGCTATGCTCCATGTAGGTGCTTTTGATGATCTTGGATGACAACTTGCACTTCAATGTTCGAATTGAAGTTCTCTTCTTAATGGAGGTGACAAGACTTTTAGAGTAAGTGATGTTCGTAATTAAGTATACATTAATTAATTGTAATTTACTTTTGAACAGGAACAGCTACAACCAAGAATTTCATTCTACCCTTCTATAAGATTTCAGGTTGTTCCCAGTAGCTAGCTAGGGTTTTCCCAAGGCCTTCATTCTATGTATACCTTTCTCCTATCATATAATGAAGTTCGCTAGGACCATAACAATCCGTTGTTTGTCTCAAGAGAAACACATTCACACGGACCACCTCTTGCCTCATTAAGATCCTACCACTGTACCACGGGTAATAAATTTTATTAAATTCTCTATGGACCATCCCGGTCCTGCCAACAGGCCGAGCGAGTTCTTGGTTTCTGTCTCCTACTAGAAACCCTGTACGCTGTAAGTTGCCCCACTGTCGTGTATGATCCAGGTAACCAAATTAAAACCATTAGTAGCAGCTAGCAGTTCAATCTATCATGAACCACAGTACCCAAGCTCAACTCGCAGCAAAGTGGACAAAATATATTATTATTGTTCCTTTTCATTGTAATGGACATCAAACCTCAATCTTGCAGTAGTTGCGTACCAATTAACCGTGTAACCCTTCGTTTTACGCCGAAAGGAAAAGTATAATGTCGTGTGCCTTTTCCTCAGGAAAAATGTTTTCTGATTTTCAAACTGAGAGAGGTAAACTCTGAAGATCAGGTCAGATTGACAATAAATTGGAGCTATGAAAATAAAATAGAGAGATAGAAATGAGAGAGTAGCATTAAATTGATCGAAAAGAGAAATTGGGCCGACAGGAGTCAATACCCGAACCACCACCCCTCGCTGACCGCCAGGGCCCCACTCCGCAGAGCATTTAAAGTTTTAAACCCCAACACTTGCCCTTTCTTCATCATTGTGCCCCCCAAATTTAATTCTAATCCAATTCAGTCCCTCTTCAATTCACAGCCTTGCGGAGACACCCCCCCGCAAAATAGATATGAAGGGTACTGTCTGGTGCGCTCTTGACTCCCTCTGACCCCCCACCCCACACACCCAACTCTGTCCCTTTTCCTTCTCATATACGCCCCCTTACAATAACATAACTTAAATAAACAAAAGGACACTTTCCGGAATTCGGTGCTGGCACCATCCCAGATTGCTCATGAGCCGTTCAATACGGGTTGTCGACTGACATGTGTTAATGCAACATAACAAGATCGAACGGCTCATGAGCTATCAGAGAGGACCCGGTCACGGAAATCCCGAAAAAACACAGACATATAAGACGGAATAGAGTTCGCGTCCTTGAGCTTCTCGCTACTATATACCTACCTGATTACTTAATTACCTACATACATTACCAACATTGTGTCCTCGATGTGCATATGCTACTATTTGTAGTCGCCTACTAGGTTTTTATTAACTAGGGCTTGCTTCAGGCCCTTTAGCTGCCCTCCGAATTACCCACAACCTCCCCCCTCTTCGCACTCCCAGCACTTCTTTCAGGAAATCCTTCGTCGAGTTTACTTGGAAAGCACTTCTTGCATGGAACCCTAATTTGATGTTGCTGCGGATAGATGAAGGGAGATTCAGGGTAATTCGGAGACCGCAACTATTTGATACCTACTTCCCAGGCGAGCCTGACAGCTCGCTGCACAGCCCCACCAAGGGACCCACATGGTCAGTCGGGCAGTTCAAACTACCATTGCACAGCGCAGAGCTGATCTGGTGCACGGTGTTGCAGATATGGGTGTTGATAGCAGTGATGCTTGATAGGTTGAGCTTGGCAGTTGGGACAGTGCTGGCCAGAACCTGGAGGCCCACTGTCAAGAGGCAGCCAGAGATGGGGCTGTCTCCGCCCTCAGGTGGAGGTGGAACAGAGCCATCTTTGCCGGAAGTGGGGCCAGGACAGACCGCAGGGACGATGGAGAAGCCAATAGGGAGTAGAGGAATGCAGGAAGGATCCTCGCCGTTCATTGCGAGCTGGACCGAGTCGACATCAATAGTGGAGTAGACCACGAGGCTGCCTGAGTGGTCCGTGCAGCTCTCCTGCAGCATCAGCTCTACATGCTGGGATGAATTGCTTGCCACCTGCACATCAACCGTATCCTCAGGAATTAGAAAGATATTAGTTAAACCCTAACATAGCCGATCATAGTAAAAATATTGAACTGGTTTCCATAAGTCTGCGACTATCGATTCTGGACTCCCACCAATGGCATCTCCTATGTGTGTGTATATATATATATATATATATATATATATTTATGCAAAGTTGAAGCTTACATTGATATATATATATATATATATATATATATATATAGTTTGCTTACATTGATGCGGAGGAGAGAAATGCAATTCCCGGGATGAGAGCCGTTAGCTATGTGAGCAACCTCATGCAAAGAATTCCCATTGGAAAGCACGTCAAGCTGGAAAACAATAACAATGATGAACAACCAACTAATTGATTGATCGGAGATCACACGCTCAAAAGAAAAATTGATAATCAAATGATCAATTTAACCTGAGATCGGCGGCGCTCGTCCTTGAGGAGATCAAAGACTTGGTAGTGAGGGTATGGAAGCCAAGTAGAGGACACAGCTGCGAGAACCACCCCATTGGGCTGCCCTGGCTCTGTTATTTTCCGGGTTGTGACTCTCACAGTGTCATCACCAGAGTCCGATATAGCCGTCCAGGATTGACCCCCGGAAGTGCTTATATTTATGCAGAATGTCCTTATCATTCTCTGAGAGAGCCTCATCAGGTTCCTCCGTGCTTCAGGTGAAGGTATCACTGCAAAAAATTTCGTGTACGTTAATCAGTTTATAGAAAAGCATGCATTATAAACTTAAAAGTTTTCCGGATTTAAATCTTTGGCCTGTCTGACTAGTAAAATTCTTGATACTGGCACAACATTAATTGATGGGCTGATCCAACCAATCTTTTAAGAACTTGATATTAGGTTAAGAGACAATTTAAGTTCAAATTTTGTACCTCCAAGATCTGATATGTTACGGGCCATGAGGCTTGCAACACGCTCACACTGTCTCTGTAAAACAGCAAGCCATCGCTGAGCTCCGAATGCCATCTCAGTACATACAAATTGACCAAAAATCGGATGAACAGGCTTCTCCTCGATTTCGCCATGCTCTACCCAGGTAACCTGTATGTATGATCAAGAGGAGTGCATATATATCACCGACAGATCAATGTAAAATTGGAATTGGGAATTGATTAATACAATAATCAGTTTGGCTACCCCAAAATTAATGGGCATATAGCAGACAAGACAATTAGAAGTTAGAACACTTACCCTGGAGTATCCATTGGGCATGTCTTGAATGACACATCCGGAAGGCCTTCTCCTGTACCTTGGAAAGGACGGTGGTAGGTTTTCATGGAAGCTGTCGATGGGAAAATCCACAATTGCCCATGTTCCCTCCTCCACATTCTGCTGGCAGTTTCGGAGGAAATATGTCTCCCGAGTAGGCACGAGAGGAGAGAGCACTTGCAATTCTGCATACATCTGTTCATATCCAAGGGTATTTATTAATGAATAACGAACATTATGCACAAGCAAACTAATGTGAAAAGGTCGTTGAGAAGGCAAAATAGCATAGTAAACAAATTTTGAGGAGTTACCAGGTGAAGAGAACCGCTCGCATGACCAGAAATGCCCGATGCAATAACTTGGATAGTTTTTGCCCTAGAAACTATGGAAGGGAACAGCTCCATCCATTTGTTCTATAAGGATTGATAGAAATATATTAGTAAAATATTAAACTTATCGGCAGAAAATGTAATTAAACTGATCAACTTAACCAATTTAAGTTAATCAATGAATGTAAAAGTATCCTTACAGCATCGAGGAAGGCATCGACAAGAGTGATGCTATTCATGATAATCACAGCGCTATCACGACTTGCCTCCTTGATCCCAAACTCGGCTGAACACAACTTACTGTAGTGGTAGGGGAAAAATCTTGCGTGCTCCTCATAGTCAAGCACCTCCTTCGTAGCGCCATACTTATCACCGCTCCTGAGCCAGAGGGGTTCTGTCAAGTGACACATCTTGACAAGCTCATCCATTGATGAAAGAGCGAGGTCGAGTGCAAGACCATATTTCTCCTCCTCCACAAGGACAAGGCTGCCGCCACCCTCGGGCACGTTGGCTGCAGGGGGCTGTCCATCAGTGGCCAGGATTGGGATCGTGGGCATGAGCTCGGAGCAAGTCGTCACCATGGAGGGGTCTTGAGGGAAGTTTTGCCTTGATGAGTAGATGTTCATGTCCAAGTCCAATGAAGGCGGGAGAAGGGAAGGGGCACCGCCTGTTAGCATTGCTTGGACCTGTGGTCCGCCGTATCGGGATGCTATGCAGCATACTCGCTCTAGCTGTGAAATATAACCATCATCAATCATGTCAATTTATTCACAAAAAACCAATATTTTGTCGATATTGGCTCGATATTTTCAAAACATTTAAATGAATTTTAAAAGAGGGTGAATCGAGTGAATCACCAATCATGTGAAACAACTGGAATGCAATCTAGCTACTTGGAAAAAGGTGTTAAAAAAATGTACAGCTAGCCTGCTACCTCCTCCTTGAGTCGGGCATTGTCGATGCGAAGTTGCTGTTCATCGAAACCCATCTCACCGAGCATGGCTGGACCTCCACAATTTGGGCAGATGACATTCCGCAGAGCCGCTTGCAGCCGGTAATTCTCATTTTTGAGGTTCTCGTTTTCCGCTCTCAGCATCACATTTTCGGCTCGGTCTTGTTGCGCCTGTGATCGAGTAATCAAATTAATCAATATTACGAAAGAGAGACTAAAAAGGAAAAATAATGAAAAAGAGAAGAATGTTAAGCGGAGAAAGTAAGCATTAACTCCTCTGCATCCTTTCGGGAAGCAGATGAGCAGTTAGGGTTTTATTGCTCAACATTTATGTGCTACAGCCTGTACCACACACCCCCCAACAGTGACCCATCGTTTCAAGTGATTATAAAACTCTTTGCCAATCCCTCTTCTAAACCCTAATCAATGAGCAATATAGAGATATCCATATATACATATATATTTATATGGGTTTAACCCCAATTAGTATGAGTGCTTTTATCTCAAAAACCATTACATACATATGGGTTTTATATATAGAATCAGTTCAAAACGCAAGCAAGCAGTATATTCTGAAGCATGTAGTGCTTACAGAGAACCGTACAATTAGCTTCCTTGGGAACAGTGTTGCATTGTTTTAAAGCTAAAGCACAACAAATGCTGATCCGGAGGGTCCACGCTTTAATGTTTGAAAAGGTTGAAGAAATTAGGCCCAGGTGATAGATTTTTGAAGACTAACCTTCATTTGGGTCCGGCGATTTTGGAACCAGAACTTGACCTGTCGGGGTTTGAGTCCGAGTTCTTGGCTCAACCTCATCCTCTGCTTATCATCCGGGTGTGGACACTCTTTGAACAAACTGCAAATTATACAATCACATGCATAATTTATTTGCCGTTCTTAAATTAAAGTAATTTTGTCCTACAATCTTCCTTTTCGGCGTAAAAAGGTTTAGCTCCTCAGTTTCTTCTTTGTGGGTTTTCCTTGCAAACTTAGCATGCTTACTGCCTAAACGGGGTCTATATCATGCAAATTATAAGAACAAGCCATCCGAGATTGTTCCTTAATGCATGCAATATGGGGAGGAACAAATAGTCTCCCCGTGAAGTTTAGATTTTATGATTCGGTATCATCACATTCCATTTCACTACATATAAGCAATTCCGGTTTTGCTGAGATATGGAGAACGAGAGCAAGGAGGCATGCATACGCTTCCATTTCTTGGATCTGACGGGCAGTGTGCCGGTGGTAGCGTTTCTTCTTGGCATTAGGAAGCTGAGGGTCACCGCCCTCTTGAATCTCATTCACCGACTTCTCATCTAAGTGGAGCTCACTCCCAGAACCGCCGCTCTCCATCTCTTCCTTCCCGGATCTCATCACTCCATTCTCTTCCTTCTGCACCAAATCATCGATCAGTTGGCCATTCCAGTTACAGCTGTTGATATGCTCTCCGGGACCCAAAAAGAAAAATTGCAAAAAGAAAAGGAAGTGTGGAAATCAGGTAGGAAGGAAGGGAACAATCCCGGGAGGGTAAACTTACGGGAATGACAGGAGCAAAGGCGTTGAAGGGAAGGCTTGCCATGAAGTCGAAGTTAGGGTTTCGGATCGGCGAGGAGAAGAGGGAGTCGGAGGAGATCCCACTCCCACCCATGGACGACATAACCTGGCAGTCACCAAACATTTTCCCAGGCAGAGCGTATAGATTTGTGCCTTAGGACGAAACCTTAAAACCCCGCACTATGCTCGGTTTCAGTGAGGATCCTTCAGCTCAGCTTACAGAGACCTGACATTAATCAGGATTCAATTACAGAATACAATTAGAAACCCATCAAAAGAAATTATATATATATATATATATAAAGATAAAACCGTAAAACAAAGAAACCCCAAAAGAATAAAAAAAGACAGCATTGTCTTGATTAAATTAAGAATGTAATATGCAAACAATCATTAAACCTGGGAAACACATCAAGAAGATCGGTTCATGCTAGTCTGGAAAGATCTCTTGGCAGTAAAAAGAGAGCAAAAAGAGCCGAATAAAAGCTTTAAGAGAAAGAGCAAAAGATTCACCCAAAAAAAAAAAGAGCAAATGGAGGGGGAAAAAAACAAAAAGGAAGGGGGAGAAAAGTTTCCATAACACCCCAAGAAAGGAGGGAGATAAGGTTATTTTTTATATTTCCATACCGAGCTTAGCAAGCTAGCAATGAACAACAACAATGCACAGGGCCACAGAGAAAACCCTAGCTTCCATTTATTAGCAGATTGAAAAAAAGAGCACAAAAAAATTGAACAAAGAAAACAACAATGATGAAAAAAAACCTCCATAGAATTGAACCCTAGGAGAGCTGTGGAGGAGTGCAGTGAGAGTGATTGGTTGAGCGCACTGCTCTGAAAGAGACGAGTAGACTAGAGAGCAATTATACCATTTTCGAAGCCGCGTCGGTGACTCGCGGTAGTTGCCGAAGATGAAGGGGGAAATCTCCTCACTCTTATCTGTAAATCACAATAGCAAGGACAGCCCCATCAAAGGAGAGAAGATCACAACTCATCTCTCTCTATGTCAGAGCTCTTCCTTTCTATTCAGCACAGCTCACCTCACCAGGGCTCTCTCCTCTCTTCTCTTTCTCTTCTCTTCCACACACGCAATAAATTGTTGGGATAATTCAATTCAATGTCTTTTGTATATCATATATAGACTTTATATAATATTGTATTGTATTATATGTATTTCTTCTCCTTTCACCGTACGGTCTGCGGAGGAAGAGAGAGCAGAAGATGGGGGAGCGGGAGAGAAAACCCCACCAGCGCCCCTTAATCAGTCTGACTGTTACGTTACACGTGGCGGTTTCTGTTTGGTTGAGCGAGCGTTTCCATGACCGTAGAAATGCTCTTGAATTGAAAGTCAAACCCCCCTCACCCCCTCTTTCCATCCTTTTTCAACGCCCCTTTCTCAGCCCCCTCTCTCTCTCTTCTCTCTCGCGAAATTATTTTATTACACAGTTTTCCCGCATAACGTTTGGAAAATAAAATAATAAAATAACAATCAGATGTTTATTTCTTTTTCTTTTTTTTTGCTTGAAATAATGAAATGTTTTTAACCAATATATGATATGGTGAAGTTAATGTACAGTTACTCGTCGGTCCTATTGCGAAAATTGTATCGGGTAATTCCGATAAATGAGCTAAGGCTAGTAATGTATATGAATTGTACAGCTGATCTGGAGAAGGCCATTATCGATCTGATAGCCTCATATTTGAGAACCTACAGCACTATCGCCATGAGCCAACAATAGGACATATATAAATCCCAATGGTGTTGTTCATTTCCATCCCAATGTTATATCTATCCGGGGATGATGATATTGAAATGGCACATTGTGTATTCGAATTTTGTAACCTTTTTTTCTAGAACATCCAAGCGAAACCTCCTCGGTATGGAATCGATAGATCTTTATTATTTGGTTCATATGGGATCCATATAAAAAAGGAAAAAGATCACTATGCAGTTTTTATATTCATATCTACGTTGAAAAAAAATAGTCTAATATGTTATATATATACCAATTGTTGTTGCTTAATGTTTGGCATATATCTTGAATCCTTCACCTATATAATCAGATTGTTCGGTCTTATAGTAGTCAAGCGCAATTTTATATATATGAAAAAGGATCCTTATTTACAACTAAAATCACTTATAATCGGTTATTCGTTATAAATTTAGGTAGTTCATTTTCTTTTATGCTACAAAAAAAAAGAATCTTTGAAAATCATTGTGATCGATCCTTGATTGGGATCAAGGGTAAATCGAACTCTTTACTATTTTCTTTCATTAATGCAGGGTTTGGACACATAGCCCGATTAGAAAAGCTTTTTCCTTATATCTATATATATCTATATATACATATAAACATTTTCTTTGTATTTATATATATCTCTTGGATTTGTGGAATCTGGTTTTTGGGTTTGGAGGAGGTTCTATAATTTTCTTAAATTAAATTAAATTACTAATGGAAATATCACTATTATTTGTTAAAATTCAGTTGCACTATTGGAAAGAACATAATATTCTAGCTTAAATTAATTCAATCTCTATTTTTTTGTTAAATCTACTCATCAATTTTTGTAGTTTTATTCATGCTCGGCCCATATATACAGTATAATTCCTTTTATGAGAAAAGAGTTATGGTAAATTAATATATATTCCATCTCAAATCAAAATTTTCTCCGATCCTCGTAAACTGATATTTGTGATCTTCTTGTAAATTATTAAATAAAAAGAATTATTCCCAAACAAAAAATTAGAAAGTGAAAATTTGAAGAGATGTTTTTACAAGAAAAATTATTCCCAAAACAAAAAACTATTCTAATCACTTACCGCGTGAAAAGCACCGCGTCAACATCGCCAGAGGTTGACGCAATAACTGCATGGGGAGTTCCGAGAGTCCGCAACCCTAACGTGCTTACGTTATTGGATCCAAAACCATTCATATTTTTCCTCTTTTTTTTTGGATATTTCAAAATTTATCTTAACTATAATAATTTTTTTACTTAAATTTTTTTATTACAATATCTACTAAAAACTAACGTAAATTGGTTTAAGTGATTCGGCTTATGTGCCCCTTAAATAAGGTCTCAAATTCGAGTTTTGTGAATAAATAAAATCCACAATGTGAAAGTTTTACTCCTTAGTAAACCGATCCGATTCAAACTGAATTAATCAAGTCAATGGGCTTCCAAATAACTGGCTATACACTAAAAAAAGAGCCCTAGTAAAAGGAAATTGGAAGTTCCACCACAAGGATCAAATCGCCTTTTAGATTACCAGATGAGAACTAGTTTCACTGTACTACATTCATTTCTCTTTTTAAAAAAATAATAATTTTGATAGAGAAATTATCTAATTAAGCCAATTCAAAACGAGAAAAATAAATGTGTTAGATATCCTTTGGCAGGCTCCGATACTAATTCGATTATATCATATATGAGGATGAAATTAGCACATACGGGATTATTGTCCGAAATACATCGGCCGGTACATGCCACTCGAAATACTGATCTCGTTGGTTAATTACTACCCTCAAAACGCCAGCCCCATGGCCAACATGCTCCGATTCTTTCGAATTTTCAAAAAGAGAAAAAAAGATTGCCAAAGGGTAAGGAATTTTCAAAATTATAGACGCATAATTAATGAACCGATTCGATGGACCAAAGCATTAGTTCACGCTTTAAATCCAGAAAAATGGATTTGAGATGCCATTAATAATTTATCTGTCTTGCCTAAGTGGGATTCGCGGCAGTTTTGCGTTAATTGGAATGTGGAACGTTCCTCTATTTGAAGACGCAAAGAGAAAATAAAATGCTGGCTATTAATTATTATAGTAATTTATCCCGTACATAAACCCCTCCATCCACACCGAATCAAATAAAATGTACGATAAATCATTACTTGATCGTCATCCCGCACGAATTTATCACGGTGAAATCGGAATGGTTCCCACACGGGAGGACAGCAGAAAAATTGACTTTGCAGGGGCTCGTAGGTCAGCAATATACAGATGTCCCATTGTAAAATTCTTACTTGGGCCTATACGGACTTGATCACATCTGCAACTCAAAAACTTATCAGAGCAGGTTATGCTTCTGAGCGCTCGTGTGGGCTCACACCATGCCATATTCTGTTTCGAGGCAGTCAAGAGTGCGCATCATGTTATTCAGGCCCGAGAGTGGCTCGGTTCAATTTCAAGGTAGCTAAAAAGGTGCACCTCTAATTAAGTTCGAGTGTGGAGCTCGAGACTAATTTGGTATTTGTCTCCCCTTGCCCGAGCACGGAAGGGGATGTCAGGCTCGTGGTTAGTTGTTAAGGGCGGATGTTTAAGGGCACGTGACATGTGTTGGACCACACGTTGCCACGTGATGGTAGGTGTTGAGATATGTTATCCCACATGGAAAAATTGAGAAAGAAATCACAAATTTATATGAAGTTTGGATCCAGCAATCTATCAGCTTAAACTTTTGGATTGCAGATAGACTCAAATTTATGTATATCCAAATAAAAATTTTACACCCATGCCAATTCGGGACAAACCCTAGCTGGAAATACAGTAAAGAAAGACAGCAAATACAATAAATTCTTGTACTGCCGGAGGAAAATATATCGTACTGCGACTTGTCACCGAAATTAAAGTCTTTTCGTTGCAGTACATATACATACATACGGCAGCAGCATACAGTAAATTGAGCGAGTAGATAAATATATTCATATTACATATAATATTATATATCTATATATTACATATGCAATGAAGAATCGAATATATATATAAGCGCCCCAGAGAGGATAGATATATACGTATATATAAATACGATGTGATGATAATAATAATATTAATGGGTTGCGTTGCATTGCATGGCTACCGTCAAAAACTGCAGCAACACTTGTCGACCAAATTTATTGTTCAACATATATATATATATATATACGTTGACATTTAAGTTCAAACAATACAGTATACAAGAAGACAAGATATGCGTATATAATAAATTATTGCTGTACAGTGTATATGCTTCTCTTGTAGGATTTGCAATCTCTCTCATTTTCACAGCTTTCAATTGTCTGATCACTGATCAGAGTCACAGTCACTTGTCTTTCTTGTAAAACTTCGAAGAGGGTGCATATATAGTTTAGAGTACCCATCTTGTTCACATATGATTCAGTGGAGAGACCATAGATGTATCTGAGAAATTCTCAATTAATTTTTATCAAAATAATATCCAAACAAGATTGAGTTTCAGCTAGCAACAAATTAAGTACGAAATATTTCTACGTGCATGTATCTCACTTAACAATATATATTACATTACGGTAAAACGATTACTTATGGGAGAAGGAGATGAGATCGGACCGGCCGCTTTTATTTTTTATTTTATTTTTACCTCATGTAAAGGATGGGTCTGATAAAGGGTAGGGAAGACAAATGATAGGATATGAAAAATTCTACTTATAAAATTTTAATTTAGAACTATTTGATTTCATAAGAGCGTATACATGTGTCATACCACAACATTCCTTTCTTAGAACTGGTTGCTCTTTGCCGTTAAAAAATGAGATCAATTAAACTAACGTAGATTGGTTCAAATAATTCGGCACTTATTTCGCTTAAGCAATGTCTTGGGTTCAAATCCTTGAAAATATATAAAATCCACGCTATGAGAGCTTTACTTCTTAGTGGACCAATCCGACTCAACCGGATTAGTCGGAGCCCATCTGAGCTTCCACTTGCCAGGATTCACACTGATAAAAAAAATAAAAATGAGATCAATTACAACGATGGCTACCTGTCTAGCTGGTATACAACGTGCATTAGCTTATACATAGATTTTTCTTTTTTGTGCATTATTTGATATCCAAAAATTCAATCGACCTGTACTAGTTTATGTCCAAACTGATTCTGATTCAGTCCACTAGCTGATACATGGATTAATTTATCATTAGCACAACTCCTAAAATTTGTATGGATTTAGGAGACAAACGAGCAGACAAAGTCGATTGATGTACAAACACTCGACACAAATGATATTCGACACCAAAGGCTTTCTACTTATAACCAGATAATATTTTCCGGGATGTAGCCCTTGTGCTCTTGACACGTACCCAAGTGAAAGGTAAGGTGCAAGTATAGTTCGAAGACTCCCATTTATTTATTTTAATAACTTGTTAGAGGTGAAATATAATCAAGTAAGAACTCCCTTTATAAACGAGGAAGAAAAAAAAAAAAAAAAAAAAAAGAAAGACCAGTCTTCTCGTTAGAGATGGACCCTCCATATTGTAATCGGACAATATTACATGGTTACATACCCAATCGAGCGCCCGTGTGCACGAGAAACGATGAAGCATCAATCAAAATCAGGAAATGAACATGCCACGTGGGTGGGCCTGGACCACTAGGCCCACTACTTCCATGGGCCCCTATTAACTCGTCCTCTCTTATTTATCTGAACATTTTTCTTTTTTTCTTTTTTGACTTTTCTTTTTTTAATTTTGTCCTTCCTTTGGGGCCCAAATCCAAACTGCTTCCAGGACAAAATTGAAAACTGGGAACAGGTCACCATGATATATATATGTCCCAACGGTTAACTTAAAGCATTCAAGTGAAGACTTGATTGCGGTAGATCGGTGTAACGGATGGCATCATAATTTATAGAAGAGTAAATATATACCGATTGAGTGGCCTCATTTTCATATATTGTTGACACCCGATCTTTTTCTTTTTTTTTTCCCCCTTGCTTCTTCGTCTGAATTTTCTTGAAGGGTTCATCAATTCACTTGTTGAATAAATAGGATGCTAGTGATCCCACATTGCTGATTGCGGGGAGAGTTGGCCCAAGGTTGGATTAACAAGTTGGGATAGATGTCCAGCCCATATTAATAAGGTTGACAAGATGGGCCTTCTTTAATGTGCTTTCTGTGTCCTCTGTACCAATGAGCAAAATGCTTGAGACTTGAAGAAAGACTACGTGCCTCCACCTGCAAGAACTCAAGTAAGTACGGCCCATGGATTGCACAGATGCGCGGAAAATTAATCAATTATTTAATATTTATTATGAAATTTTTTAAATTTATTGAGACTTTTTTCTACAAACTGTTTTAAAGAATTATTCATATGAATTGGTAATAAATTTTTTTGTTCTAGTAGTCGAGGATCGAGATTCTTTTCGTTTTTTAGTATAAATAATAATAATTAAGAATGATCATAATTTCATTAATGATATTAAATTTTACAAGTCAAAAGGATAGTCAACAAGAAGTTGAAGTTTCAAGAAAGTGGTATTGTGATATTTGTGATATACCGAGTCAATATCTTCGAGGTGTAATTCAGCTTTCTCGTACTGCTTCTAATTTTTATACACGATAAATTTCAAAAATTACCTATATAGTTTCACAAAAAGATAGTTACGCTCATTCTTTCATAATAGGGACACTCATTGCTTACATGTCACTGACCTAGCGCCATGTGCGATTCCATCTAACATGGCACCATACACAAATGTTAAAATTTTCAAAACTTAAAGAAAAGGTTAAAAATTAGGCGGATTGCCGATGGGAACTCCCTCTCCGACCACCTGCCGCCCAAGAGAAATCCCCAAAAGGTTACGCTAACGTCCTCTCGAGGAAGAGGGGGTGGATTGGTAGCCCCTACTATTGGGACCGCCCTCCATCCCTTTCCCTGAAAAATTTTAAAAAGAGAAAGAGCGAGAGAGTAGTCCATGGGGTGGGGGCTTCCCCGCCATTCACCGCTTCCCTATTCCCCCATGGGAGGTTACTTGAGGGTTCCACTTGTTTTGGCGACTTCACTTAAAGGAACAATGATCGTAGATAAAATCCTACAGCCGGAACTACCCTTCATTTCTCTTAAAAGAATTTCCCAAACACAGGGGGTAATACCAAAGGTAGTTCCCCACTGGCCACTGCTTCCTTTGAGAAGATCGCTAGAACCGATAAAACCCTTCGATGACCTTCTTTAAGGGGCCAAACGGCCGATAAGGTACATATTCAGATTTTTTATTTAATATTTTAAAAATAAAATTATTATTTGAGGTCCTACGTCATCTGAAATGCACATGGCGCTCTACCAACTGAAATACATGCGATAACCTTAACACAAGCAAAATGATGCGTGCAAAGTGGTCGCGAGCAAAGACCTACAACTTGCGGCCCCCCTTCCTTCACAATGGTGGTTTACTAGGCTCTACTTGGTTAGTTGCCATTTTTACTAGGTGCTATTCGTAAGTGCCACGTTAGAAAAATCTGTTAAAACCCAAGAGCCTCCATTGTAATTGGGAAAAATTCCGTTAAAATCGATGGGAAATCAATGGCATGTTAGATAGGATAAAAAAACTCAAAATTTGTAATTTTCTATGACTTTAAGAAAAGTTAATGGTGGAAATGATAAGTAAAATTCATACTTTCCCAATTCATCATCATTTTTTTTTAATTATGAACGAAACTCATTTTTTTTTATAAAGAAGGCGAAAATGAGAACCAAAGAGATTAGGAATCGATGAACTTATCAAAAGAATATGACAAATCGATAAGACCCCACTCGAGAAGTTTCTTATTCTAAGTCGACAGCGAGTATCATTTTCGATCTTGTTGCCCTGTGAAAGGAGACTTGGTTACCCCGAGAGAATTTAGGTAGAACGAAAATGGAGTGTTGCACAAAATTAAGGTTGTCAAGCGCTTACAGTTAAAGCCGGATGCACCGACAAATAGTGTACCTAGCGAAAGTCTTAGTTAGTACAAAGATCATCCCGCTTTGATACCATATTAATTTTTCATAAGCTTATACGGACATGGGCCCAGTTACTGTCAAGATCGTCTCGCTCTTATACTATATTAAATTTCCACTGAACTAATACGGATCTGGGCTCATATCCACTTAAAATCTCAAGCGGATAAATGTGATACCCAAGTCTCGTATAAACTCATGATTATTCTTTCATTTTTTCACATTGGATTATAATTCTCAACACTCGACCTCACGTACAACGCGTGGTCTATTTCTATTTACATGTTGTCACGTGTCCTTAACCACCTGTCCTAAACAACTGATCTCGAGCCGGACTCATCTTCCGTGTTTGGGTGAGGAGAACTAACACTAGGTACTCTTTTGATTGCTCTCGATATTGGGTCGGCATAGTGTGAGCTCACATGAGCACGCGAAAGCGTAACTCGCTTTGATACCATACATATTGGAAGAGAAGAGTTTGTTGAATCCTCACTTAATTAGGTGATGCGACTTTCATTGTAATATATAGTCGTGTACAATATTCTATGTGTGAAACTATTTATACATGACTAAAACATTTAATATATATAAGATAAGCTCTAATGACACGAAATACGCTTAGCTTTTGGATAATCTTTCTCTATTAGGGTGGAAAACATCTGGAACAAAAACACCACTTCCGAATTCCTATCATGTCATTTCCTTGTCTGCCTGATTTTTTTAAATTTCATTTTTTTCCGTTCTTTTTGTGTTTTTTTCTGAAGCACCGCTCGCTCGACCGACCGCTACAAATCCACGAGACTTCCCCTTCCCTCCCCACTGAGAATCTCTGCAAAATCATTCGTTGCTTCGTCTTCCTATGAAAATGGCTCTCCTCTTCACATCATCACCTTCCTGCTCCTGCTCCTCCTCCCTCCTTAGTAAGCCCCGCCTCCCTCCTCCCTCTTCGTGCCAACTCAAGTCTCATCTCCTCTCCCTCCCAATCCTCTCCTCAACCGCCAGAAGATTCCCCCGCCTCCACTCTTCCCTCTCCCCAGGCTCGCCCGACCCAGAACCGAATCCCGACCTTTCAGCCGCCGACAAGTCCCCCGCCGTCACCGATGAGTGGGGCGAGAAGACCGACCCCGACGGGACTTACAACTACTCCAAGCTTTCCGACTCCGACCCCCCCAAGGAGGAGCAGGACGACGAGTGGGGGGCCGACGTGGCGGGCGACGGGACAGCGGACGATTACGTCTCTGGGGGCAACGGCAGTGCCGCTGCTGCTGCTCCGGCGGCGGCAGCGGTGGACGATAAAGTCGGCGACTTGAAGAGATGCTTGGTGGATACGGTCTACGGGTCGGATCTCGGGTTCCGGGCGAGCCCCGAGGTTCGCGCGGAGGTCCTGGAGCTGGTGAATCAGCTGGAAGCAGCGAACCCGACCCCCGCCCCCATCGAAGCCTCCGGGCTGCTCGACGGGAACTGGGTATTAGTGTGAGTTCGACTTCCTTAATCTCATCAGATTCTGTGGGGCTATCGCATTTGATCACCACTGGTTGCTGCATTACCATAGGGGGTGCTAATGTTGGATTGCCACTGATGTTTGAAAGGATTGTTGGCTCTGTTTTTACTTTGAATGTACCGTAGATGCCTGGACTAAGTAGTCCCGAATAACTTACTGACATCGCCATGCTTTCTAGTTCTTCTTCTACCCGGCGTAATGAATTTCATGTGATTGAGGGTAGTTCATACTTATAGTAAAATGTTCACATCGAAATTCCGCATTACGAGATATTCGGGGGGGGGGGGGTGGGAGAATCTATGTTGTCAATGGCGGTGCTGCTGGTTTTAGGCATCCTTCTAGCAAATCCGAATAATCCAACTCAAGAAGTCTCATTTCTGGAGTTCAATGTAAAGATTTGAATGCAAAAGTGCCAACATAACATAGAAGAATATCGTCATGACTATGGAGAGACAAGAGACTCTTTACTCATGATTTAAAATCGAAGGAAGGGGCTTTAGTTCACTCTAACAAGCTCGACTTGACACTTCTTTGAAGTGGTTGAGATGGATCAGCAATTGTTCTCACGTGGTTTCAACTCTGTTGTTTCGCCGTGTTTTTCATCTCTTTGCTCTGTGCTTTCATCACAGTGATTACTTTTTCATTTCCAAAAAAATTGTCATCTAGTACACCGTCTTACTAAAATTCAAGCTTTGATGTCCTCCTTTCCCAACTGAGCCAGCAAGAAAGTCTCTAAACCAGTCTAAAGAGAAATTGGCTCTTATTCGCGAATTTAATTAACTTTCTTCTGGGATGCTCAGGTACACGGCATTCTCGGAGCTGTTACCTATTCTAGCAGCAGGGGCCACTCCACTCCTAAAAGTGGACAAGATATCCCAGACAATTGACACCAGCAGTCTCACGATTGTCAACTCCGCGATACTGTCCAGCCCTTTCGCTAGTTTCTCCTTCAGTGCATCTGCTGATTTTGAGGTCAGAAGTCCTTCGAGAATTCAGGTAATTGATTCTTTGTGCTTTCTCTGTAAGGAAACTATAAAGCATTGCTCTCTCGACACGAGTTTCAAGTAGTTAATTGGATGAGCAGCTCTCGTAATGGAATGGTTCCAGAAGAAGTAGAAAGAGAAAACTTGAGCTGGATGATGTAAATCATCACAAGGAAGATTCATGCGGTGGTCAGAAGCTGTCACAATGGGATATATTTTTAGTACAGGCTCAAGTAGAGCTGCATTTATATGATAGTATCGCTTAGCAGTGCTTTAGGTACTTTATCATTAATTTCACAAATAATTTGAAAGATGGTTGATGGTTATGTCGTGTTAGAGTTTTCGTGACTTGTGGTATAACTGATCATTTGTCGTATTGTTTTTGGTTATTCATGCTGTTGTACAAAATACATGTAAATGTTTCAAAACTTTCATCTACAAGCTGAAGCTCTCACACGGTGGTTGAGGCCCTTTAAACATATTCACATGGTACCAGCGTATGAAATTATGTTGTTATTTTTGCTCATCCTCTTATTGCATCAGTATATATGCCAAACCTTCTGCGTACGAGAGGTGTTGTTTTTGATAATAAATATATTGCCATGCCTTAGTTGTACTCGTTGAAGCTTTCAATTCCTTGAAATAAACGTGAGTTTTGAGTGCTCAAGAGAGCTTAATGGTGCAGGTTAAATTCAAGGAAGGAACGTTTCAACCTCCAGAAATCAAGCCGACCATTGATCTCCCTGATAGCATCAACGTCTTCGGGCAGAACATCAATCTAATGGCCATTCAGCAGTCCCTTGGCCCTCTGCAGGAGGCTGTGGCTAGTCTCTCGCGTGCAATTTCAGGACAGCCACCGCTTAAGCTCCCAATTCCGGGGGACAGGAGCCAGTCGTGGCTTCTCATCACCTACCTTGATGAGGAAATGAGGATCTCGAGAGGCGATGGTGGGCTTTTTGTTCTTGTTAAGGAAGGGAGCTCTCTTTTGAGCTGACGCAGGTAAGGTTGTTGGGAATCTTGTCTCTGCATTCTCTGTAAAGGGTATAGAAACTCATTTTTCGAGATTTACTTATGCTGGGAATAATGTGATTATTATGCTCCCAGAGTCTCGGTTACCCAGACGAATCACTAATAATTTTGAAGAATGACAAGGATGATGAACAAGACATCGAAAAACTGTGTTGTTGTGGTTTTTCATGTCCAGTAAGTTCCGCTGTTAAGAAAGATTTTGAGAGGCCTGTTTGGTACGAAAGAATGACAGTTTTGAACTGGGAAAACGCAAGCTGTGTAATTCTATTACACATTCCTTTGTACCAAACGGACCGCTACACTCTTGATATCGAATGATTGTGCCATCCCGGAGTGTTCATCAGATCCAAGCTGAGATTCTCTGTTGCTCGTAGGTTGCATTACTAATTTTCCACTAGTATATATGACGAAGATGAAAGTACATTGC
Source organism: Punica granatum (assembly GCF_007655135.1). NCBI lineage: Eukaryota > Viridiplantae > Streptophyta > Magnoliopsida > Myrtales > Lythraceae > Punica > Punica granatum. Next base: position 45,058,232 of record NC_045127.1, read on the forward strand.
AGTTATTGATGGGCAAGACTGCATGCTATACTGCTTCTGATTTCAGTCAGTGGCTTGGCAAGCAGCCAAAAACGAGCTGATTTCCCGAATTAATGCGACGGGTCCGTGTCAAACCTATATTTAGTTGATGACAATATTTTCCCCATTTTTCTGAGTAATTAAGTCAAATGAGTACTGCTTTAAAGAAAATTTTGGCTGATCCTACCTCAATAATCGATCGATCGACTTGGTGAGGAATTGCCGATAAAAAACTTGACAACTCGAGATGTGGGCCTGCATCAGCCTCTCTTCCATTTAACCCGGTTACTTGATTTGCAAAAAAGCTAGAGAGAGGAGGGGAAGCTACAATTGTGCCCGTTCTTTACTATTGTTTCTCCTATCATCCTTTGTAATTTATCCGTGGGTAAACCGTTTGTTTTCCGCTCTTATGATTTCAGATTGGGAATTTTCTCCTTGTATCCGTTTTCTGCTGTGGATCGAGGAGCCCTTTTCCCTTGTTTGGGTTGGTTAATTTTAAGAAGAGGAAGAAAAATGGAGGGAAACAAAATCCTCTCTTTTTCGAGAAAAATTTAAATGATTTTACCTCATAATGATGTGATGAGGAAGAATTAATAAGATTGTTTTAATTAAGAAGACTTTCGATAATTAATCGAGTGACCAACACTTATTATTTAGTTTATTGTAACACGTGATAAGGTAGAATCACCGAATAATCTCTCTTCTTTTTCCCTCATCTTCTTAAAATCTATATCAAGAATCTAAAAAGACTAATTTACCATCAATCAACTAATACGATTTTGCCATTCCTTTTCCTTTCTTTCTATCATTATTTCTATCCAAATGGTGGAAATTCTTTCCCTCCATTTTCCTTCCCTCTCTTTTAATATTTTCCCAAACATAGTGTTAGAGATGAGAAAACATGTTCTAGGCCGTTCTGTCCTCTGGAAAATCGAGTTTGCTAAATCCTGAAAAAATAGGAAACAGAAGTCAGAAAATCAGAAAAGAAAAAAAAAAAGATCTTCAGGCCGGCAGGCCTGCTAATCTCGGGAAAACGGTTTCCATTTTATATTTTAGTAATTAGGAAATAGAGTTCTGTTTTTTTTTTCCCCCCTTAAACTTTGTTTGGATAGAGGAAACAGTCCATTTTCCTTTATTTCTAATAAAGAAATCATTTTCGTGATGGCTGTACCATACGAAATGCAAATAATTTGATGGTTTTGGTGGTCAACCTGGATTTATTCAATCGATTCCGGACAAGTACGCATCCACCAGCACCACCGTCTCAATAAATTCCCAAAATAGCAGCCATATTTCTACTAGAGTAAAAAAACTTGCGGAATTGTCCTGAATAATTGAAATCTCGTTGTGAGAGCAGAGGCCCCCTAATCCTATGACGTGATTATCGTGGATGTCCTTAGCGTGGCACGAAGGACATGGATGTCCTGACCGTTGAATATACAAAGAAAGTCGTCGTCTTTTCGGAGTAGAGCCCAGCCGACCAATCGTTTTTCCTAAGAGAAGAAAAGGAGAAACTGATCAATCGTTAAGCTAAGTTGGCATTAAATCATCAGTTGGCATGGACAACCAACATTGATGTTTAGAACCCATATATATATGTGTGTGTATGTGTATATATATCAGCTCTACGACAACATCCATTGTGTACACATAATATTATGAGGAAAATTCTTTTGTGATGTTTGAATTTAATCCCCGAATGTAATATCTAGAATAATATTAATCACCCTTCAATAGGAAAAAAATATAATCACGAAAAATCTCCTGCTTTCTTAATGTCCTTCAACAATTTTTTTTTAATCTAGACTCACCATTATAATTAAGAAAAGGAAAAGATGTAACTTTCAGTTTCCCGCTACAAATGTTTCAATTTATAGGAATTATTAGATCATGAACATGATTCTATTTACTAAGAAAACCAAAATACGTTGTTTACCTTAGTGGGCCGATTTAGCTCGACTGGATTAGTCGAGACCCAATTGAGTTTTTGAATACCATGATTCCTACCCGAAAGAAAGAAAAAAAAAAAAGAAAACTTTGTTTACTCTCTCAGTTAAGTTTTCCATTTTTCTTCTACTTTTCATCTATTCCATTAGTTTCCTATAAATTCTTTAAAAAGTAAATAAGATTAGAAAAATAAATTATATTATAATACTTATCACAATTTATTCTAGCACTTTTTAGTTTTTTTTTTTAATGTTATAGCAGAATCACACGTAATTAAATTGTGCGTAAGATTGGCCAAAAAAATGTTGTATGTCAAAGCAGATGAAATCGAGGGATACATAACCTACTTAATGTGATTTAATGGAATTCATGTGTAACTTGGTTGTTCATTTAATTTCTTAATAGCAAAAAAATAAAACAGGAATTACAACTTCTTCTTTTTTTCCCCCATAAAATAGAAATATAATTTAAAGAGTGTAAATACGACCAAACAATAATTAAAACAACGGTTTGCGGATTCATAGACGGTTGGGACCGGTGAGAGGTGCACCAATCACGGACTTGGGCGTCAGCTGTTTGCCGCTCTTTTGGAAGGGAACTCTCTCTGTCTCTCTCATCAGCTTCTTCAGGACAGAGACAGATTACGGAGTCATCCTTCATCAATGTCTGTCAATGGAGAGTGAGTATTAGGTGTTGACTTCTCATCAGGCAGTCTTACGTATTCCCCCATTCAAATAATCAAAGTTTCTCTAATATATAATTGCAAGTCTACTACGTGTTCGCCAATTGCAGAAGACAACCACTTCTTCTTCTTCCTTTCCTTTCCTCCTCCCATCTTCTGGTTAATGGGTTGCCGCCAATCTGAAGCACCCATTTCTGCAAGTTGGTATTGAACAGAGGAAAAGAGACCTCCCATGGCGGCCTTGTTCCAAGATTCCAGCAGTTGAGGGCCCAAGGTTGATCATTCGGGGATAGTTTTCATCTGTTCTCTATCTATCTCACTTTCCGGTCTTCGAGATGAGCAGCAAGAAGGGATCAGTGAAGCTGGACGAGGACCAGATCGCGGAGCTCCGCGAGATCTTCCGCTCCTTCGACAAGAACGGAGACGGCAGCCTCACCCAGCTTGAGCTCGGATCGCTTCTCCGGTCGCTTGGGCTCAAGCCCAGCCCTGAGCAGCTCGAGGCCCTCACCCAGAGGACTGACACCAACAACAACGGCCTCGTGGAGTTCTCCGAGTTCGTGGCCCTCGTGGCACCCGAGCTCCTCCCCAGCCCCAGCAAGTCTCCCTACTCAGAGGAGCAGCTGAGGCGGATCTTCAAGATGTTCGATCGGGATGGGAACGGGTTCATAACTGCTGCCGAGCTGGCTCACTCCATGGCTCGGCTCGGCCACGCCCTCACGGCTGAGGAACTTACTGGGATGATCAGGGAGGCCGACAAGGACGGGGATGGGCAGATCAGCTTCGAGGAGTTTGTGCACGCGATCAGTTCTGCAGCGTTCGATAACTCGTGGGCTTGATCCGGATCAGACATCTTCAATATCGATGCCAATTCTTTCTGCTTGATGTTTGGTGCACTTTCTTGTTACCCATTTGCCTTGCAAAATTAGAATCCGGCAGAGGTTGAAGCTATACATATGTGCGAGCCTGCCGGAATCATAATCATTGAGATTATCTTGTGAGACAGGTTATTTTGGACCTGCAGATATCTGGACTATAAATTCTGATACAGTAGATGAGATGTGTTACATATTATGTGAATGCAAGATGGTTTATTTATGCTTTTGTAAACGGCATAAAGAAATGAATTTTCCATCGTAAAATTCAGCCTCTCTTTACGCAACTCATGCGTTAAATGAATACAAGCAAAGGTAAAGCTAGTTATCTACAAATGAGTAAATGTCAGCAACACATATTCGTTGATGGAATATAAATATAAGACGTAAAATCATTGTCTACCGAAAAATCAGGATGAAAAATGCATCCTTCCTTGCCCATCACGGCAATCACTGAAGATTGATTGAACTTTCAGCTTAATCAAGATGAGCTGACTGCCAACAAAACACGAGGAGCAGTGGAAAGATTGTACCGTGAAACATTCATTCAAACCAAGATTAACGAGTCTATATCCGGTAGCATTTAAGAATAGATACTCAGTCAAGCTACAAAGCTCAGTTTGACATATAATGATTCACAAGAGCAAAACAACATACAAACTAGAGACAGGATGAAAGATTTTCATCACCTAAAGTTAAAGGTATTCGCTGCTATTAGTGTGTCATACTGACAAATGATACCGTGTGTGTATATAGAAATTCAATCGACTAGCAAAAGAACCTACGAGGTGAGAAAGCGCGGAAAGAGGAATCTTTTATTGTGCTTTCTTCTTCTTCTTGGATTTGAGCATCACGAACCCGATGAATAAGCACAGGAATGACAGCAGCACCACGCCAGCAAAAATGGGTATGAGGATGGCGTATTCCTGGGGGAGGAAGTACTTGTGGATGAAATGATCGGTATCTACGAATGGCTGCAGCAGTCCAACAGATATATACAGGAGTTAATACAACTACTTAAAACAGGATCACGAAATAACAAAGATGAATGTATAGGGTAAGTGGAAGGAAAGCAAAATCACCAGGATGATGACCCAAAAGGTATAGTAAGTGAATATGGATAAGCTGATCACTGATAACAAGAACCCGACTGCTCTATCAGCTAGTTCCATTCAGATGCTGTAGCTTTCTATCTGTCAATAAAGATCAACCATTATAACCGCGCCCGCTCAACCGAAGAGAAATATGACCCCATTATCAAATGTGACATCTTTTAAAATTGGATGTCATGGAAAACATAACAAACAGCAAAGGGGCATGATGAGATGAATTCGTCAACAATGTGGTCCTCTGTCACTGAACCGAGCAGCTCAAGAGAAAACTAAACATCTCTCGAGTTTGAATACGCTCAGCAACAAATCTATCCTTTCAAGGGTCCAAACCACTGAATCAAGAAACATACAGATACAACAAATCTAGAACAGAAAATGCTCAGAATATAGAGTAAATGTAATGATAGTTACAGACAGATATGGCTGGGGAAAAGTTACTTCATCAGATGGCTGATATATGAGCAAAACATACATTTTCTAGGCTGATTTCACACCGCCAGAACTCCGTCGACTATAACGAGAGAAGGTATCTAGACAGGGACCCTAGGAAGAGCGAATTTTGCACGACGCACGTTTTTAAATAGATGAGGGGGCATGATGGGGAACCGAATACAACACATGTTCCATGATAATTCGCAAGAAATGAAAATCCCGACACGACACTGTGAAAAGTTGCAGAAAATACACTTGCAAAAGGACCGCCTCGCAGAGAAAACCAACATGCTCAGAAATACATATACATAAAACAAACTGCCAGCATTTTAGTCAGCGATTCAGCAACGAAATCAGCAACATGTTGATCTGGGATGATCCGATTACAGCAGGCGAAAAATCCTACGGCCGTTCGTCCAAAATCAGGCACATTCAGCTAAGTCAAACCTCCAAAACAAGAGTCTGCCCATGGAATCGGAGCATCAAGAAGGGGAAAACCAAAACAACAGAGAGACCGAGGGGGGGAGAGAGGGAGTACTCCGATGAATTAATCACGCAGCGTCAATCCGAGCTCAAGTGGACACCGCTGGGTGGAGAATTGCAGGGAATTGAGAGGGTCTGAGGTGACGGCGCAATCAGAACGGAAACCTCACCGGAAGATTCATCTGCTTTTGGTCGCCGAAGATCGATGGATTTCGAAGCAGAAGCTTAATGAAAATGAAAAACATTTTTACCAGAAGCAAAAAAAAAAAAAAAAAAGGCCAGAGGAAGGCCCACTAGCCCAAAGCGATGTATTTTCGCCTTCCTCGGCCCATGTAGTAGCCCAATTGGAAAACCTTTCCCAACCTTTGGAGGCCCAATTGATATTTTCAATATAGTCCTCACCTATCTAATATTATAATATTATATATATATAAGTAAAATTTACTTCAGTACCAATAAATGCTACTCAATGAAAGCTCTTGAAATAATGCAATTGAAAAACAGAAAAAATTAAATTTTAATTTCTAAAATTAAAAGGACTACTTAAAAAAATATTACTTACTAGGTTTTTTTACCCGCGCGTAGCACATAATTTTTTATTGCAAGTATAATTGTATTTACTTAATTCAAACTTTAATTGTTCTCAGTTAAATTTTTACATTTTTATAAAGAAAATTTCTTTTTATATAATATCTAATAATTATATCCAAATATCTTAAGAAATTGTGATTAATTCATATATTACTACTATATTGGAAAAGGAACAGTAATGTAACTCTTTCAAATTATCATTTCTCCAATTCAATCAAAAACTAGTACGTCATAAATTGAGGATAATCTTGTAATTTATAAGTTTTGATGGTATATTAAAATTAAAATATATCAGGGGTAATTACTCCTTTAGTCCAAAAAGGTATATAAATGTAACACTTTGGTACAAAAAAAAATTTCTCTGCTACTTTTCGGTACACACAGTTTCAATTTTATTTCAATGTCGTGCATTCCATTATCCTGCACTTGACATAGTTAGCCCGACGCTTATGTGACTTATTACATGTCATATGTATTTTTCTTTTTGGTGAAAATCTTGCTTGTAGGTAGCTAAGGAAGACCAAGACAATAGAGGGATCGGGGCAGAGAGAGAGAGAGTACTATGATGAATTGATCATGCGGCGTGAATCCGAGCCCAAGTGGAGACCACTAGTTGGCAAGGAATTGAGAGGGACTGAGGTGACGATCCAATCAGAACATTGTTAACTTTCTTTACCACCAAAAAAAAAAGAAGGGAAATAGGCCAGAGGAAGGCCCACTGGCCCAAAGCTACGTATCCTTTGCTCTTTGACGGCCCATGTAGAAGCCCAATTGGAAACCTGAGCAGGCCCAACTGAGATATTCAGTATAGTCCTTGTGTGAGAATTATTAAGATGTTGTTTCAAGAAAAATACTACCCGAACTTTTCCGCATTTCCATTATTGGCACAAGCCGCCTGGTATAGAACTCCGTCTAACGTTTCTAACGGCGGAGTCCCGTATTCATTGTGCAAATGGGAGATACGAATATACATTTCAGAGATATATCTTGTATAATCTCCATTACGTGAAAGGGAGAATAAATACCAAGCAATGGTGCCTAATCGAAAAAATCCATCACTTCTTTGTATGAGTGCTCTCACTAGAATGAGTAGGCTATAGAAGCAAAAGTTCATGTCAAATGTAAGGGACAGAGAGAGGCAGTTGTTGAAGGAGAAACCTATTGTCATATGATAAGAAGAAAAATGCAATCTCGAGAGAGAACCCCAATAGTTTTTTTTTTTTGGTAAGAAAACTCGCTATGACCTATTTAAATAATTTAGTATCTAATAACGCGTGATTTCAAATGTAGCTATTTAACAAGATAATCATATTAGTTACTCTAACATTGAAGGATGAGGCTTCACCGCTTGTTTGGATCGCAAGTTAAAAGAGGGTTATGGATGAGTGAGTTAAGTAGAATTATGGTTACTCAGGACTACTATCAGTAAACTATCTTTATCTAACATCCTTAACTCAGGATCGAAATAAGCTCTCATAGTTCAATCTTGGGTGATGATACGAAAGATATAGCTAGTACCCATATTAATTTTGTTTAATTACAAGAGAGGCTCATGTGCCTAATATAATGAAATATAAATACTAAATAACTAATAAAGGGATATAAATAGTCCTATCAAATATCGATCCTGAAACATCTTGATTACCGCGCGTTGGTGATAGCCATATTAATTTTTATTTGAAATTTTTTGCTAAGTGGGTGACATTTAAGATTGAACTTTCCTTTGATATTTGGATAATGCACTGATCCTAATTTATTATTTATAAAATTTTGGCCTTTCGGCCCATGCCTTACTTTTTTTTCCCCTCAAACGGTAATGAGTATTCTTCTTATATCGATCCACTGCAAAAGTGGATACAAGGTAAAATACCCAAACATAAATTATAAGATCGACATACATTTATTGACTCGCCAGGTAAACCACAAATGAATATAAACGTGAAGACCATGTCGACTAAGAACACTACAATTATAGCAAGCCTCTTGAAACCAATAATCCCAATCGACTAACTTTTTACAACAATTCATCAATGGACTCCAGAGAAGATCGGGAAGGGGATCTTCAATCCAGTACATTAATTCACGGTGAATTTCTATCTCTGAAAACAGAGATAAAGCAGAGGGGATGCCTTCGATCAGTATTCGAGCACAGTCTTCCATCACAAATTATAATCCCTAGACATAACTCAATTATCCTAACTCTAAATAGCCAAATCCCAAGACAGTTAGACCAACAATCAAACCAAAGCAGTCAAATAGCTAAATTTCTTTGGTATGTTCAAACCAAAGACTATCTTTATTGGTTTAAACTAGCAGCTATCACCAGAAAAGGCGAGACCTGTCCAAAATCAATAACAAAAAGGCAAGTCACAGACAGTTAATATGAATCGACGGGAGGCATAATCACTCCGACTGAGAGCGCAATCCTTTGTCGTGGTGGATGGGGATTGCTAAAAGGAGTGGTGAGAAGACCGTATACAAGAAATTGCCGCAAGAGAGGAGGCGGAGGGATAGACCAGCAGACGAATGGGGTAGAGATTGCCTCCAGATCCTCTCGAGTCTGCCCAGCACAACCTGTCCGAACCCTATGGAACTTACTCGAACCATATAGAATTGACCCGAACTCAGGAAACTTGAGAGGAGGCCACTAATCTATCCGAGTCCAAAAGAAGCACCGCAATTGATCTGAAGGAGGCCACTGATCTATCCGAACCTCGCTACTTATTTAGATATAGATTGTACTTAGAAGATCTGCCGTCCCATCACGTCGAAGCAAAACCCGAAAGGCCAAAAAGAGCTCATAAGATGCTGCCCATTTCAAAATTCCTTTTCACATAGCAAAGTCCTTTTTCTGTCGGGGAATTTTGATTTTTTGGGCCCTCAAAAAGACCTTTAGTACATTATACATCCCTGAACCTTATATATCGTCTCATCATGCACCTTGAAGAATGGGTATTTGTAACTTTGCCCCCGGCCATAAGCTTGTTAAAAGATTTAATTGAGGACATTAATGTGACCCGTGGGACTTGTTTGGTAATAACTCACATTGAGAAGGCAAAATACGGGACGGGATCTTCCAAGATGTAATGTTACATTCATCTTTCATAGAATATTCTTCTGATATCTTCACCAATTTTTTATATAATCCAAAAGATTGAATAAAGAGAGTGGACGATGAGCAAGGACAAACAACTAAGACAAAGTATGAAATTGGATTATTTTTATATTATTGCAGTTGGATGATCATTATCCACAGAGGAGTCAATAGATACTTCCTAGAAAATTAAAAAACAAAAACAAATTATTTTTTACAATATCGTTGTTATTCATTTATCTATAGAGGAGTCAACTAATATTTTCTATTTAGTCATAATAGATTCTAGATTGAGATGTAAGGCCAAGTGAAAACTCCAACTTTACCCTCCATTTGGATCATGGGAGGAGAGGGGAAGTAGTAACAAACTTTCTCTTCCTTCCCCTAAGGACGGAATTAGGATTTTCTTTCAGTAGCGACAAAATAATAACTTAACGTATATAGCGCCTATATGTTACTTTCAGCGAGAGCAAAATAGTAAATTGACGTAATTTGATATTGTTATTACGAGAGAAAATTTTAAATGTTATATACTTGTGGGATTCAATACTAAAGAAAGCTTAAATTCCAGGGGGCATCGCCCCTTCCGAATAATGTGCAGCTCCATCCATGCTTCCCTTCCTTTTTCCCTCCGTTTTCCTCCTATCTACACGAAGTGTTAAGGTTCATATTGGAGGGGGGGTGGGTTGATTGTGAACTTTAGGGTGCGAAGCAGACTAATTTTAAACTTCTGGACTCAAAATCGAATTTCACAATTTCCTGACTTTGCCAGTTTGCCCCACTAAGAAAAGCAAAAATTAGTTAGGAGTTTTCTCAATTCTCTCCCGCTTTAATACACACCACAACAAAAGCATTTATTTAGAGAATATCTAGTGTCCAATCATCACCGACCACGTGTCGCCTCCTACCTGTCCGTCCCCATCGGAGCAAAACTCTGCCGGCACAGAGAGGGGGGGAAAAAAAAAAACTTTATCAATCAAATCATCAAAATTACAGCAGAGCGCTCATTCTCTATCTCTGTCTCTCTCTCTCTCTCTCTGTCTCACTGCAAGTGCAACACTTCATCATATCACAACGAATCCCTCAATTCTCGGCTTAATTCTGTGCCCTAAATTTGCCTCAGTTCGTCCCAAATTCCCTGCGGATTGGGCGAATTCTCGTCTCCCCTTTGTCCTTTCCATCTTTTCCTCGGAGAAATTTCCTCCGTTTCCCCGGGTAAAGGAGAGAGCTTTTCGGGGTTTAGGGTTGGGGGTTGATCGGAGGAGCGGAGAGGGGAAGGAGAGATGAGCTTTCAGGATCTGGAATCGGGCCGTGCGGCGAGGCGAGAGCTGATCAACGGCAAGCAGGATGCCACCCAGGCGGTGGCTTCCGGGATATTCCAAATCAACACCGCCGTGAATACTTTCTACCGTCTAGTCAACACCCTCGGAACCCCCAAGGACACCCCCGAGCTCCGTGAGAAGCTGTGAGTTCTCTTCCTGAATTTCCCTTCCCTTTTCTTCTTTATTTACTTTTCACTTCAATCATATTGTTTGAGCTTCGGAATATAACTTGTTAATGGCGGAATTGGGTTTGCATGTTATCATTTGTGCAATCTGTTTCTGCATTTAGGTAATTATTAATCTGGGCACCTGTGGTTGGTTCCTATAACCCTCAATGATCTGAAGAATTTCTCTCTCTCTCTCTCTCTCTCTCTCTCTCTCTCTCTCTCTCTCTCCCTCTGTTTTTTTTTTATTGAACTTACATGATTCAGTTGTTTATGTTCCATCTCTGTCATCCCAATTGAGCTTCTTCGTCACTCGTAATTTAGGAATTGAATTATTTCGCATTTTAAAGGAGAAATCGGGGGAGAGCCATAATCCTTCAACAATGGCATCGATGAAAATCGGGGCTGGTGTTTCGAATGTTCATTTGAGGCACATATGTTTGCTGAAATCATTCTTTAAAACTATGACGACCTCATTTCAATAATAAATTAGTATCGTGTTTTTGAATTTCCTTTGGACCTTCTAGTGATGGATGCTCTCTGATGATGCTTTTGATTTTGACAGGCGCAAAACAAGGCTTCACATCGGCCAGCTGGTGAAGGATACATCCGCTAAACTTAAACAAGCCAGTGAAACTGATCATCATGCTGGAGTAAGCGTAAGTCTGCAAGAACCTATGCCGGATTACTTATGCAAGATAATCCATTCCTGATAGCACTTCTTGGAGGATAGAACTTAGGGCTGAGATCGTAATGAGGTTTATTTGCGCAATATGACTTGATAGTGTTTGGCTCTCTAAAGTCCCCACCGTGTTACTTTCAAACCATCCTGCATGATTGGTCAATCTCTGGTTCAACATGCAGCAGTGTTCGATGCAAATCATCCCTCTCCTTTCTGATGTGAATATAATTTTTTTTCACTTGCAGCCGAATAAGAAGATTACAGATGCCAAACTAGCAAAAGATTTCCAGGCAGTTCTCAAAGAGTTCCAGAAGGCTCAGCGTCTTGCAGCTGAGAGGGAAACAGCATATGCCCCTTTTGTACCCCAAGCAGCTGTTTCTTCAAGGTAACTTTGGATTATCTAGACTAATATATGCAGATTTCTTTGATCAGCTTCTTATCCATGTTCTGGGTCATATTTGTTTGTTGCGCTTGAGGCTTGCGACAGTTAAGGAGTGACGATAGCAATGCCCAGGAATTATTTAAAATGTTTCTGGAACTTTTATTTCACAATAGTTTATCAGTGTTATTTCCTTATATTGCAAACCTGATAAGTTCACTTACCTTTCTAACTTTATGAACTCATGCTTCCTTCATGCAGTTACACAGCAAGCGAGCAAGACATAAGTTCGGATAAAACTCCTGAACAACAGACTCTTCTTGTTGAATCCCGAAGGTTAGCTTTTGAACAATTTTTCATCACATTTCAACTTCATTTGTAAATTCAAAGAAAAAATAGTTCAGTTGGTAATGAAGGTGCCTACTGTTATCAGCTGAATTTGTAAATTCAAATAAATAGTTCGATTGGTAACTATGGATCTTTTGATATGTGGGTGTGATAAGAACTAAGGTGAATTAATGATCTCAACTATGCAACTGATACAGTTTCATGCGATTCATCTTGCAGGCAGGAAGTCTTACTGCTGGACAATGAGATTGCTTTCAATGAGGCCATAATTGAGGAAAGGGAACAGGGAATTCAAGAAATTCAGGAACAGATTGGGGAGGTGAATGAGATCTTTAAGGATCTCGCGGTACTGGTTCATGAGCAGGGAACTATGATTGGTACATCATTCCATTCTTCTCTTTTGGACCTTCGGCTCTCTAGCTGTATGATTGCATTCATCATATTCATATCTTGTCTGGGTTCTGTGTTGTAGATGATATTGGAACCCATGTTGAGAATGCACATGCTGCAACTGCACAAGGGAAGTCCCACCTGGTGAAAGCTGCAAAGACTGAACGGTCAAATTCCTCGCTGGTAACTTTGATCTCTTTCTGTTTCACCAAAAAAAGAACTTTGATTCACTTTCTTTCTTGTAGTCTGTTAGTCTCATCAGTGCCTTAGTGTTGCTCGTGGAAAGCCTGATAAATCTCTCTGTTATTGCTTTCAGTGTTTGTTTAGATGAGTTACGGTTATGCTTCTTTCCTGCAGGCCTGCTTGCTTTTGGTCATCTTCGGGATTGTGCTGCTCATTGTTATTATTGTCCTCGTAGCATGAGCAGAAGAACAACAAATACTATCGTATATAATGCAACCATAGCCACTGGGGAGAGAGCAACAACATGGTGATCCAGTCATTCTCTTAAGACTCTCGGGTGAAATGACGGTTTCCTGAAGTGTCAATCCTTTTGGCATCGAGTCTACAGATGAAGGAATTTTTAATCTTTCCGTAGTTTGTTTTCTCGACTTTTTTTTCTTTTCCTTGGGCCTTTGGTCTGGGTGGGGGCTGTTTTGGTGCTTTTGGTTCTGTGCATTCTTTTTCTTGTATAATTGTCTCCTGAGATGGATCAGTAAGATGGAGCAGATTGATTTCAAATGGATATAAATATGGCAGCGAGTTATATACCTGGAGGATTTTATTATACTTCTTTTTGCCGAAAGAGTCCAGCAATAAGAAATTGTCATGCCAAGGGAAGCACATTTGCTTGATGTGAAAGAGAAGTTGAACGATGCTTGGAAAAAACATATCCATTATTATCGACTGATCACAGCAATCGCCTTGACGTGCCCATCGGTGATTGTGGATATCGTCATTGCAGAAATGATATCGTGCAAGTTATTTGTATGTCATAAATTGTGTTTAATGAGAGTGATTGGAGAAGAGGAATGGACAGCATATGAACAGGTATATGCTCCCACCCCATGGATTTGGACTCTCTTGTTTTGCCACTCGACGTAGGTTTCTGTTAGGTAGCATTGACCTCCACGATTATTGTTGCCTCCACGCCATATGAAACATTTTGTTTCTACTACGTGGCGACGTTAATTAATTTGTGGCCCTTAATTGTTACGGTCCTAGGGCCAGACCACCCGGGAGGCCCCTAGACGGTTGGATGGTCCGGCCTCGGAACCGTAGGGGCTCCCGTTTGTTACCATTGGGGCAATTTTATCGCTTGAAGTTAAGTTTCAGAAAGTTTTTCTCAATCTCCCAGACTGTCTTGCCTTCCATCTTTCTTGCACGACACATTCTGTGTTGGAGGGCTGTTATTATGAGCTATGCACGAAGGTCTATCCTTAAATATGTGGCAGAGCGGGGAAGAACACATGCCTTTTTCTCTGTAACGATTCCATTCATAACGTCTATCAATTCTTCTATTTTTCATCGTCCCTTGCAAGAACAATTTGAGTAGCAAATGGGAAACTGCATTACCCTCTCTTCAACCGCTGGGGACGCCTCCATCGGTAGCAAAGCTCTTCCTATCGAGACTACCTTCAAGCATCCCGCTCCTCTGCCCACTTGGCCGCCTGGTAAATCGGACGCCACTCTCGATCTTTAAGCATTGGCTGATGCGACTTTTCTTGAAAACTTTTATCAGCTGCACTCGGTGCGGGAAGGAGATATAATCCTATGGCCCTATGGTGCTTCATGCAGGTTTTAGTGCATGAAGCGAGTGCCTTAATTTTGCCGGGCCAAGTCAGCATATAGGGAAGATAATCTGTCGATTTTTGTTCGATGCAGGTTCCGGATTCGGATGTGGGGTTATTGACCTAGGAGGCCTCAAAGTACGCCGATTATCGACTTTCAAAAAAGTTTGGGCGGCATACGAGGGAGATCCGGACAACCTTGGAGCAACATTCTTTGAGCCCTCTGCAATCCCGAATGGATTCTTCATGCTCGGAGGCTATAGCCAACCCAACAACAAGCCACTCAACGGTTGGGTCCTCGTAGCCAAAGACGGAGCAGAAGCTCTCAAAAGGCCGACCGACTACACCCTTCTTTGGAGCAGCGAGTCCCTGAAAATCAAACAAGATGGGGTTAGCTATTTCTGGCTTCCCGTGCCGCCCGAAGGATACAGGCCTGTGGGCCTAGTCGTCACAGTCTCCCCAGAGAAGCCCTCCATGGACAGGATCCGATGCGTGAGGTCTGACTTAACCGACCAGTGCGAGGTGGATACATCCATCTGGGGGCCCACGGACTCAGCCAAGTTCAGTGTGTCGAGCTTGAGACCGCAAAACCGAGGCACACAAGCTCTGGGGGTGTCTGTGGGGACATTCGTTGCACAAGTTAATGGCGGGAATGGTTCTTCGATTCCTATCAGTTGTTTGAAGAACAACAGCCCAAACTATACATCTTGTATGCCTAATATGAGCCAAGTTGGTGCACTCGTCCGTGCTTACTCTCCGCTCTATTACTTCCATCCCAAGGAAAAGTACCTGCCGAGCTCTGTGAGCTGGTTCTTCAGCAACGGAGCCCTCTTGTATAAAAAAGGCGAAGAATCGAAACCCGTCCCTATCGAGCCCATGGGTTTGAACCTTCCCCAGGGCGGCTCAAATGATGGGGCCTACTGGTTGGACCTTCCCGTGGTCGAAGTGGACAAAGAAAGAGTAAAGAAAGGAGACTTGCCGAGTTCTCGGGCGTACTTCCACATCAAGCCCATGTACGGGGCGACTTTTACTGATATAGCCATATGGCTCTTTTACCCTTTTAACGGTCCATCAACGGCGAAGGTCGGGATTATCAATGTCCCGCTGGGCAAGATCGGGGAGCATGTCGGCGATTGGGAGCATGTGACCCTTAGGATAAGTAACTTCAATGGTGAGCTTTGGAGGGTCTTTTACGCACAGCATAGTGGAGGGACTTGGGTTGATGTCTCGGAGCTCGAATTCCAGGGCACCAGCAATAGGTTCGTGGCCTACTCTTCGCTGAACGGTCATGCTTCGTACCCGAAGCCGGGTCTTGTCATGCAAGGCACTGCAACGATCGGGATCAGAAATGACACCTCAAAGAGCAGTCTCACCATGGATACTAGTGCCTCCTACTCAATCGTAGCGGCCGATTACCCCGCAGGGGCATCGGTTAGTTCACCTCCGTGGTTGAACTATATGAGGAAGTGGGGCCCAAAGATTAGTTATGATACGGCGGAGGAGGCCAGGAAGGTGGCAAGCGTGTTGCCCGGGGAGCTGAAGTCGGCTTTCGAGAGCCTGATGAAGAGCTTGCCGAGCGAGGTGTTCGGGGAGGAAGGACCCACGGGACCCAAGGTGAAAAGCAGTTGGAGCGGGGACGAGGTCTAATGTGAGAATATATTTAATGAGTGTTACTCATTCATAATTGATGAATAATAACTAATCAGAGTGTCTGAAAGTGGAAATTTATGAAGTTACTGTGAGATTAATTTTTCACTTTTGAGCATTCTAGTTGAGTGTCAGTCAGCTAAGCCATGATTACGTATAATACCAGTCGATTGCTTTACTTGTACTCTTACTAGTATTATTACTATGAAACCTTCCAAAAAAAGAAAGCAGGCAAGTACGAAACAATTCCTTGTCACTCTCCAGACACTGGGATGTCTTGTCCGCACGTATTCTTGGAGACTTAGATACAAAATGCACGTGTATTTTTGAACCCGATACGATAAGTTAACGGATGGCTTCACTCCATCCGCATCTATTAAGAATTTAAGATTACAAGCGGAGTCCAAGCACGAGCCTAGATGCTTCGTCTGGCATATAAGTGTACACAAAATCACAAAAATATACGACAAAATTCACGAATACGAACAATCCAAACCATTAATTGTCGTAAATTTCCTAGATAGTATAACGTAATGCACAAACATAATAATCGTCACGGTGTCCTTCTTTCTGTACCGGTTATAGGAAGGAACGTAGCCTTTGGCCTATTCCCGTTGTTGTGATTGGATGCCTCATCAACTCATATGTTGGCTAAGCTTTAGCTTCACTTCACTCCACTTGATTCGTCTTTCTTTTTTTTTTTTTCGCTGAATAATGAATAATAATATTAATAATTAGAGGTGTCTACAACTGAATTTAGGTTCGGATACCCTTGAAAAATATATAGTGAAGCTCGGATACCCTTGAAACATACTCCACTTGATTAGTCTTGCGTGAAGTGTTCGAGAGTGGCAAAGGCGCCCGAAAAGCATTTGGGCCTGACGAAGCCCATATGAGTTGGGCCGAGACCAGTTGGGCTAAAGAATGCCGAAATTTGAAATTTCCTCTTTTCTCCGGCAATCGCGAACTGAGCTTCGTGTTTTGGGCAGAAGTCTTGTGAAAAAGCTCCGCGAATTTGTCTTGCTCGAGAGAGCGTTTCTGGACGGATGGACAGGATGAACAGCAGCTCGTCGTCGCCGGTGCGCTCGTCTGTATCGACGACGGAAGTGGTCGGAGGCAGCACGAGCAACGGTGCTCTGTCAGCCGACGATTTCCAGTTCCCGTCTGACCTCATCTCCATACAAGACCGCAAGGAGGAGGCAATGCTCGGTGAATTTTCCTCTTCACCTTCTCTTTTTGTTCTAATTTATTCTTTTTACTCATCTGGGCATCGTTGGGTTGCGATATCCTTGTCAGGTTTTAGTTGAGTTTCGCATTAGATTGTGTTCTGGTCGTCGATTTCGGCATTTCCTCGTTGCTTGGAGATATTGAAGCTGGGATGAGTGAATTTTCTTTCTTTTTCCTGGAAAAACATGTCCTCCTTGCCCGAAAGACAAAATTCCTACTAAGAATTAAATTCTCGTATTATCAGTTGGGTCGGAGATGAATCGGTTTTCGAGTTTTGGCGTGGGAAACAAGTTTTCTTGAGTATATGTAAGCGATTTAAACCCGAAATGTTTGTTGCAGTGCTGAAAGCGGATTTAGTGGCTGCCCTGCACAAGGAGGTGAAGTCCTTGGACGAAGATAACTGGAAGTTTGAAGCGCCTCGCTCTCGCATCAATCTCATATCTAGACCCGGTTTGTTTCTTGACCGTCCGATTCTCTTCCCGTGCTCGTTATGATGAAAGAGAATTTCATGGAGTACAAGGAGTATGTGAATTTGTGAACAGTCATCAACATTTTTAATACTTCGTTTGCATTGAGGGTTTTGGAGGGGAGGGATTCGAAGGGAAAGTATCTTGCTTTGCTAGGTAATAACTTTCGTGTTTGGTGCTGTAGTGGAGATGAAGGGTGACGTAGGAACATAAAACTATATATGGAATTTGTTACATTGCCTCGACCTTCATAGTTCGTGAAACTTGAGCAGAGAGGAACTTCACTTGGCAAAGAAAAGACTGATTTGGCCTTAACCATTATGATTTGAAGTCTCGAGAGACTGGTATTATCATCGAAGCAAATGGGATGATTTTCCTTTCCTTTCATCCCCTACCCTTCCGTTCCCTTTTCTCTATTCTCCTCAACTCTTTCTGCATTATCAAATATAGTATACAACCTCTTTTTGACAGAGACGAATATCAAATCATGTAGCTTCAGGCATACTTCTGTTCTCACCCCCCGCCTTAGTTCATCTTGTCTACAAATAGCCCTACTTTTTGAAGAATAGTCGCATCTCATGTACATCACCCAATATCAATCTAAATCTCAATCAGAGTCACAGGGTAGAATATGCCGTTCTGGAGATCGTACTAGATCAAAGAGTCTGGTGCTCTTTTTTGCATCCTCTCATAATTCACGGAGCATTTACTGAACTATCATTGATTGATGAGTGAACATGTTAGTGACCAAAGTATTATTTAAAGCTACTACTTCGTATCTTCTTTATAGTCGCGAGTTACAACTAGCTGTGCAATGATTCTTTTAACTCTTACGAATTTTAGCGATTTATTGATTGCCAATCCAAAAAAGCAGGTGGATTTCTTGCGAAACGGCTTGCAGTCATGAAGAATGCGGACTCAGCTCCTCCCAGATGATCAGAACATGTATGTCTCACAAACAGGCAGATCAGATAGTGGAATCATTGTATGACCGATGGCTCTTTTCTGATTATCATATGATTCATACTGCATGAAAGGCTCCCTGGTCTGAATATGCAAGTTAGAGAAATCGGCCCTCAATAGGTAGACTGCTCAGGATATGAGGATACTATCTATTTTGACGGCCTTTGATTGGTGGATGCTGTGACAGGCTGCGAAAGATTGGGCAGAAGTAAAGCATTTCGGTTTTTCTTGTCTTTTTTTTTGGTGGAGCATGCAGCTCACTTTGTGCTTCGAAAGATATTGTGAGCAGGATTATGCTTTGGTTTGTGCAGTTATCAGCAGAGAAGATGGAAAACTCATACTGTAGCTTATCTTGCAGCGAGAATTAATCCCCTTCTTTGAAGTCATGATTCATGATTCATTCTTCACTACAAATCTCTTTTCAAAGGACCACTGACAAAATCATAATCACTGTCACAAAAGGGCGAAAACCATATCCAAGAATGTTAAAAACATATCCGGAATTCACGATGCGATGTATAAACTGTACATGGCCTTGCTTGTTGATGCTTCTCTGTAGTGTCAGATGGAAATCGTGTTGCAATTGTTAATTGAGTTCGGATGCGACCCTCTCTTTACATTCTTAGTGAAAAGTGATGATGCCTCTCATGTACATGCATTATAGACTGGCTTTATAACATACACATGGTTAAACAAGGAGCCAAAAACTAATGTGGAATGCCTGGTTCACCGAGAAAGTATTACATGAACTCAATTCTCTTGGTTGGCGGCGGACTCAGCATGATTTCGATAACTACTAATTAAGTGTTTAGAAGTTAGTTACAAGTTAATTATAGTGAAAAATGAATAGGAAAAAGGAAAAAAAGGAATGATGATGTTCTAATCTATTTAATCATCGAGTGAAAAATCACTTAGCTATGTTCGGTAAACACCATTACAACTTCACTCTATTTTTTTTTTCAAATTCAACAACATAATTATTATTATTTTGTCTTTTTCTCATATTTAATAATAAATTTTCACACGTATTTTTTTTCTAATCATTATTACAATCAATTTTTTAATAATAAATTTCCCCACTTCTCTTTATTCTTCTATCAATTCAAGAACATAATCATTGCTCTTTTATCTTTTTCTCTTATTTAATAATAAATTCTCGCATAATTTTTCCTAACTATCATTATAATCTCACTTAAATATATACATTAATATTTGGAATAGAGTGGCGTTACCAAACGCCACCTTAATGACAAAGTTAATATTTTTACTTACTCATTAAGTAGATTTTTGACTCAATGATTAAGTAAATTGAACCCTTATCTTTTAAGTATCCAGCCCTTATGATTACACGACATTAGACATAGGGTGCGTTTATTTCAACTTAATCAAATAAGTGTTTAAAAGTTAGCTACAAGTTAGTTATAAGGAAAAATAAATGGGAGAAAAAGGGAAAGAAGAGATATGAGTGTCAAACTACTTAATCATTAAGTCAAAATGTATTTTTAATGAGTTAAAGTCGATTCTTCGATTCCGATTCAGTTCAAACTCGGGCGAAGCCCAGCCCAAAGTTGGGCCCTTGGCCGAAGGCTAGGCCAAAGTCGGGCCGAATCCCAACCCATTTGTCCTGTGCCCAACACCTTTTTTTTTTAGCCCAAAATTGTCGAGGTGTAATGTGGCCTGATCAATGGGCTGGGCTTGAGATAGAATTAAATAAGATCGTCGGACTCGGACTTGAAACAAAACCGAAGAAAAATACAATAACTTTCATCCATCCCTATTATTATCCCAATCATTTTATAACCACAACTGTACTCACATTATACCTCGACAGTTTTTTAAAAAAATTTAATAACAAATATTCACCAATATCAAAGTTTATGTTAACGTGATTATATAAATATGGTCTGATTCATTGCGGATGGAGTTTTTCTTCTACTCCATGACCAACCCCGTCCTCGAAATATTGAGGCACATACAATATTGTATTTCACTATAATTCCTGAAGTCCTGATTTCCACATTAAACTTCCAAGCAAATTACTAATATTTAGTATGCAAAAGCCAACTTATAATATAAGCCAATCAAAGCGGTGTTACAAACCAGATGGGCCTTATAGATGAGGAGATTTTATATAATACGTACCAGAAAGAGCAGAAGCCATGACCAGAGTCAAACGCACGACCAATGTTATGACTTATGTTGTTAACTGTTTATTTTGAGAGTTTGAGTTATGATTTGGACCTTGAATTTCGATAATTTGTAACGATATCTTGTGCTTTTATGATTTATTGTTGATTTGTTGTCTTTTTTTGAATACAAGGATTGATTTTTTTTTGCTCAGAAAAGTATGATACATATATATATATATATATGTTGTTTTTTAATTATAAGTAGAATCTTACGATTCATGATACAATTTTACGATTCACGATTCCACGACCCTAGACCGATTTTAGGTAGAATCACGATTATGACAACCTTGCATCTCTGTGCTACGGCACAGACATAGTGCTCAACTTTTGTACTCAGGTAAACATCCCTTTCGGTGCTGCACAACAACTGTTGAATGCTCCTCATTTCCTTTAGTCGATCTTTCATCCTCCTTTCCGGATCTTCGGTTTCTCAGAGTTTCTGCGCTTGATGCGAGACACCTCTAACAAATTTCCACATTGGCTCGCATCGAACTAAACCACGATCTAACTTCTCATACTCGACTGCTCCATTATAGCCTTCACGGGTTCAACCCTTACGGGCTCTACCTCCACTTTTACGCGTGCCGCTCAAGTCCAATCCGCCCATGAACTTTTCGAAGTTGTCAGGTTTCATCAGAATTTCTACAGAACTTTCACTAACCACAAGACAAGTCGACTTTGACACGACTTCAACATTCTCTAATACCAATAGTTCTCCAAACCCATATTTCTTCAGCGATTGCGATTGCTTCCTTTGCCTATCTTTTGTTCGCGAACTACTCCATAGAGATTGCTGCCTCCCATCAGACTTCCTATCTGAACATCCTCGATCAACACAAGTTGAGGTTCAGGTGTTCTCGAGTCTTCAAACTTCACCTTCAAACTTTACCTTCTTCCGAGATGTCGCCTTAGCATAAGGTTCCACTTTCACCCGGGATGCGCTTTTACATTGCTTGGTCAAGGCAACTTCATCAAAAGCAACATATCTTCTCACGAGTGACTTCGAGGACTTACCAACCATCATGCACTCCTTGCACTGGTTCACACTTTCGTGCCCGAGAACATCCAAGTACTTTTCTTTAAGAGTCCACTTGATTGCTGACGTAGATCTGATTTTACCCTGCAAAACATACAGTCCTTCCAGCAGCACCTCAATCATCAATACGAGAGCATCTTCCGAGACCTTCATGACTCTGTCCTGGATCATGTACTTACAACCTAGACCATCAAGACACCCAAACGAGATCAAATCTTTCCTTATATTCAGGACATACCCAACATCTAACAATGTTATCTCACTACCATCATACATCTCGATTTTAACTCTACCAATCACGACAATATCACATGTCTGACTAGTTATAAGAGTTATATCACTCTCTATCAACCGATAAGCGGCAAATAATTTTCTATCATGACAAACATGGTAAAAGCTACCCCAATCGAAAACCCACGTTATACTTGAACGACCCCGATGTAGTGACGATCTGTGTCCCCTCATCAGCTGCAACTCTGAGAATATCATCTTCTCCATTGCTTTGCTCCGTCATCCCTATATTCGTCGTTACCTTGACTTTTCGCCTTGGACAGTCCATTACGCCTCTCGTAATCGGTCCCTCATCGTCACTCCCCTGCTAATTAGTCACTTTCTTTCGCAACGCTTTCGAGTTAAGTGCCTCCTTACCGTCCTCCAAGGTGATGCTTGTTCTCTCGTAGAGCATAATGACGACGAACCTCTCATAGGACTCTGACGGAGTGCTCAGCAGCAACAAGGCTTGATCCCCGTCCCTTATCTTGATATCGATGTTAGTGAGATCTATCACGTTCTTCTCGTCTGGTGACAGGGTCGCGAGTGGCTTACTCTCTCCTTCTAGTACTCATTCAAGAACGTGCTTCAAAGCCTTCATCTTTATTCGATACAATTCAAAGTCGTTCGTCCTATCGAATTTCTCCACCTCAAATATCGTGCCTAACATCTTCAATAGTTCCGAAACATGTGCTCTGATACCACTTGTGGTAACAAGATGCCCAAATGAGATTAAAACAACGAGAAATCGAAAAATAAAAAACACCAAATATATGTGGTAAAATCCTCAAGGCGAGTGAAACATTCACGGATAGAGCATGAGTACCCACTAGATTGAAAACATTAAATTATAACAGAGATCGCACTCATGTTTCTCAACTCCTTACAAGACCCAACCAGAGCGATGCCTCCAATCTCTTAATACTCACAACTCTCTTACTCTATGAACCCTAGAGCCTCCAAGAAAATAACTCGAGAATTTCTAAAGAAGATTACACGTGATTCATCCAACGTAAATTGTTTTCTAATGCTCTTCCCCTATTTATAAATTACAAGATCCATATCTATAGTATTGGCAAGGTCTGTCGAAACCCCCAAAATAAAATCGGTTTCCCCAAAACTTGTAGTAAGAAAATGGTGAGAGCCGAGTCGAAATCCCAAAGGAGGCTAAATGATTCTCTAAACCCATGAGCTAGCAAAAGTAACAAAAGGAGAATTTTGATAATCAAGAAATTAAATTGCAACAAAAATAATTTAAAAGTACGAGGGAGAGTGAATAATTAATATCCAGGAAACGTCTGACTTGAGTTCGAAAACCACCTAGCGATTAGTTGATCATAGAAGCATCATAATATAAATTTCAGTAGTTAAGAGTTGAGTTCCCGCGACTACAAGAAATCGACTAGCACATAAATTATAACTAGTCAAAACACCGTCTAACTAGTAAGTTCATTAACTAGTTAACAAGGTATTAACCAATTCCATAATTAACTAAGCAATGGCTTTAAGCACAAGGATGCCTTAACCCGAGCGATTAATCGATTCATCAATTAATTAACTCGTCCTATCATTCTCTAAACAATTAGGGCAGCAACTACCGTTCGTTCCTAATTAATCTTGCTTCGAATCAATTTCTACAAACACCGTAGCAGTCGTCGATAAGCTAACTTACAAATATTCTAGTCACGACCATGAGAGAATACTTATAACGATGACATCCAATAAAGAATAAGTACTGAAATTGAAATATTAAAACCTGCTCCTCAAAACCAAACCGTGGGGTTTCCGTTCTCAAGTCAAACAAAACGAATTAGCCATACATGGCTATGCCGGAATCCATTAAAACTGACGATCGTTGGAGGAACACTCCGCAATCGCTTGCCTACTTCCAAGTTTCTCTTCCCAAAAACTAAAGAAAAAAACCTAAACCTAGATGATCCTTAGGTTTTATATCTCCCTCAAAAATAGGAAACAAATAATGAACCTATCTTTAAAGATTTCCTAAAAACTCTTATTGTAACTGAAAGGGAATCCTAGGATTTGCAAATAAATCGGGGATTGATTCTGAACTCCCTCTCGGATCGGTTGTGCACGTGGTGCACCACTAACCATAAGTCCTTGTATCCTTGCGAGTTCCATCTTGATATTTCAATGGTCTCCAATTCATCCCGAACATGCATCAAATTGCCTCCAACTCTTTTCTTATACAAGTTTTCTTAGAAACCGTCATCCAAGAATCAGATACCATGAAAACAACATAAAATCAAGTCTAAATTGTACCCGTTTCATGGACAAATCCTTCCTTATCAAGTATCATATAAATATCCTAAATATCTCCAAGAATGTATCCTAGAATATTTATCATTAAAGATATATCAAGACCATCTAGAAAGATATCTCCGAGTTACAACGAAATCGCACCAAAACAGAAACTAAAACTCGCACGTGGCCGTCCAGTTCTGCGGCACAACTGAAGTGCTCAACATCTATATTCAGACAGTTCTGCAACATCCATTTCTGTGTTGCGGTACTAACTGCTGAATACTCCTCACTGTCTTTGGTCAATCTTTTGTCCTCCTTTCTAGGTCTCCGAGTCTCTCGGATCTTCCGAGCTTGATGCGAGATACCTCTAACAAATATTATATATTAAATGACTCTTCCTAATAAAAGAAAAATATGCATAATGTATGATTCACTACTATGATGAATTAAGTTGTTGCATAACTCCTTGTATAAGAAGAGAGAAAGAATGAATACGGCTGTCCATTATTCAGTTCACACCGAATTAAACTGAAAAACTGAGTCGAATTAATCATTCGATTTTTGCCTTGAAATATAAAATTTTCGGTTCGGCTTTGATTCACAGTATCTGCGAACCGAATCGAAAATTGAATATAAGTAAACTAAAAATTATATATATATATATATATATTAGGGTTTCATGTATTCATTTCAGTTAAGTCCTCGCCCTCATCTAACTCCCACTACTTTCTCTCTTTCGTTCTTATGTTTGACGAGCTCTCCAACCTTTGTTGGTGTTGCCGCGATTCTGACGGTCCAAGGTCATCACATCCTCTCAGCCCTCACATCTGAGTCCTCGCCGGTATCGTCACCTCTTCTGTGATTTTGTTTTGGGTATGCGGAAGAGATAGAAGGATTGGGAAAGGTGAAGTTTTCTTGGGTTTCTTTTTACGAGTTATTATGCCAGATATCACATGGTATCACTTGTTTCTCAAATATATCTCATAGTTTAAAAATTACCTAGAAAGGCCTATGGTTTATGTCTGGCTCCAAATCTTTTCTGACGTTAATTTCTCTGTTAACATTTAACGGCGTTGTTGACGTGGAACGTAAATGGACCCATTCTTACAATTGTGGCATTTCATCGGGGATAGATTTGAGAAAAAAAATTAAAACTATATGATAGATTTGAAAAAAATTAAAACCAAATTTTTTTTATAAGCGCTCCCAACTTTTATGTATGTATTATTATAATTGATTATAAGGAAAAGTACAAAAATCCCTCTCGTGGTTTGGAGTCGGGACAAATTGCACCATGTGTTTCTTTTAGGGACAATTAGTCCCCTGTGGTGTGCTCCATTATCCATAAGAGGTTACGACGTTAGTTTTTTTTAAAAATTTTTGGTCCTCAATCTTTAGCCTTTCAATCATTTTGGTTATAAATCTCTTTTCTATTATTATTCATAATCTCAACTTTTTATTTTTTTCATTTTAGTTATCGAAAGAAAATCGAAAGGGAAAGAGGAGTTGGGTCGCCGATCGAGGTCGTCGGCGTCCTTCGTGGGTATTAGCAACCCCGACCCCTCTATCGAGGTCGCCAGTGTCCTCCGTGGGTACCGGCGACCTCGGTGGAGGGGTCGAGGTCGCCGATTGGCAGCCCGCAAATCAATCAAAATCTCTGACTTGAAGTCATCGATTGATTGGGTGGTTGGGGCCGCCAATCCGTGACCCACCCCCTCCAACGAGGTCTCTAGCTTCCTCCGTGGGTATCGATGACTTTAATGGAGGGGTTGAAGTCACCGATTGGCAACCCCAACCCCTCCATCAAGGTCACCAGTGTCCTTCATGAGTACCGGCGACCTCAATGGAGGGGTTGAGGTCGCCGATTGGCGGCCCCAGTCCGCGAATCGATTTAGAACTTCGACTCGGAGTCCCCGGTCGATTGGATTGGCGGCTCCAACCCTTCCGACGAGGTCGTCGGCGTCTTCCGTGAGTACTGGTGACCTCGGTGGAGGGGTCGCCGATTAGCGGCCCTAACCTCCCAATCGATTGGGGACTCCGAGTCGAAATTCTCGATTGGCGGCCTCGACCCCTCCTTCCCTTTCGATTTTCTTTCGAGGACAAGAATAAAAAGTTGATGATAGAAATGATAAAAGAAAAAAGACTTAGAACCAACATGATTAAAACGTTAAAGATTGAGGACTAAAATGAAAAAAAAATTAACGTGGTAACCTTCTATAGCTAACGAAGTACACCACAGGGGATCTAATTGTCCATAACAAAAATACATGGTACAATTTGTCCCTATCCCAAGCCACAATGAGAGTTTTTGTAGTTTTTCCTTGATTATATATAGATTAGCCATCTAGTGACTCGATGTAGATTGCGTTAATCTGATAATTTCTTGGTTGGGCCATGTACGAATGTGGGACGAGAGAAGACTTCGGAAAAGCCACTTTTGGTCTTCAATTTTACGTAATTTTTTCATTTCCGTCATAAACTTTTTTTCATTCATTTTCATCCTGAGCATTGCACAATTTATTCAGTTCAGTCCTGCTGTCTAATTTTCCATCCAAAAATTAGTTTCCATCCAAAATATTTGTAGAAATAATAAAAAATTAAAAATTGAAAAAAAGAGGAATGAACTGACGTTGAAGAGAAAGGAAGAAGGTGAGGGAGGCGTCGATCCCTCTATTCCGATGGAGGGGGCTCGTCGGCTCAATCCATCCCCCAATGAGGATACCGCCGGCGATTTCTATTTTTCTTGTTATTTTTTAGAATATATTTGGATGAAAAGGTAAATTTTGAAAGAAAGGGGGGAATTAAACAAAATATACCACGTTAAGGATGAAATTGAACGAAAAAATAGGTTTAGAACCGGAAAAAAAATATATTAATAACGCAAGGTTGAGTACCGAAAACGGCCTTTTCCCTGAACTGATGAGAGTTTTACGGAAGGGGGATTTGGCGCGGAAGGTGCCTGTGTCGGAGAAAGTTTTTGGCGGGAAAGAGGAACGGGATTGGCGCGGAAGACATCGGAGATGAGCTCGTCGGCGGTGGAGGCGGAGGCGCCGGATCTCGTCTGCCAGCTTGACAACGTCCAAGGCATGGTCGATGCCCTCTCCGCCGTCCGCTGGAAGCGTCACCAGGTATCCTTTCCACTCTCCTCGCGGACTTCCTCTTCTGCTTCTCGATTCAGCAGAGGTTTTCGAGCATTTTCATGTCAATCGAAAAGTTCTGCTGATCTGATGATTTCTTCGATTCGGTTAGGATGCAGTGATCGAACTGTCCGAGCACGGAATCGTTTTGATCGTCGAGGATAGCAATTGTCTTCAGGCGAAGGTTTATCTGCAGCGTGAGGTCGAAGTCCTGATTCAGCTTCCTCTTGTGTTTCGATTGTAGAAACTTGAATCTCATAGCGCAGTGGCTTCTCCATGAAGTTTATCCTTCAATGAGTTTGGGAGCCTCATTAGTTCTAACGTTCTGAAAATCTCTAGAAAATTGAGCAGAGATTGATGATTTGATTTTCGTTAATTCCGATATTAGTCAATTATCGAATTAGCTGGGAAAAACCTAGCAGAATTAGAAAATGTGGAAGAGTTGTTCCTCTGGGGCTTTCCTTCGTAGGGTTTTTGCTCGGCAGCCGTGTGACAGAACTGGTTACATTTTTCGATTTATATGGATTTCTGTCCTGATCATCCTGTGCTTCTTGAACGTAGCTATTTATCCAGTATGAATACAAGGCACAAGGGCGGCCAAAGTTCGGAGTGAGTTTGGGGCTGTTTGTCGATTGCTTGAACACATTCTCGGTTCCAGGGCACTCCGGTGCGATTGAAATTCAGTATCCAGGACCAGACATGCAGCTTCTCCTCAAGTAAGCCGCATGCTTCGTTCTGTCATCATATTCCCCAATCCTCAATAGGGTAAAATAGGTCCTGTAGGTTAAATTGGATGCATCATCAATTCAATGCATTGACAAGAACCCAAAATATTTTGCTTGTTTTGGCAGCTGAATGGTGTAGAGAGATAGAAAACGAGCTGTTAGCTGGTTCATACTTAATGTTTCTGATGTCTTTTTAATTGGTAAACCAACATGTAAAATGATACATTTCAAAGAGAAAATCTGTTCTCTCAAATTTTTCCCCCCTTCCACTGAGCCTCAACTAAAGTCAATCTATGATTGGAAGATTAGAGTGCAACAAAAGATAGAGACAGTAAGAACTAACATCTCCACAGGGAATTGAATTGGAAATTCCTCTACTCAAAATGGCTTCAGTTCCATATTTGCCCGAACATGTCTAGAAAACTCTGGCAAGTCCTTTCTTTTCCTCTACTGGGTCATTCTCAATAATCAGCAGGACTTTGAACAATCAGTTTTTTTCATTTGGTGAGTGGAGGGAAGTTTGTTGAATCTCCATCTTTCACTTGCCACTCAATCTAATAGCATTGCTTGTTTGCATTTTGTATTTCAGTTTCTGGCAATGCTTGATAATAGTAGAAATAATCATGACCAGCTTATGAATGCATCAGCTTCATGTGAAACTTAATTTGTGAACTCTATTATAAGGGTTGAGTGGCTCAGTTTCATTTTTCTGGATCCTATCACTATGATGTTATGATGCTCAACTTTTCATGTGATGCAGGTCCATTGATTCATCGGATGCTTGTATCTATGCAGAGATTAGAACAAGAATTCCAGAAACAATTTCATGGGACTACGACTTTGAACCTGCAGGAAGTACCCCACTTAGTTTCACTTGTAAGGTATTATACTTGTATTATCGTGTAGATAGAGACCACATAAACTTGTTCTCTCCCAAGCAATTACCCTGCTTATTCTTCGATGCATTTATTCATCTAGGAACTGCATGGGTTTTAGTCTAGTTCATCCTTCCTACATATTTTAATATCATTATTGTGACAGAAAATACGCTCAGTAGTCTGCCCTGCGACTGGAACGAAACTGACTGACTCATGGTACTTTTGATTTCTGCTTGTAAAGCTTATAATCTGCCCTGCACTATTGTTGATTAAAAGAAAACTTCAAGCAATCACTTGTTCAAAAAAAAAAACAAGAAGAAAAAAAAATTTAATGATATAAAACACATGATATTCATAAACATGCACTCCCGTTAGAAACATCAACATACAATAAAAGATTATGGTTTCCTCCTTTCAGTCAGCTGCCTTGAAAGAAGCTATTGATGACGTCGAATGGCCAGGATCGAGCATCCAAATCACTCTACAGCCATCTCCCCCTTCAGTAAATTTCATGGGCGAAGGGCATGGATACTTGCAGGTGCAATTCGACTATGTTTTTAAATGCTAGTCATACGTTCAATGATATTCTTGGTCTACCAACTTATGCTTTAGTATTCATATTTTCACATTCTCTGCAGATAGACTTCATGTATTATGTAAACACTGATCTTCTGACAGCATTCCATTGCGATCGGCTAGTCTCCCATAGGTAGCACCACAAAACTCAAAAAGCATCATCCGACTTTGAAAACTTTTGTCACTCTCTTTTGCTTATTAATCTGGACCGCTTGTATTGAATCATGTGCTGGGCATCAACACGATAATGAACAGGTATAGATACAAGTTTCTCCGGGCAACAACCGCGAACTTGCCCAGCAGTGTTACCAAAGATAACAGAGGAAGCAAGCTGACCATAGGAAGAGGTGGCATGCTGAAAGTGCAGCATTTGGTTTCAGTCGCCCGATCTACGAATACGCACCCTTACATTAATTCTGCTGGTTATCATCAGCCCAGCCGAATTGCTTATATTGAGTTCTTTGTGAAGCCAGAGGCAGACAATGATGACTCGTAGGCATACTTGAAAAATTGCACCCGGAGTAAGCCCGAGGCCTAGCTAATTTCAGGTAAAATGTCGTACTCGGATCGCTTCTGAGACCATATTGTATATTCTTTTCGAACTTATAGGATTGCTCTGGCAGTAATATTATCTGCATATCTTTTACCATCAAGACAGGATTATAAAATTGAAACAGACTTAATGCGATCTGCAGATTATTATTATTTTATTATTTTATTTGTTTTTGACAAGCAAGGTGAAGCTCACGTTTGGGAGAAAATCTTAGATCATCTTTCCTCTAATAATATGGTGAGAAAAAATTAATAAAATTTTTTTAGTGAATAATAATTATGGCAATTATCCAAATGAGTAGCACCAAATTCCTAATTTCATATATTTTGATTGGTACTTCCTCAAGTAACATGGCGAGATAAGATCACCCAATAATTTTTGACAAACAAAGTTAAGCAACATGCTCAATTTGATTTTCAAATCTTAATCTAACTCTATTCAACTTAACTCTATTCTTTTCAAAATTCAATAATATAATCGTTTTATTTTTTTCTTTCATTTAATAATAATAATTTCTTATTCATATTTTTTCCTAATCATTTTTATAATTAATATTTTAATAATAAATTCTCTATCTACTTTCACATATATATATATATATACATATTTTTACGCATTATTATATTTATTAATACTTATAATCATTATACAAAATTAAATTGAATTAGATCATTATTCGATTCGAAAATCAAATACAAGCTTCCAAATTTACTTGGCTTTTCATAATAGTAAAATAAAGAGCAATAAACAATAAAGATTAGTTTATGAAGGACATAAAAGACAAAACCGCTGATTTAGTGGCTCGGGCAACCGGAGGGAGGAAGAGACAGAGAAAGGATGTATATATCATATGGGTTTTTTAATATCGTGAGTCGCACCTGACACAAGCTCATCAGGACCGTCTCATGTGGGCCCACGCGGAGCGAATGGCCATGGTCTCGGTATCACTTGATCCCAGATCATGTAAGTGGCTCAGATATTATATATTTGTTATGCGTTTTAAATGTTAAATATAATTTATGAGTTATTCTATTACCTCCGAATTCGATATAGCCAAATCTCTCTGTGGGGCACGGTTGTAAAATATTGTTAAAATCAAGGGCATTTTGTCCAGCAGAGAGATTGAAAATATTCCGAATTGGAGGAAAAATCATTTATGATAATTTATAAGGAGGCGAAGTATTTGGAGTGACGTGGCGGGGATAGAATAGAAAAAGATGGATCACATTCACATGTCTTTTCTCATGGAATGCAATGATTGTCCCCGGGCGCACCGCTCCTATGGTCGCGCCGTTCCCATTGTCACGTGGTTATCGTGGCCCATCCGTCAAGTGTCGTCCCACTGTCTTCTACTTCTACTTGACTTATTCTCATGGGAAAAAGTCATATTTCTCCTCAACCTTGTATGGCATTTTCGTTGTCGTTCTAATTTTTTTTTTTTCAATTTCATCTTTAACATTGCACGTTTTATTCACTCAAATTCTACCATCTACTTTTTCGTTAAAAATTCACTTTTTATCCGAAAAATTATTTTAGAAATAATAATTTTAAAAATATATTTTAAAAACTAACAAAATTTAAAGTGAAGAAAAGATCAGGAAAATGAAGGGATAAGGGGGAAGGGAGGGTGGCCGGATATAAAAGTGTGTATATATATATATATATATATATATACTATACCTGTAATAGCATCTTTATATTTGACTCAATCCTTTTAGTAAATGATTGGACCGATTCTAGTTGAATTGAAATTCAATTAAGAGAACGAACGGAAATTAATGAATTACAATATGCATCCATTGCTATTTTCGATTAATATTCGTTTTTGTTCAATTAAAATAATTTTAATAAAACGATTTTGTTACTAACTTAACAAATGATATGGACGACCGTCAATACCTTATTTTTTACGTAGAATTATCACAAAATTATAATTTTAAATTCAGTAACATATCTCGGATTCTGCAGTAAATCTGAACATGATTTAAAGTTTTTTTTTCCAATGTATCTTTTTTGTTGTTTTAACTTATGTTTTGTCATTTCCGTATGCAGTATGGATACACATCTAAAGTTTAAATGTCTGTATATTTTGTATATGAAAAGACTTCATTCTCCTTGTACATCTAAATTTTCAATTCAACCACATAAGGTATATTTTGGATCAATAAGAACAACTGAATTGAGATTATAATGGTGAAATTTTAAGAGTTTCTCTACACACTCCTCGCATCCGTCCATTATCCCTTTCCTTCTTTATTATTTTTTTCCTCAAACCAAAATTTAAATATACAAAATAATTGTCATGTAAAAATTATGTAAGGCCAAGAATCCTTCCTTCGATCATAAGGTCAATTAAGATATTTAAAGATAAAAAAAGAAAGCTAAAATATTCTTTTATTTCAATTTTTATATTAATCAATTAAATAACGTCAGAGAAAGTCTGTTCATACCTAAGATCGGTATTTAATTATTTTTGTATTAGAGAAAGCTATCATCTAGTCTCATATTGGTGTAGAAATCAACATTTTCTTTCTCCGCTACTTTACAATCTTCACGGTATTCTCAACATGAACGGCGAGAAAAAGAGAAAAGAGAAAAGATGCCATGGTAGGTAGGTGGAGCCTCGAACATGGGATATATCCTAGACATATTTAAAGCTCAACATTATGACTTTCTCAGATCATGTGGAAGTTCAGACTTCAATTGAGACATGTATAAATCTATATAATTGAACATACGAGGTAACTAGTCTTCTATCCCGTGCATTGCACTTGTTTGTTTTCGTATATTCATTGACATTCGTCATAGAAATGCAAAATCAGAATTTCTTATCAGAAACTAAAGCAATTTCAATAGTTAATTGCAAATTTAAATATTAATATTGATAAAATCTAGATTAATTTTTAAGATAATTTTGCAACCAATTTTATCATTTAATATGTTAATATACTTAACTAATTGTGAATGCATTACAAAAATTTATCACGTGTCGATAGGGAAATGAATGTTTTTAAATTAATATTATGTGCATCCTTATATTCAAATATTATTATATTTTCAATAACACCATATGTATATGAAATTAGTAGTTTGTGACAATTTCTTTTTTCAAATACTATTTATGAAAAACTGATTTTGTTTTTAGTTCGTTATTCATACTTTTAATTATTTTATAATAATTATTCGATCTTTCTTTTGCAAATAATAATGATTCTTAGAAATATAAACGTTTTTAATAAGAGTTAATAACAAAAAAAAGCACAATCTTTTTATATTTTAACAATTCTAGCACGAACTTTTTTTTTAACCTAAAAATATACAAACTTCCGATTTGATAATAATTTTAGCACAACGTCAAATTTTTTGTTAATATGGACGGAATCGAGGCCACTAAGGGCGCCGGCGACCCCAATTGGGGTCGTGGCTCCACCTGCCGAATCAGAAGAATTCCCAATTTGAGGGTTCTCCTGATTTCGGGGGGTGAGGGCCTCAATTCCAGCCGCCACCCTTTGATTGGGGTCGCCAGTGCCCTCTCTCCCGAATGGGATCGTCGGCGCCTTCTGTGGCCTCGATTCCGTCCAAACTAATCGAAAATTTAATGTCGTGCTATAATTATTATCAAATTAAAAATTTGTATATTTTTAGGTTAAGAAAAAAATTTATGCTACAATTATTAATATACAAAAAGTTTGTATTTTTTTTTTGGTTATTAATCCTTTCAATAAATAGTTTCATGACTCGGCTTGTTCAATAATTATTTTGTGACTAATGGTGTCCGTTAGTATGCATTGCATATGGAATCGTCCATATGTCAGAGGGATTTATGAGAGATATGCATGTCAGAAACTTCTCTTACAAACTTGATCTATTCATTTTTATCCTTATTTTCAAATATTTTAATTTTTTACATGACAATAAATTAGTATAATCAATGATTTCTAGTAATTTATTTTAGCTCTATTACGCTTGATCCTCTATTGCTTCACATAGTCTAGCTTACATGTATATTGCCTACTCTAACATTATTTAATAGGACCCTATTTAATGCAAAATTGACCCAATTTTACTATATATGGAATATGGATTGATAACTACTTGAATGTGAGGACATTTCCTTTTCTCAATTAATCCATAACATTTAATTTTTTTATTTTTTTTTCGAAAGTAAAATAGAATCCTATCAATTAGGCAACAAAGAAAAATGCAAGGGAGTTATTGGTTGGGAGTGGGAGGTGGCGGTAGCTTGGCGCTTGTTATAATCGGCTTAGGCAAGGTTGCTATGGCCCTCATGGTCTACGATACCTCGCTATGGGTTCGGTGGCAATAGGCGAGGCCCCATCACCCCGTCTAGCTCTCTCCCTCTCTTTCAATCCAAATGCAAGGATCTCCATGGCGGTGACCAAATTCTTAGCAAGGTTGTCGAAGACAATAGAGGATGCCCCTAACACATCGAGCATTTGGTAGTTGTCAGCGAGATCCTATCCCCGATCGAGATCCCACTAGCCCCCGCCAGATAGCAGTCCTCTATATTGAGGGCCAACTACTCCCTAAGGTTTGTTCACATTCACAGAGATACTTTCAAGTTTCTAAAATTGAAAACAATGTCGAAAGTTTTATTCAATTATTTTAAATAGCATTACAACATTTTTCACACAAGACTAGAAGGAATGATTAAAAAGAGGGATACTTTTAAAATGATTAATAATTAATTGAAAAAGAACCCAAATCATCACATTTAAAATTGGAGGGATACATTACTGCAGAAGATCAAACAAATTGTCAATCCAATCCAAGTCATGAAATCAACATATGAGAGACTTTAGGTGGGTGTCACAAAAGGAGGGACCGGTTTCTTGGGAATTCCGCCACCGGCCAAAGACACCCTCCCAACGTAACCGAGGAATGACCCAGATCTCATTATATCTCTCAATTATTAAAGAACGAATATAAGAATATATTAATGTGTATTTTTTATTATTATCCTCAACGTTTTACATTTGATTTTTTAAGGAAAAAGAAATCTTTAGGTCCTCAATCTTGGACATTTTTACCATTTTTATTCTAAACTTTTATTATTATTATTATTATTATTATTATTATTATCCTCAATGTTTTGCATTTTCTTTTGAAAAAAATATAAAAATCCCATCGTGATTTGAGTTTAAGACAAATTGCATCATGTGATTTTTTTAGGGATAAATAACATTTTGTGTCACTCCGTGAGACCTACAAAGAATGCCGAAAACCTCAAGGATGGGGTCGGGGTCGCCAATTGGTGCCCCTAGCCCCCGAATCGATTGGGATCTCGAATTTGAGATCCCGGTTGATTCGGGAGCGAGAGTCGCCAATCTGCGGCTCCGACCCTACCTCCATGGTCGTTGGCATCCTCTGTGGATGCATGCGACCTCAGTAGTGGGGTAGAAGTCGCTGACCGACGGCCCTAGTCCTAGCCCTTTCCTTCTTCTTTTTCTTTTTTCGAATTTTAGGACCAAATTGAAAAAAAAAGTTGAAAGTTTGAGAGTAATAGTGGTAAAAAGAAAAGTTTGAGGACCAAAAGTGACAATAAAATTAACGGTGAGATCCGTTATGTCTCACTAAGTGAACCACATTGTGTTATTTGTCCATAAAAAAATCACAGGGTGTAATTTGTCAGCGACAACGGCAACGACGAGAGCTTGGTGGTTAGGGGTTTCTTAGGGTTTGGGAATGAGGTTTCGAGAAAGAGAATACTACACAATTGTGTAACGTCTTTTCTCACTCAATGTTTTGCATTTTCATCTAGCCGTCCATTTTTCATCAAAAAGAGATTTTTCATCTAAAAAATAAATTCTTTAGTAGTTTTCATATAATTTTTAAAATTTTCAAAAATCTTTAAAAAAAGAAGAAGGGAAAGCATAACACGAATGAGAGAGAGGAGAGGCGATGGGAACTATATCGAAGGCCACCATCCCTCAATAGGGTCATCAATGATCTGTGAGGCGGCAATCCTCATTAAAGGGGTCTTGTCGACGACCACCTTGCACTCAATTGGGGTCACCGGTGACCTCCTGATAGTAGGCAACTCTAATGGGATAGGATGAGATCATTGGTGAGGCCTCAACAACCAAATTATTAAAAAAGGAAACAAAAATGAAAGTAGGATGAAAAGAATGAGATGTGATAGTGGGAACCCCTTACTAGTGGCCACCACTCTTCTAATAAGGGTCAGTGTCGACCTAAGGGGCTAACTCTGAT
This sequence comes from Punica granatum, assembly GCF_007655135.1. NCBI lineage: Eukaryota > Viridiplantae > Streptophyta > Magnoliopsida > Myrtales > Lythraceae > Punica > Punica granatum. The sequence goes on from NC_045127.1 coordinate 45,094,705, forward strand.
CGCTAACGACTTCACTAAGGGTGATGGCCATGGCAAGATCCACCACTCCCCTATTGCTTGTTGTTCTTATTGAGTTGTTGCATCCCCCTCCGTTTTCTTAAAAAAATTAATATTTCAAAAATTATAATATTTTTTTTCGGGAAATGTCTTTTGACGAGAAGAATGCTCGGATAAAAATGTCAAAATGCAAAATGATGAGGACAAGATTGATAGAAGATCAAATTTGGGATGAAAATGATAAAAGCATCAAAGATTAGAAGTGTTTTTTACCCTTTTTTTTAACTGACATAATATATGACAATCCTTGTTATTATTGTTAAAAAAAACAACGAAAATTTTGAAAAAAAAAAACGAAATTAACGATTGCTATTGTTTGTTTTCGGATTTAAAGCACTTCCTGTGCGAATATTCTCTTTCCGTCTTTCTGCTCGTTATCAGATTTGGGAGGGGAGAGTGGGAAAGGGGAGGGAGGAGGGAGGAGGAGAAGTGTCCCATAAGCAAAGCTCCGACACACAGCGCGCGAGGAAGCAATTCTACCCCCTAATTCCTCTCTCTCTCTCTTTCCGGCGCAGATTGGAGACGGAACTCGGAGCTGAGAGAGGATATGGACAATAAGAATGTCAGATTAGGATCTAAGTTCCCGCTGAACCATCGGGAGGTCGCCGGGGCTGCCTTAGTGCTTCTCGGCTTTGCCTTGGGCCTTCTCGGGGTTTACCTCACCATGCCCGCCTCCGATTACAGCTTCCTCAAGCTCCCCCGAACCCTTGACGATCTTCAGATCCTCAGGTACCACCCTTCTTCGTCTCTTGAATTTCAGCTCCAGATCTAACAATGGTACCTTAATTTTTGTCATGCGCAGCGGGCTGCATGCCGCCTGTAATTTCGTGATTTATCCCCTGAATCTAGTAGGTTTCATCATCTCAGCCATTATTATTCCCTAATTGGAGCTCTTTTTAATAAATTTCCTCCTTAAACAACAATCTGCTGTTTGGTTCTAATTGTTCGGGCGCCGGAGATCGGATGATTTCATTTATTAAGCAGTTTTCACAACGGTGGGTGATTTCAAGATTTTATACCTAATTTGGTGTTCATTGAATTTCCCCAACGACCCAAATTCCTTGCATTCGGGAAAAATGGGAACTTCAATCAATTAGGGGAAAAAATGTTGAGTCTTTTATTACATGTAAGTGCAATTGCTTCTTGATTATGAGGTTACTTATAATGGAATTAGCTTTTCTTTCGTTTTGTACCTTTTTGAGCTGGGGAGTATTGAAAGTTTCGTCGTTCTTTGATATATTAAGCTTTTACAATTGATATTAATCTGATAGTCAACTTTTTGAGCCATTCCCAAAATCATTTTTTCGTCATAGCAAAAGGGGTGCTGATAGGTGTACTTGACTTGTGGGATGATGCTACTTTGGGGACAAAGTCAGAAGCACATGCATTTTCGGGCAACACTTAATTGTGTTGGGCTTCATCCTGATTTCTTTTCTTGGAAATTATTAATGTATCCATGTCCTTTTCCCATTCTTAAAATGCAAAGTTCTTTTATTAAATATGCTTTTGGCAAGGACATGCAACTTTTTCCGGTTCTCTGAGTTGGAGTCGGGAGCTTTCCTTATAATGTTAACCACTTTGAGTTTGCATTGTTCTTTAGTTCCTGCACTAAAGAATTTCCAGTATAATTTTGGTCCCTGCAAATGAAATTATATCGATACACCAGTGACTATTCTCCGGATTTGTTACTAGATGTGAAGGCAACTCATTTTGGTTTTATGGTTCAATAACCTGAAAACCTGGACAGTTGATTTATACGGAGATGGTGTAGGATCTTGGGTATATTCACAGTTATTTGTTCTGCAGTTTGCAGAATCAAGTGTACCTTTCCTTGCCTTCTCTTCTTACGTTTTGACATTTTCTCTAGTCGTTCCTTATATGTGCATATATACAAGCAACCTATGGAAGAAGATTTTCATGTCATCTTTCTGTTTTACCTTTCCTGCAGAGACCGCCTTGAGGGCTACACCAGTGACTATACTGTGCAGGTTCTGGTCGGTTACTGCATGGTCTACATATTTATGCAGACTTTCATGATCCCAGGCACAGTATTCATGTCGTTACTTGCTGGAGCTCTCTTCGGTGTTTTTAAAGGTGTAGCTCTCGTTGTGTTCACTGCCACTGCAGGGGCTTCTTCATGTTATTTCCTGTCTAAGATGATCGGGAGGCCCATCGTCTTCTGCCTCTGGCCTGATAAACTGAAATTTTTCCAAGCACAGGTGAGTCGAGTTCCTAGTTGTTCTCTTCACTCAGGGGCCTCACAAGTTAAAGTAAATTCTGGTTTTAACTTTCAGGTGACTAAAAGGAGAGAACGGCTGTTGAACTATATGCTTTTCTTGAGGGTGACACCGACTTTGCCCAACACATTCATCAACTTTGCATCCCCTATTGTTGATGTGCCTTACCATACCTTCTTCCTTGCAACTATTATTGGGCTCATTCCTGCTGCATTCGTCACTGTCAGGGTACTCTACTAAGCATGCATTTCTTTGATTACAATTTCCTCATAAATGTGAATGCATGAAATATAGATTTAATTACTTATTATTAGGGCCTAAGAATGCCCTGCAATTAATTAGGGAGTCAAATGGATTCTCAATCCTGCTAAAGCTCGAATTGAGTCATTTTTGTGAAGTTTCATCTGACGTAATTTCACTTGGTGATATATCTAGTTTCCATTTCATTAGGGAGGTTTATAGTTATTATCGGTGTCATCTTGCATTTTTGATATCTTACATTGCCCTTGGGTTGGACGATGTGATGTCATGGTATTGTGCTTGTGAAAGATTTTGATCTTAATTATAGCCAACTATTTTTATTTCCAATTTCTTCTCAATATATGATTGTATGACAAAACCTGAACTACTGACTGACTGAGAGGTTTCCTTCTGATGCAGGCTGGAATCGCTCTCGGGGAGTTGCAATCAATTGGGGACCTGTACGACTTCCAGTCGATCGCGGCTCTCTTCTTCATTGGCATAATCACAGTCACCCCTACGCTAATGGGCAAGGACAAATCATCATAGAGGTCCATTGCCTCGACCTTGCTCAGGTGTACATGTTTGCCTCGGTTCTCCAGGTTAGTCTTTTCGAATTTGTGTCCACTGTACATATAGCCACGTCAATCAATATCCAATACATGTATAGCCTGTTTCTGCAGTTTCCAAGAGCTGCAGGCAATGGAAATGGAGAAGTGTTAGGGGCTTGTGGGGTTGTGTAAAATCTGCATCTGAGAATTGAGCAATGTGGGGTTAATTAATGGAAAGCAGAAGGGGAAATGGGGGGATTTAGTGTCTAGTGGTGGCAGGTTCTTTTGTATATTTGGTGACCCCGATAATAGATACATTGCGAAAGAACCCTTTCATTGCTGCGCTTCGCCCTGCATTGTTCAAGCCTTGTTCTTTTGTTCCTTTCGGTACGGCAGAATTGAAACACCCACAGTTTCGGGATCCTGTGATATATATACTATTCCATTTAACAAGAAGATATTTGCTATAGAAGCTTCTTAATTTTCTCCAGGAGCTGGAGGTCACTAGCTACCAGCACTGGGCCCACCGCTTACCAAGCGATCGCAACCTCTCTGTCAGTGGTAATTGAAGGGGATAGGTTGGCATTGGGAACGGCAACTCAATGATTTGTAGACCTAACGTTGACTTCAGCCAAATTTTAGTCCCATTTTTTCTACCGAATTGATTTCAATTTGGTAGGAATTGAAATCAATTGATCATTTGTAACATCTACCCAACAACCTTTAGATCGCTTGAGTATGTGCTAAAAGATATGCAGATAATCAGAAATCAAATTAAAATCAATTTAAAAATCTAAAAATGTGGTTTAGTTACGGAAAAAAAAAAGAATCGAACCGCATGCGTATTTATATTAGATTTTCTTTTTCTTCGGGTGCATCATGCACGGCGTTTCGTGACTTTCAGTATGAAAATTTTGATCTAGACACAATTCAATATATTAGAGACAAGGACAATGCTTGGGTTCAAACAGTTTTTATACAAAATTCAACGCTCAAAATGTTCTGTATTTGAACCCAAAAGTTTTCGTACAAAATTTGAAACTCAAAATGTTTTGGACAGTTGACTGAAAATTCCACGGCCGGTCCAATAATTTCCCAAGAGACAAGGCAACCCAAAAGAGCAATTGGCTGTATGATTTAACTGTAACCCAAACAAATTGACTCTCATGTTTTGCGTTTATATAAAATAAATGGTTTGGATAATGAACCAATTTTTACAAAACTAAATTTATGATATGATTAGGATTTGAATAAAAGTCGCACCAAAATAAAACTGAGCAACCCCAACACTCCTAGTTTATAGCGCCTAATCCGGTTGCCAATCATCCGTTGGACAATTTATTAGTAGACCGAACCACACTCTGATGATTAGTAGTCCTAAGTGTGTGTGTTTCGGCATTCAAGAACTGGGCGTGTATCGGTCATGACCCCAAAGAGTATGTCGATGTGCCTGTATGTCATAAGTAGTCGACGAGGTTGTGGACATGTATCCTCCTCGCAGTCATTGCCCATAGCAAGGCCACTTATGAAAAACATTTTTAAACAAATACAGGTGCATCATTAATTTAATCGCTCCCTGGAATGGAATTCCTTTGTATAAGTCCTATTCCATCAGAAACGCATTTTCATATGATGACTATCCATCACTTTGATAAACATTACTTGAATTTCTTCACTTTCCTCTTCTGCTGAAAGCTATCCGGTGTCCTGCTCTCCAATTTCCTTTTCTTATCGGTTCGATTCAGAGGAGAGCCGATTTCATTCATTGCGTTCGCCTTTGCCTTCCGGGCAGCGACCGCTGGTCTTTTGCTCGTCCGTTCTTTCCCCGCGGATCCTCTCTTTGCGCTTCCTTTCCCCGACTTAACTACTCCAATGCTTTTCTTCCATGGTTTCTTCAAAGCAGATGATGCTTTCTTCCCATGCAATCCCTCGTACGATAGATCAGCTTTACTTGGCTTCTTTGGTTTGTTTGGGGTATTCGAGTCCAGAGCCATCTTCTTCGAGGGGGAATTGGCTCCCTCTGCAGGTGATGGATTGCTTCTCTTAGATGGCGTAGAATCAGGCCTTGCATGGAAGAGTCTCAATTGCCGATCCCGAAGTTTCAAGCTCCGTTTTTTAACAACCAGATTTGCCGCTTCCTGCAATCAAATATTAGAAAGACTCTCTTTCAGTAAAGCTTTTGAATGGAGCATAAAATATGCAGCTTTGGTTAGAATATTGAGGACGTACAGAGACTAAATGTACAAAAAGAAGATGCAAAAGACGAGAAGTATAAAAACGTTTAGTTAAGATAAAGAATACAGCCCTATATCGGAATACTGTTTTGTTGATTGCCTATTTCATTGAAGACTCCTTAACAGCATAACTCCCAAGTTCTTCATTCCCAAAAATACACTTTCTTTAAAAGGAAGAACATAAGGAGGATGCACGCATATCATTTATCCGGTAAGCTCACGATAAACTAAATTCAACTGAGTAAAATCTAAACTTAACATTAGCAGGAGAAATACTAAACCTGCTGGTGCATTTCTGCTAAAGACATCAATAAAGTAATATAGCAACCAAAGGACAGCTCAAAGCACGCAAAAATCAACTATATAACTAGCACAGTAGTTAGAAGGACTAAGGATCTCATACCCTTGTTTTAAACAAGACATAGGCAATACCCTTCCCCAAGCTCGTATGAGGATCTCTGACCACTCGCACAGCTTCGATGCTAGATTCCAGATTGTTAATGCATGCAAACAACTGATAGACTTCCTCATCCTGCAGATATTCAAGGAGAAGATTCTTGAGAAAAGTAAGAAGCAACAGCAGTAACGGCAAAGTAATGCAACATTGGCATGTGAAATTTACCTTCACGTCAAATGGGAGGTTACCCACGAAAACAGTCCTCTTATTATCATACACAGGAGTATCTTCTCCTTTCAGTTTCTTGCGAGGAGGACAAGCTCTGTCTACACGAATGTGGTTTCCCCCAACCTGAATTAAATTAAACAATATATAGACATCATACTTTTACATTCAAAATCTTAAACAGAAAATTAGAAGAACATGCCAATCACCTACCACTGCCATGTTGTGCGCCAAAGATGCTTTTGCTGATTCTTCCGACTTGAACACTACATAGGCATGAATGCTGCAACAGAAATAAAATAATAATCCACTCATCATAAAAGAGTCAATTTGATGAACACCCAATGTAAAAGGACATTTCATTAAAGCACACAGTGTTTCCCCACGAGTAACAAGGTTGAACTTTTCAGGGAAGAGAAGAGATAAGAGGACATAGCAGAAGAGCATAATACAAAGTAAAGATGGACAAGAACAGCATGAGCACCAGCTTCCGAGGTTTAGGAGTAAATTAACCCACATATAAGATCCTAACTAAGTAATATCAGAAACAGATGAAAATTTCAATATCCGGCTTTACTTATCGGACAAGCAACTAACCTGTCTACAGCATCATTAATTTTCTTCGTTATAACAGCACCCTTCCTCGGCACTTTGGTCTGCAAGAACAAAAAACAATAATCCATTAGACATAAACAAGAAACAGTAACTGTTAGCAACACATAAGGAAGGGAACTTATGAAGCTCACATCCAAGATTGGAACAGATCGAATCCTCACAGATTCAACCTCCCCGAACTTGCTGAATTCCTTCAGCAGCGCCTTCTTCTTCATCTTCAATGGCAAATTCCCAACAAAGACAGTCCTCAACAGCTTATTCTCATCGTCAAATCCCTCCTCCTTTGCGACCAGCATATCCGCAGGATTGTCCGCCTTTTTCCTCTTCTTCCCAACGACTTTCTCTCCCTCTCCATTGTCAGCTTCTTTTCCCGATGGCCCATACTTCATAATCTCATAAGCCTTCTCAAGCTCATCTCTTTTCCTCTTTTTCCTCTTCTCCCTATCCTCCTCATTCGATTTCTCGCCATCAACGCCAACATCACGAGCCTCCTGCTTGTCGTTACTGACCACCGCATCAGACGCAAGCCCTGGTTCTGAGGCTTTCGCTCTTGGAACCTCCAATGAAGCATTTGAATCGGAGTCCGCCTGAGCGTCTCTTTCCTTGAGCTTCTTCAATACACTCTTTGATACAGAAGCCGCAGAGCTAGCGTCTTTCTGCTTCTCTTTCTTCGATTTCGCCAACTCCAATGGGTCCTTGGTTGCTTCATCGATCGAATCTCTGCTCGCCTTTCTCTTCTTCACTTCGACCTTAGCTGAATCGCCATTTTCAGGACTCTCTGCGGGCCTGTCAGAAGTCCCGAAACCTCGCTTCAATTCGCTGTGCTTTCTCTTGAAGGGGTTGTTGTCGGAGAAGATTGAGCTGAAGGAGCTCTGCCCGGCGACGTCCCCGAATAGGGTATTGAAAACGTCGGGTTGAGCTGAATCATCGTCGTTAGGGCCAACGGAGGAGGAAGCCTCTGGTTTTTTCTCTTTCTTCTTCCCCATTAACCTCAAACTGGTTTCGGGGGAAGACAGAAGAACTGATTTGAAACCCTAGCAATTAAATCGAGCAAGGGAAGCGAGACGACAAGGACGAGGAGGGAATTTAACCAAATTTCAAAGACCATAACTCACCGGAGCCAAATTTAGGCCCATGGGCCTAAAGCAGCGTGACCCATCAATGGACAAGCCTGCATAAAGCATAAGGACAATGTATTAGGTTTTACATCTGGATAATTACAATTATTCAGCCAAAAAAAAAATCTGGATAATTACAACAGCTAGCCCTAAAATTTGCCTCTTTTAGAAGTGAGTTCTAAGAATTTCATTTTGCAAAAACGAGTTCTAAATGTTTGTTAAATGTGATACTTTTGGTTCATTTCGTAATTAATCGTTATATTCCTGCTGAAGTGACATCACACATAATACAACTATCCGTTATTTATATTTGTGGCTTAAAAAAGACAAAGAAAGGACAAGGGGGGGCAAGATTAAGGCTAGGCTCCCCTTCCAGCAATCCCTTCCTCCCAGCGAGGTCACCTGAGACTCTAACACTATCGACGAATTCATCAAGAGGGAGGGGTGGCACGAAGGGGAGCCCAGCCCTGATCCGGACCCCTCCTTCTCACTTAGTGTTTTTTTTTCCCCAAATAGAGAGCGGGAAGGGTTGATCGATTGGATTCCCTTTCTGCCACCCCTCCCTCTGGAAGAGCCCACCGATCTGGGGAATTTCGTTCGGTCACCTATCATTGGCGACCTCATTCTAGGGGTGTGGGTCTTTGGCAAGGACCCCATTGCCGGTGATTATCCAACTTGACTAGGGATTGGGTTTTCCTTTTCCATTTTTATTTTTTTTTCTTTATTTAAAGGCCAAGTAGAAAAAAAAAGAGGGCCACATATGTTTATATTTGACGGCATGATGTCCAAGTCAGCATTGACCGTAACGAGCAATTTCGGAATGAATCAAAATTATCATTTAGCAAATGTTTAGAGCTCTCTGCAAAGTGAAATTTCTAACACTTTTTTCAGAAGAGAGCAAATTTTTTATACTATCATTGCAATTAGCCCATTTTATATCGCTCCAATTATCCCATCTATTTATAATATATAATTACTGGGGCATTCATCATTCTTTGCCATTTGTACAAAATCTACAAATGGAGGCCTCTCATTCAATGATTCTTGGAATGCCACATTATTATTATTATTATTATTATTATTTCGTAAGCTCATTATCAATCAATTTATATATAATATATAATTACTTGGGCATTCACCATTCTTTGCTTTTTATACAAAATTTATAAACGGAGGTCTCTCATTCAACAACTTTTGTAATGCCACATTTAATATATTTCTACAGCTTATTGTTATTATTATTATTTTTATTGTTACTATTACTATCATCATCATCATCATCATCATTATTTATATATATAATATATAATTGCCGGGTATTCACCATTCTTTGACATTTGTACAAAATCTACAAATGGAAATCTCCCTTTCAACAATTTTTCGAATGCCACATTTAATATATTTCTATAACTTATTATCAAATTAGTACTACTATTTCGTAAGCCGATTATCAATCAAATGGGATAATTGCTGGGAAATTATCATCATCATCATCATCATAAAAAGGATAATTTGGATTATCATTATTATTATTATTATGTATAATAATTACTACTACTTCGGAAGTACAGTATCAAATGGGATAATACTATTTCGTAAGTCGGTGTTCAATCAAATGAGATAATTGATGTGAAAATATAATTATTATTATTATTCATTGGGTTATTTCTTAAACCCATTATCAATCAAATGTGAAAATTTTCACACATAATAACCTCTAGTAACGTGCGGATCCATTGGATAGTTTTACATTATTTTGTATGAAACACGAATAGACCCAGGATTTGAAATATATAAGCAAGACATGATTTTGCTATTGAACTGCCCCGCTAGCCCCGCCACCTTTACCAACCGGCGAAGTTTACCGATGGCAATCTCCGAATATCCAACGAGAAGTGTACCTCTCTTGTTTTGGTACATATGGAAGAGTTCGAATCCCAACACTAAACCACTATTAAATCAAAAGAATTGAGAAAGAGGGAGATTATCCAACAGCTTTGGCCGCGAGGGCACGGTGCACTCCTAGCAGCATGGAAGCTCTCGTGAAATGAATGACAAATCCGAGATGACCTCAAACCTGCTTGGCTCGTCGGAATCGTTCATGCTAGTCGTCGTATGAGAAAGCATCTCTAAGATAAAAAAACGCTCCGATTAGCAGATCACAATATATCCATTAAAAGGGAAGATGTGAACCAAAGGTAAACGATAAATGTTGTCATCGTTAATAGTCACATTGCCAACTATAGTACAGAATCATCCTCTCACGTAGCTATGAAACATTAGTACCGACATAGGTTGGTCGTAAAAAAACGTTGCCCCGTTGTCCGCTTACATTAACTATTTTGATTGATTCGGCGCGTAATTCATTATCGGACTTCATCTTCATCGCCGTTATTCGAGTACGACATCTACATCCTTGTTTCATTCCACACTGCCATTAAGAAAACAGATCAGATCCCTTGCGTCTAATACAATCTGATTACTTCCAGCATTTCTTACTTCCTTTATTCAACTCCCGCAGATTCATGTCCATGTCAGTAATCTCACAGCTCTATACATAGCTCTAGTCCTCGGAACCCGACTTAAAAAGCCGCAGCAACCATCGCCGGAGAAGCCTCGACTCGGTTGCCTCCAACCTCTTGCTCCTCTTCATCTTCGTCCTCGTCCGCTTCCCACATGAAGTGCGCGTATGATCCCAGCACCGTACTGCGACGGACAACCACGCAGTTTCTCGATCATTTCCAACCGCATCAATTACCACGAACCGATCAAATACCGGAATTAAGATACTGACCGGACACTTACCAGTCCTCTGGTGAAGCTTGAACGGCTTGATCGAAGTACGATCGAGCTCTCCGTTCATCTCTCTGCGAATCCCAGATCAACTTCCCGTATAGCGACAGCACTTCTCCGTCTCCCGGGCTCGCGAGTATCGCTCTCCCGTAGCACTCCTCCGCTCTCTCATAGTCTCTCTCCACCTGATCGACACAATCAAATCAAAAAAGCATCATCACATCGCGATCCGTAAATCGAAGTTCGGAATCCAAAATCGTTGATCGATGACAGGAATCGAGATTCGAATAGGTACCTCGTGCAGGTACTTGCCGTAGTTTCTGAGCAACAGAGGATCCCCGGGGTTTGACTTCAGCATCTCCCGATAGTACTCGCCCATTCCATCCCTCCTCCCGCCAAATCCACCGCCGGAGCCGCGATCGCCGTCATTTCCGCCGGAGTTACTTCCCTTTTCGAATCCGCCACCGAAGAACCCCAACTCGTCCCCCAGAGTTCCGCTCTTCGTCCACATTTCATCGAAGTTCCTCTCCAGAGTCAAACACGTAGACTCGTCCCCCGGGTCAACGCGCATATCCTCCGGCACCATCGACGGGAAAGACATCGATCGGGCGCTGGCCAACCTGCCGACCGACTTGACCACGTCGGTATCCGACAGAGACCTCCGGATTCCTCCGGTCCGGCGGTTCACCTCTAGGTGCAGGGTGATTCTCGGAGAACCGCCGGCGGCGGTCCTCCCCCCGGAGAAGACACCGGTCAGAGATTCCTGTCGAGACAGAGCCACAGCCGAGGTGGGGACCACTGGCGACTGAGCCGCGACCGAGCCGGTTCTCAGCAACATAGCTTTCATGGCTGCCTTCAAAGCTTTGAAAGAGAGTGAACTGAACTCCTCTGGTGCCTTGAATCCGTCCTTTTATGAGTTGTATCTGTGCGAGGCACCTTATATTATACGCCGTGTATAAATAAGTACGATCCAAGTGTTCGCGGAGAACCGTAGGATGTGGTGACCCGTTTGACCTGAGGGAGGAGGAGATGGCGACGCGTGTGAGGGTGCACGTGAGGCAGGAGCTGAGGCGGAGGCTTGCCCGGTGGAGCCGCCGGGAGAGAGCGAGCTCTTTCCTTTACCACGCGGCAAAGTGGAAGGGGAAAGGACGTGAATCGAGTGACATGTCCGAACACGTGGAGCAAAACGACAATGTATCTGAATAGTGGACGTGGCTCGTGTCTAGAGGTACAGAGCAGCGGTTTTCTAAAAAAATATTGGTTAAGTAATAAATAATAACCAACCAGATTGCTTTCACGTAGAAATTCGTGATCCGTTGTGGGGGTTGATATTCCACTTTTAGATATTCTGATTGGACATTACATATTCAAGTAATGAGGAGTTTAAAGCAATTCGTTTCTAATGGCTTAGATAATTTGTTGTTAGGCCACGTATTGGGAGTTTTTTTTTTCCGATGTGAATTTCATTATTCGAAAGTCCAATTGAATCATGACTAATTCAATCGAACTGGATCGGTTCACTAAAGGGTAAAACTCTTTCTATATTCATAAGAACTCAAATTTGAGATCTTACTTAAATAAAATAAACACCGAGCAACTTAAACCAGTCATCATTGGTTGATGTATAATGTACTGGGAGTTGCTACTCTCCATTTATTAAAGATGTCATGTTCAATTCTCCAATGAAATTTATAATTGGGAGGTTTTCTTACTTGGACGGTTTGACTTAGGGGGGTCTTGAGTGGGTCCTCTAGTTTTGTGCTCAGCTGTTTCGTTGCGCAGATTTCGCCCACAGCTCTCCTTTTGACGGAAGAACGTGCCAATGGTTTGGCATTTTAAGGGAGAACCCTCTTACACCCAAAAATAGAAAAAAAAAAAGAAAAAAAAAGAGTGAATTCCCCACCATTGCATTTGTATGCTGAATTTTTTAGTGGTGTCAACTGTTAATAGTCCCTTATTTTTTTTTGCGAGTATAGCAAAATCGAACGCTCAATACCATAGAAATCACGAATTAGGACTTCTTATTTTCAGCTAAATGGTTCTTCTAAAAGTAAGAGACTAAGAGAGAGTTTTTTTCCTATTATAAATGAGACACGTGGATCTAATATAATAAAATAAAAATTTTAAATACTTAATAAAATGATATGATTAATCTCACAACGTGAATCGAACCTGCAACGAAGTAAAGAAAAGGATACGATTAGTCTCATAACGCGAATCGAACCTGCAACGAACTAAAGAAGGGGGAAAGTCATTCATTACATTAGAACACATTCAAATCTTCCCATATAATTTTTTAGTAGCATGCATGCTATAGTTAGTTGAGGTAGGCAATGCTCCGGAAGTTTTTTTTTTTTCTTTTTTCTAGCTTCAAATGATGGTCATGGATTTAAATATCGGATGGATAAGAGCGGAGAAATATAAAAGCACAGGAAACTTCACAAATGCGTGAATTTCTCGAATTTCATATCTTATTTAAAGAAAAAGACGTCCAACTGTTGCAATAAATCCATTTTAGTATTTTTATTTTGATGCAGATCTTTAGATATATGGGTAGTTGAATCTACCAGTGAGGAAAGGAATCGATTCTAGGCAATTCCAAGAATTTCAAAACGTGGGAAATCAGTCACGGCTCATGATCATGAAGCTATACCAAGGGAACAGGGCATGAACCAACTTGAGGGAGTGTAAGGCTCCGTTGCCCGAACACGAATCGTTGGGTCCATAATTGATGGGAAATGGTATTTGGTGAGATCCATCTAAGGTTCCGGAACAACCTAACATGTGATCGTACCCCTACCTCGTATACTCATTTCATTCCTCCCCTTACTATCCCTTTTTTTTTATATGTACCGTGATATTTAGAATTTTAATAAATCTTTACTAATTTAATTCGAACATCATCGATCCATTAAAATTCTAGACGTGAATAAAACTCAAACTCAAAATTTTATTAAGATGAAATATATATAGAGAATCAATTCAAATTGATTTTTTATTTCGTTATTATTCTAGTTTCTAGCTGTGTATGCACTAAATATAAGTGAAGGGTTTACTTCATCCCGACTCGAGCCAGCCGGACCCATGTGACTCCACGTGAGGACCAATCTTTCCCCTCCACGTGTACGGGTCTAACATGTCGATGTCATCCTCCCAAACCATATGTCAAACTCTTCTCCAATTGTGCTTGTGCGGGTTATTATCATCAACAGTATTTGTCCCGCATGTATATTTTATATTATCATCAACAGTAAATGAAAAGGTTAAAAACCACACAAATATCTCTATAAATTTTATATTAATTAGCATCTTAAAATATCTATGGAGCGTTGGCTTCTCCCAATTGATTTTTAGTTATTTTCTTTTCCTTTTCCTTCTTTCAATTAAAACAAGATAAGGAAACAATTTTTATGTGTACGTTGATAAAAAAATAAAAATAAAAATAAAGAGAAGGATGGATTTTGCGAGAGAGAGGGTAGACTGTCAGGACAGAACCTTTGCGAGGACAGAGGTCTAAATGGTCAATTGGCAATGATGCGAAGAAAACCAGTAAGATTATTGTGTTTACTTTTTTTTTACCATTGGAAAAGAGATTTATAAATATAATATAATAAAATTAAATTTTTAATAATTAATAAATGAACATATACATTCTCATTAAATATTAAATTTTAAATCTTTTAGTTACAAGGCGAATGTATACGCTATTATATTATATCCATTTTGTGAAAAAAATTGTATGGACAGGAGAACTTACTATGTATCATTCACCCTTAATCCAACCAGCTATCTATTTTCTACGGAAGTAAATGAAGAATTTTATTCATAAACATGTTGTTAGACGAACTATTATTACCTTTTCCAATTTGTTATCGGAATGTGCATGGAGTATATGCTAATATTAAGTAGAGTTGAAGATTGCTCTCACCCTCAAATTTTAAATATGCCACTGAATTCTGCCTCTTGAATATTTTTGTCACAAATTTTTCCCAAATGTTTCAAATATGTCTACCATTTATGCCCTTGTGTCAGTTCCAATAACAAAAAAATGACATGACAACTTCATAGTATTTAAGATATCATTTTTTTATTTGATAGCCTAGGGAGATCGACTGAGGAAGAGGAAGGGAGTGGACCGGAGTTGGGCTTCCCTATTGACCACCAAACCATTAGGCGAGGTCATCGGACCCCCTTCGGTCTGACCCCTTCCTCGATCCCTCTCTGTTTCTTTTGATAGAAACAAAGAGGGATTATAGGAGGGAGTAGACCAGATGGGAGACTCCAGTGACCTCGCTTGAGGAGAACATGGCTAGCGAAGGAGCCTCCCTCTAGTCTGCCCCTTTCTACAATTCCTCTTTGTTTTTTGAAAAAGAGTAATGGGGGAAGGGGGTAGGCTGGGCTTCCCTCACCGGCCATGGCCCCCTCAGGCCCTTTCCCCGAGCTGATCTCTAGCAAAAAAAAAAAATAAAAAAAAATCACAAAATGGCCTCTTGTTGAAATATTTGATTAAAATGTATTGTTTTAATTTTGTTTAGTACACAACCATGTCGGATTTCTATTATGGGAGTTCGACGGAGGGGCAAAATTGATAGAAGAAATGACAACGTTTGAGAAAATTGATGACAAAAATTATTCAGGGAAAAAAGTGAAATTTTCAAAATTTAAGGGCGAGAGTGATCTTTAACTCTATTAGATAACACCATGTATAGGTTAATAAGTACACACATAAATATAAGTACATATAAGTACATAATATATATGAGTAAAATATATATATATATATATATATATATATATAACTGAGACACTGATACTCGGTTACAGCTATAACCCAACATAGGAGAAAATCTCAAGTAACTCTTATCATGTATTATCGTGGCGCCAAAAAATTAATAAATTTTTTTTAATGAAGAATAATTGTGATAATTATTTAAATAATAAATATAAATTTTTTTATTTTATATAATTTAATTAGTATTTTTTTACTCCTTTTCATATCACGTATCGAAGTAGGATTGCTTAAAAACTACCAACATTGACAAATTTCATCTTCTGTCGTCATCTCCACTTGAAACAAAAAACAAGGGATGGGAAATTTGACATTTAAGCTTCCAAACTAGGGGCCGGATAGAAAGCTTCCCTTTAATTATCAATATCAATGCTTATCTTATCCGGCCAAGAAATTGACCCCCCCAACTTCATCAATCAGTTGCAAAGAAAAATCTCCTATTTTGTCTTTCATCCCCTCCAGTAAGATCCTTCAAATCATCATCAGCAATAGATGGGAGCCAGCTCGTTGATAATGGCTGCTTCAAGTAGCCAATCCTTGCGAACTCTCGGCTGCCAGGATCAACTTGGGCGATCTTCGCCAACAAGCTAATGGTCACCCGATAGTTTCCTTCACCAGTTTAAGCCTCTAAAAACAAGAAAAATCGATTGGGAAAAGCCGAAGCTGAAGGTTAATCGTTAGTCGTAGCACATCCAATTAGTTAGGACAGGTATTGGGCACTGATCTCGACATGTATGTTTGCTCAAGCTCTTCACAACTGTTCCCTAATCAGCGGGTACGGTTGATTGAACTTATTAAGCTCAGACAAAGGTTCTTCCCACTAAACATTGGCATAAAGACCATTTTGCTTCTAGCAGATGAAGAATGTTCGGATATAGCCTCAGATACATGGAGGATAAGTGGTGGATGAAACACGAAAGACGTATATTCAGTAGAAAATCCATCAGCGTTTCATATTGTAACTTGTCTTAACAGCGTAATCATACTCCTATCAGTCACAATTATTTCCAAAGCATAGTTTTGACCAAGTCTAAATTAATATACCCCCAATTCACATATCTACATCAAGCTAAACAATGTCCAAAAATAAATACGAAGGCAGCTTCTAATTATTTATCTATTTTTTAGCCGAATATGTAGAAACCTACTACCCCCCGAATTGACCAGATGAAAAAATATACACATAGAGCCGCAAGACGACGAGACCTAAGCTCAGCAACTTCCAATTGAACCCTACATCTGTATACGAAGCTAATGCAGGAGGAAAGCTATTGCATAGAGGACAATATGTTAGGAGATCATTTGACGGGAGATAAGGTAATCAAATGCCTGCACATTTCTGTTCCTCTATATACAAGAATTCAGGTCAGGTACAATCGTTGAACTCTGGAGAATTTGCAATTAAGGAGAAAAACTACAGCTTCTACACTACATGAGAACTGACTTTCGTAATTTGACACAGTGGAGGCAATATCAGAAGGTGAAAATGTAAGCCCACCTCTCAGGCCCAAGTCTATTGGTTTTTCTTTATCCTCGAAGCGGAAGAAGGCGGTCTAAGATCCTTGCTGGTCCAAATAATGAAACGCAAGGTTTCTAAAAGCATGCCAAAAACCATTCCGAGAATTCCCCCAGCAGCACTCTGAAATATCACAGGTGCTTAATGTAAAGAATAGAACGAATGCTCAAAGTAAATGACAATCTCATGGAAAAGAGCATGCGGATGAATAAATCCCATCTAAACACATAAATTAATGCTAGAAAGTATGAAGAGAGAAACCAAGTGAGAGATTACCAGGACAGGATCGCGGCTAAACAGTGCTCTGAAGGCGAGAAATCCTAGCAAATAGCAGGTAAACATTATAACCACAACATGCAATCCTGCAATAGTCAAAGATCAGGTTTAGTTAAATCTGAAGAAACTGGGCTTGCCTCGCCCAAGTTCAAAATATAAAAATTCTTTTTGCTGCTTGCATTGTCCCAATCAATAGTCAGAAAGATGATCGAACATTATTTCTAGACTGTGATCAAATTTATAAGATATCAAATGGAAAGATAAAGAGATCAGTAGGCTCAATTCAAGTAAAATTAATTCATCTAGCAAATTATTAAAAATCGAGAAACAGAATAAGTTCACAGCTCACATCTGAAGGATAATAGTTATAAGTGAGACTACTTCAGTTTTCTTCTTTCCTTCTCCCCCGTTTTACTAGGGAAGATACTTTCGAGCAATCCGAATTCCTAACTTAAAGGCTAGCTAACGGCCTTGCTCGATTTACAAGGGAACAATTTTGCTTAAATGCAAGGAGGCTCAATTCTAGCAGTTGATCAATCACAAATCACCGCCAAGGTCGTTCTGACTATGCAATACTCTGGAAAAACTAAGTGCACTCTCGAAAAGGGCTTCCTACTTTCGGTCCTCCAATTTCAACATAAACCCCGAACACGCAAATAGATTAGCAAGTCTCGTAACGCCACTATATCTCTAATCAAGTCAGATAACCATAATTATATGAGCATTTGGGTGAAAAGTGAGAGGAAGCTCAGGCCATAGTACCAAAACCAAGTTGGTCTTTGTAAGAAGAGAAGGGCTCGTCGACATCTTTCTTGGGTGCAATGTCTTTGACAAGCTCCTCGTACTCTTTCTTCTCTGCCATCTCGGCAAGCTTCCTCAACCTTGCCTTCAACTCTTCACTCTGAGATTGAACCAAATCAACCATCTCATCAAGACTAGCTCAATCGATCCAATATACAGTGTAGTCTATACTAAACAATAATCATAAG
Source organism: Punica granatum (assembly GCF_007655135.1). Taxonomy (NCBI): domain Eukaryota; kingdom Viridiplantae; phylum Streptophyta; class Magnoliopsida; order Myrtales; family Lythraceae; genus Punica; species Punica granatum. The sequence goes on from NC_045127.1 coordinate 45,112,742, forward strand.
GTCCTCTCCGTTCCAATTCAATCTAAGAAACCACGGAAATGGATAACAAAATCTGGATGCTTGTGCTAGCTTGAGGATTACCTTCTCTCTGGGTTTGGGGCTTGTGAAGACGAACCCGGATCCAGAGAAGAGCCGGACCAAATCAGGCCGGACATCCGGGGAGGACGCGATCCAGATGCTTCGGAGAGGCTTGTAAGGCACATTATCGAGGGAGCGGAGATCGGAGGCGAGCTCCTGGAGCTGCTCCGAGAGGTGCGGGTCCCTTGAAGCGGAGAGAAGGAAGGACCGGATGGATTCGGTGGCGGAAATGACCAGACCCGACGGTGGCTGGTCTCTGGATTGGTCGTTCGTGATTGTGCTCATCGGAATAACCTGACCAGTGACGACTGACTGCTCCCGGCGGAGGAAGTAGATCGACTGGGGCGGGGCGGTCAGTGGAACGAAGCTTCATTTGTGATCTTCTTGCGGCAATCGGGCTGCGGCGATTGGGCCAACACAAAGTTGTGGGCTAATGTGTCATTTGGACTGGGCCTATACGATGGAATTTCATTCCATTTTTTTAATGAATGAATGAAAAACGAAAAATAGAAAAAGGAAAGAAATTTTGTAATTACGTATTTCGTTTTATTAAGAATTTTAAAAATAAAAAAAAGAATGACAAATATACCTAATTGCAATATAAATACTATTATAAATTATGGTCATGTTTCTTGTAATGTCATGTAATATCTCAAAGTCATATATACATGACGGTCGCTCACACTGATTTCGGTTTATGCTCTTACCTATTATCTGGATATATAGACATCAAGCCAAATTCCATCAATTACTTTTAACAGGTCACTATGTTAAAATCGGAATTGAAACTAGATTTCACCGATTCATATTTATAACCCTTGGTTCCTACCCAATTTTAAATGCAACTTACAAACCTACTCTAATAAGTAGGTTGCCAACGGTTCGAAACTACTTGTTAGTCATGCACAATTATAAGAGAATGTCTTGTATGCAATGGTGGTACCACGTAGGATCATGTCACATGACACATAATTTTTTTTTTTTTTTTGCAAATAATGAATTACTTTTGTCAATAATAGATTTTTTTTATTTACATATTAAAAATCAAAATGACAAAATATTATTGATTTGTGGTATTGCAGCATAATACCACTATTTCATGCAAGACTTTCTCCAACTCTAGAAAGGGAACATAATGTTGGTGAATTTTTTCGTTTTCTTGGTGAGATGACAATAGACTAACCGTCGCGTCGGCCTATCCGTAATCCCTAGGTTCTCAACATGACCCAAATTCCAATGACTTGAAGAGACTGTCGAGAGAGAGAGAGAGAGAGAGAGAGAGAGAGCGGTGGCTCGCCGAAACCAGGATGTCGGATAGTGATGATCATAAATGTAATAATTTGTAATTTCAAAACGTTTATTACAAAATGACGCTTTGATAGAGAAAATTTTACGTCCATTTGAAAATCTCGAATCAATGCAGTCATTTCTGTTAGATTTCCGACCCGATTAAATAACAAACTCTTTCGAGAGGAAGGATCACGACTGCTCCTCTTCAGTTAAGAGCTCGGACTGGTTCAATTAAACGAATCCCTGCCAAAGACATGAAACCAACAGCCCCCACGTCACCATACTAAATTAAGGCACTGCACCCTCAAGTTCTCAAATATGACCACTGAAATGGCCCTCCTCAGTCCTAATTTCTCTCTTCCTTTGACATCGAACCGGCAAAGTTCTGCAGCTTAAATTAAACGCCATCCCTCTCCGTCCCTTTTGCCTTTTCCATTCTCATCCATGCTCATAGTTGAGGCCGGAAAAGTCCAATCTCCGGCCCTCCGTTCATCACCAAAACTTGCTGGTCAGTTATATGACGAGCCCGCCAAATGGCACAGATCCGCTCGTGCCGCCCCCAGTGACAATAACCTTCACGGTCATACTCATTGTTCTCTTCGTCATGGCCATGCTCTCTTTATGCGCATGTCGGTGCTGCGGCCACCATCTCTGGAACAGCCAGTCTGCTACAAACCCTTCAGGCCGAAACTCCGGCGACGGACTTGATCCTGTGGTCATCCGCGCTTTCCCCACTTTGGTGTACTCGAACGTTAAGCACCTCAGGAGGGCGAGCTACGAACTGGAGTGCGCCATCTGTTTGCTGGAGTTCGAGGACGACAGCATTCTCCGCCTCCTTACTGCCTGCTACCATGTTTTCCATCAGGAATGCATAGATCTCTGGCTCCAATCCCACAAGTCTTGCCCCGTGTGCCGTGGAAATCTTGATCTGTCGCCAGAGAAGATACGGGAGAGGTTCCCAGCAGTCCTCCACGAAAAGAACATGCCGGATATCCACGAGCACAAGGAGGCACTCTTTGAAGACACGATCAGTATCAACATCGAGAACGAGGAAGAAAAAGGAAGGAGCCGGAGCAGCAAGCGGATCACAGGAAGTGCTATTCCGAAATCAATCGAGAAGCTTCCCAGGTGGAATTCTACGGGCCATTCCATAGTTGAAAACAAACCAGATCACAGGTACACCCTGAGACTGCCAGATGATGTGAAAATCCGGGTCACGAAGGGACACACTGGTAGCTGTATAACTTTTGGAAGTCTTTCTGCCCGTGACCATGTGGCCTCCGATGAGATCTCAGGACGTGCCAAGTGAAAAGGTAGTATAGGAACCATGTCTTTCACAATTACATCGATTAGTTAAATCACGTAACTTATGTTTCTTGCAATAGTTCAGTTACAAACAGTAGTAACAATACAAGGAAATGATAATATGCAATGTATGTAGAGAAAGTCATGAAATTATCAGCCAAAAGGCTCATTGATCTTCCAACACAACAGGTCTTTAGGCCCTCGTTCTTCTACTAATAGAAAACATTTAAAGGGGCACAAAAACATTTAAAGAAAAAAAAAAAAAACCGATCGTACTGGTCAGTTGTTCTGGGGTCAGGGATCAAGATCTAAGACAGAAGTATGTATATTTTGCCAAGTTGTTTTGAGATACAACGATCAAATGTAATACCGCTGCCCAGGAGAAAAGAAAATGAACATTGGTTTCAGAAATTTAGAGAACATAAAGATCTCTAGAATGTATTGTGGAGAGGTTTTAATGTACCGGTTCTGTCTCATTAGTGTGCTCATTCAAGAATCTAACTTTTCAGCCGCATTTTAAATTCATGAAGTTTCGGGTTGGACCTCTGATGTTTCCTCCTCTTCTTCCTTCTCATTTCCTGATTCGGTAACATTCTTCTCGCTGAATTTGAGACGAATTGGACGACCCATCAATTCCTGCAGGAAACATATAGCAGGTTAATCACTTTGCTACCATGTTTCTGTGAATAAATTGTTTGGTGAAACAACAAGAACTAGAGAGTATAAGATCAATTTGCTAACTGGATTAATCACTAATTTCTACTCGAGCATGCTAAACTGATTATGACAGTAAATAAGATATTAGTCTTCTCAAAGATTTCAAGCCTACTAAGAAATTAAGGAACGCATGACAAAAAGCCTGGAAGGACATACCAAGGGCAATGATTATGCAACATATATAGCTAGAATTTAGCTTCAATGAGTTTACCTTCCCATCTAAAGCCGAGAGGGCAGCCTCTGCTTCCTCCCTTGTGGCAAAAGAGACGAACCCATATCCAGCAGATCTACCCGAAGGGTTCTCAAAGACAACCCTCGAGGAAATGGGATTGAAATTCTCAGAAAATAGTTCTCGGAGATGGGTCGATCTTGCTTTCCATGCAAGATTAGAGACGTAGAGCTTGTGACGGGTCTCTCCAGCAGGAGGAGCTGGAGGAGGCGGAGAAGGAGAAGGTCTCCTGAACCTCCTGGCAAACTCTACTCTGATAATCCTTCCCGAGATCTCCTGCATTAAAAATATCTAAATTTTCAGGGTATGTTCATGATGCACAGAAATAGATAAGAACAACGATTAAGCAATGGCAACATTTATGAGCAAGAAATCACATATACACCCTCAAGTTAGGCAAAAGTTGATTATGATCTCCACCGTGGAACACAGCACTCTAGCAACCATAATCAACGTCGCTGCAGTGCTAGTAGTTTCTTCTTAACTAAGCTTTCAACACATATTAATATTGATAACCAAGCAACTACTGATCATCAGCAACTCATCGACTACTACCCTCATCCTATCTATATTCTTCACCTTTCTTTATCAGTGAAGCTGGCAGTTAAACTATGTGCTAAAGCTCAAACTTTGAAATGCACACACTCGAGAACATAGCCGTGTCGAGAAGTAGAAGCCAGCTTGATTCACACTCATTTGTAACTAAACCTCCCAATTACCCTTTGAGCTATCACTATAAATTGTCGAATTGCAAAGCACTGGAGTTCTTCTGGTCGTGAGACTGAAACAGCGATAACACTTTGCAGGCTAATACGCCAACTACACGTAATGAACAATCGAATGCCCAGCAGCGAGAAAACTCACGTAGGAATCGAATTTTTCGACGACAGCCTGAGCTTCTTCCCCTGAAGCCATAGTGACGAAGGCAAACCCCCTGCTTCTACCATTCTTCTGCTTTATAATCTGGAAAAAAACCAACCCATAAATCAAAAACCCAACTCTCCAAATCCAACGAAAACCTACAAAGAAATGAAGAAATACATCGGAAAAACCGAAGAACCTCGACGTCTTTGACAGTTCCACACTCGCCAAACAGATTCTTGATGTCCACGACGGAGAGAGACCAAGGCAAGTTGACCACGTACAGCTTCCTCTTTATGTTCTCCTCCTGGGTCTGCTCCGTCTCGGCCTCCACTGCCATTTCTTGGACCGAAAGACATAGTTGGAAGGAGGGACTACTGCTCTTGTTGGTCGGGAATGGGGAGAGAGCAAGGGGCTTTTGGGAAAGAGAAGGGGGTGTTGAGAGGGAAAGTTGGAGCTTCAGGGAGAAAAATGGCTTGTGGATGAGGTAGCGCTGCGGGTGACGTGTATTGCCGGAGAAGAGGGAGAGGGCAGTTTCTAGCGTCGCCATTGTCGGTCTGTTTAGTGCTGTGGCCCGACACAGAGTCGAGAGGGAAAGAGGGAAAGGATAAGGTGGAGGGCTGGTGAGATATTTCGCGGGGTCATTTTGGAAAGACAAAATAACACTATATAAATCTATGTTTTGAAAATCATCTCAATTTTATTCGATCCTTCCAAAATTACCTAAGAATTGCTAATATTTATATTTCGTTTTACATCTATTCTACCGTGACTTTTCCGTAAAAGAAAAAAATGGAGAGGCTGGCGAGGTTCGGTTAAGGGGAAAACGTCAAAACAGTACTTACGTGGATTATTCCCTTAACTGAGTCGCATCGGGCTCTCCATCCATTTTTGACGGAAAAAGTCATTGTGAGAAAGATTTGAAATGTCATACGGACAGTATTTTCAGAGAATTTTTAAATGATATAATAAAATTGAAACAAACGTCAAAGATTGTGACACAATAATATTTATTTTTTTACAAATAATTTTTTTATTTACACCATCAATGCTAAATTAAAAAAAATGAATTAGGCATTGGACATCCTTGTAACTAGAAAAAACAAAAATAAATAAAAAATAAATGAACTATGATACTCTTAATTAAACGGGCTGCCTTACCCCATTTTTATATAATTTAATTTTTCAAACTATTTTATATTCTCTTGATCTTCATACGCCTCTATGTGTTGAGGATGTTAATCCACATGAAAAAAAAGAATGAATATCCATGGGTTTATATGAGACTTGGATACCACCACTTACGAGCTTGAACTTTTAATGAAAATTGATCAAAGTCCGTATAAGTCCAATGAAAATTCAATTTGGTATCGGAGCGATCTTAGATTCTAGAAGACCTTCCAAATGGCTAGACAAGTAACTCAACTGTTATATCCCCTCCCTGCTACAATAAACGCAGCCAATTTCGTTACCTTTTAACACTAAGAGACAAAAATTACTTGTTGTGGAAGACAACATTATGGAAGACAACAAGTAATGTCTCTGGTCGAGAGAGCCAGGATGGATCGCCTTGTCTAAGTCGGGGATCATCGACACACTTTCAGAGGAGGTGCTCGGCCATGCTGTTGGATTAACTACAGCCAATGATGTTTGGACAGCCCTCACTACCCACTTCAAGCAAAAGCTCTGTTGCCTGGGGAGTTCGACTTGCTGTCGCAGTTACAGCATATACGGAAAGGATCTCTTTCCCTTGCTACCTATCTTCGAGATTTTACGTCCATTTGCGATCAATTGCAGGTCATAGGAAAACCTGTTTCCGGCAACAACAAGCTTTCTCAATTGCTCGATTGCCTTGATGAGTCCTATGAGTTGTTTAAGACGTCTATGTTTCGTCCTCCTCTCCAAAGCTACGTGGAGGTGATTCCATAGCTTCAAAGCTACGAGCTCCGTAGCAAACGCCATGTCAGTGCTGCTTTGAATGAAAACCAGGCCTTTGTCACCAATCCTCGAGTGTTGTAACTTCCGAAGCGAAATAATATGATCTCACCGAATAAGTTATTAGGCACTTTATATACAAGTTGCCAGCTTAGTAAAAGCTCCAAATTGTCTTTTTCAATGTCTGATACTCCTCTTGATTTCCCACTTGAGAAGAAACATTGTGACTTGTGGGGACCGAGTCTGGTTTCCTCCGTTCAGAAGTTTCGGTAGTATGTCATTTTTATTGATGATCTGTCCCGCTATGGCTAGCTTTATCCCTTGACGTTTAAGTCCGATTTCTTTGGTGTGTTTCTCAAGTTTCAAAAATCGGTGGAAAATCAGTTTGATTGAAAAAGGTTTTCCAAACAGATGGCAGAGGTGAATTTACTAGTCGGGACTTTGAACTTCACTTGGCTAAATATGGTATACATCATCAATTGTCCATTTCCTTATACACCAGAGCAAAATGGGGTGGCTGAACGTCGACATCGACATATAGCGGAACTTAGTTTGGCTATGTTATTTGCAGCTCCACGTTTTTGGGTGGACGCTTTTACGACAGTAAATTATTTGATAAATCGAATGTCATTTTCTGTCTTGTCTCACTGGAGTCCATATTCAGTTCTTCATCGAACGACTCATGATTATTCCATCCTTCGAGTTTTTATTTCCCAATGTTATCCTAATCTATGGAATTATATGTTGAACAAGTTCGACCAGTGGTCTCTTCCTTGTGTGTTTCTTGGTTATAGTTACAAGCATAATCATTGCTCCACGGGCAAAGTTTGTTGGGGATAGGGATGTACTCAACCAAACAATAACGCAGCGATTAATCTTCCTCCCCTTCTAGTGTAATCGAGATAGGAACTAATCAAATCAACCAACAAGCAGTAAAGTAAAACAACACCAAGAATTTTACGTGGAAAACCCCAATGTGGGGAAAAACCACGGGACCAACTCCGAATCAACGATCCACTATGAAGGTTATACAATGTCTTTCATCAAGGGTAAACCCTTGGATCACCAAACTCAAGAGAAACACTCTCTTGGATCACCCAAATACTAAATTCGTCACCCACACCGGGTGGTTCACAAAATCAGCTGAAACAGCACCTACAGAGCTCGAATAGAAATTCTGACCGTTCAGAAGTTAGCCCCACGTGTTGTGAAGCTGCTGTCAAAATTTCGTCCCAATCGGAGTTCGTTTGATATACCGATCGAGGTTTGATCTCCAGCTGCGCGCTGCCCCTTTGCTGCTGCTGTGCTGCCGCCTTTGCTGCTGCTGTTCTGCCGCCTCTTCAAATCTGCAGCTGCGTTATTCTGCTGTTCTCTGCTGCCATATATATATATATATGCTGAAATATAAACCCTAACAAAACTGGGTTCTTGGGCCTATTAAAGCCCGATAAAAGCCCAATACAATTTGAGCCCAACTTCCTCCAAATTGGAGGGATAGCCCAACAAACTCCCCCTCCCGACTATTTGGAGGCTTCAAGCATACCGGCTATACTTCGGCAAACATGAAGTTTCTCCGTAGCGAGAGGTTTTGTCATCATATCAGCTCCATTCTCATCGGTGTGCACTTTGTCTAGCTTCACCAGCTTGGACTCCAACACATCTCTAATCCAATGAAACTTGATATCGATATGCTTCGACCTCGAATGGAAAGTGGGATTCTTGCAAAGATGAATGGCGCTTTGACTATCACAGTGTAGAACATACCTTTCTTGCTTCAAGCTCAACTCCTGCAAAAACTTTTGCAACCACAACATCTCCTTGCAACCTTCGGTCACCGCAATGTATTCGGCTTCCGTTGTAGACAAAGCGATGCACTTTTGAAGCCTTGATTGCCATGAGATAGCTCCCCCTGCAAAAGTCATCAAGTATCCCGAAGTGGATTTCCGGGAATCGATATCTCCTGCCATATCTGCATCCGTGTAGCCCACTAACTCCGGCTTACCAGTGCCAAAGTGTAAACACACCTTGGATGTTCCTCTGAGATACCTCAGAATCCACTTAACTGCATTCCAATGCTCTTTCCCCGGATTGGAGAGAAAACGACTAACCACACCAACAGAATGAGCGATATCTGGTCTTGTACAGACCATGGCATACATCAAACTTCCTACAGCTGATGAGTAAGGGACTTTCTTCATCTCTTCTTTCTCCTTCTCACTTGTAGGACATTGCTTCGAGCTAAGTTTGAAATGAGAAGCAAGTGGTGATGAAACTGGTTTAGCATTACCCATGTTGAACCGATCCAAAATCTTCTCGATGTACTTCTCTTGAGAAAGCCAAAGTTTTCCACTTGATCTGTCACGAGAAATATGCATCCCAAGGATCTGCTTTGCCGGTCCCAAATCCTTCATGGCAAAGGACTTGTTGAGCTCCTTCTTCAACTCTGTAATCTTGCTCATATCATGACCAACAAGTAGCATATCATCCACATATAACAGTAAAATGATAAAGTCACCATTCGAGAATTGTTTCACGAACACACAATGATCTGAAGTTGTCCGTGTGTAGCCATGGCTCAACATGAAAGAGTCAAACTTTTTATACCACTGCCGAGGTGCTTGCTTAAGCCCATACAAGCTCTTCCTCAGCCTGCACACCAAATGCTCCTTACCTTTAACTCGGAATCCTTCAGGCTGCTCCATATATATTTCTTCCTCCAAGTCACCATGCAGGAAAGCTGTTTTTACATCGAGCTGCTCGATCTCCAAGTTCAGACTAGCTGCCAGTGCGAGAACAACTCGGATCGATGACATCTTGACAACGGGCGAGAAGATCTCCTCGAAGTCAACTCCTTTCTTCTGGTTGAAACCTTTCACTACCAGTCGAGCTTTGTATCGAGGTCGCGAGTTCTCTGTCTTCAACCTGTAGACCCATTTGTTCTTCAATGCTCTCTTACCTTGCGGTAGCTTCACTAGGTCATACGTGTGATTTTCAGACAAGGAGTTCATCTCCTCATTCATCGCCTTCAACCAGTGCTCCTTGTACTCATGTGCCACAGCTTCATCATAGCACTCAGGTTCTCCCCCGTCAGTCAGTAGCACATATTCATGAGGCGGATATCTTGTAGATGATCGTCTTATTCTATCAGATTGTCTAGGTAGATCTGCAGGCTCTAACTGTAACTGCGAGCCTGTATCATCCGTAGTCACATCATCATCTACCTGAGGAATCTCACCCCCAGTCGTGGTTTCTTCATACTCACCAGGTACCTCTTCCATTGGATGCTCTACATCAACCGGTACAGGAATAGAGATCTCGTGAGGATTGCCTACACTGGCCTTCTCTAACTTTTGCAAATCCTCGATTGTCTGGTCCTCAAAGAAGACAACATCCCTGCTCCTGATGATCTTCTTGCTATCAGGGTCCCAAAGCCTGTACCCGAACTCTTCATGTGCATAACCCAAGAAGATGCACTGTTTTGCCTTGGCATCAAGTTTTGATCTTTCATCTCGAGGAATGTGAACAGATGCCCTGCACCCGAATACTCTGAGATGCTTGTATGATACTTTCTTGCCGGTCCACACCTGCTGGGGTACATCTCCATCAAGTGCAACTGACGGTGTAAGATTAATAAGATCAACCGCTGACCTCATTGCCTCGCCCCAGAAAGGCTTAGACAGTTTCGCTTGAGAAAGCATACAACGAACTCTCTCAACAATTGTGCGGTTCATCCTCTCTGCAAGCCCGTTCTGTTGTGGTGTCTTCGGTACCGTCTTCTCAAGTTTGATACCGTGAGTCCTGCAATAGTTCTCGAAAGGACCTCTATACTCACCACCATTATCAGCTCTGACACATTTCAGCTTCATGCCTGTTTCTCTTTCCACTGCTACATGGAAGTTCTTGAAAATCTCAGTCACCTGATCTTTAGTTCTCATAGGGTAAGCCCAAACTTTCCTGGTGTGATCATCTATAAATGTCACAAAATAGAGAGCACCACCAAGAATCTATCCGACATAAAACAAACATCTGTATGCACAAGATCAAGTATATGATGGCATCTAGAGGGACGACTTCTAACAAAAGAAACTCTCCTCTGCTTACCAGCTAAACAGTGATCACAAGTGCTCAAGTGCATACCTTTAACGGGCAAAGACTGCTTTCTAGCAAGAATTTGAATACCTTTCTCGCTGATATGTCCGAGTCTCCTGTGCCATAGCTCGATAGGATAATCCTCAGCAACATTAACCTGACCGGAATTGTGTTTGGCACGCAGCCTGTAGAGAGTGTCGGTCTTCTGACCCCGTGCCACAATCAACGAACCCTTGGAGAGCTTCCATCTCCCATTGCTGAATTCATTACTGTAGCCTTCATCATCAAGTTGACCCGTCGAGATTAGGTTAAGGCGAATTTCTGGAACATGCCTCACCTTCTTCAAAAACAACTTGCAGCCAAGCTCGGTCTCTAGACAGACATCACCAATACCGACAATCTTGCATGATTGTCCATTCCCCATTCTCACATAACCATAGTCCCCGGTAGTGTAAGATGAAAAGAAATCCTGATGAGGAGTGACATGAAACGAGGCACCTGTATCTGCAACCCAGGTAGAGTCCTGACATGTGAAATTCACATAAGCTTCATCACAAATGATGTAGGTCTCTCCATCACATGCCACTGCTGTAGTGCCTTCTTCCTTCTTGCTCTCACCGTTGCCATTCTGATTTTTCTTCAGAGCTCTACACTCCCTTTTGTAGTGTCCCTCTTTTCCACAGTGATAGCAAGTGACCACTTTCCTCGTCTTCGACTTTGATCTGCCCCTCGATTTGCCACGTGAGTTACTATGCTTGGAAGAGAAATTTCTGCTTTGACTTCTCCCCCGTTGTTCAGTAACCAAAGCTTCAGACTGAATGGAAATTCCCGTGCCTTTCCTTCTAGTCTCCTCATTAAATAAACTGTCTGTCACCGTAGCCAACGATAGCTTCCCGTTTGGCGTAGAATTGCTTAATGCAACCACAAGTGTGTCCCAATTATCCGGTAGAGTCCCTAAAAGTAGACAGGCCTGCAACTCATCGGGTAATATTATCTCCAGGTTCGTCAACTGGTTAATAATATCCTGGAAATTACTCATGTGCGCAGCCATATCACCTCCATCCTGAAAACGAAGATGAACCAGCTTCTTCACGAGGAATGCCTTATTTTGCGGCGTCTTCCTCGCATAGAGATTTGTCAATTTATCCCACAAAGCTTTTGCATTTGTCTCCTGAGCAACATGATGATAAATACTATTGTCTATCCACTGCCGAATCAAACCAATAGTCTTCCGATTTGTGCGTTCCCAAGCCTTGTCATCCTTATCTTTGGGTTTCGCGGAATCCCCTTCAATAGGATCGTACAAATCCCTGCAAAATAAAAGATCCTCCATCCGAGACTTCCATATAGAGTAGTTGGTTGCATTCAACTTGAACATAGATCCTGTAGATTCCTCCATCTCGAAAACACCGAAAAAAACTCAAACTTCTCTAACCCGAAGCTCTGATACCACTTGTTGGGGATAGGGATGTACTCAACCAAACAATAACGCAGCGATTAATCTTCCTCCCCTTCTAGTGTAATCGAGATAGGAACTAATCAAATCAACCAACAAGCAGTAAAGTAAAACAACACCAAGAATTTTACGTGGAAAACCCCAATGTGGGGAAAAACCACGGGACCAACTCCGAATCAACGATCCACTATGAAGGTTATACAATGTCTTTCATCAAGGGTAAACCCTTGGATCACCAAACTCAAGAGAAACACTCTCTTGGATCACCCAAATACTAAATTCGTCACCCACACCGGGTGGTTCACAAAATCAGCTGAAACAGCACCTACAGAGCTCGAATAGAAATTCTGACCGTTCAGAAGTTAGCCCCACGTGTTGTGAAGCTGCTGTCAAAATTTCGTCCCAATCGGAGTTCGTTTGATATACCGATCGAGGTTTGATCTCCAGCTGCGCGCTGCCCCTTTGCTGCTGCTGTGCTGCCGCCTTTGCTGCTGCTGTTCTGCCGCCTCTTCAAATCTGCAGCTGCGTTATTCTGCTGTTCTCTGCTGCCATATATATATATATATGCTGAAATATAAACCCTAACAAAACTGGGTTCTTGGGCCTATTAAAGCCCGATAAAAGCCCAATACAATTTGAGCCCAACTTCCTCCAAATTGGAGGGATAGCCCAACAAAGTTTATCTCCCGTCATGTTGTCTTTGATGAGACTTGTTTTCCCTTCTCAGATAAGTTTCAAGATACAAGCATCTCTGAAGGGGAACTCCATGAATGGCTCAGTTCATCTTCCACTGCTGCCCATGCTACACCATCAATTGTAGCAGATCACTCTACTCCAGCTCAATCTGCCTCTATTGTTCCCTTATCTCCTACATAAGCTCGCTCTCAAGCTCGTTTGTTCTAGGACTCCAGCAATGGCACGATAGCACCTTAGTCTGTCCACAGCTTCACTGCTACAACAAATTCTTCTACTTCTCGGACTGCCGTGTCTGTGGAAGATTCTGCAGCTCAATCTGCTGCTTCTGCAGATCAGTATGCTGCTTCCTCTGCATCTTCACCTGCTGTTCCACCAGATTCACCTTCTTCATCTACTGTTCCTTTGGCTGAGACTTATTCTTTAGCTTATGACAGAATCTATCCTATCCGAACTCACACCATAGTTACTCGGTCTCAGAATGGCATTTACAAACCAAACCCGAAGGTATGCTAATGTTGCTATTTCTTCTATTCCGCTTGAGCCTCATTCAGTTAAATCTGCATCGAAGGATCCTGAGTGGACAAAGGCTATGTTAGAGGAACTTGATGCTCTCAAGCACAACACTTGGGAGGTTGTTCCACCACAACCTGAGATGAATGTTGTGGGCTATAAGTGGATCTTTAAGACCAAAATTCGGGCTGATGGGAGTCTTGATCGACTCAAAGCAAGGCTCGTTAAGGGGTTGTCAAGCTAGGCACTATTCGTATTGTCCTTAGTGTGGCAACTATTCGAGATTGGCCTATTCGTCAACTCGACGTCAAGAACGCCTTCCTCGATGGATCACTTGATGTCCCGGTTTATATGGAGCAACCACCTGGCTTCCGTAATCCCTCTCGGCCTGATTCTGTCTGTCTGCTTTGCTAGGCACTCTATGGCCTCAAGTAAGCTCAACGTGCTTGGTTCGACAAGTTCAGTGAGTTTCTTCTTGCATATGGGTTTATGTGTAGCTTGACTGACCCTTTTCTTTTTGTCTATCGTCAACATGGCCATACAATTCTCTTACTTTTATATGTTGATGATATTGTCATGACAAGTGACTCGATGAGTTTATTGGATGATCTTATTCGACATCTTAGTAAGGTCTTCTCCATGGACCTTGGACCTCCTCAATCCTTTCTCGGCATTCAAGTCATTCATTCTTTTGATGGACTGCATCTCTCTTAATGCAAGCATGCGTCCGATCTTCTTGTTCACACGTCCTTGGAACATAACCAACCTATCGCTACACCGTCCACTTCTAAGCCACCATTGTCTAAGGATAGTGCTGAGCCTTATCCCGATGTTACTCAATTCAGGAGTACAGTCGGTGCATTACAGTACCTCACTTTGACGCGTCCGGACCTTGCTTTCACGGTTAATTCGGCTTGTTAACATATGCATGCTCCAACCATTGCCCACTTTCAACAGGTTAAGCACATTTTGAGGCATATTAAAGGCACTTTAAATCTTGATATTCAAATTCATTCTCAAAGTTCTCTAGATCTTTATGCCTTTGTTGATGCCGACTGGGCCGGTTGCAAACTTACTCAGCATTCTACTACCGGTTACTGCACTTTCCTAGGCTCTAACTGTGTTTCATGGAGCGCTAAGAAGCAACCTACAGTTGCTCGTTTCACTGTCGAAGCTGAATATCGGGCATTGACTTTTGTTGCGGCTGAACTCACATGGGTTTCTTTTGTTATCTGAGATATTGGCATCTCTACTATTGACCATCTCTACTATACTCGGACAATGTTTTCGTAAAATTTTCACTTGGACCTATACAAACTTGAGTCCATCTACAACCATAAATCTTAAGTTGATAGATTGCTAGACCCAAGCCTCATATAAATTTGTGGTTTCTTTCTCAATTTTTTAATGTAGGATAACGTATCTCAACACCCACCTTCATGTGGCAAAGTGTGATCCAACACGTGCCACATGCTCTTAAACACCTGCCCTTAATAACTGACCACGAGTTGGGCATCATCTTCTGTGCTCATGTAAGGGGGGACAAATATCTAACTAGCCTCGAGTTTTACACTCGGGCCTAACTAGAGGTGTACCTTTAACTATCTCGGAACTGGACCAGGCCACTTTTGGGCCCAATTAATATGAGGCGCACTCTTATCTGCCTCGAAACCGCATATAGCATGGTGTAAGCCCACACGAGCGCGCGGAAGTATAACCCGCTCTGATATCATGTAAAATTCTCACTTGTGCCTACATAAACTTTGGGCCATTTCCAACTCAAAAACTCGAGCTGATGGGTTGTGGTACCCAATATCTTATACACTTCTGAAATTCCTCTTATATTTCTGATGTGGGACTTATTCATTCTTAATTCTCAACATCCGCCCTCACGTGATAATGTGTGGTTCATCACGTGCCACGTGCCATTAAACACTTGCCCTCAACAACTGATCACGAGCCGAGCATCCTCTTCCGTGCTCGAGCGAGGGAGAACAAACCAAACTAACCACGAGTTCCATACTCGGGCTTGACTTAACATGAGGCGTATTCTTGACTACCTCGAAACTGGACCTAGCCACACTCGAGCCAACACGGGCACATTTTTCCGTTACCCTCATAAACAAACCTTAAACCTGGCGTGGTGTGAGTCCACAGACGTGCACGCGAATCATAACCCGCTCTGATACCATGTAAAATATTCATTGAGCTTATAAGTAATTTGGTCTATCTCTAACCCAAAAGCTCGAGTTAATAGGTTGTGATATCCAATCTCTTATAAACTTGTGGAATTCCTCTTATATTTTCAATGTGGGACTTACTCATTCTTATTTCTCAACAGTTTCAACTCTTCATCTTACTGCTAACCCGGTTTTTTACACTCAAACAAAGCATGTGGAAATTGACTACCACTTTGTTCAAGAGAAGGTCGCCCTAGGAAACATTGTTACATAGTATGTTCAGTCTTCTTTAAGAGTGGCTGATATCTTTACTAAAAATCTCTGCCTCAAGACACCTTTAAGGCACTTTGCTCCAAACTCGGTCTCTGGTCTATCCTAACACTCGATTTGCGGGGGAGCATTGAAGACACTCGTTTGAATTCGGTGGATGATTTTTCTTCACCGTTTGAACAAAAAGATAAGTCAAGCTTCAGGAGATTTAGTCCATGTGATTTGCAGTTAGTTTGTTCCTCTTTAGTCTACTGTATCTCTTGGAGAAATAATATGTCTCTAGTATATATGTACGTGTAATTAAGGGTATGTGGGTCCGGGTACCTTTTTTTTTACGATACCCGGACCCTACCATGTAAGAGACATGATCCTAGATTTTGGAACCGGACCTTACCCTATTGAGTCCAGGAGGCAGAACCTATATTATACCACATGTTCCGGGTACCCTGCTAGAACCTGTAAATTTTTTTATCTCGCTAAATAAAATCGAAAATGTCTCATCCATAATCAGTAATTACGCAAAACAGAATGTCGACATAGATTTAGATTTTTTTTTAAATTAGTGATTGTATTTTTTAAATATAAGAATATTTGAATATAACTATATCTATATATAATAGAGAAAATATTATCCGAGTCCAGGTATCGATTCCGGTTCCGATTTTGGGTACCCTATATGCAAGAGCAGGAACATAAATCGGAACCGAAACTGGTTTTTACCGATTTCTTAGTTTAATACCCGGACCCTACTCTATTTTCAATACGAGCTACTTAGACCCTGCCATAATGGGTAGGTTTCGACCAGTTCTGGATATACCCGGTATCCGTGCACACCCCTACGTGTAACTATGACTGATGAATTAGGGAAAATAAAACCTTTCTCATAGCTTGTAGCGTCTTTGTTTCTTCCAATCTGACGAATAAACAATAAATAAGAATCAAATCAAAATAATTTTGAGCAAATTATAAAGCTTCCATATATATATATATATATCAAGTAAATTATATATGTGACTTAAAAGTCGGGTAAATGGCTCGGTTGGAAGCAAAAAGTGGTTGAATAATAATAGAAACGTTATCGGATCATATATGTGATCGGATAATGGGCCTCGCTCTAGCTCTTCCATCAACTAGCAGTTTATGATCTGCAATAGGCCCATATCAATGTCACGGGTCAGGCCCAATATATGATCGAAGGCCCACTATTTGTCGGCTAAACCTAGCCCAGCAAACTATTCTTGGACGAGCAGGAAATGGGGCGTTGGATAACTGAGCAATAGGCCATGGGGCCATGCATGTTGCGGTTTATGTCTATTACCATGACATAGATACACAGCTGGTATAGATAGACAAAGGTACTATAGTTGGAATATTTTTGGGTTATAAAATAGAACATGGACCTTGTAAGGATTAAAAAGGAAACAAACAGCCCGAGAGGTCCACTCTGATGAGAATTAAATCCAAAACTTCATTATTTTGAGTCGAAACTTACTTTCGCTGCACTGAATCCATTTTCTTTCTAATAGATGGAATTAGAGTGTGAAATCTTTAATGAGCATTGTCCTTACTTCGCATTCTCGAGAGATTGATTCTAGTATGGAAAACATTGACAAAACAATTCATTCTTCGAGCTCACGAGCACAGGGCAAGGCTCGTCCTGAGATGGGTCACGAGCATAAGGCAAGGCTCACTGTGGACCTAGAGGGCCGCCGACGGCAGCAGTGGGGATGTGATGTTGGCTGAGGGCTGCTTTTTTAAAAATATATTTACATATTTTTTTTTGCATTAGTATATCCTTTTAGGGTTGCATTTAAATATTTTTGATGCCTATCGATTAAATTTTCAAATTTTCTGTTTATCCTGATATCTAAATAAATCTAACCAAAATGTCAATTCTAAATCTCATCGATTCCAATCCTAATTCAATTTTAAGTCCCTCAATTTATATCTAGCGACCCAGCGTTAGTTAAGGATTTGGCCGATTCATGAATTCGGAACTATCTCGACTTTTATATCACAATAAACTGTACACATCAAGAGTGCTAATTTAGGTCAAGACGTGACAAGTCCTTCCTCATCCCTGGTTCTTGACCCATATGCTAAATGCAGAGAACACAGATCAATCCCAAAAGACCCATAGAAAGTAGAAAGTTACAAGTGTCCCTTAAGCTTTTGGCCTAAGACTTCATGCCTTTGCCCTCATCTATCTTTCTGGCAATGAGCAATTTGTCTGTTGGATGTTATACGAGAATGAGCACGACGACAATGTCAGCGGGCCCAAAGCAGCCCAACCCCCTTTCATTTTCCAGATGATATTTGACCAAATCTTGCACTTTCTGCAGCCAATTGGATCTCCTCATTGGCCTTTCCTTTCTATCGATATATATGCATCAATATTGAGTTCCCCATGTGTCCTTGATCTAGTGATGTGTATAACGGGAATTCCACAGAACTCGATCGGGAATCAAGCACGTGTCTGTATCTGTGTACATGCATTAGAATATATGATAGTTTCTATTCGCTTAATTCATCACGAGTCTGCTCATACACATCTGTCACTTTTGTTCGATGTCATGGCTGGTTTACAATTGAATAGTGGGTGAATCTCGCCTGTACATTGCATCTGTCGTCAATAACCCTTTCGATTGATCTGAGGGGCCATGCCATTGATGATAGTGATCCAAATAATGGATCCTCAACTTGCAATTTTCTCCTCCCTTCCATTCTTCCTTCCTCATGAAATAAATCCAAAATGGATATTTAGTTTCAAGAAGGGGCCCATCCAATTTGGGAGCTTCCATAACCAATTGTTTCGTCTTTAATGGGAAAAGTAGTAATAATATGGGCGAGGGTTCGATGCGTTTCTTGGCAAGGGGGTTTGAACGGACTTCCCTTCACGTCACTAGAGATTTTTCATCGCACTTTTATTCGATCGCAAAAGTCGTCTCGGTGATACTTTTTCCGGACATCTTCCGGTACATCCGATGCACCGTAGATCACGACTAGACTTTTTTACAGGAATTCTCCCGAGATGTTATCCCATCGAGAAAGAGCTTATGAGGACATTCTAAATGAAAAGCTCGAAGATCGATCGTCCTAATTTGGCAAACTGGTGCACTTAGAATCAAAAGGTTTTTGTTCTCATTCTCACGGGCGAACAATATCTTATTCCGCTCTTTAAAGAGCCAATAAATGTAAAGCTCTACGAGCCATTGTTTTGCCTGATTGGCTGAACAGAAAGAAACGCATGGTTTACGTGATCTGCAGTAGCTTTCGCCGAATAAAGCTCGATCGATCTCTGGAATGAAATAACATGCGTCATTATTTAACGGGAGTTGATGTCTGTCTATGTATAAAATAGCAAATTAGGTAGTGTTGGTGACCTTACATAGTAAAGGAGAAGATTATAGCATTCATGTAGGATGACCACTACGTCGGTGTGGGCGTAAGGCATGAAACGGGCTTTTAGGCTTTACTGTGTCATCAAATCAGATATAATAATGAGTTTCATGTAAGATTATTTAAAACTTTAAAAGTGACATCATGGCTTAGGCCCAACTTGATTAAACTGTGGGCCCATTATGTTCTTCTAGGATACGAGAGAGGTTTACTCATCTAATAAATGGATATAAAAAATAAACGTAATATTATTGGTGAGTATCGAGCTGAAAACCTCTTAATTTTAGGTGGGATTATTCGCCATTCTATTACACCATTTTTCCGTGCGTGAGTCCAATTTTTGGCTGATGATGTTCTTGTTTTAGTAATTATAATTAAAGGAGGAGATGAATGGTGTAGAATTAAAGAGAGATTAGTAGATGGCCCCTGCACATTATGCAAGCTTATTTTATAAAGTATGTGGTTATGCTTTTCGATGGAGCATTATAATAATTTTTATCGGTTATTATCTCATAAAGAAGCTTATACTTTTATTTTCATAAGCCCTTCGACCCTCACCTGCCGTATATTGATATTTGAATACTTTATATCTTATTTTCTCGTAATATTTTAGATCTTATTTTCTCAAAATCAAAGCACTCTTTCAAATTCTGAGACATATGAGAGATTGTTATATATCATTTTTACAAAAATCGTTCATAAACTCATTTGAAATCGAAATGTAAACATATAGAAAGAAACAACGTTCCAATATGCTGCTTCCGTGCTCCTTAGCCTCATGAAAATTTTAAAACAAAGAAAGGATAAGGGGGGAGATTCTACTGTCTTGTGATGTACCTTGCCAGGTTATAAGTGAAATTTGACAAATCAAATTAGATGTATAATTGGGCACAGGAAGATTTGGGTTGAGGATTGACTAGCAAGCTTTACCCCGACTAAGAGAAAGGGCTAACCGTATGGTTGGTAAGAAGTTCGATTTTCTCCACGCGAATAATGCCTCATGGCTAATAAGTCTAAAAGGAACTTCAAACTCGCGACCCGAAATCAAGCATTATATGTTCGTTCAAGAGAAGGCTCGCACGTGTTCTCATATATGTCATCGTAATATCTTTATTTCCGATTCTGATTGGATAATATTATTTCGTGTTTTTTTATCCAAAAAAAAGTCATGAGGGTGATTTTTTGATTAAAAAAAAACTGATATAATCAAATACATACAGACACCGTTGAATTCTTTCTTTTAAATCTGATTTACACAACAAAATTAAAATTTGGAGGATGTCATTTGCGGCCCTACAAATGCAATCTTGTTTGTTCATTGTTCCAGACAGAAGCATGTAAGGATGTTCAATAATATATTGAGAAGGAGGTGATGATGTGGACCAACCATAGTAAGACTTTCAGATACATATCATCATTCAAATACACTGAGTTCAAGTCAAACGTCTATTTATATTGTTTCAAATGGAAGTATACTCCCAATTCGGGATGAATATCATCAATTCCAAACTCGGATGATTTGTTCTTGAAACGGTATATAATTAACGAGCTTATCATAAACAACTAATATAGTGTTAAATAATTAGTAAGTAACTCTGAACCTCGTAAGAGAAAAAAATACAAATTCGAGCCACAGAAAATGCACTTGTAAAAGGAGAAAAATCTTTAATACTCGATCTTCCAAAATTACTAGAGTAATGGCCTCCATAAAAAAAAATCATAAATGAACAATCTAATTTATTAGTTTCCTCTTGGGCGAAAACATTTTATCTTACTCCATCCAAATTCATAATGGCTCATATCGACCTAACGTTGAACCATATCATCAATTCGATCATGGAATAACATCCAAACATGATTCAAACATCTATTAATTGAAACTATAACTTAAAAAAAAACTTTAGGACTATAAATGCCACATCCTCATCAATTCTTTAATTTCTAGACCGATCAAATTTATAAAGATGGTCTTGACAACGGTGAAGATATCAATCAGTAAGAGAAAACTATCAATACAGTCATTCAAAGATTATATTGCCATCAATCTGGTCCTTCAAAGAATTTTGCCATCAATATGGTCTTTCAAAGATCTTATTGCCATCAATTTGGTCTTTCAAAGATTTTTGCCATCAATATGGTCATTTGAAGATCATATTACCATCAATTTGGTTCTTCAAAGATTTTTCCCATCAGTATAGTCCTTCAAAGATCATTTTGTCCATCAAATTAATCCTTTGTTAACAACACTGTTAGTATTGCTTAACTTCGACAAATAATTTCTATAAAAAAATAAAAAAAATATCTGCTTAAAGAAAAAATCGGTAATATTTTTCACTTCAACACATGCGTTGTGATTTTGTCAACCACCTGATAGTCTCCATCTCCACCTCCATTGATATTAAGAAGAACAAAGAAATCAAATAGACACATACATTTCCAACATGAACATATACATACTGAGTATTACAAAGAGAGTGTGAGAGAGACTGAGAGGGATAAATTTTTCTTCTATCTAAAAAAACTTTTTCTATTTTTATTTTTTTTATAGAAATTATTTAACAGAATTAAGCAATTCTAACGATTTTTTTAACAGAGGATTAAACTGATGATAATATGATCTTTGAATGATCATATTGATGGAAAAAATCTTTGAAGGAACATATTGTGGGCAAAAATCTTTGAAGAACCAAATTGATAGCAATATGATCTTTCAGTGACCAAATTGATAGTATTCTCCGATCTCAGTAATTATTTTACCTTTTTGTTGTGTACCTTTTGTGGAATTTTCACTTTGTTTCTTTTTTCTTTTTTCCCAATTTGCACAATGTAGTATTTAGAAGTCCAAAAAGATCTAAATAATTCAGATGCCAACTGAACCCATCCACTAAAAAATAAAGATATACTTACCAATCTGAATTGGTTCAAGTTGTCCGACGTTTGTTTCACTTAAACAAGGTCTATGGTTCAAGTCCTTATGAACGCAGAAAATTCACTATGGGAGAGTTTTCACTTTTTTTTTCCAATTTGCACAATGTAGTATTCAGAAGTCCAAAAAGATCTAAATAATTCAAATTCCAACTGAATCCATCCACTAAAAAATAAAGATATACATACCAATGTGGATTGGTTCAAGTTGTCCGACTTTTATTCCGCTAAAGTAAGGTCTAGGGTTCAAGTCCTTATGAATGGAAAAAATTCACTATAAGAGAGTTTTACTCCTTAATTAGCCGATCCGATTCGACTTGATTAGTTGGGTTCCAATTAAAATTCGGATACCAGAATTCACATAAAAATATCATAAAGATATATCAATCGTGAATTTTTTTCATTTATCAAACTCGTATTTAATACCACACGTAAGGAGAAGAGATATCGAAATACCAGCACCAAATCATGTTGGTGAATTTTCACTTGAAAAATCATAGAAATTCGTGTTGCATCAATTTGTAGTATGAAGAAAATGAAACAAACACTTCGTAGGTGCACAATACTGGCTTTGTTTGGGAATGAAGTGGATTTTTAACTCCACTCCATTCCCAACTATAAATAATTATATCTATTTGGAATTATAATAATTGTATTGTTAAATTATGAGAAAAAGTGAAAAAATGAAAAGGAAAAGAAAAGGGTGTATTCGAAAAAAAAAGTGAAAAAATGTAATTAATAGTTGAGAGAAGGTAATGATCGTGTTGTTGAATTGTGAAAAAAATAATGAATATTTGAGAGAATTTAGTATTAAAAATTGAATTGAATAATTAAAAAATTAAATAAAAAAATAATAATTGTGTGGCCACTCCGTACAAAAGTTGTTCTCTCATCAATAAATATATATATATATATATATGTAGAATAATGAGTGACCAGTTGACCAAAAGCAGTTCATCACCGTCCTACTACAATCATACGGCGAAAGAGCGATGATTGTCTCAATAATCGTAATAGAATAGGATGCGACGGCCCCTTTCGACCGCCCAATTGCCTAATGTTTGAAACCGGCACGAACCTGGTCTCACCGTAGGCATTGACCCGAAGTAGAACCTAGCGATCACTGTCCAGTCTTTATCTGACCGTCCAGCGAACTGCAAAGATCGAGCGTTTGACGCCTATGTTAGCCCCATCGATATTTTCTATATATTTGTGGTTTTCACTTCAATGACTCAGTCTACGAAATGATATGGAAGAGGTTTACGACCACCAGATTTACCAGCACTATCATGAAGAGGGAGGGAATCTAGGAAAATTATATGATACGATTTATAATAAAGTGATGGCATGGTACAATTATATAATCTTTTATATATAAAAAAATATAAATGAAATTTTATGAAGTTTACCTAATTTGTAACTTGTACTAAAAGTTTAAATAAATAATTTTAAAAAAATATCTTATTCCAAATGAGTGTAATTTTCGGTATCGAAATATTTACTTAACTCAAAAAAATAATTTCATACATACATATATATATATGGTACTATATATATTTTTTTATATCGTACACCTTCCAATCGGTATCTACCCATGGTAGCAGGGAGGCAGGGATATGTGATATTTATGCTTAGGGGGGACTGAAAGAGAGTGCTAATGATTTATTGGAATAAAATTGAAGGAAAATGATTCTGACAAGAAAGGAAATTGATATCCGTTGTGGAAATTTTAGGATGGAACGGAAAATCTTTGAAAGTCATATAACATCGACAGCAAGGTTTGGATGCACTTGATGTAGTATATACTTCATATAGGCAAACTTCACTTACAATATTATAGAAATTCAAAGTTCACTGGATTTTCTATAATTAGGGAGAGATTAATGTCCGAGCAGGAATTAATCTAGTAATTTGAAAACAGATCTTGATCTCATACAAGGGAAAAATAAGTTTTATAACATCTACTAGAATAAGTAAGAATGAAGGGGGGGTTAATAAGAAAATTTGACATAACTGGCCATAATTTTTTTAATTATGGCATGTCGATACTCGGAATAGCGATGGCATTGTCTTGGCTCCAGCCACAATTCCACGATAAACCGGCCCCCATAGGTCAGCAATGGCAAAATCGCAGCCAGCTTGTGAGCAAATCTAGCTACTCCGGCTCAAGGCGCAGTGGTTGTAGTTGGGACTTTGAAACCCAAGACGGTGAGCTTCTCCTTCGAACCTAGGAGGCTTTTCATCGGCTCACAAGCTCACGGTGAACTTGACCTTGGGGTTATGACCTCACAACGACTCTCACGGGGCTCGACACAGATTGTACGCCCTCGAAGATCCTCTGAGCGATCAACTCGTGATCAACACCTAGCTCGCAAACCTCTCCGGCTCAAGGGAGGCTTACCTTGGATATGCTTTCACGTTCAAAGCAGCCTTTACCCTGATTTGATGGGAAACTACATATTTTTATCACCAGCAGCACTAAATTTGGCTTTGTCGAGATTAGTTGACGAAGGGCGGCCCATGCAAGAGAAGCTTGCTAATGTTCAATGTCTAAATGCGTATGAAATAACAAAACGACCCGGAATGATCATTCCGAGTAAAAAAAACTTAGCCAAACTTAGAAACAAAATTTTGATCCAGAATATGAATAGAAATGGACCTTTTATTATTCAACGTAACATAACGCAAGTCTAATTTCCAACCTTTCTCGTAGAATCCAATTGAGAATTTTTTTGGCTATTTTGTAAGTATAACAATTTTTTTTAACCATAAGGAAGACTATAATAAAATAAATTTTTTAATCTTAATAACTAATAAAGTGATATAAATAATCCTGCAATGAATACCTAATGTGAAATCTCATAATTATGAGATAAATATATATGAAATTATACTTCTTTTAATTGTAAGATATAATAATTAACTGCTTTCATAATTGCAATTGGAGGCTGCAATAATTTGGAGGCTGCAATAATTTGTGGGCTGATATGAAAGTTGACCTCATGATAATGAATTTCCAAAGGATCAAAGGGACCTCTCCCTCTCATCCTTTTGCAGCGTCCAATGGGCATCTGAAACGCCCACTGTGGGCGACAGCAGCCGTCCCCGGTAGAAGCCCCCGCCGCCGTAGGCCCCACAGCTAGGGGCGGTTTGCTGGTAATGTCATTGTCATCCTCCGCCCACTAGGATCGACTCCTTCCTATTTGTAGAATAGAAACATCATCCTAATAATTAAAGTTGCGTTTGATTTCATAGTAATTTTAAAATCAAATTTTGATTTTAATTTTGATTTTGAGTGGTATAAATGGTATTCACCTTTGACTTTGTATGTGTTATGTTATTTTATTGTCGAAAAAAAGTGATATAAATGAGGCTCACTCTTTGACTTTGTATGAGTTATTTTATTTTGTAATGGGTAGAATTAAAGTTAGAATTGTGATTCTAAAATACCATCTTAAAACTAAACAGGCCCTAATAATCTTTCTACTATATACAAGTATCCATAAATTAATTGAAATGATTCGATGTTTATTCTCTAATTAGAGAAGTATCATTCCATCTCGATTTGGATTAATCGGAATATGTTGATCAGTTTCTGAATATCGAGATACACATCGAAAAAAAAAATAATAATTATCTATTTATTTTGATTTCATTCATTTCACACCTATGAACAGTCAAGGAGCACATTTTTTCCATTTCCCTGCTCCAGTATCTATCTATTTGCCTATAGTAACCACCACAAAGCAATAACATATACATTTTCTTCATCCCAAGAAACCCTAACCCCAGAAATTAAAAATATAAACCTATATACATACAAAATCCTAGTATTGACCTATCTTCAAGCTCACCTTTTTTTTTTTTCTGATTTTTTCACTTAGTAATTCTTCATCATGCATATCTCAGTATGCACTACTTATTTTTCCCTTTTTCTTTTTTTTTTGGGTTCATGCCTGATCTAATCTACTCTAATAATCCCAACTCCTATCGTATATGCATCTATCCACATTCCCGGTGCGGGCTTTTGAGAGCTCCGAGCACGGAATGAGCAACCTTTTTACACATTTTCTGTGGAGTATACGGTATCGATGATCGGCACTAGTATTCTATCATTAGGCAACCCATCGGGGCCCGGTGAGGGATGCCCTTCCTCCGCTTGGCGATCCGGTAATTAGTTGCAGTCGGAGGGGGGGTCGATGGGCTGAAGCTGTGGAGCTTGGACTTGGTCCTGCTGCCGTGCTTGCTGTGTCTGCTGTTGCTGCTGTACGAGTCCTCCGAGTCCGAGATCAATTGCATCTTCTCCTTTTTCTTCCTTGCGAAGTTCTTCGACGTACCAACAATCTACAATACCCGAAAACCCAGAATTAATCTCGGCATTGACATCGTCAGTGACGAATGTGAAGGAAGAGGCTATGGAAACTTCAGAAGAAATAAAACGACCTTTGGATTGGATTGCTTCAGAAGGCAAGAGTGGGAAGAAGTCAATGTTGTTGAACCAAACACCTTTCAAGCAATAAATTCTGCCTTAGCACAACTTGTGAAGCAAACCCAACATTGAATTCTTCCCCCTTACCTCTCAGTTTCAGCAGATTTCTTTGGAAATGCAATTGAATTGAGATCGGCTTACCAAACTTTTCCGGAGAGTAGACGAAAACAACACCGATCGAGGCGGTCTTTTCCCGATTCGGGAAATGGAAATTAAAGATGCAAAGTAAGTACCTTGCAGCCGAGGGAGCAGAACCGGAAGGAGTCGAGGAGGCTCCGGTCGCAGACCTCGCAGGTGTTGGTGACGCCCTTCCCGGGCCTAGGCTGCGGCCGCTCGTTCAAGAACACGACCCTGGCGCTGTTGATGATGTAGGTCTGGACCCCAGTAATGTCCAGCACCTTCTGAATCTCCGACACCCTGATCACGTCGTGGTACGAAGACCTCCTTATCTGCCGAAAGATTAAACCCGGAAAACATCATAATCAGAACATTGAGTTCGCCTGCTGGAATTCGTTAATCGGTCCCCGGTGGTTATCAAGTTTTAAATCTTTTGATAAACGGATTTGCATTGATAACCCGAATTACTGGGCGGTCGAAATACAAAGCATTTCACCACAGAGAAATGAATGAACCGGAGAGACCAGAACAGAACAGAACAGAACCCAAATGGGTAAATGAAGTTCTGCAAACTCATTGAAGAAAAATTATCATCCTCCTCGTCGTCGTCATCAGTGTACAATGTCTGGTGGGATTCTTTCCACTCTTACAAAGGATAACGACGGGCGACACTCACGGGGAATATTCAAAATCGAGACGAGATGGAGGAATCGTGTCGGACGGACCTGAATGGAGCGATGATCCTTGTGGTAGGCGAGGCAGAGGGAGCAGAGAGCGCCGTTCATGCAGTCCAGGCAGAACATGTTGCACTCGCTCTTGTGGGAGTCGGCGTGCACCTTGCACTGCACGAAGAAGCTCTCCCTCAGCAGAGGCTTCAGCCATGGCGGCCAACTGTTATCCTCCTCCTCGGGGCCCTGAAAACAGAACACGCACAATACGGTCAGAACTCCCCTCGGTCCATCGATTTCCTTCCCGCAATGCGATGCGATCAAAGGAGATATTCGAGCCAGATCATACCATTATCCTTCGGTTCTTAGGCTTGATTTCGCGGACTGTGCTCTCCTGATTCTCCATTGCCAGCATCCCTTTTGATCAGAAACAGAGTGCTCTGTTTTTCCGCTTCTCACAGAGAGAGAAAGAGAGAGAGAGAGAGAGAATGGTGGATGGAGGGGGCCAGAAACAGGGGAGTGGATCGTTCTTATCTGCTGCGGTGTGAAGTCCACCTCCAAGCCGAGCTCCGAACCCGAACCTAATCGGGATTCGAAAAATAAAAAATTATCGGGTGCTCTTATAAGTACAGAGTTAATTACAGCTAAAAATTCAACCCCGGGCATATATTTTCTTGCCCGATCTCGCTATAAAACCCCGACATTGAAATTAATTGATAAATATCGTTGCTCTAGAGCATACAATAATGCCCCGTGGAGATACGTCTTGGCTAAGGAATCAGCCTCCTCCGTCCATTAATTCCATATATGTATGTATATATATATATTTCCCCTTTTTCTATATAGAAAAATAACAATGTAATAATATTCCTCTAAAAGGAATTATATTATAAAAGAGGTAATGTATTATATATGATATAAAATACGTATGCACATTATTGGCAATTAACATATATTTTATCTTCAATAATTGAGACTTAGGATAGCGATTTCGGAGGGGTGCTAATCCATTTCTATATTCTTGTCCATTGGCGCACCACACACGGCAGCCCCACTTATACATTATTTCCATTGCCATTTACTTCATGTATGCATGTATGCATGTATGTTCATATGCATCCCTTCCCTAACTATAAATGAAATTTTGTATTTGAGCAAAACTCTCAAAGGTTAACACATTGAAAGAACTCGGATTTTGAGAGAAGATGTCAGGTGTAATGGTACATACTCTTCACTTGCAATTTAGAAGTTTTAATTTTGATTTTCATTAATGGGACTACTAATACTCTTTCATTTCTCATCATTTAATTTTTAATTTTGATTTTCATTAATGGAACTACTAATACTCTTTCGTTTCTCATCATTTATTTCTTTACTTATCCACGAGCCTTCCTTATGATTGATTTAAACAAAAAAAAAAAGGAAAGAGGTGCTCAAATTATAGGTTTTTTTTTTGCCAGTAGGATGGGTTGTTAAGTTACATTTAGTATACCATAATCAAAAGAAATGCAATGCAATGGATATTTCAATTTTCAATCATTTTCTCTATTTCTTTATTTAGTTACTCTTTTATGAGTAAGAGTAATCCATTATGATTATTCTTTTTCCAACTTGATAGAATGTTATTTTCTTTAAAAAACTTAAATAGTACTATTTCATCATTTCAATGAACTTTTATTTAGGTATAATATATTTTATTTGAGGTTCATATATATATATATATATATATATATATATTTAAATGTTGGATAAATTGAACTTGTGATAAATAAAATTGAACTCTTTATCAATAGTAGTATGCAACTACTGTAACACATGAACTAGACAAATGGGATTTAACGCAATAACACTTATCCTCTATCGAAACCAATATGTTCTAGTTTTGATTCTTGTATGGAAAAATTCTTGTACCTCCTATTTTCTATTTCATATTCCCTACTAGACGCATAGGTTTTTTTTCGCAAAGATACGAGACAAAAGCTAATAGTTAAGAGGGGAGATATTGCAGAGAGCTAGGGTTAGAGAGATTATAGCTTCGTGTTTCAAAGGTCCATGAAAAGTTAGGCCACATTATTAATTCGAGTAAAGCAATCGTGTAGGGAAGGGTCTTTGCCCTATAAGATGAGAGTCTGGGAGGGGCCACTCACAAAACGCGGTCAATATCTATGCTACTTTCAAGATATCGAGATATATACTTACAGTTCAAAAGTGATACATCTGATCAATGTGATTTTAAATTACATCATGTGTTATAATTAAGGAGAGAGTAATAGGATCCAATAAAATTAATACTAGTTCAAGCAGGTTATTGATGAAGTTGTGGGTTCAAGAACCATGACATATATGCTGGAGTCTGCTCAAGAGGTATTGAACATTTTGGAGCAAACTTAGACGATGTTGTTCTTAAAAGGCGTTCTTTAAGTGGGGAGAAGCACCCTAATCTCCAAAGAGATACTTTATAAGGATAAAATCATGGGGGCATGTTCAGAATGGACAATACCTCCTAGACAGAGTTGACACCATTTGTGAGAACGAAGCTATTTGCTCAACTTTCCAAACCCTCTTATCTCTAGCCATGGGAGGTTTCATTCTGTATTGAAGAGGGATAACGGTGATTTTGGCCTCTTTAGAAGAATAAGAAAAAATCTTTTTTGTTTTTTAAGAGGCACATTTTAAGGATAAAATCGTGCGAATATGATCTCAAGCAAAAAATACGTATTGGACAGACTCTTCATGTCGTGAATCTCGAACCCACAACACCTCATCAGTTATGGTTCTCGAAGCCCACTGAAAACGATTAATGCATTTTCAGTTTGGAATTATTATGTAAACTTCTACTTCTAGGTTTCACGAGTAGTTGAACATTTTTATCACGCAACTCGTTAAACGTAGTTTCTTGTTAGTAGTCGTGGGACATTGTAAATTATAATTTTTTTTTCTGACGGATTATTTTAATTGATTTTATTTACCATAAATTGATTAACCGGGATTTCTCTCATTTCTAGTTTTAAATTTAGCCTCCCCAAGCCTGCTTAATTAATTATAAATATGTCCTGACGGTTTTTTTTCCGGTATTTTTTATCATGATATCTGGAAGTCCAATTTGATCCCGATTAATCCAGTCAAACCAGATCTACGCATGGACTTTCTGTATTCACAATGACTCGAACCCAAGACCTCACTTAAGCGAAATAAGTTTGAAATCGCTTAAATCGGTTCATGTTAGTTCCTGACATGTTATTTTAATTAATTTAATTTACCAAGTACGTTGACCCTGGAAATGGAAGCAAATGAGGTAATTCACTGAGGAATCTATTTCACTTTTCTTTCTATCTAGTTCTAACTTTTAGTTTGAGGAAAACAAATAAATAAATAAAAGGAATATATATATACACACACACACACATATATCAAACTATATTGCTTGCTTAAGCCCGATGACTTCTTGCTGTCTTCTGACTGAAGTTTTAATTAGAGGAAAGCGGAGAGAAGTTGAAGAAGGAGAAGAAGACCACATATATATATATATATATATATAACATTGCTGGTTCACTTGCCCATGAAGCGACAGAACATTTGCGTAGATCTTTCAGCTTGTTGCTATCGAGGAAAACTGGGAGAAATTTCATAGAACTTTCAGAAAATTAATCATCATGAAGTTGGAAAATGATTTTTTTAAACTGAATTATAATCCAATGCAATGTATTCGAATATATATACACTGCGACAGAAATACGTGAAGCTTGCGTTATGGTGGTAGATTTCTCAGTAAAACGTGTTTCATATTAATTCTGAACTTTATTCTGTTATGTTATAGTAGAGAAACTTGTAATAAATGAAACATATATAGTAGACATTGAATTATAATTAAATTAAAACATCTATAAATTTCTATTCTAGTAATCTTCTTTTCATTATTCTAGAACTAGAATGCCATCCGAAGGTACTTGTAAATTGAAATTAGACTTGGCATGGGTTATGGGAATAACCGCGACTATTATATAGAATCAAACATAATTACTCTGTAACGGAAGATTTGGAATTGTTCATGGAAACGATCACGGTAAAGAATAACTCCAGCAATCATGATAATGTTCGATATATGTGGACCATTTCACAACGACAGATATCGGATTAAAGCTAGCTTACCACGGAAAATTTTTTCACAATTAAAAGTGAGGAAAAAGATTGCGGAATCTTCTTCACAATGAGAATATCTTTGTAGGTGACAAAATGGGATTTTCATATATTTGTTGATAATAACATCTTTAATGTTATTTACGTGTCAGTTCAATAGAAAGAAAGAAAAAAGAAAAAAAAAATTGTGTATTTCATTTCACAAGCCCAAAAGATAAATTTAGTTGTTGAAATATATTTTATTTCTGGGGAGATAATAAAATTCATTTGCTTTCTAAGAAACTTACATATGAGCAATGTAAGTTCTTTAAATTAGTTCTAGTAATCATAAATGTTTTTCTAACTTGATTTTTTGCACTTTCAAGACAATTTATTATTATCGCTTTATATAGTCAATCAAAAATTTTGAGTTAAAATCACATTATATATATATATATAGACACGAAAGGTGATAGGAAAGGATTATCTTTCAAGGTCTAATTGATCCTCCCAAGTATATTAAGTTTTAAGGGAAATTACGACTCCATGTTATCGTGATACGAAATCTTCCTATCGTGGATGAAGTAGTGGAATGCGGAACTCACACGCATTTGACGGTTGGAAAATCCATGTCATGATGACATAGAGTCATATTAGCAAAGCCCTAAATTTAATATCTATAATGGCATTACCCCAAGAACATAACTCGTCATAATTCAACAGACCATATGTATTCCCGTCCCATCATGGCTAGCTAGGAGCGATATGACAGGGATGAAGTCGATTCCCTCATCTTTCACGACCGAGAAATAAGTAGAGAGCTTTCCGATGATAGACAGATGTGAGTTCTATCATCTCAGGGTTTTCTATCTATCGATCGATGGCTATTAAGAACAATGCACCATGTGGAAAATGAAACTTACCGGCGGCTTTTATTTGACTTTAGAAATCGAAAAAAGAAAATAAGAAGTATCGTGTTCTTGATGCTTCTATTAACAGTCGTAATATCAAACGAAGCATTGATGGTGAGCGATAAGAATTAGGTGAAGCAATTGATTAAAACATTTGAAATCCCATTTAAAGTAAATAATAATGAGAAATATTAATTGATTTAATTTCTTTAGGTAATTATCCATTTCTTTATCTTCGCCTGGGTTCCTTTTCTTTTGGTTAATTTGTACTTTTGAGAGTTTTAACTTAGGCTGCCGACATTCTCACCAAGCAAATCTGAAAGGGACAAGGAAAAACGTGCCCTTAATTATGGATTGCAAACAAAACGTGGCGAAACTGTGAGCTTTAATTAATTGTCGTTGCCCGATTGGGTGAAATGGAAAATAGTCAGATTGTGGTTTTGGTATGTTTGAATAACTTGGATCATCGGCATAGTGGGGTTAGTACTTCCACGCATGATTGGTAATACCAACCAGCCAAATGGTTTCTTCTTGAAATAAGTGCAGTTGGATGCTTTGTATATATTAAGGAAATTGCAATTGAATAAAATTCTCAGAATGGCTGTATTTTAGTATGCCGTGATTCCGTTCTATTCATGTATGCCGAATATGGTTTTTATTTTTTAGTTTCAAATGCAGTATTGTTTGTGTCGTAAGCGGAAACAAAGAAAGCGAACTCGGAAACAACGAAGTGGAAAGAGATGAGAACAACGACTTGCCAATTTATGTGGTAATATCCTCTTGATCAATGCGATCAAGTGAAAAAACATCCATAGACAAAAAAGAGAATTTCAGTCTTCACCGACGAGCAAATATCAAGAGATACTTTCAAGAATGTGGAACCCTAATATCCAAAATACAAGGAACATCATTGAGGCAGTCTAGTGCCTCATAAGAACTAGCACTTTGAAGAGAGGCATTCCGGCAAAATCGGCTTCTCCTAAATGGAAAAAAGGGTCGAGTACAATACTTCTTGTAGTGATTGATGTATCGTTCAATATCAACATCAATCGGGTCTCGGGAGGCTTACCAAGCGCTGACAGTGTATTGGCCGTTCCAGGTCAATCCAAGGCGTCCTCAAATTTGTCCGTTAAGCGAATGTGTGACTAACCATGCCAGCATCAAGCGTAGCGACGTCCAAGTGATGACTACGCAAAATATGCTTAGCCCCATATGCGAAACTAGTTGGGCCAACGGTGATTTCCCTATTCAAGCCCATTAGGGCCCGAAATCTTCCTTGAAATATTAGAAATATCAGCCCACGGGCTCGATATTACCATCAGGCCCTTTACTCCTTCAGTCAAGAAAACAAAAAACAATATTTTAGGGCCAAAAAAAGGAATGGCTAATTAATTCAGATTCTCAGACTTGGTCGAAATTTGTTTGTTGAATTTGAACAGATTTGCTCATATGTTGAATATTATATATATATACACATATATATATACACACACACACATATTTGTGGTATATAGGCTCGTCAATGTTGACTCGAGCATTTGTTGCTTTTCGACTTTGAATTTTTTTTTTTTGAAATACGGGACCAAAACTTGATTTCCTGATGGATTGATCATCACATTGTTTGAACGCTTAAATGTGTGGATTGGTTGCAATCTGTATTATATATGTCGCTAATCAAAGTAATTAATTCTTCACAGTTTGACCCTTAACACGCCCGTGTCGTGGTTTTCATTTTCATCATCACTCTGTCAAGTCATAATTGGGCGGCTAGCTACTTCCGTATTTCCAGCTACTCGGCAGCTCGGAGGACTCCTTACGTATACCCGATCGATATTTCCATGTAATTTGTGCACGTAACTATAACTGCCAACATGTATAATGTAAAGAGAGGAAATTGTCGAGAAGAGGGAACAACATCGAGGAAAAGCTTAAACGAGCATCGTGTTGAACTGATTTACGCGCGACTGAGCTTCTAGAAAAAGGGATCAAGAGAAGTCAGTGGCATTTACATTCTTTTTCAATTTGTTCAGTCCCATGGAATAATAATTTGGTGAGTGCGTGTGTTCGAGATTTGACAATCTCGACTCCAAATTGGATGACCGAGTCGATATAGACTTTTGTATGCTGTTCAAATTCCTTTTCCTCCTATCCTTTTTGACCTCTTACTTGTTATATAAAATACAAACATACATGTATTTAATTTTTTTTCCCTAGCTGCAAGGAACGTCTATGAGCTAGAGAATCTAAAATTAATAATTCTACTTCACAATAACGTGGCAAGAAAAAAAACTATCAATAAGATTACTTCAATGATGAAAAATTATGACAATAACCGAGGATTTCATCCGAGAGAAACGAAGATAGAGAGTGTATGAAAACTTGAGAGTAAAGTCCATAGCATCTTGGCTTCAGATCGAGCACGAGTGCGGACTATACAATGAGCCCACTTACTATAGGCAATACTTTTGTATGTATTTAATTAATTATTTCTGCCGACTCATGATCTTTCGTTCCACCATGAGAATAGTAACAGAAAGATCAAATGTTGAGCTTTGCCAGAAATTAATTAGGCGAACACTTAAATAAATTCAACTAGAAAAAAAAAAGAAATAAAGATTAAATTAAGGTCCAAAACGCAATGGGAGGAAGAAGAATTTGCAGATATGTAGGTATATAATATCTAAATAAATTAGTTAATAAAAACAAGATCTGGAGGAGATTCTCTACTTTAGATTGAGTACGACTAACCGCAACAAACTAGAGGACATCGGACGCTGAATGTCTCTATTTCGTTTTCTGCCTTTTGTACTTGTTTTCATGTTTATCTTCGACGAATTTATTAATGATGAGAAATTTTTAGATAATTCTATTGACTATAATACGATATTGTATAACCAATCAAAATGCTACAATTACCGACTATTATGCAATTACTTGCATGATCCACAATATGATAAGTGTTTTCACATTGTGTGTGATGAGTTAGGATTATCGAAGAATTTCTCTTTATTAATATTAAATTGTTTTGCTATTTTCTCCAAATGGTGGAAGGACTTTATATTTAAGGTACGTGAAAATTCATTTATCCAAAAAAAAAAAAGGTTCAGGTACGTGAAAATTCAAAGAATGTTGAAAACTAGCCAAACCCGCGTCTTAATCCAGATTTATTAATCTTATTAAGTATATAACTAAAGCTTAGGAGAGTGAAGAGATGCAAAACTAAGGGTATTGCGCATGTATTAATTTGGTGGAGTGTTTCTTTGGTGGGAATGCGTAAATGAATATATTGTTATTATAATATAAAAAGCATTTGTTTATTTTTTGTAAGCATATCGGTATCATAGAACTGATATTTTATTTTATTCACCGAGGAAAAATGACGACATTTTATTTTTCCTTGAAGAACAGAACCATCTTATACATAAGTACATATATACGTATTATCTTTAAATGTCGGAGGGTTTTCGTTAAAAATATATGTTTTGAGAAAAATAAATACTTCTGTTAAATACTTTTGATAATTGTTCTAAGGATTGGGAGAGTTTTGATGAAATTATAAGTAATGTAATTCTTTGTATTGAAAACTATATAACTGTCGAGGAAGGCTTGCTATTCACAGATATAAGGTTGTGAGTTGATATCTTGATAAATTATTCCAATGTCTAACCAATTAGCGTGGAGGAAAATTCCAAAACACCCTACAAAAAAGATAAGGATAAAATTAATAGCCGCAAAATCTAGATTTTGATTTATTTTGTTTAGATAATGCATAAAATGAGAGCAGATGGGACAACCAACTGGGAATTTTACTATTTCAAAAGCGTGAAGGACATTGTATAATTTTTTTGTTTGATTAATCCTTGCACTATTTTTTTCCTTTTATTTTATTTCACAGATATATATTTCGAGCACTTAACTACACATTTTACAAATTTGATGAAGTGGAAGCTGTTGTACATCATGTTATTATATTAATAGGATTTGAAGAATGAAAACGTTTTCCACTAATGTAGATGTTTATTCGAATTTGATATTTTATTACCAAAACAATCCTGTTTTATCATGGTATAGAATTTTGATCTAACTATCACAAGGACTGAAACTTAGGAAAGTAGTATTTTCGGCCCTCTGAAGATTGGCATTTTTTTTTGGTGAAAAATATTGCAAAGTTGAAAAGCAGTTTCTCTATTTACCCAAAAAAAAAAGCGGTTTCTCTCAAAATTATGATCTCCAAATTTATCTTAATATATTGAGCCATAGCTGGTCAATTATAATTGAATGTATCACCAATTCGACTTAGCCTTGATTTTGAGAATATGGACTTCTAAGAAAATTATGGTTTTACATGATCTGCTTTGATCTAATCATCGGTTAGAAAATCGAAGAATCCTAGCATCTACATAAACAACGAGCTACACTATCAAGTTAACAAAATTTCGGTATCAACACATCATATTTCTCTGATGAATAAAAAAAAATCGGTATCAACACATCATCAGTAAGGTTATGGTAACATCATGCTAAGCATCAAATTGTAAATGACAATGTGGTTTGCCCCGCATAAATCGAGTTTCTTTCTTAAAATTTTAGAATTATTTAGAATGAAAAATATGGTGCGATTTGCTAAAAAATAACAATGGTGTGAATTAAACATAAAAAGGCTTTTTGGTTTTAGGTCAAATGTGAATGCCTCTCCCTTCATTTAATTGTTTACAAAAAAAAAAGTGCCATCTAATTGGTTGTAACAAAAGGGATATAGTCAGCTTGTACAAAATTTGGAAAAGAAATCTACTGCATTTTATCCATATAGCACATAGAGAGCAAGCTATGATGAATGATCTCATAGGCATTAAAAGAAAATCTCGAAATACCTTTGAGGTTATTAAAAAAACAAAAAAAAAAGAGGAATTTCAGTAAGTCAACTCGAACTAAATTAATCATAACTCATTGAACTTTTGAATATCGTACATTAAAAAGAGGAATTTTATCTCCTTCAATTGCTAAATAATCAACATGGCTATGAATACCAGTGCGTACAAACGCATTATGATCAACATGGCACCCCTACTGGTCAGGGACTCGATTGCAATCTTGTGAAAAAGAAAGTAAAAAAGTGGGTTATTCATTTCCCACGGTGATCATCCGGAATCATTCTCTTAATATGTGAGGTGACCTCCAAAAGTTATATGATCATCACGAGTGGTCGACTAAAGTTTAAAATTCATCGACCTCCCTCGTAATAATCTGGAAAAAAAAAACTTTAGAAATGTAAAGAATAAATAATAGAAATAGGTGAAATCATTGAGGTCAAATGAACGTCCGCACGAGCTCAGCCTCCCCCACTCTTCGATATCAAATCTAGCAGTGGAACCCAGAGACAGCAAAAAGGTCCATGACCGGTCCATTTCCTCGTGTGAAATACCGCTGTGAGATTAACCAACGTCTGATAAAGTTGCTGTTCACAGGCTTCACACGTGTGAACTCCCGCCCCCCTTCATTTTTTTTTCTTCCCCTCCTTTTATTAATAAAAGAAAAAGAAAAAGAAAGAATACAAAAAGAAAAGACGAAACGAAATTATTAATAATATCTCCGTGGCATTCTCCGTAATTCCACCAAAATTCCCAGTCAGACCAGACGAAACAAAGCGAACTCCCACGACCCGGACGCCCAAAACGCGTAGTTCCGGTTCGCCCGCCCCTCTCACTCCCAACCACACCGTTTCTGTTAATTAATTATAGGCGTGCATTGACGTGTCAATACCCGAAAACTTAATTGATTTCGACTAATTCAGCTCGAATCGTGTCGATTCACTAATGAATACAATGTTACTTTTTTTCATTTACAATATCCGAACTCGAAATCTTGTTTGACGGGAACAAATGCGGAAGCATCTGGACTAATATCGTTGTATTGATTAATTTATTTAATAATTAAATCTTACTTTGTTTTCTAGCCAAGATTGTGTGTAACCGTGGTTGAGTCAAAGGCTTCATCTGTTGACCATGGTTAAATCCCCGAGACTCCCCGAGTCTTATAAACCTCAGCCACAGAGGAATATGAAATTGGAAGGCCAACCCACCGAGCTGAAACCGAAACCGCGAGATTAACTGACAGCAAAATCCACTAAGACCAGAGCGAGAGAAAAGGCAAAGACGAAGACGGAGACGAAGGGCTGCTAATGGCGATGTACGTGGACGAAGAGGAAGTGTGGAAGTGCCCGAAGCACACGTCCAAGCGCCGCCGGAGCGGAATCTGCCCCACCTGCCTCAAGGAGCGACTCAACAGCCTCTGCCCTGACTGCGCCAACCTCCGCCCCTGCGGCTGCTGCGCCTCCACAACCACGTCTTCCTCCTCCTCCTCTTCTTCCTCCTTCTCCCGGTTCTTCTCCGGCGGCGGCGATAACGGCAGCGCCGGATCCGTCGGCCGCGTCTCGAACCTCATCGAGTCCGAGCCTTCGTTCCGGCGCTCTCGCTCGGTCGCGGTCTCCTTGTTCCGGTCGCGCTCGAGGTACGCCAACGACC
Source organism: Punica granatum (assembly GCF_007655135.1). Classification (NCBI taxonomy): domain Eukaryota; kingdom Viridiplantae; phylum Streptophyta; class Magnoliopsida; order Myrtales; family Lythraceae; genus Punica; species Punica granatum. The sequence goes on from NC_045127.1 coordinate 45,151,504, forward strand.
TCGGTGCCGGGCACCAGGGGAACGGGGAAAGGGGCTCGCCGGGAAGCAGGGGCAGCAGGACGGCGTCGTTTTGGGGGATGTTCAGGAGAGACAAGAGCAGACGATCGGGGGGCGGATTCGAGGAGACGGTGTCCTGTAACGGGGAGGAGATCAGGAGAACGGAGGACAAGGGAGGGGCCGACGTCGCGGCGGCCTCGAAGGCGGCGGAGGATCAGTCCCGGATGATGAGGAAGTCGAGGTCGGTGGCGGTGACGTCGAATTACGGTGGCGGCGACCTGAGATCGGCAGGCGGCGGGAAAGGCCGGGGCTGGTACTTTCCGAGCCCAATCAAGGCCTTCCGGCAGTCTAAGGTGTCGAAGGCGGCGGTCGCGCAGGAACGGTCGCCACTGTACAGAGGTTGAATTGAATTTTCTCCATTTGCGTGTATTTTTATTTTTCTTCAATTAGCATGAAAAGAAAATAAAAAAAGGGAGCCAAAATAACAATTTTTTCTTTTCTTCTTTCCATTTTCCCTATTTTCCTTTTCTCCATAATTAGATACTAGATAGATTTTAACATTATACATTCTATTTTCCTTTTGTTACCGTAGTAATAATGCGATGCTCTAAATATTTTTCCGCATTTTTTGCAATCTGTCCCGGCAATGTTTCGAATGTGTACTTCTATTCGTCGGTATTTTCGATGACTTGAACATCATTAAGTATGTAGTGTTTATTGCCAACCACAAATCAGATGCATAAAAATGTATTTTTGATAATCCAATCAGGGGAATTTGGTTTCTACTTTTATATTTGTCATGTTATTTTTCCCACAAGAATGCTTGATTTGCAAGGCATCAAATACATCAATCAGATTAATTAAGACTTTTAAATATAAATAAGAAAGGACTTTCCTAAATAGAGGTATTTTTGTTACGTGTGAATTAACTTACGGATGAGGAAAGAAAATCTCGTGCATATACGTAAATATACGTATATACAGAAATATTTTAATGCCATTAAACTGTTGGACTGGTCAAAATAGCATGGCTATAATAATAATAATAATAATAATAATAATAATAATAATGGTTAATAACAAAAAAAATTTCAAAAATTTCATATTTTAATGATTTTAGCACGAACTTCTTTTTTTTATCCAATTAAATCACAAATTATTGATTTGATAACAATGTTAGTACGTCGTCAATTTCTCTATTAATTTTAATCGAAATTATTGACGTTTACTTGACGGTGCCACATGGCACATAGTGATTGGCTGAGTGAATCCTTCGTATTTTTAAAAAATTAAAAATAACAAAAAATAATCATAAAAAAACCGTAAGGCCACAAGTGAAGAGGAGGAGAAGTGGCCGGTGGTGGGGCCTCAAGGCTGGCCCCAATCTCCCCTCCTCCTCACTTGAGTGTTTTTTTTTTCTTTTTTTATTTTCAAAATTTTTTAAAAATGTAGGATCCATTTGGTCAATCACCGTGTGGCACGAGGCATCGTCATGTATACGTTAGTAATTTCGATTAAAATTAACGGAGAAATTGATGATGTGTTAACGTTATTATCTAATCCATAAGTTGTGATTTAATTGGCTAAACAAAAAAGTTTGTACTAAAATTATTAAAATGCGAAAAATTTGGAATTTTTTTAGTTATTAACCCCAATAATAATATCAACGTGGGTTAGTTTAAGCGGTTCAACGCTTGTTTCCCTTAAGTAATGTCTTGGGTTTGAGTTTTGTGAATGGAAAAAATTCACGCTGAAGGAGCTTTATTCTTTAGTGGGCTAACCCGGCTTGATTGGATTAGTCAAAGGCCATTGAGTTTCTGGATTTCATGGTTCACACAAAGATAATAATAATAATAATAATAATAATAATAATAAATATTGTAATTATTACTTGTAATAATTTTGATATTGGGGGATGCTAACTTCTGAAACGGGCATTATTTGGGTTTGAGTAGATGAGAATCTAAAAGGTCTGATGTTAGCGAGAAATTCTTTGGTGATCCTAAATCAGCATGTGATGTGAAAAAGAATAAGTTAAAAGACAATACTCGCAGATTGAGTGTTAATTATATAGACGTTTGTCATAATTGTAAGATTCCTATTGATTTTTTTTTTCACAGCATCATTTTGAAGTATGATCGTATAAGAAGTTTTTAGTGTGTCCAAATAGATTGACAAATTGCAAAAGGGAATGGAAATTATGACAAAAGCAATTTGGCACCCACCAAACCCATGTGATTCCAAATGCACTTCTATTTTTGAGTCTGATTATGACCACAGATTAGTTATAGTTCTTATCCCAGTTGATTGTAGTTGTACTGTACACCTACATACATCGCCAATTGATTTTACATATCCAAGCATGCTTTTACTGTTATCAATCCAACTGTTTAATAATAGTATGGTCTCACATTTTTCCAATTGAAAAAATTGAGTGAATTGACGACACCTTATTCGTGGGAAGTTGTACCAAATCTTGAAAGACTAGTAATCAATGTAGATTATGACTTAAAACGCTACTTTTTACTACTTTCAGTTTCAGATAGAATGAGATTCGTAATGTTATTTTAAACGAAACACTTAAATGATGAAAAAGTTGAAGATCGGGTTGGATTCGGCATCATTGTGGGCCTCCAAGTAAGTTGGGCAAGTAAATGTAAAATGTTATTATGATTAGGACGATTTGATTAGGATATGTTTGCACCCGAAGAAAAATATGACTAATTAGTGACATCTGGAGTCAGATCATGCATCTCGTTTTCTTTTGTGGTCAGTGATTGATTGATTTTCTCCTTTGTGATTTTTCTCGAGGAAGTTATTATTGAACTTTGGATGATTAATGCTATATATGAACCTTTTCCCCGGTCCTTGAACATGGCTTGTCATTTTACATGATATTTCATATGTTGAACCATTCGGGGTTGTCCCCAAGACCGCACGATCAACTTCAGACCTTTTTTTTTTTTTCAGTTATAAAGAAGGTCAAATGTCAAATACAATGAACGTGAAATTCTAAATAATTAATAAATGGATATGGGTAGTCCCACTAGATATTGACCTTGTGCCCTCTAGATTAATAGGCAAAAGCGTACGTCACTGCACTACAATCTCTTTTGATAACTTCAGACCCATTTTACGATTACACCATGAGATTTCTGGCCATTCCCACGATACCACTAATAACACGGATAGAAATTAGAAGTTAGGCGCATTCATGTAGATGAAATCAAACCATAAGTGGAACTCCATGTTCGATCCACCTTTAAATCGACCAAATCGTCTACCAAACCACCTTATAGCAGTGACCTTTTAATTTCCTCCATGTCGTTAATTTTCAAACAATCACTCCTAATCATGTGATCATACCAACCAATACTTGTTTGATTCGTCAATGTTTTATGATTTTATATTATAACAATAATTAAACGAAAGAGGACTGTCGACTTCAAACAATTTGGGTTGACAGAAGTTGTGTTTCTTTGAATATGGTACGAATCGATAAGTTAATGGAATCTTAGCACTTGCTCATTCGTAGAACAGTCTCTCTTTCTTTTTTTCTTTTTCTTTTGCTTTTTTTTTTGGGGGTGGTGATGAAAGTCTATTTCTTTAATTTTTATACACGTACTTTTATAATCCACGCACAATTGTCTAGTTGACTCTTTTGCTCTTCTTCAATTATTTTTACTTTCTTCATCGCAGCGGTCGTAAGGCTTACCTATACATGAAGCCTGAAAGATAACCTCCCCCCCCAAAAACCCTCTTTTGGCCTAAAATCCATCAGATCTGTCAAATGTGAAAGGGAACTTTTAGCTATAGGTTTGATGGATTAACGTACCTAAGTAACCGAGACTAAAATCACATCCGAACCGAAAACTGAATGACTTTATAATACCAAGGATCAATTGTTAAGAACATCGAAGATCTACAAAAGTTGGCGCTTGGCAGATTGAGTTCGTACATATTGTGCAAGAATGGTTTCTGAAAATTCTGAATACATGTGCTATTACAGAGATGATCAATATAGCCATTCGAGTATCGGGCATAAGTACATTCTGGTGCATCTTGTTGATCATGTAATGCAATACCGCATAAGGATGTGCCCAGGAACGAACCCGAGATATGGATCACGCTGGGACGTAGTCCTTAAGGGCAAATAAATAGGTGAAATTGCCGAATCCGAAGACGAATAAGTAATTTCATTAAAAATTAAACAACAATATATAAATTTTCAATGACATAAAATTTCTTCTTGGGGAAGGACTGCCCTTCTTTGACCAGCCGCTGGTGGGTCCAATCTGAAGGCTGCGGGCATGCCCCACTTTGTTGAAGCAAAAGAGTGGCTTTCCTCACTAAACCAGTTTGGGTTATTGATAACTTAATATAACATTAGTCAGTGGACCACGTTACAAAAGAAACAATTATCACTAATTAAACTACATATATTCTCTTCACTAAATAATGTTTAACTAAGACAATGTTTATGCTGCGTTCGGCGCTCTTAACTGTCAAATTCTCTCAACAAGGTTCCATATTATAATCTCCATCCTTTTAATTTGGTGCTATATTGATATAACTTAGTGTATAAAATAATGCACAAAATCTTTAGAGCTCTGGACTGAATCTTTCCAGCAATCTTGAACTAATTGCCTGTATGCAAGCACATATGTCGCCTATACCATTGTATATACAATATATATGTATACTATTGATGCAAGAATGTTCCTTTTTTTTCGATGGGACTATATTCAACTTATTGGTTTAAGACTAATCACGCTCATGTATAGAATTAATTTTAATCACGACATATTTTAAATGAATTTTAAACTTTTCGGTTCAGATAAAGTCGTTGACTGACAGTTCAATTTACGGTTGAGTTATATGGTGGTCGATGTAGGAGACTTGCGGGAAAAGGACGAGCATCGTTGTCCACAAATGAGGAAACGTTCATGGCGGTTCGGTGGACTTCTGTCACCTAAAAATATTAATAACTTTTCTTTCCCCCCCGAGCCCAAAAGAAGGAAGTGTGAAGGACGAAGGCAAAGTGATCTATCATCTAAAAGTTCATGAATGTACTTTCCCCACAATTATTGGAGACTCGACTGATCCGAGGAGTTAATTCAGTTAACCCTTTCGGCTAGGTGGTTTGGTTCGCAACCGGTGGGCCGAGCTATATGGGGCGTGAAGTTGGGTCTAGAGCCGGCATCGATAGGAAAGCTCATTGTCAGAGACAATGTTGAGTCGGCGACTCGGTTTCTGACATCAAACCAGGTTGATGCGGGCCTGGAATAGTGCTATCTTGAAGGAGATCTTGGCACATTTTCGACGTGACTGGTCGGAGAAAATGAGAGTTGATCGGCCTACGAATTGCTTCCGCATTTCCAATGGAAACTCATCGCCTTAGTACCCGACTTTCTGAGTTTGACCTCGTGCATGTTCTTAGGAGCAATGCAGGTGTCTTGATGCCTCGCATTTTTGTTTAGCCTTCTAATTTAAAACTATTTCGGACTTTGGCCATGTATTTCACTCGGAAAAATTGAATTAAACCTTCATTTCCTTCCATAAAAACTGTCTTCTAATAATGTGAAAATTCAAATTACGTTCACGGTCTATTAATAAGTTTCAAACTCGACACTTAAAAAAAAGGAGTAAACTTAAGTTAACTTCTTTATGATGAAGCGTTTCTTATGTTGCTCGAAATGGAAATTGTGTCCAAAGGTCCAACTTGACATCTCAGTGTGTACATATAAACTTAGTTTGTCGAGGCAATTTGTCTTTCAGATAGTCAATATTGGAGTTCTATTTGTTTTGGTTTAACGGAACTTCAAAGAAATAAATTAAATATATATTTTTTCATATATATATATATATATATATATAACCTATAAAAATATCTCATGCATTTTGAAAAAAATATTGGAGTGGTTTGTCGGCTGAAATAAATCTCGTTTGAGGTCAAGATGGCTTGGCTCAAGCAGTAGGGTGCGGGATTGGAAGCGGTCCATGCATGATAGGTCGGGATGAAAACTTTTTTTGATGGGAATTTGCACCGTTTGATATTTTAAAGTCCAATACAAGACGTTTGTAAACAAAAGCCTTTTTTTACTAAAGAAATTGAAAAACAAACTTACATTACATATCATGACTCATGAGAAAAGGGTTTCTACAAGACCGCCCATTCCGTCATCCTTTCTTGGCCTATGTAAGCATCCATTCCCTTTCTTTTCCTATGTTTCATTTCGTCATACAATCATCAAATTCCCAGCTTTAGTCAAAATTGACTTTGTAAAACTGCCACATTTAATAAATATATATGCATACAACAATGGGAATCACATTAATAGCATTCCAGTGCTAATAAATTAATAATATAAAACTTCGTGGAGCTAAGGGGCAGACATATCTTGAGGTCGCATTATATGTTTCGGAAAACTGATATATTCTGCTCTTGTAATTTCTGATTGGATATTTTCCCTTGTATTCAAGTTTTTATGCGAATGAATGAAGAATTCTATCTTGTTGAGGAAAAGAAAAATGGATGCAAGATTTTGTTTTCCCATAGAAAGAAAGACATGTTTTTTATGATCTCTGGAAAGAAAAAAAAAATTAAAAGGACGATTTGAGAAAGGGGATAATGAGGCTCGCTCTCAATCTAAATATAAGATATTCCAGTTCGACTCGCATCTATAGAGTATCCTATGACTCCTTCCCTTTCCATTTCCGTGTCTGCAATCCAACACTTTCGTTATCTTTTGAATTGAAACGGGAAAAAAAAGCTGCGTTAGTTTTGCACAACCAACTGTAAAACGTTTGATTAATGACTTACTTATTGTGAAAATATTTTTTAATTTCAGAAGTAGTCAATAAAAGCACATTGTTGATTTTATTTCTATTTTTATTTTTTGGAAAAAAGATAGAGGTTTGGAGCAGTGGTTAGTCACACTGCCCAAGATTCGGGTAGTTTCAGCTAGATATGGCAGTCTTTATAGTGTGCAACCCCACGAAGACGCTTGTGGTCGGCAGGGAGCAACTTATATGAACTCCTCCAAGTTCGTGTAATCCCCTAGACAGGCTTCCCTGATAACATGCAAAACTCTTGTCCTAGCAAAACAAGGGAGGCAACTCAAACTCGAAACGTTAAAGAAACTGTCCCAAATTTTAATCGCCAGGCTCCCTGACCTATGTGATACATTGTGGAAGATGGAATGGCTGTTACTGTCGTTGTATCTTTTACATATTCAGCCCATAGAAATTCAGAAAAATAAAATAAAATAGCATTATGGTATACTAGAACCCCAAAACGATAGATTATGATCAGTTCGATATATATTGGCAGGACCTGGTATATCCCATCATTTCCTTTTCCTATCTCTCCTATTAGATCGAATAATAGAAAAAGGATGACTGATGTGCCCCGTAATTCAGACTGATCATACATTTTAAAGACCATACGCATGCATGTCCCATTGATGATTTAGGAAGTTAGGAATGTGTAACGTGCTAGTGGGAAGTCATTTTCCGCTAATAACTTGATTGCACACGCATCTTTGACTCATCGCACCTTTTTCTTCTCCTATCAAATGAGTTAGACGAGACGTGGTCCCCTAAGGTAGGAAGAGAATTCATTACGATCCCAATATTGTTGATTGCAAATCTCGCGGACACATGATGTCTTTCGTTTTGTACCTCCGTGTTGTGTACCTAGTCAGGTATCCTTGTAGGGACATATTCAAATTGTCTAACACAACTGTCCGAATACATATCTCCTTATTCTTGTCTTCTTCATCCCGCATCGAAATGCCGTCACAAACAACTATCGACCATATCAACTGCAATGTAGTTTGTGCTAATGACCTCCCACATCGACTGCTCTATATATTTATGTGTATGTATGTTTCTATTTGTTGCATTCGAGAGAAGAGGTTTTACGAAGTCTTTGGAACTGTTCGAGAGTTTGGAAAACGGAGAAACCAACAAATCCGGATTCTGTGCACTGGAGGGAAAATAAATTTGAACGATTGGCCAATGAGGTATTGGATGTGAGTATTATGAATAAAAAACATACTTCATCGGAAGAGTTTTTTTCTCCAAATAATCAATTCGATTTAAACTAAATTAATCGAATCGAAGTCAAGTTTTTTTTCAAATACATAATTCGGTTCAAACTAAATTAATCGGAGTGAAATTGATTTCTCTCTATCAAAATATACACAGAAACAAATTTTGATTGGTCGTTTTCGGGTCTATCTTCACGTTGCGAGTTTCAAAGGTCCAATTGGGGGAAAGTGGGACCCGAGACAGCTCACGTGGGGGAATGTCCCAATCTGCCACATAAAGATGTCGTTATCTCTTTGGGGGCCTTCTGATTGGATGGGAGTATTTGGACGTCTCAACCTTCACTCTGCTTTCGGGGCATGCTATCACGGTCTCCCTTCCATGGCCCGGGCCCGCCCCGACTGCGGCAGAATGGCGAGAGAAATATCTATTAAATTATAACAAATACACAAAGGAGTGTTATTAAGCGTGGTTTAGAAATGGGATTGAGTTAAACTCAACTCCATTCTAACTATATATATATATATATATATATATATAATTGAATTGTAATAATAAGGTGGAGGGAGAAAATAAAAATATAATGATTGTATTGTTAAATTATGGGAAAAGTAGGAAGAAGTAATGAAAAGTTGAGAGAAAATAATGACTATATTGTTGAATTGTAGAAAAAGTAATAAATAGTTAAGAAAAATTAGTATTAAAAATCAAATTGAATAGTAGAATAAAAAAATTGAAGAAAAATGAAAAAACAATAATTATGTTGTTAAATTGAAGATAACCGGAGTTAAAGTGTTAGGGTAAAAAAAATTACTCTAAAACCAAATAAGACCTTAATCTTTCTTCAGTATGAAGTTACATCATTTAAGATTCTGTAACATATGTTTCTCATACAAATTTTGTGCTTGTCCCTGTGCTTCTCGTGCAATAGTATATAGACTATCTTTTGTAATATGGGTGACATTCTCATACATCGACAATTAAGAGTTTGTTATATCACATATACGTACTTAGAGTGTTGTCATTCTTGCAAAGTGCTTTGTTCAAATTGCAATGATATGCAGATGATGAGGGCCTGCGCGAGCTCCTGACTTCGGAATCCGAGCCCATGAGACATTTCGCACGGGCTCCTTTCCTAGTCCCCAACCTGACCCGACTGCGACAGACATATGGCACACGCACCCTGTGCCTATGCGTGTGCTTCCCCCCAACTTTCTCTTTTTTCCGAAGCCGGTAAAGTCCTGTTTGGGACGTCTATAAAGTTGCAAAGTGGGACACACTGTTGCTTTTACGTGGCGGGATGTGATTGGGATGAGTACTCTACTACAGCCATGTGGGCCTTCTAGGCTTAAATACTATTCCCCCTGCATATATACTGACCCACTATCTAGAGTCACGTGTGACATGACGTCGAGTCATACACTTGTTTCAATATTTAATTCAAGTATTTAATACTTTTATTATTTTTCATGAATTATACTAAATTCTAGATATATTAGCTAAAATATTAAACTCTTGAACTTAAAGTAAAAGTAATAAGCACTTGTATTAATCATAAGTATTAAAAGTACTAAATACTTGAATCGAAGTACTAAATACTTGAATTGAAGTACTTATATGTGTTATCATGACTTCGAGTCATGCTGAAATGATCCTTCATGAGGTGGAAATTACGAGCAAAAAATATTTTGACGCCGTGGGTTTGCACCTCATATATGTAATTACATAGTAAACATTCATCTCTTACAAGAAAAGAAAATATTAAAAGAGAGTGCATCTATTATGTTGTGTGATATCCCTAATCAGAATATGATACATTATTATGTGAGACTCACAACCTTTTCCTAATATATAATTTTTGCTGCATTTTTTTTTGAAATCTAATTGAAAGTTGCTCGCGCCACTTTTTCTTTTTCGATTGTATAATGAAATACAAATCCTAATATCGAATAAAACGATACGGATAATTTCACTGGGTATCGAACTTGTAACATTTTGGTTACCAGATGAGAGCGTGCACTACTATGTTATACTTTTTTTTAGTTTGTGCCACCTTTTCTGTTATTACTTATAATTAGATGTTCGCCTGCGCCACCAATGGGTTTTATTTAAAACCCATTCATTTTCCATAACTTATTCTACCGAAACAATATGGTCATAATTAATTAGAATTAATGAGTAAAAGACAATTTTTTAAGAAACAAAAGTAAGACCAAATATTGATGTTTTGACTTTATAGACTTTATATAATAGAATAGAAATTTTGCTTGCATTCATATATATATATATATATATATATATATATATTTTGTTACAAACGAGGCTCATGGGGCTAGTAAAATAAAATAGAAAACTTAATAACAAATAAAGGAGCCTCTTTGATTAAAATTGTGGTAAACATTGCTTTCGCAATTTCGGAAAATAGAGTATTAAGGTTTACTCCCCCACCTAGCAAATGTGTCTCATAGGATTCGAACTCATAGTCTCTTCTTAGAGTTTGAGGTTGCTTACTATTTTAACCAACAACTTATTAGTGCTAGTACTTATACTTTAATTGTGAATAATCTATTTTTGTCTTCCTTGGTTTAACTAATAATCTAATTTGGCAATGGAAAGGTGGGTAACAATCACATTCCCATTTCTTGCAAACGCAAGTATATACTGTGAAATTCACGAAAATTAACTTATGTACTATAAGGACTTGCGAAGAGATTGGCTATATTATAAATATGAAATGAAATGTTTTATTTGATTCGACAACTAACAACTTTATTTTATTTAAGGAAAAAAGACAAAAACTTCCATTGTGGTTTGGGATTGGGACAAATCACATCCTGTTTTTTTATTTGGGACAATTAGCCCCATGTGGTTTGCTCCGTCAGACATAGAGGATTATGACGTTAATTTTTTTTTTCATTTTCAGTCTTCAATCTTTAATTGGCGACCACAACCACTCCACAGAAGTCGTTTGCGACCTCGGTGGAGTGGTCGTGGTCGTCGATTGGCGGCTTCGACCCTGACACCTCCACCGAGGTCGTCGGTGCCCACAGAGGTCGCTGGCGACCAAGGCCTCGATCCTGATTCCCTTTGTTGAACTAAAATGAAATAAAATGAAAAGTTTAGGATATGAATGATAAAAGAAAAAGATTTATAATCAAAATGATTAAAATGTTAAAGATTGAGGACTGAAAAGGAATAAAAAATTAACGTCGTAACTCCCTATGTCTGACGGAGCAAACCACAGGGGGCTAATTGTCCCAAATAAAAGAATATAGTGCGATTTATCCCAACCCCAAATCACAATGGGAGTTTTTGTCATTTTCCCTTTATTTAATAATTGATTATGAATAATTTTGGGTAGAGTCGACGGCTAACAACTTTATTTCATTGTATTTGATTCTCGGGCCTGAGATTATTCCCGGTACTTGCCTTAGTACTCTATGAGGATCGTCCTGTGCAAAGGAGAAGATCCCTAACATTGCGAGATCTATGTTCGAGAATCTCAATATTCCATTTTTTTTATTCGAATGCATTTAGGACGTGTATTGTAACTACAATGGAATTGAATGGAATAAATTTCATAAAATGAAATGTAATTTTTTTTTTGCTGAATTAAAGGCTAGGTCGGGTTATTGGCCCGCTGTGGCTGCCCAACTATGAGAACCTAACCGCCACGGAATGTTCCTTTCGCCATAGCTCGCTAAGACTTTAGCCCAACTTAATCATCGTAGCCCCACCAACATACTAGTAGATTAAGTCAAATGCCCACTGGATTAAGCATTACGGGCCGGCCACCGCCATTCCATAATACATCTATAAAGTGGCGAGCTCTACGTTCTCAGTGAGGTTCGAATTCGTGATATTCAAGTGGAGCGCTTGGAGTTTAATCACTAGACCACCGTGCTAATGGTAAAATGAAATGTAATTTGTTTTTTCATTGTTTGATAGAAAAAGGTTTGTGAGACTAGTGAAAGAATAGGGAAATGCAAGATAAAAAGATATGAAAATTTCATCAGCATCTCTTATTTTCAAATTGGTGGCTTCCATCACTACACGAAAGACTCTTTTTCGAGTGAAAAGTAATTATAATAAGAGAAAGTGGCGATTTTTTTTTGTTTGAACCTGAAAATATGAAGGGGCGTGATTTAAAAAAGTGAACTTATCTACTAAGCTGCCATATATATATATATATAGATATAAGAAAGTAAAATAAAACATATAATACTTGTGTAACAATTAATATAACAATTAAATAGACATTACTCCTGTAATTGAAGGAAAGTTTATTCCATTAATTTGGAGGAAAAAAACTTTTTATCAATTGCTCTTTCATAGGGCCGACAGTATTTGACATGACATGGATACGATATGGAGTTAAGGGGGTTTGGCTTAAGGCTAAATGTATTTTGTGTCTAAACGGTCAAATCCGTTTAGACACGATAAATAAATATGTTTAAACGAGTTCAAATATTGTAATCCATTTAGTCACGATTAGATCAATTTATATTATGTGATATTGTATTAATAAATTTGTTTAGCACATTATATCAATTTATAGAAGAAAGTACATTAAAATCATCTAAATTTGTTTATGTAAATCACCCGTTTATGGTGCTTTTATCATGTTAATAATGTAGTAACATGTAACTAAAGTTAATAATGTCATATCATGTAGGTATAACATGCATATAAATGTCATAGAGTCATATTGTGTAGATAAGTATACATACACATCTAGACACGCTTAGTTAAACGGGTTAGACGTGTCGTATCTATGCCAACCTATAATTATACGTGTTGTGTTCGCGTTTGAAAATCATGATGCGTTAATTAAAAGTGTCGTGTTCGGATTTAGAGATTTTTGATACGAATTTATTCAAACACGACCTGTTTAAAATACGACACGACACAAATTGTCACTCCTATTCTTTCATACTTGGAAAGTGACATGAAAATGGAGTTGAATAATAAAATAGCATTTTCCGGTCCATTTGGGATATACTAGGGATACACACACATATATATATATATATATATACATATATACACCATAATTTAGAAAATTACGTAAAAAAAAAATCCCATGATGTGACGACCATGCCACAAATATATTTCTAACATATACCAAATATATTATGGATACATGTGGTCATTATAATTTACAACATTACATTATGATTTCATAATGTGAATATATGGCCCATATATATATATATATCCCTCATATGGTTCATTCTATTACAATATTCCAACCGCGGCCTTAAAGTATATAAAAATAAGAAATATAAAATTAAATGTCGAACCATATAACAAGATGATAAAAAATGAGTTTAAATTAAACCGACATTGCTTTTGGCTCAAAAGAAAAAAAAAATCATCTACATTGTTTTCAATCTGAAACGAAGAAATTCCCAGCTGCCTGCTGAGGCTGACGCTGACCTGAGTAATTGCTGAAATCAAAGCGTCAATTGTTGACTCTCGAGAAGGTTGACTTGTAGAGAGGGTTGACTTGACACATTTTGGCCGGGTCGAAGAGGAGAAACGGGCTTGGGCCTCCGCTTCTGGGCTCTGATGAAGGGCCCACCTTGAAGTCTTCCAGCGGTTGCTGGCTAGCTTCAGTCAAAGACGGCAACGGGGTTCTACTGTTTCAATTTAATTTCCTTCTTGAATCGTGGGCCACATCATATAATGGTCCTGACTCCTGCTAGACCTGCCTGAATTCTTCTTTTGCATGAGAGTTAATGATCCAAATATATATATATATATATATCAGCTTTGACTTTTTTTAAAAAAATTGACACGAAGTTTATTTTTTCACAAATGAACTTTGACTTTCTGATCATATTAGACTTTTATACTATTTTTCATCAATTTTGCTGACTTGGTGGAAATTGGTGTCCACGCAGTAAATAATATCGTGCCACTTCAGTAAAAATTTAAAAAAATTGAAGGAAAAAAAGTGAGAAAAGCATTGATCGAAGAAATGATGAGCCATCACCCCCTAATTGGAGTTGCCAATGACCCTAGAGGGCACTGACAAACCTAATTTGGGGAGTGGTGGAAGAGCAGAATTAGGAGAATTATCAAATTGGAGATTATCCCTATTTCAGCTGGGATTCTCTTGATTTTGATGGGTAGGGCGTTGATCTCAATCACCACCCCCTGATTGGGGTAGTCGACGCCCTCCGAGGTCATTGACGACCCCAATCGATGTCATGGTGGTTAGTCAGGGCCCTCACCCTTTTTTCGATCAAAATATTTCTCTCTTTTTATCTTTGAATTTTTTTTTTCTAACATGGCCTAACACTGTTTGCCACTTAATCACCATTTTTCATCACATCAATAAAATTGATAGAAAATCACACAGATGTCTAACTTGACAAGAAAATTAAAGTTCGTATTTTTTTTGGCAAAAAAATAAAGTATATGCCAAAAATGAAAAATGGATCAAAGTTCATGCTTTTTTTTTTGTTATTAATCCATTGTATGAAACGTCCACGGTCTTCCGAGCTTATAATGTCACAAAATTGAGATCCTAATACTTAGATCACACAAGCTAAACCATTACGTCGACAGCGGAATTAAAAATTTACCTGAATCAATTATAGAAGCAAGAGCACGAGTTGCAACCTTCCAAGTCGATACACGATCACCGTAATTTTATCTCTCATTTTGAATAATGAGGCTTCGAAGGGCGATTCCTTTAAACGTATGACCTAGGATCATAACCCCTCGATTACATATAAATGTCATTATTGTAATTTCTAATTTCACTCATTATAAAATTAGAAATTACCTTTTGGTATCTATGCATTAGATTGTATTTGACATTTCAACACTTAATTGAATTAAGTTTGTTTAATAAGAACAAAATAAAATTGACTTAACTTGATGATTAAGTAAAAAAGGTATTGAATGATTAAGTAGGTGGGAATTACTTACGGTGCGTTTGGATTCAGAGTTAAAGTAACTTTAATTTTGATTGTGGAAAATGACAAATGAGTTGGGATTATAAATTTGATTTGGAAAACGTGTGTTTTTGTTGTGTAGTGTGTTGAGTTAAAGTTAAATTTAAAATCAAAGTGATTTTAACTCTTAATCCAAACATGTATTCAATTGTTTTTTTTTGTCGGATCGTTCAGCAGGCTGATATTTTATAATATTTGCAGCGGTGCCCCTTAACTTTACATAATTTTCAAAATAATCCCATTTCAATTTTGGGATAATTGCAAGAGAAAAGGGGTGGGGGGTTGTGGTAGGGGGAGGAGGCTAGAGGGGCGACTTATTTGCCAACCACCAAAGCATCAATGAGGATGTCGGCGAGTCATGGGTGGCCACGTCGATGAGTCGCAGGTGACTACACCGGCATTGTAGTGGTCGGCCAACGAGCCACCATAACGGGTTCTTTATTGGATCTCCGCCCCTCTCTTTCTTCTTCGAAGAGAGAGAGAGGGGGCAGGGGATTCAGGGCTACGGTTACTCGTCGCCCGCCATTGTAGCCCATGCAATGTCGCTCGGATCCTCAGGGTTTGCTAGTGACTTCACTTGGCTGCAGTGGCCGGTGACAAGCCACCCTAGTCTTGGATCTTCGGCCTTCTCCCTCTTATCGGTTGAGACGGTGGCCACCCCACCTTCTCATCTCCGATCTTTTCAGATCGATTTTTTTTTTATTTTCAGATTTTCTTTTTCTCTCTCTCTTTTTTTTAATTCACTTGTGGTTACATGTTGAAATGCAAAAGTTTTGGGCCATTTATGACGGATAATATGAAATAAGATACAAGTAATTCACAATTTTCCAATCAAATAAGATTGACTTATTCTAGTAAGCACTTAATTCATTAAGTACTTAAAATTTCAGCACTTACATTTAGGTCTAAACAAAGATACACCTAGTTTTTTGACCCTCCTCTAATGTGACAATAGCAATTTTGTTGTTTTTATTTCAGTATGTGCATACGTAGGACTGATGAGAGTTTCTTTTAAAAGTTTTCATCCGAGAAAAAAAGGCATGTGAGTGTAGTGGCACATTCTCTCGTCTAAAAATTATATATTACATGTTTGATTCTTATCAATGAGACTATGATTACTTCTTTAGTTAGCTTTCTATTATTTTATACTAAATCCACAAGCCTCCCTTATAACGCGTAGAAAAAAGAAAAGTTTCATTCGGAAACACGGAAACCCCTGTTTCTTTGAAGGGCCCAGAGCAAGAGATATGGGCTCGGTTTCTGCTCCATGGACAGTCAGGCCCATATGGGGCGAGGCCCATTTAGAATTTTTAGGAAGTATCGAGGTAGGCTCAAAAGGGCATAAAAATTATAAAATATCCCGTCGTTGTCGGGTGTGTCGACTTTGTTACTTTCGTCGTCTTCATTGCTTCCGTTTTATGCGGCAGGTGGATTCTCTCTCTCCCTCTCTCTCTCGGTAAATGGCAATGGCGAGTCATCAGAGCCTCATCTTCACGTATGGCACTCTGAAGCGGGGCTTCGCAAACCATAAGCTCATGCAGGACCTGCTCTGCTCCAACGACGCTGTCTACCTCGGCCGCTACTCCACCGAACGCTCCTACCCCCTCGTCTGTGGCCCCTACGGCATCCCCTTCCTCATCAACCTCCCCGGCCAGGGCCACCGCGTCTCCGGCGAGCTCTACGCTGTCTCCCCCCGCGGCCTCTCCCGCGTCGACGATCTCGAAGGCACCACCGTCGGCTACTACGAGCGCCTCCCCATCCGCGTCCATTGCCTCGAGCAGAGCAATGGTGCCGAGCAGAACGGCGCCGGCCTCGTGATCGACGCCGAGGCCTACTTCGCGCACAGAAGCTATGGCGAGGATCTCTGGAGGAGATTAGGCCGGGTAGGGCTGGCCGAGTACACGGACACGAGGAAGTACGTGAAGCGATCGGACCGCCCCGATGGCTGGACCTTCATCGAGGGGATTAGGGCATTTGCGTCATCTGGCTGAATTGATTCTTCCGGCGACACACTTCGGAGAATCGGCAGGCAGGTCAGAAACATCTGTACTCACGATATATGATCGATTGATGTTCTGTCTATGATTGAGTCAATTATTCCATCGCATGCATGACTTTGAAAAACCTTATTCAAATCGAACTCCTGCAAGCTGTGGAATAAACAATTCCTCTAGCCATTACGATTCACTCATCTGTATGCGAAATGAATCGACGGTCTCGCTGTTTCATCAGTCGGTGTCCAACATCTAAATCGGGCATTCCGTTCGATCGCCGGCGCTCCTTTTACCTTTCAGAATTTTGATTTTTAATTTTATTTATTTTTTATTTTTTTTCTGGTGAGGAATGGCTCGGCTGGCTTACGGAAGTGTATTGAAGATCCTGACTGGGTCATTCCAAATTGTTAGGTCCCGGAGGAATGAATCACTAATCATTTTCGATCGTCGCATAGCAGTACATGATCACCGTACCGACCACGATTTGTCACATGATCGAGTTGTATGGCTCTATGGGGCCCCTCTGCATACTATGCTGCATTGTTATTAGGTCGTATCAACCGACTATTGTCTGGCCCATTGAAGGTTAGAGGATTTTGAGCATGTGATTGTAGTGCAGATCCCATTTCTTTATCGTAACTCAACATCCAGAAGTTGTCGGCGCACAAGGGATTTAATCCGGTAGAGACGCAGTGGAATCGTAACGGATGGATGAATTGGTATAGTTTATACAGTTGATCAAAGCGCCGATCGTCCTTTATTACGATTAACTGATGTGGAAGTATCTTTAATTTTATAATTTAAAGTCAACAACTTATACCGCGGAATTGGGAAGTATGCTTCAAATTCCATTTTGGTTGAATTCCTTTCATCCTAAGGCACGGTGGTTGGCTCAAACCACACTGGGCGTAATTATATAGATCCAAATTCCTTAAATAATTTTTTATTTGAATCATAACTATACCAAGACTCAAGGACATGGGGCCAATATCGTGATCACAATGAAATTACAGAGGAATATCATCCATTCGAAGCAGGTTCGGCAAATTGGATCTACTACTCGAAACACTATCATGTTACAAAACGAGTTGCATCTCATTAGTGTCGGAAAAACAGGTTTTGATACTGTCACATTCGCCCTTGATTCAAAAAATATATAATAAAAAAGGTCTATGAATTGGGTTTGGCATAGGATAAGCAGTTATTGACTGCCATATTCATTTCAATATATAATTGACAATGAAACGACTGTATATTTTCGAGGACAAATATAACCCTTATCTATACTTGGAAACTTTCTCTCTCTCCTACCAAATGCAATTCGTAGCATTAACTGTGAACAACTAAAATTCAATTTGATTTTGAAGTAATATTTATTACTTTATTTACTTTAATTTTATTTATCTTTAATTCAACAACACAATTATTATTTTTCATTTTTTCTTTCAATTTTTTTTTATCTTAACTACAATTCAATTTAATTTTTAATACTAAATTCTCTCAACTATTCGTTACTTTTTCCATAATTCAACAAAATAATCGTTAATTTTTTTTAACTATTCATTACTTTTTTTCATTTTTTTAATAATTCAACAATACAATTATTACAACCCCAAATAAATATAATTATTTATAGTTGGAAGTTAACTCCACTCCATTACCAAGCAAAGCCCTAAACACTTAAACCATGAAATCCTAAGATCCTATGTACTCAACCCCAAATTATAAACCTTAAACGCTAAAATTCTTTCTAAATTCTAGATCCCAAACCCTACAACTAAGAGGTACCTATAAATCCTAAAAATCTTAAACGTGAAATCGTAGGGCATGTTTGGTTTGAATGTCTGATTTTAACTTCACTTTGATTTTGATTTGAAGATGTGTTTTTCAAACATGTGGGCCCCATTATTCCACTGATCGTTCAAGCTCTATTGACTGGTAGGACAACCCTCACCCAGCCCCCACCTGAAGCTCTTCTCCCCCCTCCTTCTTCTTGAGCGCTTCAATCCTCCAATGCCCCGGCCCCCCTTAGTTCTTCCTTCTTCCTCAACGAAATCTTCGTACACGATTCCATCGTCAATCTAGAAAGCCCACACATCAGCTGGAAAGTGAAGCCGGCCCCTCCCTCCCCCCGACCGTTGCATACCCATGCCCGTGTCAGAGCGAGCACAGCAACCTCAACGACAGCTTCGGGCCCCTACCCTTTCCTTGTCTTTTTAAGCGGCCATTGCGCTCCGACTGATTGCACAGCAACATAGCACGGTAATTTCTCAGACACCTTCGAATTGCGATTGATTTGGAAACGTGATACGGATTAGGGTTCCGAAACGATTACTTTGCCGAAATCCTTCCTGGTGTTCCATGCTTACTTCTGAGTTGCATCCGGTCGTGACTTGTGGGTATTGACTGGCCATGGACGGACGTCTCTGGTCTTTGTTGATTGATGTCATTTCCAGCTCCTGGAACCTCCATTCAATCACTTCATCATTTCTGTTTTGCTTGGTTTTTATTGTGAATGATGTTTCATTGTCTGTGCGATTAATTGGCTGTATTTGTGTTACCTTGTATGATTCCTAGTAACATTGCTAGAGTATTGATGCTGATATCCAGAAGTCGCAAGCTTTGTATTGGCCGAATTTTCTATCTGTATGAACTTGGGAAATTTTTGGCATCAAATGACTGCAGTAGCTGTTTTTGTTTCAGTAAATCTTCTGATTACAGAGATGGGTGCCTTGTATGACTGATTTGGGTGTTCTGAAGCCTGTATGATTGATATTTGGGTGCCTTGCCTGTATGACTGATTCTTGGTGCCTTGCCTCTATAGTATGTGATTTATAAGTTGTCTGTGAGATGGCTCCCAAGGGTGAAGGGATAGTTGAGTGGACTGATGAACCTGAGTGTGCTTTCATTGACATCATGGTTGATAAGTTCCAAAGGACGCACACATCTGCTTGGAAAGGGAAGGACTGGGAATGGATGAATACGGAACTTGAAGAGAAATTTCCTGGTGTGACTCTTGGCACCGATAAGTTGAAGACAAAATCACGGCGGCTGAAGATTCAGTACTGTCAGTTCACAGAGCTCATTCAGCACACTGGAGTAGGTTGGGATGAGCAGACCAACATCGTCAAGGCGAGTCCTGAAATTTGGGATAAGTTTATCAAGGTACAATAACGATAAGTCTTCACATTTTTTTCGCATTTCACGCAAAGTCGTCATTATTAATTACATTTGCCCGGGACTAACATGCAGAGGCACAACAACTTCAAGGCTTTCCGATCAAAAGGCTGCAAGCATTATGAAGCCCTGCATCTATTGTACAGATCTGCTACAGCAACAGGTGGTCTACGAATTTCTTCTATTGACACACCTAAGAGCCCCCGATCTTATGCACGCATGGAAGAGCAGTTTCTAGCAGGACGCAATAGCCGTGGGAAAGAACCTATCGATCTTCAGGAGGGCTCCGGCGACAGTGATGACCCGGCTCGTGAGTTTGATGACCCTGTTGTTACAGGGTCCAGGCGTCGCATCAGGAAGAGAGGTTCGAACATGAACTCTCAGTTGCAGGACTTGATCGAGCTGTACAGGGAAAGTATGACCAAAAAGGACAAAGCCAAAAAATCTACTCCTCCGGAGTCAAAGAAGAGCAAGTCCGTGACGAGCCTCGAGAAACCAGAGAAGCACAACATCGAGGAAGCCATTGATGTGCTCAACGAAATGCGGGGAACAATTTCAATGAATGAGTATTTTACTGGTCTTAGCCGTATTACTGAGGATGAGCGTTAGCGTTGTGCGTTTGTTCGCATGTTCGATGAAGCTCGGCGTGAATGGTTACGCCGCCTTGTTGCAACTTGAAGGGCTGAACGCTCCTCCTCATATGCGTTTGTTAACTACTTGTTTGTTTTTCTTTTAAGACTCTACTTGTCAGTTTTCCCTTTCTGACTGCTTAACGAAACATTTTTGTATTTGCTATGATTGAACCTGCTTCACTATTTGCTTTGTGTGACTCTCTGTGATGTGGCCCTCTATGCTTTTGATTTGTGTTACAATCATTCTTGCCTTAGTCCTTTATGCACATATTTTTTGATAATCTATCCCGTTGTTTGTCGATATAGCTCGTCAACTTGAACAGAAGACACGATGACAACGCACAGTAACTCAGCACGATATGATGATGACTCAAGTGGCGAAGACGACAACAACCCAGGAGATTTGGCTGTCCTTCTTGCCATACAGGCTGCAACATCTGAACAACATATTCCCCGTAGCCGTCCATGTAGAAATTCACGTCTAAGAGGCAGACAGTACATTCACGAAGTGCTTTCAAATGAAACAAGGTGTTTCGAGAATTTCAGGATGGATCCTCACGTATTTCATAATTTGTACGACACATTAAGATTAAACTATGGCATTCGAACTACCAGGAATGGTACGACCGTCGAGGAGATGCTCGGAATGTTCTTGCTCGTAGTTGCACATAGTACTCGACTAGCTGTTGTTGTCGAACGCTTCCAGCATTCCAAGGAGACTGTCAGTCGTCTATTCAAGTTAATACTTGAAGGAATTCATTCCTTGGTGGCAACGTACGTAAGACCGAGGAACGTTGAGGAGCAACCCGAAATTCGGAGGTGCCGACAATGGTACCCATTATTTAGGGTAATTATCATACAACATTCGATAGTCACGTCTATTTTGTTATTACGTGCACTACAATTTTAATCATGACTTTTATTATTACTGCAGCACTGTATCGGGGCAATGGATGGAACACATGTTGCTGCTATCATGCCAGCTTCGGTGAGAGGTGCGTATCGCGATCGGAACGGTGAAATTACGCAAAATGTTCTTGCTATTTGTTCGCATCAAATGATCTTCACCTATGTCATGACCAGATGGGAGGGTTCGGCACACGACTCTAGAATACTTTCTGATGCCGCAACGGCACCTGCATTTCCCGCACCACGAGGTGGTAAGTTGTTCCAGCTCATATACCACGTTCTTTTGCCAAGCTCTCTTGCATTTCGATAAAAAGTGTTGCAACTACAGATATATAGTTTGTACATGTGTGCATGCAAAACAATATTATGTAGTTGATGCGGGCTTCCCAAATATTCCCGGTTATTTGGCCCCTTACAAAGGCCAACAGTATCACCGCAGTGATTTTAATCATGACAGTCCTCCAATGTCGATGGAAGAGCCGTTTAATCAGCGACACGCATCCATTCGTAATGTAATAGAACGGAGCTTCGGTGTTCTGAAGAACAGATTTGCAATACTGCGAACAATGTCGAACTACAGACCGATTCGCCAAGTTCTAATTGCGCAAGCCTGCTTTATGTTGCACAATTTTATTCGGATCAATAATTGTCATAATAGATTATTTGCGGAGTATGGTGACGCATGGCAATATTACGATGAGTTCCGCAACCCCCCTCACCAAAATGGAATCTGAAATGATGTAGACATGAGGAGTAGGGCGATGAATGTAGTACGAGACCGTATTGCAAATGAACTATGGTACGCTGAAAGAGGGGGAACATCGTAACATGGAAATAAATAGATGGTGTTGAGAATTTTGTAATTATGGAGTTGTATTATAATGGAGTGGTGTAAATATTTATGAATGTGGCTCATTATTTTGATTTTGATGAGTTTATTTGTTTTGTTATGAGTAAAGTTAAAATCAAAATCATGATTTCAAAATCAAACTATGAAACCAAACGCCACCATAAAATCCTAAAATTCTAAAATGAATTTGAAGTTTCAGGCGTCTTGTAAAACCTTTTGTTCATATGATTCAAAGTTAAAGATTTTAGGAAATTTTTTTTTCTATAGTCGGGTTTTCAATATAGTTGTAGCAGTAATTAAATTATGGTAAATTATATTTCGGTGGACTTAGTAGGGTTGTTTCCAAGAATAAATAAATGATATGTTTGACATTGAAAATATATGTGTGATCATTAATAATAGATAAATATGTATATGGCAACTCATGATTTCTTATCCTATGCCTTTAGGGTGTAGAGTAGAAAAAATCCCTTTGAATTTATATTCATATTAGTGGAACTTTTTGTATTTTTTATATATTATCTTTCCTTATTTCTGTCCGTTCACGAGCCTCTCTTGAAAAAGGGAAAAGAAAAGATGTCAGTGGACAGGCAATCATTGTATCGACCCACATATCTTGCGATTGAAGACTCTCTCCCTTACATAATCTTTGTCCATAATAGTCACTCGGCCCGTCAGCATGGGCCCATCGCCGACGCTCTATAAGGGGATGGCCAGCCGCACGGCCCAGGTATTTGCAGTAGGGCAAAATTATCACAAAAAGGCTTTGGTTTCAGAATTTTGCTAAATATTTATTTATTTATTTTCAATAAATGAAAGATTAGAAAGATACAATAGAAATCACAGACATCATTTAAGTTGGTTTAATCATTTCGGCACTTGTTTCCCTTAAGCATTGTCTCAAGATTGAGTCTTGTAAATGAAGAAAATTCATGCTGAGAGGGTTTTACCCCATAGTTGACCAACACAACTCGATGGGATTAATCTGAGGTCCATTGGGCTTTTCAACACCAAGGCGCACAAAAAAAAAATCGAACACAGAGAGAGAGAGAGAGAGAGAGTGACTCAGTTGGGCTAGCTACCTCCGAACCACAGGTTCAGGACCTTCAGGTCATCAACCAATCAGTGCGTGTTGTTCATCCAATATCGATGAATAACCACTAATCAACAATAATAAGTGAGAATTTGCATGAATGCGCCGTGAAACCCATTTCCAACTTAAAAGGCGTTTTGATTGGGATATATTTGAAAATTCATTGAAGCTATAGAATGTTTGGCCATGATTTAGCCTCTGCTATCCAGACCTAACGATCATGGAATATCAGTTCGATATTCTACTGGGCTACCACTCTTCTAGCTAGTCAGAAGGCCTGTTCATTGATGAGCGTTTGCTATATGACAGCAAGTTTTATTCCTACCAGAAAGAAGCGCTTTCCCAATGATGTTCTTGCTAGTTCAAATCAGCTAAGCATATTCTACAATCATGACGAGCAGCGAGAATAATTTGGAACCGGTGATGATCGAGATCTATAGAATTCAGCATCGGGTTTGATTGAACTTTTCCCCTCGTATCGATCTCCGGTCTGGAGGCCCCAGTGGCAATGAAGTCTCCAAGGACGACAATGGACAGCGGGATGTGTGCCGAAAGAATGTTCTTATCACTTCAAGCGTGTGGGGATAAGAAAAGGATATCCCACTAAACCTACAAAATTTTAGGTCGCAGCATGTGAGTACCCACTACTGTTCCCAAGCCAGAGTTGGCAGCAGCAGCAGTTGAAATATAACCAAACACACGAATTTCCGAGTTTAGTGTTCGAGCGCAAAATATATATCACAAGGACGACAAGTCCGTGTTTCATGAATGAAGACTATCACAAAGTGATCTCAACCTATCATGCACGGAGTACTCTTTCCTTCAGACGGGATACTGTCGAAAATGGAGAATCAGCATTGCCCGCGCTTGGGTTCTCTAGAACCCCGTTGTTGGATGAGGATAGCGCCCATATTTTCGTATCGTTCATGATCTGCTCGATACACATCCACTGAGACCATGATTTAAATGTGTATTAATCAACTCATTCTTATGTCATCCGCAAATTGCTTGTGTTTGTTTGCAAGGAGAAGGATAATGGTTTGTTAATTAAAGTGTATATGCGTGTCTCATTGCTCTTTGCTCTTTCACTGCCCCCCTAAGGCACGGTGGTTGGCTCAAACCACACTGGGCATAATGATATAGATCCAAATTCATTCTTTAATGTTCGATTTGAGTCATAACTATACCAAGACTCAAGGACATGGGGCCATTACCCTGATCCCAATGAAATTATAGAGAAATATCATCCATCCGGAAGCAGATTCGGCAAATTGGATCTAGTACTCGAAACACTATCATGTTACAAAATGAGTTGCATCTCGTCAGTGTTGAAAAACAGGTTTTAATACTGTCACATTCGCCCTTGATTCAAAAAATATAAAATAAAAAATGATCTGTGAATTGGGTTTGGCATAGGATAAACAATTATTGATTGCCATATACATTTCAATCTATCATTGATAATGGAACAACTATATATTTTCAAGGACAAATATAACCCTTATCTATACTTGGAAACTTTCTTTCTCTTCTACCAAATGCATTAATTTTGAACAACTAAAATTCAATTTGGTTTTAGAGTAATATTCGGGTGCGTTTGGATTCAGAGTTAAGTAACTTTAATTATGATTTTGATTTTGATTGTGGAAAATGACAAATGAGATGTGATTATAAATTTGACTTGAGAAACGTGTGTGTTTTATTGTGTAGTGTGTTGAGTTAAAGTTAAAATTAAAATTTTTAACTTGGAAAATGTGTGTTTTTGTTGTGTAGTGTGTTGAGTTAAAGTTAAAGTTAAAATTTGGTGTTTGGGAATCCAAAAGGCCCTTCATTACTCTATTATATTTTAACTCCACTTATCTTCAATTCAATAATATCATTATTATTTTTCCTTTTCTCTTTAATTTTTTTATCTTAACAATAATTTAATTCAATTTTTAATACTAAATTCTCTCAACTATTCATTTTTTTTCATAATTTAACAAAACAATAATTATTTTTTCTCAATTATTCATTACTTTTTCATAATTTAACAAAACAATCATTACTTTTTTCTAAATTATTCATTATTTTTAGCAAATTAATAATTTGATCATCAAGAGATACATGTTACATCAAATCTGATCTCAAGAAATATTTTACATCAAATTGAACCTTGACGTATTAAATATATATCAAATGGATCCTTCCGTCAAACTGTCGTCCAATAATGAACGGAAAATCTAGTATGGCATGGTTGATTGTTTTCTTTCATTTCTTTTATTATTCATCATTTCTTTCGGGAGTAAAAAAAAATATTTCCAACAGTCCTGATCGCTCGCTCCTTCTTCGGTTGGTGGCAGCTCATCCTTTCCAATTTCACCTCCCTCCTCTCGTCCTTCTCCTCCTCCCTTCACTGGTCCTCTCACCCCTTCCTCCTCTCTTTCCTCTCCACCCTCTCCTTCCTCCACTCCCTCTCCTTACAATGCTCCCTCTCCTTCCGATTCATCCCTGACAAACTTTCGATATTTCTTGCCCAACGTATTCAAACAAGATATGTACAGTTAACTCGGAGACGCTACTTCATGGCAGAGCAATCGGCAGGTCCGATTCAATTGGAGCTCCAATCGAAATTCAGAGGAGATAAGGAAAGGGGATAGGGACTCTCGACAAGGGGATAACAATGGCGATTCGTCGACGAGTTGATGAGCTGCGGGTGAGAGGGAGAAGAGAGAAGGGAAAGAGAGAGAGAGGGAGAGAGAGAAACGAGAATGAGAGAGGAGAGAGAGACAGTCGTGCTACTAAGAGGGAGGCCGAGATCGGGGAGGAGACATATAAGATCTATAGAGCACCAGCGGGGAGAGCTCGGGATGGAGCTACCAGAGATCACTGGAGGGGAGAGCTCGGGAGGAGATGGAACAGATCTTTCCCTCTAGCATGCAAATCACAACACATGTTGCTCAGGAGTCCAACTAGGGAGATCAAGATAGCAGCAACTTCAGCACAACACAACTCGGAGGGCTGGCATAGTTGGGGAGCTCGACCTTCAGCTCGAGCTCGGAGGGTAGAGGGCAAACCTGAGATGGCAGAGGGACGGCTCGGGAGCTCAGGGACAGAGGGCTTTATGTTAGAAAAAAATGGAAAATAATAAAAAAATTGGAAAAAAAAATCAACGAATGCCATAGATTTAGATGCCGCATTAGACTTTTCTGTCCATTATTGAACGGCAGTCTGATGAAAGGGCTCATTTGATATATACTTAATCTGTCAATATTCAATTTGATTAAAAAATTTATTGATGTCATATTTGATAAAACATGCATTTCTCGATGACTAAATTGTTAATTTACTCTTTTTTTCATGTTTTCTCATAATTTAACAACATAATCATTATAACTCCAAATAAATATAATTATTTATAGTTAGAATGGCGTGGAGTTAAACTCCACCCCATTCCCAAACAAAGTGCAAAACACTTTAACCATGAAATCCTAAGATCCTATGTACTAAACCCCAAATTATAAACCTTAAATACTAAAATTCTTTCTAAATTCTAGAGCCCAAACCCTACAACTAAGAGGTACCTAAAAACCATAAAAATCTTAAAAATGAAATCATAAAATCCCAAAACTCTAAAATGAATTTGGAGTTTTAAGCTTGTTGTAAAACCTTTTGACTTTAGGTTCATATGATTCAAATTTTAAGATTTTAGGATTTTTTTTCCATAGTTGGTTTTTTAATATAGTTGTATTAGTAATTAAATTATGGTAGATTATATTTCGGTGGACTTAGTAGGGTTGTTTCCAAGAATAAATAAATGATATGTTTGACATTGAAAATATATGTGTGTGATCATTAATAATAGATAAATATGTATATGGCAGCTCATGATTTCTTATCCTATGCCCTTAAGTATAGACTAGAAAAAACCCCTTTGATTTTATATTCATATTAGTCGAACTTTTTTGTGTCGCTTTATATTATCTTTCCTTATTCCTATCAGTTCACGAATTTCTCTTGAAAAAGGGAAAAGAAAAGATGTAAGTGGACATGCAATCACCATATCGGCCCACATATCTTGCGATTGAAGACTCCTCTCCCTTACAGAATCTTTGTCAATAATAGTCTCTCGGCCCGTCGGCATGGGCCCATCACCGTAGCTCTATCTGCAACGGGATGGCCAGCCGCATGGCCAAGGTATTTGCAGTAGGGCGAAATATGCACATAAAGGCTTTGGTCTCAGAATTTTGCTAAATATTTATTTTCAATAAATGGAAGATTAGAAAGATACAATAGAAATGGCAAAGATCATTTGAGTTGGTTTAAGCGGTTCAGCACTCGTTTTCCTTAAGTAAGGTCTCGAAATTGAGTCTTGTAAATAGAGAAAATTTACGTTAGGAGGGCTTTACCTTATAGTTGGCCAACTCGACTCGACGGGATTAATCTAGGGCCTATTGGGCTTTCGGAAACCAAGGTGCATAAAAAAAAATTGAAGAGAGAGAGAGAGAGAGTGACTAAGTTGGGCCAGCTACCTCTGAACCACCGGTTTAGGACCTTCAGGTCATCAATCAATCAGTGCGTGTTATTCATCCAATATCGATGAATAACAACTAATCAACGATAATAAATGAGAATTTGCGGGACTGCGCCGTGAAACCCATTTCCAACTTAAAAGTGTTTTGATTGGGATATATTTGAAAAATCATTGAAGCTACATAATGTTTGGGCATGATTTAGCCTTTGCTCTATTGCAAATTTATGAGCCGGTCCGGACTTCTTGTGCCCTGCCACCCAGACCTAAGGATCATGGAATATCAGTTCAATATTCTACTGGGCTACCACTCTTCTAGCTTGTCAGAAGGCCCGTTCATTGACGAGCGTTTTCTATATGACAGCCAAGTTTTATTCCTACCAGAAAGAAGCGCTTGCCCGATGATGTTCTTGCTAGTTAAAAAATCATGATGAGCAGCTAGTATGATTTGGAACCAGTGATGATAGAGATCTATTGAATTCAGCATCGGGTTTGATTGAACTTTTCCCCTTGTATCGATCTCCGGTCCGCAATGAAGTCGCCAAGGAGGACAATGAACAGCGTGATGTGTGCAGAAAGAATGTTCTTATCACTTCAAGCGTGTGGGGATAAGAAAAGGATATCCCACTAAACATACAAAATTTTAGGTCGCAGCATGTGATTACCCACTATTGTTCCCAAGCCAGAGTTGGCAGCAGTAGTAGTTGAAATATAACCAAACACACGAATTTTCCGAGTTTAGTGTTCG
Source organism: Punica granatum (assembly GCF_007655135.1). NCBI lineage: Eukaryota > Viridiplantae > Streptophyta > Magnoliopsida > Myrtales > Lythraceae > Punica > Punica granatum. The sequence continues at coordinate 45,180,434 of NC_045127.1, forward strand.
AGCGCAGAATATATATCACAAGGACGACAAGTCCGTGTTTCATGAATGAAGAATATCACAAAGTGATCTCAACCTATCATGCACGGAGTACTCTTTCCTTCAGACGGGATACTGTCGAAAATGAAGAATCAGCATTGCCTGCGCTTGGGTTCTCTAGAACCCTGTTGTTGGATGAGGAGCGCCCATATTTTCTTATCGTTCATGATCTGCTCGATACACATCCACTGCGACCATGATTTAAATGTGTATTAATTAACTCATTCTTATGTCATCCGAAAATTGCTTGTGTTTGTTTGCAAGGAGAAGGATAATGGTTTGTTAATTAAAGTGTATATGTGTATGTCTCATTGCTCTTTGCTATTTGCTCTTTCACTGCCCCCTTGTTTAGATTTATCAAGAAGAAAGAAATTAAAAGACGAAGAAAAAGAAAAAAGTCGGAGTATTTGGTGAACTATTGAGATTGGACAATAGCACCATCAATATGACCGATCATAATTAACCTGTTTGATTTCAAGATTCTATTTTAGAATCACAATTCTAACTTAACTTTATCTATTATAAAACAAAATAACTCATATAAAATCAAAGAGTGGACCCCATTTATACCACTTTTTTCCACAACAAAACAACATAACTCATACAAAGTCAAAGGACGAGCCCCATTTATTCCACTCAAAATCAAAATCAAAATCTGATTTTAAAATCCTACTATGAAACCAAACGCAACCTAAAGCTACATAACTACTCCAGTGCTATTGGCTGTATTTGCACCAGTACGCATATCACATGAAGGGGCCAAGTCAAATGACCGAAATCTTTTGGTAGGGTGATGAATTGTGGATTATTTTAGCTTTGACAATCGAGTTTCCTGACTTTAAGTTCCCGATCTCTCTCATTGTCCATGCCGCGTTTTTGGATAGAAAGGACCGGATTGAGTAGAAGTATGCACTATATATAAAACTGACCCTGCAGCTTACATGCCATACACAATTACATGTTCTCTTGCTGGTTGTTTAAACTTGATATGCATCTTCTTGATCTGAAACGTTAACTCAACGGGGAATTCAACCAGCAGAGCATAAAGCTAGTGCAAAAGGTTCATCCATTCGAATCCAAGTTTTCTCTATATGAGGGTGAACACATAGAATAATACAGTTAGGTAGCATCACCTTATAACTGTTCAGCTCAAATTCTCAGCTGCACCAGCAGCATATATATTGCAATAATATATATACACTATTTTGCTATTTTACAAAGCATCGAGCTCCATATCTTGAGCCATCGTCGTATAGTACTCGGGTTTATATTGAAGAGGAACTACATGACTTCGATACTAAGGTGATTGACTCAGATATATGTCTAGCGTGCGTTCATCTAAGCATTGGTTCAAGATCAGACAAGGGACATGGTCCGTATCGTGAATATGTATCAGTGCATACGCTCTCAGACCGAAAATTTACCCTCCAGATTAGCCATTTGCAATAATTTGGCCAGATTTGTTCGAATGGAGAAATATGGATCATAATCTTTTTTTTTTCTTGGTAGCAATATGGATCATAATCATGTGTATACAAAACTATATATTATATTATCAGTGGGTTAATTCAACTATTTTTGAGCACCTATTTTTCTTAAGTAGAAGTCCTATATCTGAGTCTTATAAATATAGAAAATTCACGATTTAGATAACTTTACTCCCTTAATGAGACAACCAAGTTTGAAGTCATGACCTATTAAACTTCCGGATACAAAATGGTGCAAACCCGGAAACTATATTATTATATTAATGCATGTTCGAATGTGATGGACAGCAAAATCACACTATTTTAATTAGGCTACTGATCGATGTCCTCCTATATACTGTTAGTGGGTGTGAGTGTTGTAATTGGACCATTTTCAGTGGCAGACGGCACCCACTTTCCCTCCCTTTTTGCATGTGCCATTCCCTTTGAGACGCGCTTTATCGATGGCCTCCACCCCATCCTCCCCACTTATAAATACCTAGCTTGCACGAGCCATTTGATCATCACAAACTAACGTACTCTCTCATGGCTATCTACAAAACAGTCTCGTGTGCTGCCTTGTTCATGTTTCTAGCGGTGGGCATATGCTCCGCCACTCGGGCGCTCCTCACTTTTCCAGTCCCGGAGTACACTCCTGAAGTTGGCCATTATGGTGGTTATGGTGGTGGAGGTGGGTCCGGCGGCGGCGGAGGGTATCGGGCCGTAGGGGAACATGGGTATCCTGGCGGATATGCGAGTGGTGGTGGGAGTGGAGAGGGTGGTGGCGCTGGTTACGACGGTGCTGGAGGGCACGGTGGTGGAGGAGGCGGTGGCAGTGGTGGTGGAGGCGCTTATGGTGCCGGGGGTGAGCATGGGTATGGAACTGGTGGTGGTGAAGGGGCTGGTGGTGGATACGGTGCGGGTGGCGTGTACGGAGGAGGATATGCCGGTGGTGCTGGTGGTGGAAGTGGAGGCGGAGGTGGTGGAGCATATGGTGCAGGAGGTGCCGGTTATGGAGGTGGCCACGGGGGTGGCGCCGGTGGTGGTTATGCTGGAGGAGCCGGTGGTTATGCTGGAGGGGGTGGTGGAGGGAGTGGCGGAGGAGGCGGAGGCGGATACGGGGAGGGGGGAATACATGGAGGTGGATATGGCAGCGGAGGCGGAGCCGGTGGAGGGTCCGCTGGTGGTGCAGGTGGGCATGCTGGAGGTGGCGGCGGCGGCTCTGGTGGTGGTGCTGGTGCTGGTGGAGGATATGGGGGCGCCGGTGGGGCAGGGTATGGTGGTGGTGCTGGTGGCGGTCAAGGGGGTGGCCATGGTGGCTACATCCCTTGAATGGCATAAACGCCTTCTCACCCCATATATGGTGATTTATGAACCCTAAAATGGGAACACTCTCTTCTTGCCCTGAGAAATAATAAAATTAATTCGGGCAAAGGCGAGGCTCGAAAGCTTTGATAATAAGAACTGTTAATGGGGAAAACACTAATATGTATTTCATGATGGCAATTTGTGATACATGGATTCAATATTTGGGATAAAATTCTGTTGTCGATCATCTTAATAATATTATAATTTTAATTTATGAGCATGTCAATTATTTGTTGCCGGTGATCTTTGCATGATGCCGACTAGAATCAGTCCAATTCATATGATGTGGAATATTTATATATCACGAAAGTTCAAATCAATTATTGCGAAAGGATAGGAAGATAATCAAGACAGAGAGATGGATGTTATTTGTTGATTCAAATGTCACAATGGGCGATGCAATAATATCAATGTATATATATAATAATAAACAAATTTCCTATTTCTCGCGCAGTGATCTCCCAAAGATAAAACATCATAAAGTCACGTTATCTCTTACAGATTCTCTCATGCAACCATATCGTCATTTTAATTTTGTAAATACTAAATGAATATCTGCACATTGCGTTGACGTTTTGTTAATTTAATTTTTAATTATATTTGGTACATGCAATATTATGAAGAATGAATAAATTATTTAGAAATATTCTTTAGGGGAATATTAAATTAATTATATTGTAGTATGTAATTTGTTTTGTTTTGTTTCATATATTAATGATAGAACATAAATATAGTATTAGATGGAGTATTAGTGATTAGAACATAAATTTAGTACATGCAATATTATGAAGAATATATGTACCTTAAACTTATCTCTAATTTTTTTCCAATGAAATTATTATTGTAATTATAGTAAATGTTCTCTGAATGCATATTCGTTTTTTATTTAAAATGAAATGGTAGAATGAATGTTGGTAATTTTTCATAAATATTTTAAATAAAAGGAAATAAGAATGGATATTCAACAAAGAAAAGTTTAGTAGCAAATATGGATCTTTTGTAATTTTAGAAACCTTCGAGGGCACTTGGATAAGTAAAGCTGGGAAATTAATTTTAGCGAAAAAGAAAAGTAGTGGATAATTATAATTTGCAGCACAGATTATTGTTGCATCTCTCCGTTCAATATTACCCGAAAAAAAAAAAACTCACCGTACAATTTATTCGTTCTGTCACTGCCGATTTCTGCATAAAATGGAGGAATGGAGGAAACTTACAGATCAGCTTCCTCATGTGGAATCGATTCTATGGATGTCAATTATATATGTTATTCTCCACGATACGGAAAATCAACTATTTATTAGAAGGGATTTTTATTTAAAATGACCCATAATTTATTTATTTTGTCAAATCTATCATATGTTTTTTTTATCAAATCTATTTCATGATTTGTTTTTTACATCAAATCTATCCCGACGTTATCTTTTCTGTCAACATTTAATGGCCATGCTGACGTGGCATGTGGAGGGATAGTGGGCCACACTTGTCAAGTGGGCGCCACGTCAGCGCGGTCGTTAGATGTCAACGGAAAAGATAATGTCGGGATATATTTGATACAAAAAGTAAACTATGGGATATATTTGACCAAAAAAAGCATAGAATAAATTTGATAAAACGGATAAATCATGAGTCATTTTAGATAAATTCCCCTTATTAGAATAATATAATGTATACACTATATTTAGCATATATAGACGTATATCCTCCAAGTAGATATTGTCACGTCATCAGACTACTATATTAACATATATAATATATTAGAAGATCATTTAATGAAAAATTATGAATACATATTTTCAAGGGTTAATTATGCCATATAATTTAACGTTTGAAGGAATTTTTAGTTCTAGCACAAACTTAATTTTTTACTTGAGATATCTCAACGTTGATGTGTTGGTTTAACATCTATTTCGACGCTAATTTCCCGTCTAAAATTGACGGAATTGCACACGTGGCACGTTAATTTTGTAACGTTGCTTACATATGCTGGTATGTGGGCCCCCATTTGCCACGTTTCTCTCTTCCCGCCCATTCCTGCTTTTGTCTTTCTTTCTTCTGCCTTCCACTTTCCCCGTTCCTCCAATCTTTCACTCCTAATCTCCTTCTCTGTTTCTTTTCCATCGAAAATTGGAGAGGGCTTTTGCAATTCGGGTGTGGTTGCATTGATCAGTTTAGGATTGTGTTTATTTGGTGTGGTGTGGAGGGCGAATTTGAGAGTCATTTTGAGGTTAGGGTTTTTCGATCTAAGTATAACTTGCTAAGTTGGAGGTCCACTGGTAGTTCATGGCTTTCCACAGAGGAAGCTGACTCGGTGCTCCTCATTTGTAGCAACACGGAGCTGGTGGTCCCAAAGGGCATTCAACTGAAGGTTGGTGATTATGTTTTTGGATTCTTCACTATTAGGTGAACCAGTTGTCTTTTGCTTTACTACGTTGGGAGCTGCTTATTGTCTCTTTCTTTATTGCTTTGGATGATGATAAAATGCTTAAAAAATTGCTACTTGCATGCAAGAGCTTGTCTCGACTTTGTGCCATTCATTCTTGTATTAAAACTGACAATGTAAGTTAAAAACTTACTATTTATGTGTTTTGCTTCATGAAGTAAACAATTGATTGAACTTTAACTGCATCATGTCACCAATTGAAATCATTGCTTGATGCATGAGCAGGGGAATCCAGTTTGGCTTAATTCTTCACCACGGAAGGTTAATGCAATTTAAACCTCATGTGAGGTATTTAGGAGGTGTAAAAATCGTAATAGCTAAAGAGAAAAATAACATGTCATGGTTTCATTTGAAAGGAATGTTGGACGAGTTTGGTTACAAAGAGCCGAGGAAGATGTGGTATTTACTCCCTGAGAAATGTTTGGAGACTGGTTTGAGAGAATTGAATACAAATATAGAGGTGTGGGAGATGACTAAGCTTGGGATAAAGCATGAGATGATAGCGGTATGTGTAGAAACTGATAAGAAAGATTATGATAATGATGATGTTACCGATGCTATTGATGGTGTTGTTCCTGATAGTGCCATGGTTGGGGATGGTGGTGCGGCTATAGATGGTGGTGAGGTTGAGGAGGGGGTATTGCCATGGATAATGAGGATGAGGATGATACTGAATATTGTTCACTTAAAGAAGAGGAAAGTGATGCCTACTCAAGTGCTGATGATGAATATAATAGTGACAATGAAAATGACGAGAGTGATGAGCAGGCTGCATATGATGATAATGAAGTCACCCCTGATAATAGTGCTTATGAGGGTGAATGCAGTAGAAGTTCAAAAAGGTTGATGACTTGTTTCGTTTGCAAATGTGATTTTAAAATCATAATTTTAACATAATTCTACCCACAACAAAATAAAATATCTCATATAAAGTCAAAGAGTGGGCCCATTTATATCACTTTTTTTCACAACAAAACAAAATAACTCATACAAAGTCAAAGGGTGGGCCCCATTTATACCACTATTTTTTAAAATTAAAATATGATTTTAAAATCCTATTTAAAAACTAAGCGCAACATGAATGTCTTCAATCCCAAGTGTGATATAGCAAGTATAAAGTTTCAATCAGGATTATGTTTTACAGGTCCTAAGGAGTTCATACGTGCTCTGAAGAATTATGCCATTTACCATGGGTTTTCTCTACGTTACTTGAAGTCTGGAGAAAACAAGGTGGATGTTGTATGCAAGGTAAACTGTCCATGAAGGATATTTGCTGATTGGACACAGAAGAATAAGGCTTTTCAAGTCAAAACATTGATTGACGTGCTCTCATGTAGTAGAGATCCAAGAAACAATCAATGCACATACGATTGAATAGGAGGACATTTCTTAGAAAAGTTTCGACTGAATATGGATTATAGTGTTACAGATTTGATGAAGAAAATCAACATTAAGTTTGGGATTATGGTTTCAAAGGGTACTTGTTATAGGACTAGGGTACATGCGAGGGAACTGATTCGAGAGAGTATAGAGGAGCACTATCACTTGCTGCCTGTGTATGCGAATGAGTTGAATAGAGCATATAAGAACAACACATTTGATCTTGCGCATGAAAGAGGGGCGGCTGATCAGCTTGTAAGATTTAAGAGAATGTATGTATGCTTTGATTCCTTGAAGACGGGGTTCCTTCAGGGGTGTAGACCAGTGATTGGTGTAGATGGGTGTTTTATGAAATCTAAAAGGAGGGGGGGCAGCTTTTAAGTGCTATTGGTAGAGATGGGAAAATTAAATGTTCCCGATTACATGGGCAATCGTCGAAGGAGAAAATGAGGGGTCTTGGTGATGGTTTATACAACATTTAAAGGAATACTTGGGTATCATGGATGGACTTGAGTGGACTTTCATCTCTGATCAACAAAAGGTAATATCTTCTTTTCTCGGATTTTTGTGAATGTTTTCCTTCTTATGAGGTTTCTTTGTTACTAATTGTGAATGTATTATGATACTGCAGGACCTAGAGAATGCAGTAAGATCTTTGTTGCCTAATGTAGAGCACAAAAATTGTGCTAGATACTTGTATGCTAATTGGAAGAAAGGCATGGAGGTCTTGCAATGAAATCAACCTTCTAGAGAGTTGTCAAGAGTACCACTATCACAGGGTATGAGAACACAGTGGCTGAGATGAGAGCTCTAGACTCGGATGCAGCTGATCAGTTTAAGAGGATTAGAGTGATGAAGTTTTGACGTGCTTTTATAAATGAATGGCCCAAGTGTGATGTCATTGACAACAACATCTGTGAGCATTTTAATAACTTCATCATGTTTGCTAGGTCTAAGCTTATCATAGATATATTGGAAGATATTAGAATTGCAATGATGTCGAGATAATAGAGAAGATGGATAAGTGTCTGGCCTCAACTAATGAAATATGCCATAGAGTAAGAAATGTGCTTGAAGAGAATATGCTTAGCTCTAGATTTTGTGATCCCACTCACGGTGGAGACTCAAATTTCGAGGTTGGCCACTTTAGAAATAGATTTGTAATAGACTTAAAGGCCAAGACTTGCACATGTAGGAAGTAGAACCTCACAGAAATTCCATGCCCCCATGCTATTAGTTGTATCCACTGATTAAGGGAAAGTCCTGAACAATATGTCAACAAGATGCTCAAAAAGGAAATGTACTTTCAAGCCTATGCACACACACTGAGCCCTTTGAATGGTCAGAATTTATGGGGCAAACCAAGAGGAGATCTTGTGTTCCCTCCCAAAGTGAAGAAACAACCAGGGAGGCCAAAGAAAACAGAAATAAAGATGCAAGTGAATGACACCCCACTGCTCAAAGACTTTCTAAGAAAGAAATGGAGATGAGTTGCAGCATTTGTCACCAATATGGTCACACCCAGAAGTCATGCAAAGAGAAGGACAAGCAACCGACTGAAGCAACTCTTGTAGTAAGTTTTATTTATTTTTTTTTGATTTCCTTATGTTTTCAATTAAACTTGAGTCAATTTTATAATTGATGCATGAACAGGCTAGAGAAAGAGACCATGCTGATAATGCGAGTCAAGTGGACCAGAACATGAGCAGTCAAGTTACCATAGATCATGTCATGGTTCAGGAGATAGACCAGACCAGGGGCAACCTAGCTACCACAGAACATGGTCAGTTTTCTGGATATGGAGGCAAGACTAGCATAGAGCAGCGGAAGGTCACAAAAGCGTCCAATGTGCAACCCTTATGAAGGCAGACCAAAACTTCAGGTTGGTACTTTTCCATTTTTCTTGATAATCTCCATTTTCATGCAAATATGTCAGTATATACAATGTCATTATATATGCAGATTCGAAGGAATAAACCATCTCAGTCAAATCCACAAAAGGCATCCAGAATGGATTCTATTATTCATAGAGAAATGGCCCAAGCTAACAAAGGTTTCGGTGTGCTACATTGAGAAATTAGAATGACTTATATTCATGTAAGTATAATCAATTGCTCTATATATACAGTAAAACTGATTGGAGGATATTTACATGCTCGTATCTATTCTATTAATTGCCTTGTGAGCAGATGAGGATGTCATACATGGGCAGGCTTTGGGGGCAGTTCAATAGTCCAACACATGTGCAAGCGTGACAACAAAGCAATTCATCAGTGCAGTCCACATCCCACCAGGAACCCAAGCACCAGCAGAGAGACGACCATGAAAAGGAGCAGTCCAGGCCGAGAACAAGGGCGCAAGCCCGAAAGATTATGGCTGATACTAAACAACGAAAGAGAAAAGAGTAATTGGTTGTCATAAATTGCTCATTTTGTTAGATTGTCTCATTTTGGTTGAATTGTAGTTGATTGTCTTGGTAGACTGGTAGTTAGGGAGTCTGGTAGATTGATAGAATAAAATTTGGTCACTTTGGTGATGCTTCTTGTAAATATATCAGCCATCTTTATACATTGTGGTGTCCAATACTTGTGACTGGTCTTATGTCACAGAAGGAACAAAGTACTGTCTATACATTTTGGTAGATTGAATGAATCAATGACAATTTGCCTTGTAAGTTCTTTCAATACTGAGTTTTGTCGAAAATCCTACTCTTAATTATTTGATGAAAAGCAATCATCATCTTTCATTTCACCATACAAATGTAAGACATACAAATTTAATAAATGGGTTTTTACCTAAAATAGCCCATGGTTTATCCGTATGTGCTTGCAGTGATCATTTTTCCAATGCAGTTACATCATAATCACAAACCCCAATTCATTAGAACAGAGTGCATCTTCTCTTTTCTGATCACACCATATTTGTACCAATAAAAGGATGAGCAAATGGTTGAGCAGACATAAGGTAATCCACACAGAGACTGAAGCTTGAGCAAACGTGCGCTTGTGAGTCCACGGTCGACATCGAGGAGAAGCCTTGCTGCAGCGATGAGAGCATCGACGATGTCTGTGCGCGCCTGTGGGAGGACCTCTATCTCTCTCTCTCTCTTCAAGCTCATTTGTCTTTGTTCGAGCCCCTCTGTCTTTATTCGACGTCCTGTGCCTTTGTCCGAGTTCCTGTCTCTCTCTTTGCTCTCTCTAATCTACATACACAATGCAGGGGAGAGAGCTTCCTTTGGAAAGCCACGAACTCCTAGTGGACCTTCACTCAGCAATCGGAAAATCCTAACCTCAAAATGACTCCCAAATTCGTCCTCCACACCACACCAAGCAAACACAATCCTGAACTGATCAATGCAACCACACCCTAATTGCAAAAGCTCTCTCCAATTTTCGGTGGAAAAGAAATAGAGAGGGAGATTGGGAATGAAAGATTGGAGGAACGAGGAAAGTGAAAGGCAGAAAAAAGAAGGCAAAAGCGGGAATGGGCGGGAAGTCAGGGGATGGGGTGGGAAGAGAGCAACATAGCAAATAGGGGGCCCACATACTAGCGCATGTAAGCAACGTTACAAAATTAACGTGCCACGTGTATAATTCCGTCAATTTTGGACGGGAAGTTAGCGTCAGAATAGATGTTAAACCAACACATTAACGTTGGGATATCTCGGGTAAAAAATTATGTTTGGGCTAGAACTAAAAATTCTTTCAAACGTTAGGTTATATGACGCAATTAACCATATTTTCAAATTACTTAACTAAGGGAAAGAAAACAAAGAATAATAGGAAAATAAAACCTCTAGGATAAAAAAGAATTGTTTCATAGATAATAAATTACCTTTCCAACAATTGCTCAGTTTTTGGGATTTGGAGATTAGTGTACAATTTGGTCGTAGATGTGGAAAGGGAGTATTGTCCTGCCCTTTTTTTTTAATCAAAAAGTAAATTTAAGGAAACAATATGAAGGATTTAATATTTATTCAAATTAATTTGATCAACCTATTTCGAAATTCCTTCATGATCACTAATCTAATGATGATGGAATGTTCTAAGTCTTCATGCAAGAAAATTTCTTCAATATGTTCTGTCATGGGCTCCCATAGTGTCACTTTATCTTTTTATCCCCAAAATATAAATTTTATGAATTTGAATTAGTTATATCACGTGAATATAAATCATTGACCAATTAAATAAAAAATAATTAAGTAAAAATAATACCTGAAGAGTAGTAGCTCAATATCAATTTTGTGAGTAAGGCCAATTGCAATTTTAACTTTTTCAATAGTTCCAATATACAAAGCTTAACAATAATATATGTAGGGGAAAAAATATAAGATATAATGTAAATGAAATAAACTAAGACTAGAACAATTTCTGCAAAAGAATTGATTAACTTGTTAGTTGAATGTTTATGTCATCATATCTACTTTTTATCATTTGCATATCAGCAAAGTCAAACCTGAGTTGATCGATGGGTAATTGATCTTCTTTTAATCCGGCCACTAAAATTGTAAGTAAGAATGATATTTTTATATCAGCATCTATTTGGCGGTATCTCAATGAGTCTACAGTTATCTTGAAATTTTTAACAGTTATTCAGCTCAGGCTTTGTTTTCACACACACATATATAGATGGAAACTCTACGACGATTGATTGAAAAAAAACAATTCTTATGGTTGTTTTTTGCTCTATCATTAGATTTCAATATGTTAGATCTGAACTGTACACGTGTCTATATCTTTGTAATATGTAGATCCTATACTTATATTTTTATTTTTTTTATGTTTTCGGCCATGGATATTTCTATCGATGCTCGGTTGCATCCAAGAATGAATTGCCGAAAGATTAAACTAGATCGTTCCGAGTTGTTCAATTAATAAAAAAATAATTTTATAATTTTCAAAATAAAAAAAATAAAGATTAATATGATTGTCGCATTATGGGAGTGGTTGATGTTAGAATGAATATTTGATTTCGTACTGGGTCAACTGAACCCTAAGATTAATCAATATGCTTACAAGAAAAAATTAGTTTTAAGAATTAAAAACTCTAACATTCAATAAGCCTTCAACCTTCGATCTCCTTTTCCCAAGCCCTAACTCTGGTACCGGCGCCAGCACCGACGCCATCAACGCCTTCTCCTCCAGCCGTCACCCACCGCGTCTCTCGGCCCCGCTCATCTAATCTCTTTGTCTTCCCTGTCTGCTGCCCTCACGACGCCAACACCTCCTCCTCAGAGGCCTTCATCTATCGTTAAAACAACTCTGCTTTCTCGGTCGTGCTTCCTACTTCGGTGCCTTCTCCGACCATGGCCTCCGCTCCCTACCGGAGCATCCGGAGCGAGCACAGATAAATGACAGCTCTTCTCATGTCCTCGTAATATGTTGTTTGGTGCTCAGTTGAGATGTGAAATAGGAGATTGTCGTTGAAGTTCTCCCACACCACATTGCTACTCGACTCCTCTGTCGCAGTAAAAAGACAACAAAACTTAATTTATAATTTCACTTCAGAGATAATTTTCAGAACTGGGAGATTCAGACCACTAGTTAGATTCACCACGATAAGTATCTTGCATAATAACCGCCTTTAGGATCCTCTAATTTAATTTCGAATCATTTTGGGCACGAACGAGCTTTGTCAGAAAGATTCGTGGTAGAAACTATAAAAAAGGAAAAGTATGAGTAGGGAATCTTCGTGTAATAAAAATACGGACCCGTGTAAGATCTAAAGGAGATTCTACCGTGATTGTCACATAAATAATAAATAGTAATTATTTTATTTTTGACGGTTAGATCTCCTTATCTAGGATCATAACTATACGTTTGTCTTGAATTAATATTCACCACTCGTAGTTTGACTATTCATATTTTTGGGTAGTTTGACTATTCATATTTTTGGTCATGCATCTTCGCGTCAAGAGTCGACGAGATAGTTTGACTATCCATATCCATATCGATCCTCTGCCGCAACTGGCAACCCTGGGAGGCCTATAGAGCTGCTACTCACGCTCTGGTCGCACATGGCTGTGGTTCATCAACCAGGCTTCGGCTTCTGTCTCCTTTGAATTCAAAGACATAGAGCTACGTTCCAATGGAATAGCTCCTGATAAGGTCGTGTCCTCAAGTGGCTTCTGACGCTCTTATAAACTCTTCGTTTTTTTGCGGTGGAAGCCATGTGGGATTTCTCTGTTAGTGTTGGCAGGTGAGAGCAAGGGCTTGGGAGAGGACGAAAGCTGGACCAGAAGAGAGAGAAAGAGAGGCCCTGTCATGAATGAAGAGAAAAGAAGGAAAAAAAGGAGGAAGGAGACGAGGACAGGCTTATTAGGCCTGCATCTTTTTTTTTTTTTTTTTTTTCTCACTGGGCTTTAATTGAAGCCCATGGAGATTTATGGGCCCAAATATATCTTCACCGCTAATGAGTCGTTGCTCGAGACGTACACCGTCAGTTCGAGATTTATTACCACTAGGCAACGTGCCCTCAAATAATTCCCTGCGAGTGAAAAAATTCCCTCAAATAATATGTTAGGCAGATGTAATATTAAGAAATTAATATTTCTTATACCTGCATTTTGTTATATGATTAATAATATTTTAACCCAATAGATTGTTTACGAGTCTTTTCATATGGATAAAGGAAAAAAATATTACTCGTGATTCAAAAAGTATTTGCATAATTAGTATATTTCCTTACGAACGATACAATATATAAGTAGAAGTCTGTGTTTGTGAGTAAAGATTTCAAAAAATAAAAATAAATATAGGGTATATATATAACTCCTTACTAAAAGGTAAGATCGATAGAGAAAATAAAGTAAAATGAATGGTGTTAAATTATATTATGATTGAGAAAAAATATAGAAAAGCTTGTAGCCATCATTTTTACTTGTGAACATAACGTTATGTTAGAACGCTAAATGTTCGCTTCCATCAGTGATGTTATTTTTATATATAGTACTCGTAGGGGAGGAAGAACTTGCATGTAATAACGACAAATATATCTAGATAAAAAAGGCAAAAAATATTTTTTTAGAAATAATTGTTATAATCATAATGATCGAATCATTTGACTTGATGGGTTAATTGGATCACATTACTACATCGTCAGACCGGGTTTAAAAATTCTAGATAAAAGAGAAAATTAAAACAAAAGGCAAAGACATCTAGGAGAGGAAAATAATTTTCCCTCACAATCTATACTTTGACAAAAAAAAGATATTGTATATGTCCTAATTTGTATGTCTAGTACGATTTTTTTTTTGAATTTTCTAAACAAAAGTTGGGAATCTTTTTTTTTTTGAAAATGAATGGTCTGACCATACGATAGGACTATTTGGTATAAAGATCTGACTATAACGATTAAATCATATGTCAGAACAAATCAATCGAATTGCGTGTGAAATCAATCAAATTACATGTTACATTATTCGGATTGGGTATGAAAACATTAAAAAAGAAGAAATTAAAAAAAATGAAATATATATATATATATATTTACAAAAAGAGGGCGGTGACTGGGTAAAAAATACTCCACTCGGCCCCGGCTCCCGTAATTGGACCTGTAATAACTTCTTTATATATAAGAATTATTTGTTATAAAGATCCGACTATAAAGGTTAAATCATATGTCATAACAAATCAATCGGATCATGTATTATCTCATTCGGATCGGATATGAAAAGATTAAAAAATGAGAGAAATTGAAATATATATATATATATATATACATACATATATATTTACATAAAGAGGGAGGCGAGTATAGGCCTGGCAATTCGTGTCGTGTCGTGTTTATACGCGTCGTGTCTAATCGGGTTTGTGTCATCAAAGTCATAACCCGTACACGACACGATTATTAAACGGGTTAGGTTTTGGAAACACGAACACGACCTGTTTATATCCGTGTCAACCCGGACACGACACGTTTAAACCTGTTTATCGAAACGCCCACGCGTGACGCCTCTACTGGTATCCACGCCGACTTTGTCGACGAGTGTCATAATAGGTACGTGTTCGTACACGACACGATTATAACTGGTTACCCGACACGTTAACACAACCCGTTTATTCGATTAGTCCGGTTACGCGGACACGTTAACACGACTCGTTTATCCGATCAACTCGATTACACGGACACGTTAACACGACCCGTTTATCCGATCAACTCGATTACACGGACACGTTAACACGACCCGTTTATTCGACACGTTAACACGACCCGTTTATTCGACACATTAACACGATTACGACTTGTTTATTCCGAATAGAAATTTCTAAAAAGTTAACCATGCTCATTTCATTCATAGAAATGGATCATAATCTAGGAAGTACAAATATCATGATATGTAAGTTTAGTCTTAAAATAGATCACAATCACATGAAATAATTGCTATTGGAAGTCGCTGAAATTACAGTCTGTGGTATTGTGAGGATCTAGAGATTCTTTAGAATGATATAGCAAATTCGCCCCATACAATGATCCCATCCCAACTTCATTAGTATGGAGACAAATCTCATAATTATGATTATTACATACTACAGCCTAATTATATATGCCAAGTCAGTAGACAACAAAACAAGAAGAAATGATAAATCTTAAAATGTTTACATCACAACTAAGTACAACAAGCCTAGAAATGATTTCACATCCTCTGATCTCCAGAACCGATCATCTTAAAGCACGGAGCTAAAACAAGCGAAAGGAAGACAACCACTACAACTCTAGCAGAAGTCATCCTACAAATGGAAAATAAAGCCAACAGAAACTCTTCCTTCTCGGGCATGACAAAGCCCCTCTCTGCTTGAAAAAATTATATATTGTAGAAATTTATGAGATTCCATGATGAAATATAGAAACCACGGCAAAATATTGACACATTAAGAACACTGGTTTCTCAAATTACAGCCGTAAACTTCTCACTTTGAGTTCAGTCTGCGGTTTTTTACTTGAGAACAGACATAAAACGTGAAGAACCTATTCCTATTGCAGCCTAAGCACCACCAAGTTGCAGATCTAAACATTTTCATAGTATGATCACCCATCACAAATTTAATAGGCCTCGCAAAACAGGCAAACTCGTCGCCTCTAAAATTCTAACCGTCAAGTTCACTTCTTTTTTTCCTAATAATACTCGGGAGCATTACCCCTATTCAACGAACTCCAAAAACAATTCTTTCTTGCATAGGTCGGAAGAGAACTGCTTATTGTTACTTTAAGAGAGCCCTTGCAGTGATGGCATCTGAATTAATGGCTCCTTAATTAACCACGGTATTAGACCCTTGAGTTGATGGCTCCTCACTAATATTTAAGTTCATCACATCCTCTGTAATTTGATCCATGGAAATCTCACAACCATCTACATTCAAAAAAAGAGAGATCAACAAAAGAACTTTAGAAATCAGAACTAAAAAGTAAAACTTACCAGTTAATCCATAAAGCCAATCTCGAGAGCACATGAGTGCTTCCACAAGGTTGGGTTTCAAAGAACTCCGATACTGATTGAGAACACGACCTCCGCAGCTGAATGCTACCTCAGAGGCAACCGTGGATACGGGAATACTCAAAATATCACGAGTCATCCTTGCAACCGTCGGATATCGTTGGGAGTTAATCTTCCAA
Organism: Punica granatum; assembly: GCF_007655135.1. Lineage (NCBI taxonomy): Eukaryota > Viridiplantae > Streptophyta > Magnoliopsida > Myrtales > Lythraceae > Punica > Punica granatum. The sequence goes on from NC_045127.1 coordinate 45,196,736, forward strand.
TACTCAAGAATGTCCAAGTCCGTCTTTCTATCACTCCTTGTCTTATCTAAGTACTCTTCTAACTCAGACTTTTTCGAAGATGCTGAATACACATTATCAGCATAATCATCGAACTCCTGATAAAAAATTAAAAATAACAAGGAGAATGAAATGACAAACATATTCCAAGTGCAAATGACAACAAGAAAAATAAAATATATGGGGGACAAATACAAATATTGATAAAGTAATATACATAACATTATTAAAATTTTTACCTCTAGCATATCTACAGATTCTGACTCTTGATCAGGATCTGACGCCACTTTCTCTTGTAATGCAGATGTTCGATTCACCTTTTGATGTGTTGTGTATTCTTCATACAATGAGAATAATTTGTCTCGAACAGTCTAAAATTCTGAAGATTGACTACCATACAACTTTCTGTAACTCCAATCCACAAACTCAAGTTTATACCTAGGGTCCAATATCACCGCAATCGATAAAATCACAGAAAATTCATACCAGTATTTTTCAAATTTCATAAGCATCCTCAACGACATTGCTCTCAGATCTTCATCTGTCCCATCACTATACTTCTTGAGCATTACATATGCTTTGAAAATGGAAGGAAAATATAGATTTGCAGTCGGATACTTACTTCCAGAAAATAAGTTCGTAATCTCAAAGAAAACCCCCAAGAACTTCTTTATATTCTCAATCTTCTGCCACTCCAATGAGGTAGGACAATTTGTATAGTTGGAATCACTTAACTCTATGTGGCAAAATGCACGGCAATAATAAAATGCACTTTGAAGCACAAGAAATATTGAATTCCAACGAGTAGGGACATTTTGCCTCAAGCCTTTCTTCGGATTCAAAGACATGAGTTTCACACATTCAAGAAACTTTTGTTTTCTAACTTGAGACCCCTTAACATACTTGACACTCTCCCGCACTTTGTTGACTGCAACATCAATCTCTTTTAGTCCATCTTGCACAATCAAATTAATTATGTGGGCACAACATTGTTGATGGAAGAATTCACCTTTGGCTAGGAGTGTATCATTCAAATTTAAATGCGATCTCAACAAGCCCACGAAAGTGTCATTGGCAGAGGCATTGTCCAAAGTAGTAGAAAACAATCTTCCCTCAATACCCCACTCAGCTAACAAAGAGGTAATTTTATTGCACAATGCCACATCGGTATGTGGAGGTGGCATCAGGGAGAAATTCAGAATCCTCTTTTGCAAAATCCAATTTTTGTCAATAAAATGTGTAGTCAAAGAGAGATACCCATCAGTAGCAATCGAGGTTCACAAATCAGATGTCAAACAAATCCTACCACTAGCTTCCTCAAGCAAGCCCTTAACCCGTGACTTCTCTTTCTTATAAACTTTCAACACATCAGCCCTTGCAGTGTTTCGAGATATAACAGAGACCGACTCACGCAAATATGAGAACACAGATCTAATTCCAGCATACTCCACAAAGGCAAGAGGCAGATCATGCATAATCATGGCAGCAATCAATAACTCACGAAAGTGTTCAGGATCAAATGTAGCATTTCTCAAAGAAATATCATGGTTCATGAGCAACTGACTAACATCTCGTGTATCCTTACGAACGCATTTTTCACTATGCCTTTTCAGATTTCCAATCCCATATTGACTATCACAAATAAAAATAGCGCCACACTTCTTGCACTTACAACGACTCTTACCATCAATCGTCTTTTCTGCCAACCTCTCATAAAAGTGCCACACAGGTGAGGTAAGCCTTCTTTTTCGCTTGCCCGTCGATGTCCCTGCCTGAGCTCCTGTTGCAGTGTCTTTGATCTCATCTCCAATGACCTCCACTACATCATCATCTTCATTTATTGTGAATAAAGGATTTCCTTCCCAGAGGATTCCAGGTTCACCTCCAAATTATTTTCTGAACTCATCCCTAAATAAAATAGACAATGAGAAATCGGTTAATGCAAATGGAAAAAGAACACGCAACTTAAATTGCAAAAGTATGGTGATCGGATGATCTTGAAGACTTTGCAAAATTAAATTGCAAAAAAATTTCCTTTGACAAGCTGAACTTTCTGAGAAGGATCTTGGAGAAGGCCATTTGTATCACTTCAAATAATATTGGGAAGAACGATATTGTACTCAACTCAAGTCATGGCCTAATAAAGAACACTTTCATTTCTACTCCGGGAGAGAAATGGAGGGAAAATGAAGGATTTGAGAAACTTACACTATGGAACTTAAGAGATAGTCGAATTTCCTAAAATTTTCGAATTTTTTTCTTATATATACTATTCGCTTTAGAGGATATTTTCTATTTTTTCGGCTCATATTAAATTTGAGAAATTGAACCGACACTCGCCTCAACCTAAATCCTGGATCAATGTCTCTGCCGTTAGAGATTAATTAATAATGCTTGATGATTGATTAGGGGACACAGACAATGCCAAGGCCAGGTTTGAACATTTATTCTCTCTTACATACACATGCACATATTATTCTATGGCGATTTCCAAAAACACGATGAGGATCTATCATACTGGATATGCATACCATTTGTTTTTGCTTTTACTGTGTTCTTTGGGGAGAAGACAAAAGAACAGACGAATCACGAATCTTTAGGTTATTCAAAAAAAAATTTCCCATCCTAACAGACTGATCAGATTGTAAAATTTAGTGCAAATGATGATGTACGGGTTGAGGGTAGTCGGCCCTAAAATTTCAAACATATTCGATTCCATAGTCATATGATTCCATCTCATCAAACAGGGCACAAAGAAAAACGTAGAAGCAGATTACGGAGATAAGAAGATGGCCATATATAATGCATATTTAGGTGTGGCTCCAAAGCCGAAGGTCATTAGTTGTCTAAAATGGATGATTGTTATCATGTTCTGTCTAAATTTCACCTTTTGTTCAAACTAAAAAACACATCTCATAAGAACAGCAACCAATTTCATAGGTCTGCAGCAAGAACAAGACTTACCCCGAGGTCGCGGGGTGGAGCCGGGTTCGAGGCTTTGAGGTCGGAGAGAGGGCTCGAGTCGAGGTTCACGGGGTAGCGGTTGCGGGGTCGAGGTCGCTGCGCCGAGGTCGCGAGGTGGAGCCGAGTTCGAGGTCGACTTCGTCTGAGGTCGAGGACCGAGCCAACGTCGCTTCGTCTTAGGCTTTGAGGTCGGAGAGAGGGCTCAAGTCGAGGTTCACGGGGTAGCGATCGTGGGGGTTCGAGGTCGCAGGGTCTAGCAGAACGGCAAAGCGGATCGTGGACGCTTGGACGGTGGAGCGGTGGAGGATTCTTCAATTTCTTCTACTGACAGTGGAGCCATGGAGGGCCTGGAGGCGGAACCAAAGGAGGAAGGGTTACGGGTTAGGAATTTAGGGTTACAACCTACAGTACAGAAACAGGAAGTCAGGAATGGGAAGGCAAGAATGAAACACGGCAGGAGGAATTTAAAAATTAGGGTTAGTGGAAGGGTATATTGGTAAATTCAGTTAGATAAATGGGTTAACGGGTTATACGATTAAGTAACACGATTAAACACGTCTAAATAAACAGGTTTAATCGTGTCTAATCGGGTTATGCGGGTTCAACCCCGTTAAGACACGTTTATTAACCGTGTCTAAAGACCGAATATCAAAAAACCTCAATCCGAACCCGTTTAACTTTGTGTCGTATCCATGTCGTGTTATCGTGTCGTGTCGAATATTATCGGCCCTAGGCGAGTAGGTAAAAATGTCCCGCTTCTTATTCATAAAACATATGAAACGGGTCCCTCCACTTCCCGAGGTGGACACGTGTTGCATTATCAAATTTGTTGTTTTTTTTAACTATCAATTTGGTCCGATTCATATTGCCATCAGTTTTATCTTTTAAAGATTTTTGTCATCAATATGATATTCCATAAATGATTCCAACCATCAAATTAATCCTCCATTAAAAAACTCGTTAGAATTGCTTAATTTCGTCAAATAATTTCAAAAAAGTAAAAATAAGAAGTTTTTTGTATTTTGAGTTTCGTGTTTTGTTTTGTTTTTTTTTTTTTTTGAGGCAGAGGGTGGGGGCAAACCCCCTCCCCAGAGACGGTTGGTCCTCAGCTCGATCCTTCTTTTTCTCTTTCACTGATTCCCGACGACTCATAGATCGCTCGGCGGTGGATTGCATCTGATAATAGTAGCTTGACTTGCCTTTCATTACGATCGGCGAGAGCTCAGCGGTTTCGTTTCTCCGGCGTTTTTGGAAAATCGGATTCAGATTTTTTCTTTCCCCTGAAATTTTAGATTTCATTTCCTCACCTCATGGTCGCTTGATATCAACGATTATTTCATCGTACTCCTATGGGTGATCTGCAAACACGGTCTTCTAGCTTCTGCTTGAGATGAAAATGATGAGGCGAACTGTCAAATTGTGCATTGCAGAAGAACTCGTTCACTATCAAACTGTCTTTAGCATATACAGCGGTGACCAAAATCTCTTCCGAAGTCTGATCAAGAACAGAAACTTCATCCAAAAACAAAGACTGCAGAGCTGTTCAGAAAAATCGAAAACTACAAAAAGACCAAAAAATGCATTATCGAAGATCCCATCTCACTGAACTCACGATCAAGCTGTTTTCAGCATGCGAACCTTCAAATTTGGGAGACATTACATGGTGGTGCAAAATGTTTTGAAGTTGTAACTTAATAGTACAAAATGTTTTACGTAAGTTACATGATGGTGCAAAATTTATAGCCTTGTAAAGGACGGCTTGACGGCATCAATGGCGAGATGACGGCTTGTACTATACTGAAATAACTTTGAAATATTTTGTACCATTAAGTAGTAAAAAAAACTTTTTTGTACAATATTGAAATATTTGTAAAACTTTTTGCACCACCAATGTAATTTAACCTTTTAATTAATAATCGAATGACCATTTCTGCAGTGCAGCAAGGCGCGGGAGTCGTGCCCTAGTATATAATAATTTCAGAATTGTTCCTCGATGCATGTGTCCTCCGTCTATAGCTCAAATAATAAATTGAGAGATCCGGTTCGGAACAGCTTTAGTTTATCTAACGATTTCACTTTCTCTGATCGAGCGAATGAGTCAGAGTAGAAGCCTGAGTCGCAATGTGATGAGTCTATGACCGAGGAGCCATCTAAGGATCGGCTGTTGATCTTGACTCCACCTCCATTTTCTTTCATCATTACCGGCTATCTTACAAGGTATTCTTTTCCATGTGTAGAGCAATAAATATATATATATATATATGGTAAATTGCACCGGTGATCCAAAATATTTTACAAATATTTTATAATGATTCAAAAAGTTTTTTTCGTTACATGATGGTACAAAATGTTTCAAAGTTGTTTCATGATGGTACAAACCGTCAACTCAAGATAACGCCATTAACATTTTGCAGACGTGGTGCGTCCTATGTGTTACTTTTGTTACGTGGAACCAATCATAGTGCGCCACGTCATTTAAGAAAAAATAAAATTTTAAAAAGTCCAAAAAAATACAAAAAATAATTTAAAAATACAAAAAAGAATAAAAATTTTGAAAAAAAAATATTTTGAAATTTTTTCAAATTTTTTTTAAATATAAAAAATACAAAAAAATACAGAAAAAGAGTAAAAATTTAGAAAAAAATTATTTTAAAATTTTGGAAATTTTAAAATTATTTTTTAAAATTTAATTATTTTTTTAAAAATTAATTTTTTTAAAAATTAATTTTAAAATTTTTTTAAAATATTTTAAAAAATTTATAAAAATTTAAAATTTAATATTAAAATTATTTAAAATTTAAAATTTAAAGTTTAAAATTGTTTTTAAAAGTTTTTATAATTTAAAATTCTTTTTAAAAGTTTTAATTTTTTTAGAATTATTTAAAATTTTTCGGCCACGTCAGCAAGGATGTGACACGTAGTAGCCACGTCATCGTCGACTTGACGGCGTTAAGTTGGAGTTGACGGTTTGTACCATCATGAAACAACTTTGAAACATTTTGTACCATCATGTAGCGAAAAAAGCTTTTTGGACCATCATGAAATATTTGTAAAACATTTTGGACCACCGGTGCAATTTACCCTATATATATATATATATATATGCGTGTGTGTGTATTCTTCCAGAGTTCCACTGATGCCTGTCCCCCACACAAAGATAGACTGTAGTTCATCAAGTATTCACAATATAGGGTATTCTACAGACATGATAAATCATTGTAACTTGAGCTATGAGTTAAAAGTTCGTATAATCGATTAATGTGATCGACTAGGATCAGTGTCTAGGGTGCATTCATTAAGCATTGGTTAAAGATCAAACATGGGGCATCGTATAATACGGTCTCGTGAATATATATATATATATATATATATATATATATTGCACTGGTGGTCCAAAATATTTTACAAATGTTTCATTATAGTCCAAAAAGTTTTTTTCGCTACATGATGGTACAAAATGTTTCAAAATTATTTCATGATGGTACAAACCTATTTCAATTGGCCCTGACGCAGTTAACGTTTTACTGACGTAACGCGTTCTATGTATCACTTTTGTTACGTGGAACCAACCATAATGCGCCACGTCATTTAAGAGAAAATAAAATTTTAAAAAGTCCAAAAAATATAAAAAATAATTTAAAAATACAAAAAAAAGAGTAAAAATTTTCAAAAAAAATAAAAAATATTTTAAATTTTTGAAATTTTTGAAAATTTTTTAAAAAATATAAAAAAATAATAAAAATACAAAAAAGAGTAAAAATTTAGAAAAAAAATTATTTTAAAATTTTGAAAATTTTGAAAATTATTTTAAAAATTTTTAATTTTTTAAAAATTTTTATAAAATTTTTTTATGTTTAAAATAATTTTATAAAAAAGTTAATATTTAATATTAAATTATTTTAAATTTTTTTAAATTTTCCCTTAAAAGTTTAAATTATTTTTAAATTTTTTAAATTTAAAATTATTTTTAAAAGTTTTTAAAATTTAAAATTTTTAGTAACGTCACGTTGACACGTAGTAGCCACGTCAGCGTTGGCTTGACGGCGTCAAGCTCGAGTTGACGGTTTGTACCATCATGAAACAACTTTAAAATATTTTATATCATCATGTAGCGAAAAAAACCTTTTGGACCATAATGAAATATTTATAAAATATTTTGGACGACCAATGCAATTTACCCATATATATATATATATATATATATATATATATATATATATATATATATATATATATATCAGTGGATAAGCTCAAACCATGCGTTTACTCTCTAGATGAGCAGCAATTTGAATGATTTTCAAATGTAGATCATGGATCATAATCATATGTATATAAAACTATATATTATTTAGCAATGTAGATTGATTTGGGTGTGGTTTGGCACCTCTTTTCCTCAAGTAAAACTCTTGGATATTCGACTCCTATATGGAGAAAATTCACCATTGGAAGAATTTCATCCCTTAATGGACGGAACTAATATCGATGTTCATTAGATTTTCAGATATCATATAGTGCACCCAAAAACTATATATTATATTATTTGGTCGAATGTCAGGGACAGCAAAAGCACACTATTTCGATTAGGTCTACCGATCAATTTCAGCTACTGACTACTACTCCTACATACTATTAGCGGGAGTGAGTGTTATAATTGGAGCATTTTTAGTGGCAGACGGCAGCCACTTTTCCCTCCCTTTTTGCATGTGCACATCGCTATGAGACGCGCTTTGTCAGTGCTCACCCGCACACCTTCCCTTACAAATACCTAGCTTAATTGAGCCATTTGATCATCACAAACTTACGTATGCTCTCTCATGGCTATCTACAAAACAGTCTCTTGTGCTGCCTTCTTCGTGCTGCTAGCAGTGGGCTTATGCTCCGCCACTAGGGCACTCCTCACTTTTCCGGTTATGGAGTATGAAGTCGCGCATTATGGCGGTTATGGTGGTGGAGGTGGATCTGGTGGTGGTGGCGGGAGTGGAGAGGGCGGTGGAGCCGGAGGCCATGGTGGTGGCGGAGGCAGTGGCAATGGTGGCAGAGGCGCTTATGGTGCTGGTGGTGAGCATGGGTACGGCACTGGTGGTGGTGAAGGGGCTGGAGGTGGATACAGTGTGGGAGGCGTGTATGGAGGAGGATATGCCGGTGGTGCTGGCGGTGGCAGCGGAGGTGGAGGTGGTGGAGCCTATGGTGCTGGAGGTGCCGGTTATGGAGGTGGCCACGGGGGTGGCGCTGGTGGTGGCTATGCTGGAGGAGCTGGTGGTGGGAGTGGTGGAGGAGGTGGAGGTGGATACGGTGCAGGAGGCATACACGGAGGTGGATATAGCAGTGAAGGAGGAGCTGGTGGTACAGGTGGGTATGCTGGAGGTGGTGGCGGCGGATCTGGTGGTGGTGCTGGCGGAGCATATGGGGGTGTCGGCGGGGCTGGGTATGGTGGTGATGCTAGTGGCGGGCACGGGGGTGGCCATGGTGGCTATATTCCTTGAATGGCGTAATGCCTTTTCATCACAATGGTGTTCTATGAACCCTAAAATGGTGCTCTCTCTCTCTCTTATTTCCTTTGTGAAATAATAAGACTTATATGAGCAACTAAGAAAAGGTTGGCAAGCCTTACTTATAAGAATCGTTAATCGAGAAAACCTTAAGTAACTAAAGTATTTTCACAAAGACAATCTTGGAATTCTGAGATGAAACTGTCTGTTCGATTATCTCATAATGATATTAACTTTAGTTTGTAACTGCATCAATCATTTTCTGTTCGGTGTGATTATTGCATGGTGCCAACCAAAATTCAATCCATTGCATATGATAAAGAATACATATAGCGGCCACCGGAAAAAAAGAATACATATAACGAAAGTGCAATCGATTATTGTAAAAGGAGGAAAGCAAGACAGAAATAAATGTTATGTGTTCATTCCGACATAGCGATGTACTGTGACAAGATTGATCATTGTAAGATATGTGAAACGGCATGGGCACGATCGACAATATCCTTGTCGAATTTACGGTTCCATAAAGCCATTTACAGCTTCCATGTGGTTCTACAATGCCAGAAGTTGTTATCTGATTGGTATAACACGGAGATTTATCTATGTATTCTCATCTTAATCAGTTTACATGGAATATGGACAAAGATCATTATCGAGAATCATATAGAAAATCGGGGCATTCCAGGATCTTTGTCATAGTCGTCTTCATCCGAGGACCTTTGTTCAAGGATTCTCCTGAGCAGTTCAGAGATGAGAAATGCCACGGTTGGAGTCGGGCTCTGAGTCGGAGAAGAACGCAATGAGTCTATGACTGGGGAGCTTGCGAGGGATCGGCTCTTGATCATGATTCCGCCTCCATTTTGATTCATCATCACCATCTTGCAAGGTATTCTTTCCATGTAGAACTCTATGTTCTTCCTCAGATGCCTGTCCCCACACACCCAGATAGATTAGTTCAACTATTATGCACAGAATCATCGAATATGGAAATCACCGTAACTCAAGCTATGAGTCAAAGGTTTGTTCATTGATTCATGTACTGATCGATCAAGGTGGAACATCCAACAGCAAAACCAATTCTTCCCTATCATCATGTCCCCTGCGACAGCTATAGCTACAGAGCCTATCAAGATCAATACGGTCAGGGCTTGAACTCAGAAAGTTACATGTATATCATGCACGAGAGATGATAAATTTTGAGAAAACGAGATGTTAGTGAATTAAAGTTTTGTGGAAGATTTTGGTTTGTTTGGTTTACAAATGTGATTTTAAAATCACAACTTTAACATAATTCTACGCATAATAAAACAAAATAACTCATATAAAGTCAAAGAGTGAACCCCATTTATACCACTCTTTTTCAACAACAAAACAAAATAACTCATACAAAGTCAAATGATGAACTCATTTATATCACTATTTTTCAAAATCAAAATCTAATTTTGAGAGTTACATGTATATCATGCACGAAAGATGATAAATTTTGAGAAAACGAGATGTTAGTGAATTAAAGTTTTGTGGAAGACTTTGGCTCGTTTGGTTTGCAAATGTGATTTTAAAATCACAACTTTAACATAATTCTATTCACAACAAAATAAAATAATTAATATAAAGTCAAAGAGCGTGCCCCATTTATATCACTTTTTTCAATAACAAAACAAAATAACTCATACAAAGTCAAATGGTGGATCCCATTTATATCACTCTTTTTCAAAATCAAAATCTAAATTTAAAATCTTACTTTTAAATGAAATGCGGCATAAGAGAGCCATACATTCGCAAGTGTTTGAGAAATTTGTGAAACCGTAAAGCCCGAACTAGAAGATAAAAAAAGAAGAAGTGAACCTGTCGAAAACAACGCAAGTGGCATGAAGGCTAGTAATTTTCTCCACGACGCGAAGCCGCTGAGGACACCCCATGACCACTTCTTTGTGTGGCACCACCTGCATATACATGCACACATACATGTACATATATATTGAAAATAAAAATATGTATTTCATATCAGCTCAGAAAAATATTATGTATTCTATATCCAAAATAGAATACTTTCTAGATCTATATATGTAAGTAGATATACAATGTATGCACTTACCCCGTGCTTCTTGCACAGGTCGAATGCGGCTTTGAGCTTCAAGTATTTGACGTCATTTCTCCACTCTTCAGTGATCGCTTGCCCGCCAACCACCATTGAGTCCTCAAGCTCCACCGTCCACACATCAAGCCACGTTTTCGTAGAAACTGTGTGATGATATATATATATATATATATATACACCATAAATATTTCATATATCTATGTGTTATGAAAAGATCGATCATTCTACATGTTATAAATTATGGCATGAGGAAGTGACTTACGGGGAATGTTTAGATATGGCATGACCCCAAGGAGGGTCACGGTGCAGCCGGCCGGGATGAGGTTCTCGAGGGCCCACTTGAGTGTTTCAGTTGTGAAGCCTCTCATCCCGTCCATCACCACCACCACATGCTTTGGGTTATTGTCTGAGGCAGGGGACTCTTTCACAATGGGCTTAGCTCCCGCGTCCGATTTCCCCCTATTTCTAAACGGCTTCTTCATCGGGAACTCTTTTAGCACTGTTTGTAGTTGGCAAAGCATGATCTTGCCCTATCAGATTTTACTGTTCTATATGAATTTAAGCCGCCGGGGCCGGGAAGCATTATCAAAGGTCTTTTCTTGTTTATATAGGGGATAGGGATCGAGGCCATGCATCGAACATGATTTTGTCTTTGGGGTAAACTTCCAAGAATCGGATGGCTGAAATTCCCAGGAAAAAGTTGTCGTCTTCCATGTGAAAAACAAGGAGCGGTTAGTCAGAAGATGTCAATTAACTCTTAACATATATGCGTCCAACACGGGGAAAAGGGAAGAATAATTGGGAAAAAGAGACATGGATGATTCCAATGTCCTCAAACAAGGTCTTTAGATGCTTAATCACAAAGCTCTATGTTTGTTTAATTGTTTAATCCTTTTTAAGCAAACTAAATGATATTTGCGCGTTGCGTGGTACCATTTTTTACCAATTCTTCTATAACAAAATGCAGATAAGCAACACATACGCTTAAAGATTCCAAAGTCCTCAAACAAGGTCTTTAGATGCTTAAAGATCCAATCATAAAGCTCTATGTTTATTTAATTGTTTATGGTGCGTTTGATTTCAGAGTTAAAGTAACTTTAATTTTAATTTTGATTTTAATTGTGAAAAAGGACAAATGAGATGAGATTATAAATTTGACTTGGGAAACGTATGTTTTTGTTGTGTAGTATATTGAGTTAAAGTTAAAGTTTTTTAACTCTCAATCCAAACAGGCCTTTAATCTTTTAAGGACAACTAGATGATACTTGTGCATTGCAAGGTAACATTTTACCAATTCTTTTATAACTAAATATAGATAAGCAAGATATGTGATGCACATAAGAAGAAATAAAAATATGTATTACCGAGCTGATTTATTAATATAAAATGTGATTAAAAGATCATAAATTAATACATCCTTATTCTAATATTATAAAAATGTGAATAACATATACGTCTATATAGTAAATCAATCTTAGAGAGATATTGTGTTGGAATATGGATGTGGAAAAAACTAAAACAAATAGAAGGTATGTGCAAAAAGAAATTTCATATTCACTATTTATAGAATATTTAGTACGTTGAATTTAAAAAAAAAACATATCTTGATAAGTTATTATAAATTATCAAGAAGAGTTTTAAATTTTCAAAAAAAACTCATAATTATACCCTCCAAAATTCATTAAATATGTTCGTTTAATCAGAATCAAAATGTCAAATACACGAATAACCCAATTAGAAATTAAATTCTTAAAGTAGTCTTTAAGGCGATTAACTACGAGTTGAGAATTTTTTTTTAAAAAAATCTCATATGCATTGCTCAACTTTTATATATTAAATTAATTTATTTAGAATAAGGTTGAGTTTGGGAGTGCTGTGCTTTCTCCCAAACTCCGTTTTGTTCCTTACCACCGCAATATTGAATTGTTTGGGGTTGCTTGAGTTTCTGCTTTTCCTGCCGCAATATCACCGCCATCGGGGAAAAGTAAAAGGATTTTGGGGTTTTAGAGTTTTACCCTAAAAGTAAAAGCGGGAGGGGAGCTGCTTTTCATATCTTGGTCTACCACCGTGATTGTGCAAAATGGGGCTCCTAGCTGGCACGACTTCATGATTTACAATGGCACGGCTCAATTCTCGCAAAGGCTTCACAAAATGCGAGTCCATCAGCAAAAATAAATCGTACATTTGAGAAATCAAGCCCGTAATATGCAGTGTATTGCTTTAAAAATGGCACTAGTATGAGATCTAAAATTGCAATATCACAGTACTCTTTGATCTAATATAGGGCGGATCCAAAATTTGAACTTAGGGGCGAGCTCCTTGAGAAGGCAAAATAGGATGAAAATTTCTCCAAATTAGGGGATTTGAATACAATAAATTTCATCAATAATCTAAATGTAATATATATATATATATATATTATATAATGCCGAGAAGATGGGAAGACTGAAATGACGTTGCTCCATTTGGTAACGCATAGCTTCATAAAATTTCTCAAATTTCCTAATTATTTAAATATATGAGCGTCAAGTGGCACTTAACTCTTATACAAAAAAATTGTGAATAATAATTATATCGAGAAGATGAAAAGTCAAGCTCCATACAATTTCTCGAACTTCTTGATAAGTAATTGCTAGATTAATATATTTCAATTTAAAAATATTATCTGTACATGTCTAAAAAGATGGAAGCAAATTGTCCAATATATTGTCTCAAGAATTCAAAGTCATTTCAGTACAATTGATTGTTCAATCGTGTGATCGATCTAATAACATTTTATTATTTCGGGTTCGAAAGATTTTATTATCTAAGTAATAATTGTACTAGAGTATCTGACTAGCCATGCAATCTGCGTATTGCGCAGACGTTTACATATTCTATTTTTAGTTAATTTTTGTACATTGAATTTAATTTTTCATATTTAAAAGTAAAACGAAAAGATAAATCAAGCTATCTTGAAATATAATACGTTATGTAAACATTGAAAGTTCAATAACATGACATGATAATATGCTCATAATTATAATAGAATTTAGATTTTATCTTTATCTAAGTACATTAGTAAATTACATGTCTTAAATTAATTAATATATTTATTTTTGTCAGACAATAAACATATGATTATTACTTAGATTTAATTTATTCTTTGGCCTACGAATGCTCCTTTAAACCAAAGAGAGTGCACGAATTAAAGAGTCTATATATAATATATAATGCCGAGATGGTAGGGGAAGGATGAACACCATTACTCCATTTAGATGAGTGACATTGCTCCATTTGATAACCTATATACCTCCATTTAGTTTCTCGAATTTCCTGATTATTTTAATCTATAAGTATCATTTTGGCACTTAAGTCTTATACGAAAAATCGTGGATAATGATTATATCGAGAAGATGAAAGGCCAAGCTCCACATGATTTCTTGAACTTCTTGATTATATCAATCTCGTAAGTGTCATTATGGCACTTAATTTTTATATGGAAAATCGTGAATACTTTCACTAACAAGGAATAGGAGAAGGGTATAATATATTGCATTAAAATATTAAAAATGAAAAAGGCAAAGAATCACCATGGCCCATCTATTCACGAAAAAATGGAAACCTCCTCATCTCCCTCCTTATCATGTCTCACCCGATTATAGGCAAACCGCTGATGAGTTTAAATACCTATTGATATTATCAAAAATAAAATACCAATTAATATTGAGAAGACGAAAGTCAAGCTCGATACAATTTCTCAAACTTCTTGATTATTCAATCTATAAGTGTCATTTTTATACGAAAAATCGTGAATAACTTCACTAACATGAAATAGAAAGAGTAGATACCTCCTCATCTCGTGAATAACTTCACTAACAAGAAATAGGAAAAAGAAATAATCTATTGCATTAAAATACTAAAAATAAAATAGCCAAAGAATCACCATGGCCTATCTGTTTTCGAAAAAATGGATGCCTCCTCATCTCATTTTTTACGTCTCAGCTGATTATAGGCGGACCACTGATGAGTTCAAATGCCTATTAATATTATCGATTAAATATAATACCAATTAATGTTATCGTGAATTTTTTTTTAGTAAAATCGAGAAGAGAAGATATTATATATGAAAATTTGTAAATTTAATTTATAAAATAAATAAGTGTAAATATTTATTATATAGATATTTACTGGAAAAAATTATTATATAGATAATTCCACAAATTTCGAAACCATAAATAAACAAATATTAAACAAACGTAGTAATTATTTAGAGATAACTCCATGAATTCGAAGCCATAAATAAATTTCCAATCAAATGCCTATCATTTTAATATTTTCTAAGCAAGATCGAAAATTGAGTGGACGAATCAAGAGAAAAAAAAATTGGTCAATCTAATGCTTAACCAAATTGTCAAACGATTTTGTTCTTAGTAATTAAGAATTTAACACGCTGAGAAAATGAAAATGAAGAAATATTCAGATTAGGTCCTCTGTCGTCTCCACTATTTTCCTGTGACATGATAAAATATGCAATTATAGGATCCTCACGCTCTCCCTCACGTGTTTACACTCAGCAAGATACCACTCAAAACACTCGTGTTTTCACTCAAAATAGGCTTTTATCCTATGATGTTCTCACACACTCTTGCCTTTTTCCTCTCTTAATTTCCTCTTCAAAGTTCTAGGGCAACTAATCAATCCGATCGCAAGGCGGAAAATGAGTTCAACCCGAACAACTTATAATATTAGATCCAAAGAAAATGATATGACACAATCTGACCCAACGACGTAGTTTATGGATTGATAGAAGACACTGAATACGGAAGAGCTACTATGACAGGTCGACTTAACGCCAAGATGATTAGAACACAAAACAACAAATTGTGCAATAAATTCTTCGCCCATGAAGACAGCAAATGGTGCTACGAACAACACCGAATGGTACCTCCTTTTTTTTGCACTTTTTCTTTCTTTTTTTTTATTTTCCTTTTTTTGCACTTTTTCTTTCTTTTTTTTTGACGATTTAGATAGCTGAGATCAGATCAGATAAGATTAATGGAAAGGATAGAAATGAAAGCTATATCTAAAGATTCTAGAATGAAGAAAAAGAAAAGAACAAGGATAGATGAAACCTTGATTTGGAGCTTAGGCTCTGATACCAAATGATGCGAACCCCACAAGACCTGCCGCAAGACCCGATAACAAAGACTGGAAATCGAACCTGAATCGCCAATAGAGATTAAGAGGGATGGAATATTGACCCGATGGTTATAGAAAACCAAGAACCAATATTATAGAGGAATGGAATATCGACCCGTTGGTTATAGAAAACCAAGAACCAATATTATGAATAGCCGAAAATTACAAGGATCCAAGCTTACAATCACAGAAGGTTGCCGAAGAACAACTTAGAGGAAAATTCTCACCAGCGTAGTTTGGAAAGTGCCCATAATCAGCTATTCAGCCTCCTTTATATAAGCCCGGGAGAATCTGGAAACTAATCAACTTAGCAACTGGAATATCTTTAGTTTCCTAAAATCGGAATTATTAGAGGAAACTAAATAAAGGCCCCCCTAGAATATTTGACAGTCTTTTTATTTCTTATTCAGTATCTCTTGGCTTTCCTTATGCGTCTATTCTAATCTTAGATAGGCTATTGACCATCTCAAGACAAGTTAATAGGGTAAGGCCCTCTAGAGACCAATTCGAATTAGTCTCCTCTTGGCCCAAGAAACCCGCAAATGAGCTCTCCACAGCTTGCTGGATTTGTCTTGCCTTCGCTCGTGTGATTGGTCCACTCGAAACATGTAAGTCTCCGAGATCTTGTGCATCAGCTCCCTCTTCACGAATCCCACTTCCGAGCTCGTGTGCTTCAGCCCCATCATTGTGCCCACGATCCTCATCACGAAGTCCTTCCGACCTAAGCTCGTCGGTTTGACCCCAAGTCGTATCAAAGAGTCTACCCATGAACTACTGATACTTTCAACAGTGACTGACTCATCAGTGAAGAACATGAAGAAGATGTAGTCGATGGATGTTACCATCAAAGTGCAGTTTCTTTAAGCGTTCAGAGCTTTGGATGTGAAAGGGAAATGACTGGGGACAGAGCAAAGGAATGTGGACAGAACATTGCTGAAGCTGAAGGGGCGAATATCACCACTCGGGGCTCCGATTAAGCGTTGAGCCTGAGTCGACATACTTCCGACCACACTCACATGAAAGCCCGGCCAATTACCAATCAGCCATCAACTTCGTCTCTTTCTGATGTGAGATTTAGGCTCAATCAGAGTGAAGCATAGTGACGCACGGATCGATACTTAGTGAAACTACTCATGCCCTTTATTAATTATTTAGAATTTCTCTTTCATAATTTTAAATTTTTAAGCCTCATTTGTAACTGAAAAAAAAATATTAAAACACAAACTATACCGTCACAAGGACCATGTTACAAGGCCAAGCCAAATTAAAAAAAAAAAAACGACTGCATTAAAGAATGCACGTACTTGTTCCTTACACTTGGAGACAGATATTGACCCAGGATTTGGAACCTGTCCTATGGAAGGTGAATACATAGGGCAATGACATAAAATTGAGATCAAACATATCAATAAGCTTGTTAAATTCAAAAAGTTACATATATATATATAGTATCCAACTTTCAAAATGCAACTGCATGTACCATCTTCTCCACCGGGTCCCTACATGCGCACTGAAAATTTGTCCAGCAAATTATAAATATATTGAGACGATTCATTAGACATGAAACGACTCCAAAGAGAAGGAGGAGAAAGAAAAAGGAGAAGAAGACGAGGAGGACGACATACGACTTCTTCAGCTCTGAAAATCCTTGCTCTAGTTTTGCTACTCTGTTCTCGTGCTCTAGTTTTGCTGCTCTGTTCTCGTGCTCTAGTTTTGCTACTCTGTTCTCGTGCTCTAGTTTTGCTGCTCTGTTCTCGTGCTCTAGTTTTGCTACTCTGTTCTTGAGCTCATCGAGGCATTGCTGATTGTGACAGGAGCCATCGCAGTCCTTGTGGTTCCTGAAATATGATCTGAGCACAGCTTCAGATGCCGTGTAACCTGCGACCCCACCTATGCAAAAACATGCATGCAAGCCAATCAAACTTCGGAATTATAGAATAAACTGAGATAATTGTTTCATAAATAAAATTCTGGAGAATGCATCCGATCACCAGACCTGGAATGAAACTCAGGTACGGGCGTAGCAGACCAAGAGCAACTTCCGCCATGATCGGGTCCCGGTACTCCTTCACCTTGCATAAAGTGGATTTGATCGAGCCCCAGACATCGTCCATGTCGGATCAAGTCACCTCAGACCAATGGCTTCAGACCAATGGCTTCAATGATCTCCCGAGAATGATTACTATTTACTTTGGGTTGCTTTCCTCCCTGACAGAGAGAAGTTCAAGTGCAAATATATATAGGAAGAAGTGGTTACCTAACTAAGACGCTGCTTTCAAAAAAGTTTACCCGACTCAAAATGGGATAGTCGATCGAGAGTTCATTCAGCTTTTGGATATCATATTGTACACGGAGGAAAAAATAATAATAAAAGAAGCCATGGCATCGGTTGACCAACCCACCTGGCCTTTCTTCACTCTCTCTGTCTTGGAAGTAGTAACACACAACAGAACTAGTTATATCTCCCTATTAACCATCATAAGATTCAATTAGATCAATTTTCCCCATCCTTTTTGTTCTTCCCTGATTTGATCATCTTTGTAATATTCAAATGAATTAATTTTGTTGTCCTCTCATCATCTTTTTTTCGGCTGAATTACTCAACTTACCTCTTCATTTGCTTTCTCTAACTTTCAATTATTTGCTTTCTCTAACTTTCAATTATTATTACCAGGGTGGATTGGTTAAAGCAACTTGATGTTTGTTTCCATTAAGCAAGGTCTCGGATTCGAGTTTTGTAAATGAAAAAAATTCACGCTGAAAGAATTTTACCCCTTAGTGGAGTGACCCAGCTCGACTGTATTGATTGGAGCATATTGGACTTTTGGATATCCGGGTTCACACTGAAAAAACTTTCAATCATTATTCTTTTGGTTAATGCATGCAACAAAGAAAAAAAAGCATTTTAAGTTTGTTGAAAATGATTGAAGTAATAAAATTACATTAGATCAAACTGTAGAATTAAAAATGAACTTCAAAAACCCAAAAGAGAGCACAAATGCATGATGGGAAAGAAATCCGTCCATCAAAATACATTGTAGAAGTCTCTTCGTTTGCCATGAAGAACGAACGAACGAACGGGGCCAGCCTAACCTTTTCTTAAGGTTTAATAAATGAATGAATGAATACATTGAGTGCATGAGCCAATGAATACATTTACTTACTTTTTTTTAAGTAAAGCACTTAACCTTTACTCCCATTTTTAACAAATTACTAATAAAGAAAGTAAGTTGCACAAATTTCAAAATAAATATAGATATTACCAAGTAAAACATTCAAATTTTGAAATAAAATGCACAAATTTCAATGAATTTTACTTACTTGTTTAGTAAAGCACTTAACTTTTACATCATTTTGAATAATTTACTTTATGGTATGGTACAATTAATTTTATTGATTGCATCGTAGAATTCTCCATCTTCTCCTCGTGTTTTCAAATTCGAACATATTCTTACTAGTACTATGGCCCTATGCGTCTTCTCTTCACGGGTGGGGTCTGACGAGGAAAAACAAGGGCTAGCTTTTGCTTTTTGTTTTTTGAAAGCTGGGGTGAGGTCATTATTTGCTTTTTCAATATTCTTATCAGAAACTTCAAGAAGAAGAAAATGAGTTCCTTACAGCGGAAGGAAATGAATTTTCTCCGGGAAAATCTTTGTTGTAATCAGTTGCATCATACAATTAGAGAAAATTACTAAGTTCCAATGCCTTATTTGATATTAGAGTTGAGTTAAGCTAAACTCTATTATAACTTTATATACATATATATTTTATTTATTTAATTAGATTGTAATGATTGTGTTGTTAAATTATTAGAAAAAAATGTAATAAAATAATGAATAATTGAGAGAAAGTAATGATTGTATTATTAAAGAAAAAATAATGAATAGTTGAGATAATTTAGTATTAAAAATTGAATTGAATAGTTAAATTTTTTTTAAAAAAGTAATAATTATATTGTTGAATTGAAGATAACTGTAGTTAAGTGAAATATAGTTAAAAGTAAACTCTAAAATTAAACAAAGCATGTATCCTCTTTTTTTGGATTCAAAACCCCTTCGGCCTACCTCGCACAACTTCGACCGGTTTACCCTGTCTAGTGCACTTTTGGTGGGTGGACGTAGGTCCATGGGGATTAGTTGGCTGAAACTCGACATCCCGCGTCATTAAAAAAAAAGGTGCATGCCCACATGTTGGACAGGTGCATGAAAGGTTAATAAGGATTCATTATTTATGGAGATTTTCATACTATCGAGAAGTTTTTTTTAGTGTGTATTATGATATTTAGAAGCTCAACAAGACCTAACTAATCCAGTTTGCCACCAATCGAGCCACTAAGGGAATAAAGCTATCTCAATCAAGGAATTTCTATACTCGCAAGATCGGGACCTGAGAAAGGGAATAAATACCAAATCGCTAGAACAAATCGCTGCTGGAATTTTTTTTTTAAGATATTGTTTATCTATTTGCATTCAGAAAAAAAAAATCTTTATAAAACATTCAATAGATATTCAATATAATAATTAAATATGATTATTACTTTGTTAATAGTATTAATTGGTTTAGCTGTCCAAGAGATATTCATCCAATTCAATCCTATCAATCAATTATAATATATAAAATCTGGGCTGCATAAATGAGAAAGCACCACATAATCGAAATTACAAACTCGCAACTCCACATTCCATTGATAGTTCGATTCCAATTTGGTTAATTCATATTATGTTTTACTTGTGCCGTATTCGATGTATTTTAACTTTATGTTCATATCATTTGTATGTAATAATATGTAATTAAATTTCTTGAAAAATTAAAAGTTTCTCGATAATTGGTAATAACTCCTCGATATATGTGAAATTATTCAAGTTAAATATCATATATCCATAAATACAAGACACAAAAATTTAGATCTCCATCGATGAAGTTACTTCCTATAACCATCGGAATAACCCAATTGGATTTATATTACATGATTATTATCATTCACGTTTGCATGATGCTAGATTTCTTATTGTTTGCACTAATGATTTTTATTATTTATTAGGTCTACTTGATTAAATATATAACTTTCACATACTTCTATTGAATTTATATTACATGATTATCATCATTCGCGTTTCTATGAGGCTAAATTACGTATTGTTTGCACTCATGATTTCTATTATTTATTAGGTCTACTTGGTAAATATATAACTTGTACATGCTTTTTCTTTCTATTTATATCTATGTCATATGTGTCAATTATCAATTTTTGAGATTACATATTTGACATAAATTACCATGCATCGTGCAAGTATCTAATAATATGTAAAAAGGAAGAGCGATAGGTATTCATTGTGCTAAATATCTTCCAGAAATGCAGATGACATACAACGGAATTCCCAACATATCTTCTGGCATAATATGATTCTCCTTGCTTTCAATAGTCCAGCTTAGGTCTCGGAAAATTTGTGAGGTCTACGTATCAATATTTGTTTCATGCCATCTGAACCGGGTTTTGGTAATGACATTTCCAGATCATGTCCTATGTTTCCTTCGTGATATTCCCTCTCATATTTTTCTTAGTCATTCTAATTTCAAAATATTTTCTCACCTTTCTCATTAAAATTTGGTTCTTACAATTCTCTAGACTGATCTATCCTCTTGAGAAATTGTGACTTTTTTTTATCTAAAAAAGTTTAATCAGATTATGAATAACCTAAAGAAATTTGCCAAATTCCTCTTGTGAATTATGTTGAGTGTTTTTTTTTTTCTCTGGTAGAAAATGCATCCTATCATCTTTCTTCCTATTCACTTCAACTAGAATCATAGGATAGTATAAGATTCGCGGGATTGTTATCAAGCTCCCGAGACCTGACCCCAAGGAAAACTAGTCTACTGTATTCATTGTCATGAATTTAGTCAGTCAAATTTCTCTACCAACTACGGGAACTACTAGAAAACACTCGATTTGAGACGGGAAGATCCTTTCTAAATCTGTCTCTACGGGCCCTTAGAGATGGATTTTAAGACGGATTCCCACGTCCTAAAACAACGCATTGCAAACCGTTGTGACGGAAGCAGTACTGTCTCAAAGCTTAAAGACGGACATGCCCGCCTCAAAAGCCGTCTCAAAACGTAGAGATGGAATTTATGGACGGAACCAGCCGTCTCAATGTCCGTCTCAAGACCGTCTAAATTCCGTATCAAACTTATAGACGGCTATTAACATTGTCTCTACGTCCGTCTCACACCTTCTGAGCGTTAGGAGACGAGTAAGTTTTTTTTCGTCCTATTGCCGTCTCTAATCAGTCTCTAATTGAGAAAGTGAAGAAAAAAACTGCAATTACATAAAATCCATCTACGGTACACTAAAAATCCAATATAAAAACATCATCCATACCTACAGACATCAATTCAGACATCAATCCAAAGTGCACATATACTTCAAACTAAAAACCAACATAATAATAGTCCTATCAATTTCACTCCTCCTCCTCCGCCTCCTTCTTGTCAAATTATCTCAACTAAGCATTAGATACAATCACGGTGACACAATCTGACCAGACATTTAACCGGTCACAATCGGACTATTCTATTCCCTACCATTCCTCTCCTTTACTTTCCTATCCTCTCCCTAATTACAAAGCATCCAAACTAAGGCAGAGACAACAGCAGCCAAATGAATAAAAAAGAGTCACATATATGATTTGAAGCAAAGAATTCTCTTCTCAATGTCAGTACTAGAAGCATCAACGTTGCACGGAAGTCACAAATATGACTTGAAGCTAACAGAGACAGCAGTAGCCATATTCACAATCAGAAGCACACATAAGGATTCGGGCAGAACAATCAGAAGTACAAAGTCACAATAACTCAAAGCAACAGTCAGGAAAGTGACAATCAGAATCTACATTACCGTGATAGAGAGTGCAGAGAGGGCAGAGAGTGACAGAGGCTCGAGAGTCAGGTAAAGCCGCCTCGGAACAAGCTTCATTGAACATCAAAGGCTTGGGTGTGACAGACTCTACAGAGAAGAAGTGGCAAAGGCTCGAAGACTGAAGGAGACGAAGACTGAAAGGGATTTGGGTTAGGGTTTAGGGATTTGGGTGAAGGCTAAAAGGATTAGCTAGGCATTTGGGGGCTTGAAGACAGAAGGAGGCAAAGCCTGCTCAGAGACGAAGGCTGAGGGACACGATGGCTACTCAAAGATGAAGGCTAAAAGAGAGGGACACGGATGAAGGGGCAGAGGAATGAGCAGCAGTGGCAGAGGTAAGGGAAAGCGGAGGGGAATGAGCAGCAGTGGACGATGTCGGAGGCGGAGTGGACAATGTCGGATGCGGAGGGCACTGCTCTGAGACTGAGAGAAAGGAAGGGGACTGAAAGGCTCGTGGTGTTGGGGGAAGGGGAATGAGAGAGGGACGCGAAGGGAAAGGATTTGGGTTTTAGGGATTTGGGGGATATTTGACTGGGCGAGCGGGAGATTTTTGCTAGTTTGATTTTACATTAAAATTATAAAAAATTTAATTTTAACTTTAACTCAACAAACTGCACAATAAAAATACACATTTTTTAAGTCAAAAATTTTAACTTTTAACTTTAACTCAACATACTATACAATCATTTGTCATTTTTCACAATCAAAATCAAAGTTACTTTAATTATGAAATCAAACGCACCAAAATATTTTTTCCGAAATTTCAATTTAGACGGAATAGAGATGGAAAAGAACCGTCGCAAAGTACAGACAAAATATGGTCAGTCTCGAAGCTGTGCATAAAGCACATCCATAAATATAGAGACGGACTTGAGACGATTTAGAGCCGTCTTTACCTTTTTGATGGTTCTTGACCATCTCAAAGGCCATATTTAAACTTTAGAGGCATACTTTCTGTCTCAGCTTTCGTCACTAAAATTTGTAGACGTATGTCCCGTCTTAAAATCCGACCTTACATTTACCGTATGTAGGTCATCTATAATTCCATTTAAATAGAGGCGGATATTTGTCCGTCCCTAACCTTTTGTCTCTAAATGTTTGTTTTTCTAATAGTGGGGCCCATACTCAAAAATAGGGTTCTAAGTTGAAAACTGGAAAACCCAGTATACGACCCCCAAAGCAAAAGGCTAGAAACCCAAAAACCCATCTTGAAATTAGATGGGTACTCCCTTATTAGTTTGTCAACCACGAAACTGACCCAACAAACCCGACGGGGACCAAACTGACCCAAAACTTATAAAGAAAAATATAACAAAATCTTAAATCAATTATCAGATTCGTGTTTGCTCCTCGCCTTCGCCTCCTCCTTCGCCTTCATGGTTCACTCACAATCACTGAATCACAAATAGACACACTCACTTGTTCAACTAGCTTCTGCAACCTCTGCCTAAGTCTATCTGCCAATTCGACTCCGCCTAGCGTCGCGCCTCCTTAAGTATCGGCTCTACCTTCCTCTGGCCTCTAGTTTGCTCTGCTCCTCCTTCCTTTAAGTCCACTTCTGCCTCAAGAGTCGAGTTGGCAGTGCCTGTGTGTCCTGCCTCCCTCTGCTCGGCTTGCTTGTGCTTTGTGTTCTACTCATCCTCATGCTATGCTCTCAGCCTGCGCTATTGCTCATGCTCTAACCTTATCGAGCCTTAGTGAGTCGCCTCAGCCTGCCCTACTGCTTAACTATGACCTCATCGAGCCTCACTCATATTTAGAATGTGTTTGGATTTAGAGTTGAGTTGAGTTGAGTTTTGGTTTTAATTGGTTTATAATGATTGTGTTGTTGAATTATGAGAAAAAATATGAAAAACGTAATGAATAGTTGATAGAAAGTAATGATTAAGTAATAATTGTGTTGTTGAATTGTGAAAAAAGTAATGAATAGTTGAGAGAATTTAATATTAAAAATTGAATTGAATATTATAAAAATTGAAGAAAAATGAAAAATTAATAATTAGGTTATTGAATTGAAGATAAGTAGAGTTAAATTGAGTAGAGTTGAAAATTTTTTTGAAACCAAACACACCCTTAGCCACTCTATCGGCAACAAGTCAGCCCACACTCTCCCTCTCTCTCTCTCGATATTTTGCTTATCGCGAAATTACTGAGTTGAATGGTGGTTTACTTGAATTGAATTGATCTTTTTTTTCAATTCAGGTTAATCGGGACCTGATTCGAATTACGCAAGAAGCTAGCGATCAGGCATCCAAGCTATTTTTGGTCGTTTTGGGTGGTGATTCCCCGACCTAACACAATATGGTTGGCTCTAATACCATATATAATAACCATGGCCCTTCACTCACAACTATTAGTTGCTAATGAGGTCCTTGGGTCTTGCATATATATCTCATATCTCTCCCTTGTGCAATCAATATGTGATTCACGGGGCGTGACAAACTCATGTCGTTGTATCCCTAGCGTCCTCGTTGGGCTCTTGGGCCGAGGTCCAGCATACTACCATGGATTTTCGTTCATGGGTAACCCCTATAGTGCCTATACACAATCCGCATCGTCATGGGCGATGGACGACTCTGATACCATATATAACAATCACGGGTCTGTTACTCAAAAGTGCTAGGCTCTAGTAAGGTCGTTGGGCATTACATAGATTTCCACCTTGAATAACTAATGTGAGACTCAGAGGCATGACAATTTCTAAGATTCGAAAGGGAATTGATATCATGGATGTCTGAATCAGTGGATTCACAACTTATCAAGAACCTATACGGTGAAAATTTTATGTCAGTTTGGAGAAGATAGAGCCACAGGAATTTAATAGGTCAGTTTTTCGAGTACTGCAGTTGCCTTCAGACATTATACACTTGATCATATCAAGAATCATGAACCTAAAGCTAAGGTACCTTAAATGTACCCAGGACGACTCCCCTTTATTGACTCAAACCCTTCGAGCATTAGGACCCTCAGATGCGTGCATTTCTCGAAAAAATTATCCATTTGCTTCCAGTTCCTTTGTTCACATTGTCTCTCTCCGAACAGCTCTTTGCCTCCAATATCTCCAATATCTCAGCCTAAAAGCATGAAAACCCCGGGTTTTGCTGCATTTTGACAAACCTAAAGAAGCAATTACCTCTGATGGCTTGCTATTGCTCCGATAGTGTAGAACATGCAAGAGATCTTCCTTACTTGCCTTTGAGATTCATAATTCTCAAATGAGATTGTGAAGGTGTAACTCTTGATCCATTTGGTCATTTCTACTACAACCATACCCCAATCGACCAAAGTCTTCAATTCCCATCTTAATTCGGCCTTTGCCAACTCTTAGTGAGGCTAATAGAAGCCTTCTGCAATCCATATCTAGAAAAGCTATTTTCCAGTGATTTCAACTTCTTGTGGAAAGAGGCCCAGGTAATGGAATTCAGCACAGAGGTATCATTGATCTAGCACCACCTTGCATAGCACTCCTCTCTCCTAATTCTTAAGGAATAGGCCAATGTTCTTGCGGATATTCTTCCAGTCAGTTAGAGTTCTTCTCCTATCCAAAATGCCACCGAGAATGGAGATAGATATGGGTAATCCTTTGCAGAGCTCAAGCATTTTTCTTGCTGAATCCTCCATGTTTGCGTTTAGGATTTCATAGAATCGGAATCAAAAAGCTCTACTTGTATTTCTTGCTGAATCCCCCATGTTTGCGTTTAGGATATCATAGAATTGGAATAAAAAAGCTCAAATTGTATTGCTCTGTGAATGGTACATATGTAGGCTACTCAACCAAGAAAATAAGGAAAGTAATCATATACTAGGGAAAGAAATATACAGATTGCCTAATATAAGAAAGGTACAATTAATATACAATAAAATTGATATCGTATGTCGTAATATTTCCCCTCAAATTGGAGCACGAGGATTCTCAATGCCTAACTTGCCAAGGATAAAGCAAAAATGATCCCATCTCAAGGCCTTCGTGAAGATATATGCAAGTAGTAAATTACTCGAGGCATGCGATGTAGCGATCACCTAGGACTTAATGTGTTCACGAACAAAGCGACAGTTGATCTCCATGTATTCCATAAGTTCATGAAACACTAGATTAGCTATAATATGGAGAGTAGCCTTATTATCACAGCAAAGTCCAGTAAACCGAGTAAATTCCAGCCCAAGAGATTGAAGAAGACTCGGCAGCCATAGGACTTCACTCACGGCAGCTGTCGTTGCCTAATATTCAACTTCGACAAATGAACAAGAAACACTGGTTTGTTTCTTCATCTTCCAGGAAATTGGACATTCTCCCAAGGTGATGAAATATCATGCAATAGAACGTCGCGTCATCGGGCAGCTTGTCCAAACGAAGTAACAATATGCAACCAGCTCCAATGAGTTAGGCTGAATGAATATGCCCAGTCCTAGAGATTGTTTCAGGTACCAAATCACCCGCATAGCAGCATCCCAATGAGACTAGCGTGGATTCTACATAAATTAAGCCAATATATTCACAAAATAGTTGATCTCCAATCTGGTAATGGTCAAATAGATGAGACGACCAACCAATCGCCCATATCCGCTGGGATTATCAATGGGAGGACTAGAGTCTGCGGATAAATGGTGGTTCTGCTCCATCGAAAATGGTGAATGTCGTGACCCAAGCATCCCCACATTTAATGGAATGTCTAAAACATATCTGCGCTAATTAAGAAACAGACCGGAATCTATTCGAGCAACCTCAATCCCCAGAAAATATTTAATAGGACATGTTCACACTAGTTTTTTGCACCTAATGGCTATTACAAGCCCGTGACAGATGCGATGACTTAATGAGCTCAATTAGTCGAGTTTGTGTTCATTCAAGGCCCACGACTCGATATTTGCATTTTTGGATATACAAAAAGGCCCCTGTTAGGAGGCAGCCCATGATTGAGGACTTTAAGACTCGACTCAAGGATCCATGGCACTACCCTACTTGGACAGCCATTGGTGGGAAGGGAGTTCGAGGAAGAAGGCATAAAATGCTCTAGCTGGCTTATCAGACCAATTATTTGATAGCTAATTGTTAATTCGTACTAAAGGAGGAGTTCTGATTCTTTCCTAAACGGCATTAACGCGCGAATCTGGACATTCATGGAGGCAAGTACGTGGCTCTACATGGCAGTAGGAGACATTTCCTCGATTTGCACACTAGACATAGGGAGTTAGCACTACACATTTGGTCATTAGTCGGGTATGGAAACAAGTTCGATTTATTTCCTTGCTTGAGTCGAAGCGCTCGACTATGGTAATGAAGGCACGGGTAGTGCACTAATTGTGGTAGCCAGGGATGTTTCCATGAGTAGGAGGCCATCCATATGGAGATTCCTAGGGGGTTTAGCATATAAAATATTATATCTAGGAAATTTCAATGTAATTAGCTAGAGAAGATATTCTCTTTTCTAGTTTAGCTAGCTGTTAATGCAACATGATTTTATTGCTTACTGTTACTTATTTCCTTGTAATAAGGCATACCGAATTTATACTCAGTTAGGGTTCCTAGTTTCGCCTTATAAGAGTTAGAAGGTACCATCATTGTAAGCTCTCGACAACACAAACACAAACCGACTCTCCGCCAACATATCGTTACTTTTCCTTTACATTCCTTGTCATTTCGATTCCGTATCATTCTTCAATATCTCAATACCCGTTCAGCACTTTTCAATACCTTATTTATCGCATCATGCTCTTTCGATATCTACTTTTCCGCACATGCACATAAATAGCTAGATTTCCACAATGCACCTCTCACTCTCTATTCGAAGCTCTTGGTTCCAACTTTTCCTCTGTTTCTCACTTCCGGGCAAGGATTGGGCAGTCTCTTCACTTCGACTTCCGGGCTAGAGGTTCTATCAACACTTAGTTATATCAACTGAGCTACCTACATCCTGTGCAAATCAGCTAGCAGCTCAGCTTCATGTTATTCCTCCTTATTCAAAGCTTCAAGGTGTACAAGTCACGTGCTCGTAAGTAGAACTTCGGTGATCTAATCCTTGATTCATCATCTGAAGCATTTGACACACCCGCGACGCATTGACTATATTCAAGAAACCCAGCTACCAATTATATCTACAGACCTCATAAACTGTGGAGCTACGCTGTAAGTTGATAAGGCTAGCTGGTGGTTTCGCTGTTATCTTGGGACAGTGCCCTAGCACTCATGATACACTCATCTTGCCACATGTAGGTCGAAGATTGGCCAATCCATTTCTAGGCAGAACAAGACATGTGTCATTAATCTGAAAACACCGATCAAGGTACCTCTTAAAGCAGGCACACTATGTAGAGTCGTTGCCAACAACCAATAGATCATCCACATAAACAAGGACTTCCATAAATGTGTCTTCTCTTATAAGTGTGAACAAGGAATGACTGTACCGGATTGCCAAACACGATATCTGTGTAAGGCATCCACAAACTTGGAGTACTAGTTCTAAGACGCTCGTCGAAGGTTGTAAAGAGATTTTGCGAAGTTGACAAACAACTACATCTCTTCGATAAGAAAAACCAGCAGAAGCCTCATGTACGCCTATTCATCTAAGTCATCGTGCAAAAATGCATTCTAAACATCCATCTGATGAATATCCCAGCCTTTTGCACTGCTACAGTCAATAAGCAACGCACATTGACAAGCTTTGCAAGTGAAACAAAAGTCTCATGGAAGTATATACCTTCAACCTAGGCAAAGCCCTTTGTAACAAAGTCAAGCTTTCTATCATTTAATAGTCCCATTTACTTTTCTCTTGTTTTGGTACACCCATTAAGTAGGAGGTGGTTGCGATGTGAAACGTTGGCGATAATATCAAATTTGTCTAGTAACATCAATTTGCACTCTGCCTCGCTGTGTAACTGATGCGAGCTAATTCAGACGAGTAGCAAAGTCAGGCAAATCTATCTCGGGTTGTGTCTGTTTGGGCTGTGGTTGAATGGAAGAAGCGGACGTAGGCTGGGTTAGCGTTGGACTCTGATCTTCGGAATTGGAATTAAGCCCAACAGCTGGCCCATGATTCACTAGGTTGTTACTTTTCTCTACCTGTGGACCAGGCTATATAGTCTGGCCATGACGCGGCCCAAGTGACTCCCCTTGAGACGAATCATCTTGTAAATCCCAATTTGGGGGTCCAAAGGTATCAATGAATAATGGGCTATGCGGTTGATCATCCTTCGAATTTAATTTTGAATTCCTTGTCGTTGCCATATGATGGGCCCAATCGCTTATAAGTCCAATGAAATTTTACATGGTATCAGAACGGATTAGGTTTTCGCGCACCCATGTGAACTCATACCACGCCAAGTCTATTTAATTGTCTCTTTGTCGAGGGCAGTCAAAGTGCGCCTGTATTGGCCCGAGTGTAGAGCTTGTGGTCTCTTTAATTGTCACTTTGTAAATGCCCAACCCGTAGTCAGTTCTTGTGGTGAAATGTTAAAGTCACAAATTGTCACGTGAGGGTGGGTGTTGAGAGTTAATCCCATGCAGAATATTTGAATAGAAAAATATGGGTTTACAAAAGATTGTGTTTAATAACCTACCAGCTCGAGCTATAGGGTTGGAGATAGGCCCAATCGCTCACAAGCCCGATGAAATTTTACAGGATTGAACAAGATCGATTGAAGCAACAAATTACATCAATGTTTAGAACTAAAATCCAGCAAGGATCATAATCACAGAACAAAGAAAAAATTCATGCTCTTGAGTTGATTTAGAAACACCAAATGCAGAGGACTTGGGAACAGTAATACTAGCATCTTTTTTTTATTTTCTGAATAAGAATCTTCATTAATATTAAATATTAGCATCTACATTTGCAGTTGGATTTAGGTCTAGATACCCATCGAAAATACATAGTGAATGACAATTTGACATTGAGCCGAATTGGCACAAGTCATGAGCGAGGGTATTGGCTGACCTAGGAATCCAGGAGCATACCATTCCGAGAAAAGACAGAGAGTAGAGGTTATATCCTTAACTATGCTCCTAATCTCCTAAGAAGTACTATGAGGGTACAAAATGGCTTCAACCAAAAGTAAGGCGTCGCATCGTAACCAAATCTTAGTCGATCCTCTTTTCGCAGCTATGGTTAGGGCGAGGAGGGCAGCTAGGGCCTTTGCATGAAGTGGTTTGTCTTCGTGGGGATCTGGAACCATGATAGTAATGGAAGACTATCTGGTTGCTGGATAACTCTAGAAAGGCATGATTGCGTGCTATTCCATGCTGCATCCGTACTGATGATGCTCCATTACGGTCCTATAGGTTCCTGACATGTTGTGAGTTGCCGCGGCGATGTGTGCGAGCTTCCTTCTTGTTTTTCCGCATTGCGTTCACTCCTGTCGTGCTTTGTGAAAGAACCTTTGATTCTTTTAACAGTTTCATGAAGGTTCGGTGGTTTTCCTACATGCAAAATATCATTGCCTGAGTTCCATATTTGATAAAGAATGATTGCTACATATAGAGAAAACCTAGTCTTATTATGAGCATTTGATAGAAATGTGTGTGGAGGGCAAGCAATAAAATTAATCAAGTCCTTAGCACTAGTTCTCGGGATTGTGCTAGATTGCAGATTCCAAGGTGATTCCCTCTAAGCAAAACGATAAAAGATATAATCTCCGTAAAGATGATCTAATCTATCGGAGCTGGTTTGACAAAGAGGACATGGAGTGTTCTCTTCCCTAAACTAGAGGAGGTTTTCACTGGCTATTCTCCAGTGATGGAGTTTAAGACGTTCATGGATTTTTAGGCCTCAAATGGATTTCCACACTACATCACTATGATTTTAAAACCTATTTTGTTGATCTGTGAGATAGAAGGATTTGACTGAGTGCTTCCCTGATGAGTTTGGAGTCCATATTTCTGAGTCTTTGAAGTCGTCTTGGACTAGGTGGATACTGAGTATGCTGTCCACCGTTCCTTGCTCGAAAAGATTTGTGAGTAATGAAACATTCCATCTCTTTGGATGGAATAACATCAAATCACGAACCTTTAGCTTTATTATGTCTTGGATCCCATTTAGTCTAGGGGATGGTTTGTGATAGTTTGTACCTGAAATCCTTGGGTCTCGCCATACTAAGATGGTGGAGCCGTTACTTACAGAGAAACAGGTACTCACTTGGATGGTGTCTTTGCACCATTGAAGGCCTTTCCATACTAAAGATGGAGAAGAGCGGTTGCAGGGATTTAGGAAGTTTCCATACTTTGTCTTACCAGCTCTTCCCGCTAGGCTAGTGTTAGTATGTGTAAATGCCCAAGTTATTTTGGACAACATTGCTTTGTTTGAATCTTCCGCCCTTAGGAATCCTAGGCCTCCTTTTGATCTCGATTGGGAGATGGTGTCCCAACTTTTTGGCGAGTAGTAGGTGTCATCCTCTCTGCTAGTGCCTCAACAGAATCTTCTTATCACTTTGTCAATGGTGTTTAGTGTGAACTTTAGTAGCCTGAATAGTGACATTGTATAGATCGGGGTGTTATTGATCGTTGAATTAATTAGAGTCGCTCTTCCCACCCAGGAGAGTGCTTTTGCTTTCCATGCTGCCAACTTGCTTTTTGTTCTGTCGATTAAGAATTGAAACGAATCATTCCTTTTCCTTTTCATGAAAAGTGGGTTACCCGGATATTTTGCATATTCCCTCAGTTTTCTCATGCCCAAGATGGTTTTGGCTTGTCTCATCAAGTCTGCTGTTGAGTTCTTGGAGAATAAAAGCTCTGATTTAGCGCAGTTGACTTCTTGACCCGACCAAGAGCAGAATTTGTCTAAGATGCTCTTTGTATTCCTGATGTTTGCTCCAGTGGCTTTTGTGAGGATGAGAAGATCGTCTGCAAACATTAAATGGGAGATTTGCAGCCCCTTCTACTAATATGGATGCCCTTATTGTCACCATCGATTTCTGCCATGTTGAGAAGTCGAGACAATATGTCCATTGATATTACAAATAGATAGGGTGAAATAGGATCTCCCTTCCTTATACCTCGGGATGGTGAGAAGTGGCCGCGGGATGAGCTGTTGATTAAGATATAGAAGGAAGATGTTGAGATGCACTGAAAGATCCACACTATAAAGGTCGAATGGAAGCCTAGTTTTTCTAGGATGTTGATGATGAAACTTCATTCTATCTTATCAAAAGCTTTCATAAAGTCGATTTTCATCCCTACCCTGCATCTACAGGCCTAGGTCTTCCTCATAGTATGAAGGATCTCTTGGGCAAATGATCCATTCTCGTTGATCCACCTTCCTTCAATGAATGTTGTTTGGTTTGGGGAAATGATCTTGTGGAGTAGGAATTTGAATCTATTTGCTATGATTTTTGAAATGATCTTGTAGCAAACATTACAGACTCCGATAGGTCTAAAGTTTGAAAGATTAGGCTCCTTGACGTTTAGGAATGAGGCAGATGAACATGTTGTTCCATTCCTTGACGATGTAGTCTGAGATGAAGAAGTTTTTAACTGCAGTGAGAAGAAGTGGCTTAACAGTCTCTTCGTAGTGCTTCTATAAGAGAAAGGGAATTCCATCTAGTCCTGACGATTTGAGGTTTGGAATTGAATTGGGGGCCATTAGGATTTCTTTGTCATCTGGGATACGGATTAGGCTTTCGTTCTTGGCCTCTGTGATGATGTGGTTTATCATATCTTCCATATCTTCAGGTATAACATGGTGGGAGTTATTAAAGAGATCCTGGAAATTTCTAAGGAAATAGTCGCATATTTCTTCGTGATCCTGTGTCCATTCCTTGTCATTGTCCTTGATAGTCGCAATATGGTTTGATCTGCGACGGATGATAATTGAGAGGTGAAAAAATTTGGAGTTTCTGTCCCCATTAGTCAGAGTTCTCTCAATTTCTGACGCCATATAAGATCTGTCCCGGTATGATTCTCTTCAAGTTCTGCGATAAGTTTTTCCTCTAGCTCTTTGTTCTCGGCTGTAGGTTGTTTCTTTGGATTTCTTCGATTTTCTCCATAATACCAGCAATGTTAGTATTGCAAAATCCAAATACCTCTTTGTTCCATCTCCTAAGGTCTGTTTTTACAGATTTAATTTTGGAGGATAGTTGGAAAGCTTTTGAGCCAATCACAGTTTTGTTCTAAGCATTTTTGACAATGTCTTTCCTTGATCTATCCGGGGTCCATGCTTCCTCGAATCAAAAAGGTCTAGGTTTGTGAGAGGAGTCCATCCACAATTTTAGTAAAATAGGATTATGGTCAGGATGGCTTCCAAAAATTCTTTTGACGCTAGACAAATGCCAAATCAAATTGTTTTTATCTGCTTGGTTTTCACCCACTCTTTGGGTTTCCCACAAAGCAGTTGTGCAGCTAAAGACGTCGAATCTCCATTTTCTTGCCCATAAATATATCGAGCAATTACGACCCCGCTATTATTAAGGTAGGATTTCTTTTTTTTCCTTGATCTGATTATTTATTATACGAATGATGTAAAAGTAGTTATGGGATAGGCAAAGGATGATTATAGATGTAGAATTAAGGGGTTTTACCCTATATATCTCATGGTTTCATCTTTTGTTTTAAATCTATCATATACTTTTAAAATTATCAAAAATATTATATGCTTTACATTTTTTTTTCAAATCTATCTCGACATCATATTTTCCGTTAATTAAACATAAGTAGGGTCCAAATCTATCCCATAGTTTTAATTTTTTTCTCAAATCTATCACGGTAAATGGCCACAGTGGCAAGACCGTTGAATGTTGACGGAAGATATAATGGTGGGGATAGATTTGAAAAAAAAATGTAAATCATGTGATATTTTTGATAATTTTAAAAATATATGATAGATTTAAAAAAAAAAAGGTGCAATCATAAGATATATGATGTAATTTCCCTTAGAATTAAACCTTTGGCACATTATGAATACCATGAACCGAAAACATTCCTTGCCCTGAATTTAGATTTCAAATTTTGAAGCAAGTACGAAAGTCATGCATAAATGTCACTTATAGTCGCCCCGATGGTGATTCTATATCCTGCTATATTGAAAAATTGGTTGCTGGAATGGATCCTTGAGTTTTGTTTCTTTTCTCGTTTCCTTTTTTTCCCGAAATGAGCAACTTTCTCCATTAAGTTCTCAGTTAAGAGTTAAAACTAAGAGAGCTGGATTCGATTGTGATTGCCAATCCGAATTTGGAAAATTTGGAAATTACCATAATGACCTGAAAACCACATATTAATCAAGCGATGATTGCACGTGAAGCGTTTGTGGGCATGCGTCTGATACCATTTCCAAGGGTAGATGTGAATCCACAAGAAACGCCTCTAAAGCGAAGTAGAAACAACAGGGGAAGGAAAAGGAAAACTAGAAAAAGAGGACGACGACAACGTCGACTCATACAACTTCTTCAGCTCTGAAAATTCTTGCTCTAGTTTCTCTACTCTGCTCTCGAGCTCTTCGAGGGATTGCTGGTCATGGCAGGAGCTATCGCAGTCCTTGTGGCTTCTGAAATACGATCCGACCACGGCTTTAAATGCCGCATAACCACCTATATTAAACATGCAAAGCTTATCGAACTTAGGAAATAAAATGGCCTATTAGGATTTTTCCAAAATAATTGATTCGTAAATAAAGATAACGAGAATACACCCGGTTAATCGGACTTGGAACAGAACTCAAGCACTGGCGCAGCAGAGCTAGAGCAACCTCTGACCAAATATGATCACGGTTCTCCTTCACCTTACATACAGCGTATTTGATCGAACCCCAAAAGTCGTCCATGTTTGATCAAGTCACCGGCTTCTGATCAATGACTTAATAAGCTACCGAGAATACTATGTTTGGTTTGCTTTCCTCCCTGACAAAGAAGTGAATTGTACATGCAAATATATATATATATATATATATATATATAAGAAGAAGGGGTTGTCTAAGATAGGGTTTAGAAAAGTTGTGGCATCGATTGACTCATCGATCCTCTGGTCTCTCATCACTCACTTTTCCAATAAATGTTGGGCTAGGCCACCATTACTTTGATTAATGTAATTAAGGTTCGAGTTTTCCAATGTGATTTAGGTTTGGTTAATTACTGTTTGATTGAGCAGAGGCTGAATTAACACATACACGCAACTCTTGTGTGTTTTGTCCAATTTAATTTAATTTATATTTTCTCGTAAACCATACAATACAAAATTTCATAGAACTATAAACTCAGAATGATGCCGAAATATAATTCAAAACCATAAGTTGCATAAACGAGATGATAGAAGCATCATACTAAGGGAAAAAAAACTCAAATAATAATCATAATACAAGTTATACTTCATTGCCATGTCATGTTAATAACTCAAATAATATTGCACTGAAAAAAAAAAACTCAAATAATAATCATAATTGTACTTTTTTCGGGGAATAATCGTAGTTGGTCTTAATTATAGTAATTTTATTTCACCACATCATTGTAAATGAGAACAACTATAAATTTTCTCTTTGTGGAGGCACTCATATAATGTAATTACACCAAAAAAAAGAAGAAAGAGGTACATTCATTAACAATGAGGACGCCTGGGTCATGTTGGATAGACAAATATTTGTGCATTTCCCATATATATATATATAGCCATATTTTATATTATACATTATATATATGAGATGACAACCGGATCGGTGCATCATTCTTTGGGTTTGGGATAAAACTGTTCCTCTACCTCTTGGAAGTTGGAACAAATTACATCGTCTGCGTCATCCAAGAACAAGAAGAGAGAAGAGGAACGGTTGACTTCGTCTTGCATGCATGTACACCTAATTTGACTCTCCTCTAGATAATAGCAGGACGAGTAAATAGGCAATTCCGTTCCTAACTTTCGCAAGTTATATCAATTTCGTCCCTGACTTTTTAATTACATCAACTTGGTCCTCGACTTTTGTACTGTTACATCAATTTGATCATCGTTACATCAATTTAGCTCCTGACTTGTGCAATTACATCAGTTAGTGCTATAATTGCATCAATTTGGTCCTTATGTAGTGCAGGTGCATCGATCAGGTCTCAATACTACGTCAGTTTGGTCCCTTGCCACATTAATTTGGTCATACCGTTAAGAATGACTGCTGACGGTGTTAAATGGTGAAAATTATTACATTAATTTTATCATCGTGCTACATCAAATTAGTCCCTACACTATTTTTAAACAAATTGAACTGAACTGTCGCCTTCCATTTGCTACATCAATTTAGTCCATGCACCTTTTTTTTAACAAACTGAACTAAACTCCCGTTTTCCTTCCTCCTTCCCCCAACACAAAGCCATGTTGGCCTAATGGATGGATTGAAGCATGAAGTTAAATGAAGGAAAAAACTTGCCAAAATAAAATGGAATTACAAAAATGACTATATTAATATTATAGACAAGTTTTTTACAAGAGATTGTACAAGTTACTTTGTCAAAGTAGCTACACAAAAGGTACAGACAGAGGTAATATATGAGGCAATATCTTTGGCAATCTACATGCATCAAACCCAAAATTGTGTCGATCAGTATCATTTTGGAACAAAAATAACTAAACCAAGCTTTGTTTCCTCTGATTGTTCCCAAAATGTGGTAGATGGCTTCTGCAATCTATCGTTCAGTTAGGTGGAGATCCCCTTGCTTAGAAATATGCTATAAACCTAGCAACAGTTCCATAACTTGCAGCTTCGGTGTGTGCTGTGATGGGAGGGTGAGAGGGCCTCACTGGATGGGCTATCATTGGTTGGAAAAATGAGGCCTTAGCAAATGTGCCCATCTGAGGAACCTATACATGATATTAAGGAGAGTTCATTAGTTGGCAGCATTTAGACTAATTCAAAGGTACAAATGAAAGAAAAAGTATATGTGATGGCTGTGCTGCAAATAGACCATACTGAGATGGTTGTGATGATTGAGGTGGAGCAGATTCTTGTGATATATTCATTCTGCTGTTATGGCTTCCATACTCTCATTCCTTTCCACTTAAATATTCACATTCTCTGCTTCAACTAGCCTAGAACAACTCGGAGCACCACCTAAAGTAGAAGCACCATGCTTGTCCTTTTTCCCCTTAGCAGTTGGTTGTCCAATACATTTTCTCTTGGTGTGCCCCATTTCTCCACGCCTGCCACATCTTGGATCATTCAACTTCCTCTTTAACTTGTGAGGGTTAGCCTTATCCTCTAGAGCCTTCTTCCTCTGTTTTTTGGGTCTTCCTGGTTGTTTCTTAATTTTTGAAGGAAGAACAGGGTCATGAGGAGTTCTTTTCCCAGTAATATTGGCCATTGATATAATGTATAAATGGTTCATAAGCTTTTTGTGTCACCTATTTCCTTAAGAGATGATTGACAAATTCCTCAGGCCTCTGGCTGTTGTATAGCATGACAGTAATGACATACTTGCGTGGTATGCTAGTCAAGTTCCACACTCAACAAGAACAAGTATGCACCCTTATATTAACAGCACACTTAGAGTATGCTGGATTGTTACTTCAAACTGTGACATGTGATGATGATCCCTTGACCACAATGGAACCTAGCCATTAGAGTTCTTCCAGTGTTCCTCTAACATTGCCTGAACTTTGGGCAAAAAAATCCATTGTATCTTTGCCAATATAATTGACATCATATCTTCTTCCTTGTGATGTACTTTCTCACCTCTTCAACCAATGTCAGTATTGGTTTACCCCTCACTTTCAATAGTTCTTTGTTGAATTGCTCACACATATTACTGATTAGTGCATCACTTTTACAGTTAGTATAAAAAACTGACATTGTCCATCTATTTGGATCAATTTTCTCTAGATACTCTGCAGTTGTTGGGTTGATCCTTCAAAGAGCATTTATGCACTGCTTGAACCTTTGTGGAGTTATTGTTTTGGCACAATTACAGAATGCTCTTTGCAATTCACCACCATTACACTTAGCATGCTTGGTCAAGTTTACCCAGATATGCCTGCTGCAAAATCTATGAGATATACCATCACATACTTCTTTCATGGCACCATCCAATCCCTCCAATGTTCAAAAACACTTATTTCATCACTATTTTAAAAGATCTAAGTGATGCAACAATATAATACACAATCATTGAATTCACCTTTTACATGTCAGAGATAAAAGTGTATTTCTTCTCCATTGAATCTCACACATCTGATATGAGGTTCTCAAGAAACCATTTCTAGCTTTTTGTGCACTCCACTTCAACTACAACATATGCAATGACAAAGAAGGAATTGTTTTCATCCTAGCTTACTGCAGAAAGAAGTTGTCCACCATAATAACCCTTTAGGAAGCATCTATTTAACTCAATGATGGGTCTACAGTCTTCTAGGATACCCTTCTTACATGCTTCTAAGCAAATGTATAGCCTCTCAAACTCATGTGTCTCTGGTTAGACTTGGAAGAATACAGTCGAACTAGGGTTGGATCTTAACAACTTATGTCCATAATCTCTCAGCCTTGCATACTGTTCATTTTCTTCACCTTCACACTTTTGCATGGCCAGCTTGGTGGCCTTGAAAACTGTTGCATCATGCCACTTTACTTGGTAAGTGTGAGTGAAGAAGTCAAACACTTGCTGTGCAAACATGTCTTACTGAGTCCTCAACCAGGGAATTAACTTCTCTACAATCCACTCCTTTATTGCCAACTTGTTCTCGATCTTTCTTGCACAAGTGTGCTCAGGATCATATGTCATCACTTGATAGGTGTTTGTCTTTTTATTCAAACCACGGTATATTTTCCATTGGCAGCCATCATTGTCCTTCTTCTCAACACAGTATGCCCTCACTCTGGCCTTATCATTTTTCATAAAATCAACTTGCCTTTCCATTGCAATGTTGATGTTTCTGATAACCATCTTGAAGACCTCAAGATTTTCAAACTTCATTCCAATAATAATTTCCAAATTTCGATTGTCATTAGTATTGTACATTGGAAACTTATCATGTCCTTCCTCTGAATCCCCATCCAATGACTCCAATTATTCACTTTCATAACTATTAGATAGCCCGTCATCCATTGGAATCTCCTCAACATCAACACCTACGTTGGTGGACTTGCAGGAGATGCATGTATGGCATCATCATGATCACCTACAACCATCTCTTCCCATTCATCTTGTGTTGTCATCTTAAACATGTCATTACTTTTGTAACTAGGCCTCCTATTTTTTGAGACCTACTGGACTTTCTCCTTACCCTTTTTCCTTCTGCTTTCTCTTCTTCACAACAACAAACTTCTTCCTAACTCTTACTCGACTTGTTTCTACATTGGCATTGGCAGATTCCATCTTCTCAAGACCAGGCTGAGTGGATTGCTCAAACTTCATATCATCATTTTCCTCATCTCGGTCCCTTACTTCAGGCCTCATCCTTTCCATCTCTTCTTCCTATCTCCTCTTCTCTGCAGCTTCTTGTTCCATCCTTTTAATCTCTTTCTGCTTTCTCTTCAGCTATGCTTCCTGCTCCCTTCTCTCAGCCTCAACCCTCTCTAACTCCCTAATCTCCTCTTCATCGAGTTCTAAAGAATCATCTACTTGGTCATGCTCATAGTACAAGTGGAATTCAGTCTGATCTTGTAAGATACTGATCAAGTATCTAGCATCAAGGTCAGACTCGAAATTGTTTATGGCCAAATCAAATGTCTAAAATGTAGAATCCATGTAATGACAGGTAGTGAGTGTAGTTTTATACACATCAAGCAGCAAATCACAGACCCCTACAACTATAATTGTATCTATATCTACATTTCTTATGATGTATACATCACCACCTTCATAACCCACTTTGGGCTCCCCAACAAATTTCCTTCCATGATGCAAATACACATCCACTGTCTTACAAGTGCAAACCGTAGATAATAAATTTAAATTTGTAATCCCTAAAAAGCCACGATTTTCTTGTGTTTTTAGAAAGCTATTGTGAAAAAAAATCATTTTTAACATGTAAAACCACCACATACACCAGGACATGAAAATTGAACCTCATTACATTATGATCAACCCACCAAAAGATGATCCTTATCAACTGCACATGCCTAACAATGTCAACATGAACTTAAATCTTGACATAGTAACAACACTTTAGGAAGCATGTGTGCTGATGATCAAAACCTCTCAAAAATCTAATCATTTTAAAACCCATATTTCACTGAAACACGGAGATAGAGACAACGAAAGTTACCTGGTTATGCAGACAAATTTTTGCTTATCATCTTCCATAGTGCTTGTTTGAGACTTCTCTTAATGATCACCTCATTGGAACTTGGAGTCTGACCTTTGCACTTGAACAAGAGAATTCACAGAGAGAGAGAGTGAAAAGGTAGAGGAAGAAGATGAAACATCTTCAAACGGGTGGGAAAAGGGAGGGGAAAAGATGATGATATCATCAATATTTAGGATGTAACTGATATAACAAACATCATTTAATTTGGGGTTACATCAATTTGCCTAGGTGTTACATCAGTTCAATCCCAGAACAAATCAACGAAACAGTAACGTCGTCTGCACCTTTGCCACAAAGATCAGATTGGTATAACCGGGGATCGCTCTGATATCACGCCAAATTCAAAGACTTGTGTTGTATCAGTCAGGGAATAAATTAATGTAATGAGAGACTAAATTGACCAGGCCTCATATGCTTGATCATCGAGGTACTTGTTAACTCCACTGTCGTCGTTGGAGGAATAGACGTCCTCATTATTGTTGTCTTCATCGGCCTCTTGGGAACGGTCCAAACCAGTCTACAAGATGCAGCAAAGCAATCATTGATACAAACCAGCAGCAGCAAGTCAAAACAATAATTGTCAAGGCAAACCATCCGAATAAAAACTTCAAGCCATCAAAACCAAGCAAACACTTCATAACAAGACCAGCGAGCAATAGAACCACAATTCATCTAGATCAAGCCAAACCATCGACCATGGAATCAAATATAACAGCAATATCAAAACCATCAAATATAACAGTAACAGGACCAACGTCGAAGAGAACTCTACCATGGAATCAAACATAACCACAACTCATCTAGATCAAGCCAAGCCATTGAAACCAAGCAAACACTTACTTCAAGCCATCGAAACCAAGCTCAAACAGACCCCAATAACTGACATTTAAAACATGCTTACATCAGCATTCAGTATGGTTTCTCCAAGGTCTCCCCAAACCAACGGCAGAGCAAGTTGTGCATATTAAATCCAAATGTCCGAGACCATCAAAGTGCCATTGATAAAATCGTTGACTTGTACATCATTCCTTTAATCAGCGTCCTCTTCATCATATTCCCCATCATCGATGGAACCTGGACCAAAAAAATTCAAATAAATTACCATTCACTGCCATGTATACATCTTGCCTCCAATATACTGATCACCAGCTAATCAAGTAATCATTCACTGCTTGAAATCTCGAGCTTTACCATTTTATACCATTTATCTGAAGGGCAGCTCAAAGATAGCAATGCATGAAGAAAAATTAATATCTGCTTAACAACTGTAAATCTAACAAAGCAACAAGCGAAGAAGCATAACACACAATAGGAACAGACTGAGAAACTCCATAAATGCATTTATCATCAAAGAGCAACAAAATTGCTGCTAGTATAATCTGGGTACAAGCAATCATCAAGAAAGCACCCATGACGCAAGATTAGATAAAAATAAGTCAACAGGATATAATGTATGTCCATGTTGAGATTTGGATCATTTAAGTTTTAAATAGAATTAATGCAACAAACTATAAACACCAAATAAGTACGTATGGTGGAAATTTCACAGTAGCTCCAATTATAGGCCCAACTAATGCATTTGATTCTTTTAATCAAATAAATAACATTTAATCTAGGAAGCGGGGCATAAAATCAAGCAAGCACAATTCAATGCTCAATCTCCCTCATGCATACGATAAGGTTCTACCTGAAGGTTGGTAACAGAACTAATACCAAACAAAAAGCACTCTAAACAAATATAAACAAAAATAAATGGGTCACTGAGATACTTCACAGGAAAGATACCATTCTAAAG
Organism: Punica granatum; assembly: GCF_007655135.1. NCBI lineage: Eukaryota > Viridiplantae > Streptophyta > Magnoliopsida > Myrtales > Lythraceae > Punica > Punica granatum. Next base: position 45,239,390 of record NC_045127.1, read on the forward strand.
TGGAAAGACCATGAAATCGATGGAAGTTCCTGAAGGGATGCATGAGTGTGTAAAAAAATAAAAAAGTTGGGTCATGGAATCTCGCAAAGATGCAGACTGGCTGAAAATCCATAAGTGCCAAAGGAAACATACTCCTAAGGCATGAATCAGTTGTGATAAGATACCCCATTAACCATAAGTAGCATACACAGAGCAAGAGAAAGCATAAAGGCACAAGATCTATCCAATTAGAAAAACAAGTGGAATGAACTTAAAAAGAAATGGAATTTATGGAGACAATTTCTGGGAAAACAGATAGGCCTCGACTGGGATTCCTCGAAGTAGGCAATTGCTGCACGGTGGGAAGAAAGATTGGAAGTACTTTATTTATTTAGTATGACTCTTTCTTGACCAATATCATCATATATATTGTTTTTATACTAATTATGTTCGATTTATGCTTGCAGGAAGTACCTCAGGCAACGAAATTCCACATTCAAGGACTAGAATTTGCGAAAAAGTTGGACCGACTTTTATGGATGTGGCTGCGACAGGTGATGCTGCACAGTCACCGTCATTTGGATTACTACCGTCAGAAAATATTAAGGGGGAGAATTATATCAATTTGGAGGTAGACAACGATGACTTTGATGTACAAGAAATCGGGGAGCATGGTGATGGGAATGGACTGAAAAAAGGCATGCTGATTCACAACTTCGAGGGAGAAAGAGGGTAAATTTTATGCAAAGGAGGGGGCTCGAAAATCTTCTAGTGCTGAACAATGTCACAGTCTATAAATTCACTAGTATAAATTTTATAGAGTAGAAATGCATAAAAAAAGCAACTAAGTTGATGAGAAATTTATAATTATTTTTTAATTACTTCTTAACGTTTGTTTGATTTGGAATTGCATCGGCGCCATAGATGGTACGGCGTCTATACTCAACGCAGTTCAAGTACCTTAAATTAGTTGAAAAGGTCATCCAACTCAAAATATAATGGTAGCATGCAACTTCGATATGCTTTTCATATTTGATTGGGCAGGTTGGGAAGGGTCGACACATGATTCCCGCATATTTAATATTGCCCTTAATTTGTTATGTGTCAAATTTCCAAAACCTCCGTCAGGTATTAATATTATTTACTTTTTTATTCGATATGTTCATTATAATAACTTTAACATTTTACAAACATGTCAGATAAATACTACTTGGTCGATACGGGATACCCAAATAAGAAAGGGCACTTAGGACCTTAAAAGAATCAGAGGTATCATCTTCTCGATTTCTGTCATGGTGGTCAACCAAGTGGACCAAAGGAAATTTTTAATCACACTCATTCATCTCTACGGAGTGTGATCGAAAGGACCTGCGGTGTATGGAAGAAGAAATAGCGTATTCTTGAAACCATGCCGAGCTATCCATTCGAAAAGCAAGTGAAAATTGTTGATGCGACTATGGCCCTTCATAATTACATGCACATTCGTTCTCAAGATGATCCTCTCTTCAAAATATATGGCGAAGATACAAATTTTATTCCCAGTGATGAAGATGATATAATACTTGACAATGTCAGCACTTCCAGTCAAGTGGATGAGATGGCTAGAATCCTTGCTAGTAAAACTAATAGTTTGATGAATAATTAGACTATCTTATGGTTATTTGAACTTTATTATAGTGTTTTCCTAGTCTAATCTAATAGCACTTTATAACTGTTCTATTTGTCATAATTTATCACCTTTCAGTGGCATAATTTTGGAATCCTTATTATTCAAATATATACATATTATATTTATTTGTGCAATTTATTGTATACGTTCCATAATTTTAATTCCATGGTTGAATTATTGATGAGAAAAACCTTGATTTTATTGTACTTATTACTTTTCGGTCATTTTATCTTTTCTTAGCGACCGTAGAAATAGTTTCCCAAACACATTTTATATGCTTCCTCCAATTTCAGCAAATTTAGAAAACAACATACTAAACACTTCAGCAGCCATTGGAAATCAATAATTATTTTTCAACAATTCTCTTTCAGCATTTCTATTTCAGAAACAGCGCTCCCAAACCAAACCTTAAAAGATAAGATAGTAGATGTAACAAATAACAACCAATTCACTATCCTGTTTTTTTCTGTGTTTTCTTTTTTTCACTCTGCCTTCTTTTATCAGCCATCACCTCCCCTTTTTTCTTTCCTCTTTCAAAATTTATTATCCATCAATTAATTTTTTTATTTAAATCTATTACAATAAAAAAAATTATTTTTTATATTCGCGCATAGTGCAAGTCATGCATCTAGTATTTTTAGAGAAGGGAACGCCTGCTAATTCCAAAAATTTGAGTGAGATGTTGTGCTATATTCGATACGACCAAATGAAATGGAATTACCATAAAGAAAAATAGATTAGAATAAGACAAATAACTCTTCAAAGAATGCATTAGACACTGAGTTTACCATAATTTTTTACCCATTATGAAGGATGCTATGGATCTAGAACAAAAAATCCTTATTATCATAATTTTTTAGTTAGATGGTAACCGTACAGGTGTTTGAAGACTATTCTTACTCATTAAAAATATAGATTTTTTCGACCGTAAATAAGACTCACGAATCATAAGGTAAAAAATCGGGCCCATTTCACAAGCATTGGGGGCACGTTATCTATTCATCTGGTCAATGCCAAATCAGGCCCATTTCAACTGATTTGACGGCCCAAATAATGAGAAACCCATACTAGGAAATGGGAATTTTCTTTTCCATTTTCTTCTCTTTTTTTCCCTTTCGGCGAATGTTTTCTTGAGATTTACACATTCTAGATCTCTTTTTGAAACTAATTCTCAAAATAGACCTCTTTTAAAATAATTCACAATCTACACTTTTGAGTGCTTACATGGCTATCCATCCACAAATAACTTTCTCATATGTGTCTTCCATGCATGTAAACCTCCACATCAACTCATGTGGATTCATCTCTCTTTCCTTCAATTACTTACACATCATCAAAAAATGTCATCTAACAAAAAAAAAAGTACCAAGCATCATCACAACATTTTATCCAACAAAAAAAATCCATAAAATAACCAACGTGGGTGTCCGGGAGATTCAACGCTTATTCTCCTTAAATAAGATCTCAGATTCGAGTATTGTAAATGGAAAAAATCTATGCTGAAAGAGATTTACCTCCTATTTTGGCTAGACATGTTATGTTAGATTTCCAGATATTAGAGTGCACATCAAAAAAATTCATAAAAATATCTCATCTATATTTATTAGAATTTATTATCACTATAACTTTTTACCAATCAATTCAACCGTGCCCCTTTACCCTTCACTTTTGCGGTCATTTTCTTCATAACATTACTCCCAACAAAAGAGAGTCCTTAGGTTACTTAGTTTACTTGCATGTAAATTCTTTTTGATGCACAGTTCGTTTAGATGTTTCTTTTTTATTATTTGTCATGTTAAAATTTATTCTGTTAATGTTAATTTCATTATCGATAGTTCATATTCCCTTGTAGGTTATATTGGTATAATGGGTTAGAAAAATTCAGTGCGACAATTCAATATTTGTTATGGTTCCTTTACTCAATTGCTCACACAAGAGAGTGACATACTTTTTAGTTGTTTGAGCAATAGAGGGAATGACCTCGAAGGCACAAATATGGAAAAACCAAGTTGTTAATGATGTTGGTACAAGTAGTATGAGGTCTAGACATATGGTAAGACATATATATTCACTAGCCAAGTAGATATGGGTGCCATCATAGTGATAGTGAATACCGAAGGTGATGCTTTATGGTCACTGAAGCTACTATAAATAATGTGGTGGATTATGATGAGGACAATGAGAACCATGATGAGATGGTGGCATTTGATATTGTGGACACTGATGACAACGAAAATCTAGGAAGTTGGCAAGTCATTTTTATATACACACACATTTGTGAGCTTTCCTTTTGTTATTGTCTTCCAATTCTTTTTAATCATTATTAAATTATAATTTCGTACTTTTATTGCTTTCGATTTTGTTCATCACGGGAAATTTGATTAGCACTTGTTCTTTTGAAGATGGTTCCAAACTACTTTTATGTGATGAAGATGCAAGTCTTTGTATTTAATAGCTAGGTGCTTACAGGGTATTATTTTATTTTAGTTTTCCTTATTTTGTGTGATTTTCTAAAAATAAATATTTATGTACTAATGTGTTTTTAATTTATAATTAATCAGCTGCAGTTGAACTAGCTACTAGAAGGCGATATATCTTTTTATTTCTAGACTATAGTTTATGTGAGTTGAATTTTTCCTCATATTTCTAGACTGTTTGAAATCGGGACCTAATAGTTATTCTAATATATCTATTGTTCAGTGAAGAATTCTTAGTTTAATGCAATGTTATTGTTGTTGTCTTTTTGGCTCAATGATGGATGCACGGTCCAAATACTCTCTTTTTTTTGTTGGCGTTGTTCATATTATATATGTGCAAACGTATTTCTTTCGGTAAGGTTATGTGTTGATGGTTTCTTTTCTCGCAAAATGATCGTGTCAATTATTATTCTTATGTTCAACAGGGGGACACTGATGCTTATGGGTCAGTTTTATATGTAAATTTAAATGCCGGACAATGTTCTTAGTGAATTATATATTTACTTTCTTTTTTTTGGTGAATTATATATTTACTTTCTTGTGATAGTGCCTGGGAAAAAGTAAACCTAAGGCACGCATTCAAATATGTAAAGAACCATAACAATTTATTATTGTTATTTTTTTTTTCTTTTCCTTTGGCTTTAAAGAGTGCAGTCTTCCCAAAATTCAAAAAAAAAAAAAAACAGAGAGAGAAAGAGATTATAGGGTGTGCTGATGTGGAGGCTTACACGGAAGACACATATGAGAAGAGAGTGTGTAGTAGCCACGTAAAATTATTTTTGGAAGAAATCTATTTTGGAAATTAGTTTCAAAAAGAGATCTAAAATGAATAAAAACTCCATTTTCTTCCTATTTTTGCTCACATGATATTTAACATGCAAATTTTTCAAAGCTAAAAAAGGACAACACAAATAGACTCAATTTAATACTTATTATGAGCATAAAGTGCCAATATATGTAGGTATCCAACAATACACAGTATCCCCGTATTGGAGACTTATTCTCATGTACTTCACATGCAAGTGCCTTGTCAACTGTAGCACCACTCATTTCTTAAGAAACCTCGGTATTAACTATGATAAAACTAAGTGAATATTTACAATCGACTAGTTTGGGAATCCATGAATAAATCTCATTGTCAATCCTTAGCCATGCAACCACTCATATTAAACGTGAAACTAATATATGTTAAATAAGATAATGAATTTTTTAAAATCAATCCTTGTATAATGTCTTTTATTATTAGCATTCAAAAGATGATGTAATATAGTTGAAGGAAACATCGTGCATATTAAAGCCACAATCATCCTAAATGTCGATATCGTTTTTATATATTGTATACATATATGATACTTCCAAAGTAAATGAGTTAGAATCGGATGCAATGCATAGCGTGGTAAAACAGAATGAAATAGCATGCTAAATTATAGTAAACCAGTAAAATGCATTCTATTGATATGACATTGCACCAAGTGGCCTAAGTAATGCATATATGAAAATTGTATTGGTCAACCTATTTTCCTTTTTACCCGCGAATCCTCTATCTTCTATATATTAGACTACTATAGAATTCCAAAATGAATTCTTGATGAGAGTAGAGATTATTCGTTTTTGTTTTCTTCTTCATTTTTATTAAAAAATGAGGATTAGGTGATGGAGTTTTAACAATTTAATAATTCAAATGAAAAGTAGGTAATGCAATCTAATTTGGCACCTATATATTTAGTTCTTTTACAATTAGTTTTTGGTATAATTTTTTCAAATAAATTAATCTTTTTTCCATGCAATGGTAGTCTTGGCCAACAAAAAGAATTTCACTTTCAATAATAAATTTATTTATATCTAATATTTTAGAAATCCAACCAGAAGAAGTGGAACAATACGCTCATGAAATGTTGAAAATTAATTTAATAGTCAATTTCTTTTGTTACTACGTACAATCTATCTAAATTAGGAAATTTGAAATGATAGTTCATACAACATTTTCCAAAAGATGTCATATTGCCTGATATATTAGTGGCCCTATAAACTTGTTAATTGTTATATTACGCTTAATTTTTTGACTATTGGATTAGGCTTAATTACTAACTAGTCTCGAAGCTCACGCATTGCATAGGCACTAAGGGTTGTTCGAATTTTTAACAATTCATTAAAACACAATTTTGACTACAATATATCTACATATCATATACAAAACATGAACTAAGAATTAGTTATGGGTGATTTACTGCCTATGTGATCATCAACTAAAACAATGCAATTTTATTTTTTATAATTACTTTTTATTGGATTTTCATAGGAAAATATAATATTAGTTACTAATTGTGGAAATTCACGTCGTATTAAATCGAATGAAGGGTGGAAGGCTCTCGTGAATTGAATCAAAGGCTCTCGTTCATAGAATCACATAGTTTTCTTATAAAATAACTTGAGACCAACTTTGCTATATTGGAACTTTAGCATAAAAATAATGAAGAAAATTATATGTAGAGTCAGTTATCAATTTAGATATACAAAATTCAAGTAATTTTTGTATAGAAAAAAGTAAGTAAAAAATTAAAAACTATACAGAGAAAAAAAGAATATAAAATACATTGAATTAATAAGAGAATATATATTTACTTACTTTTATACAACTCTATATATTCTTACTATGAAAATTGTCTAAAATTCAATAAATTATATAATGATAATATTAAGTTTAGTAGTTTTATTCGTAATGATGGTATATATGAAAATGAAAATAAAAGAAAGAGAGAAGGTACTCATAACAAAAGGTAGGAAAAAATAAGTCTAACATGCAATAAATAAAAGGATAAAATAAAAAATAAAATAAAAATAAGGAAAAAGTAATAAAAATTAGAAAAATGGAGAGATTCGAACACATGAGAATGAACACAATTAGTCATATCATCACAGCACCAACAAATTTATGATCACTTTTTATTTTCTTTAGTTTTTTTAATTACTTTTTGGGCCTAAAAATTAAATGTAGGAATGTGAATAGCATATTATTGAGAAGCTCTTAAACTTGCGAGGTCACCGATCTTGCAGAATATTGTTACATGTAGACCTCAGATTGCACGATATTAGGGAGTCAAAATTAAATACTTAGATGTATAAGCTAAAAGTTATATTTTCGTGATTGCTGAATCATAGAATCCTATATAGTAGACTAAATCGATTTTCAACGGGGAAGTGATGTATTATTTAGTGTGCTGGACAAGTGGACATCCCTCTTGAGTATTGACTTACCGCCTTCCCAAATCCCTCCCGACCTACGGGTTGCTAACGGCCGGGCGTCAACAACCGGCGACGTCGTAACCGACCTGACACTGACAGGGGCATTTCCGCCATTTCAAGCCGCACCAGGCAATCCCGAAGGACCCGAACCACCAAACTCAGTCTACCGAAACTGCCCTCGTGAGGGTATTTTCGTCAGCACGACAAACTTCCATCGGCCCATCAAAAGGCGAGAACAAACGCCACCCTCCCCACTCCCCAAGGAGCAGAGATTCATCGGGGGCCGAATCGATCGTCAAAATCAGATTTTGCGAATTTTGCAGACATCCCTTCCACCTGATTTTCCCCCCCTCCAGGAGGAGTCTGAATCGAATCGAACTCCTGCGTCGGATCCTCCTCCTGGGAATCTTTCCTTGATCCTCTGCCATGGCGACCGATAGTTTCGCGGACAAGAACGCCGTGTTCAGGAAACTGAAGGCGAAATCGGACAATAAGGTCTGTCTGTCTCCGCATAATTCGATCTCCTACTATTCGATTTCTTGATTTTGTTGCATTGCTGCGATCCGGTTCAGATCTGGGTGGTCTCCGTCGAGATCTCAATTTTTTGACTAGGTTTTCCATTTCCCCTTTTGGGCAGATGTGTTTCGATTGTAATGCGAAGAACCCCACCTGGGCATCGGTGACCTACGGGATCTTTCTCTGCATCGACTGCTCCGCGGTTCACCGCAGCCTCGGTGTCCATATCAGCTTCGTCAGGTCTGTTTTGGTTTCGATTTTACGAGTTTGGCCGTTCTCCGTTTCTGTTGCCTGAAGTAGCTTTGGGAATCGATCTGATCCTAGCAACATGTGCTAAGCTACATTGATGAAGCTGCTACGCTTAGATTTTGTTCGTTCGTAGTTTATGATCTGGGAGGCAAATGCTGCAAAATGAATCCTAATTTTGAGATGAACGACCCCTTTAATCCAGTCTATGTGACATCTTTTCTTTTCTGGAGCTAGTGGCAAAGGTTCTCCGGTACACCGAGTGGGAGAACGAGAGGATTAGTGTTGAACTTGGACCTTCCCGGGGTAATGTGTCAGAATTGAAAGATTTATCCATAGATCATGAAAGTTCATGTTAGAGGAGGTTATTTTTCATCTTGTCGTGATCAGATGAAATGAAATCACAATTTGGGTTTGTTGGTTCTTCAGGTTGGCAAAATTGGTTTTATAATTTTGCAATGGGAACTCTTGAATGGATCTGTTCTTATTTATATAGTATGAGTTCTTTATTCACAATTAGTCAGTAGATAAAGTCTTCAGTATAGTTTTGTTATGGAAGAACGGAAGAATGGAAAAGGAGATGTTAACCATAAAATATACTTCTTCTATGGCCATTGTCGTTCTGGGTACTCTGAAATCCTATAAATCTTGGAGATCTGGAATGTTTACACAGATGGAGAGTGATGTGATTTCTGCTATCCTGAAGGCCAGGGAGCTGACCCAATCATTACCATGTCTGGAAGTTTTGAAACCTTCGTTGTTTCCTGGAAAAGGTCAAAAAAGTACCAAGAACTTGATCCGTTCTTGTAGTTTTATTGGCATTTAAAGGAAACTAATGCTTCTCTAGGACTGTGAGATTTGGAGGTCTGGGGTGAAACCATAAATCTAGGCATGCTGCATCTTCTGTTAATTCTGTATCTGAAAATTACCTTCGCTGTGCTATCTTCTGGCTATTAATTATACTTTATTTCTCATGTAGGTCCACAAATTTAGACTCGTGGACCCCAGAACAGTTGAAAACTATGAGTTTTGGGGGAAACAACCGGGCACATGTGTTTTTTAAGCAACATGGATGGACCGATGGAGGAAAGATTGAGGCAAAGTATACATCAAGGGCTGCTGAGCTGTATAGGCAAATACTTGCAAAAGAAGTTGCTAAAAGTATGGCTGAAGATACTGGTTTGCCGTCGTCACCAGTTGCTTCTCAGGCAGCACAAGCATCCAATGGGTTTTCAGATGACAAGATCAGCGAAGCTCCAAAAGAAAGTTCCTTGGAGAAGCAAGAAGCGCCTGAGGTCTCTGCTTCTCCAAAGGCATCTTATACTGCTGTAACATCCTCCATGAAAAAGCCTCTGGTTGCCAAGAGATCTGGAAAGACTGGGGGCCTCGGTGCCCGGAAGTTAACTTCTAAGGTACCGGATCCTCTAAATGATCTAAATTAAGCCCCTAGTATGCACACCATATGTCAGCGAATGCTGTTGCTTTATTTCCCTTGATGGTTAATTCACCTTTTTCTGCATGCTTTTATTGTTTTGCCTTGTCCAGCCTAGTGAAAATCTTTATGATCAAAAGCCTGAAGAGCCTGTCGTTCCAGCTCCTGCTCCGAGCAACAGCACTCCTATGGCTGGACCATCCCTTGCATCTCGCTTTGAGTATGTAGAAAATGTTCAATCCTCAGAGACAAGTTCTGGAGGCACTCATGTACTCAGTCATGTAGCTCCACCGAAGTCATCAAACTTCTTTGCAGAATTTGGTATGGACAGTGGTTTCCCAAAGAAAGGGAGCTCTAATTCCTCCAAAGTGCAGGTGAATTGCCAATATGTGATTGCTTTCTAGAGCAGAACCGTAGCCTATTTTGAATTTTTATTGAACTCGTGCTCTGGTGTCATTTGATTGGGTATGTTATTATGTCAATGGAACTAGTTGGCTCAAATTAATGTTGATTGGCTTGACCTCAAAAAAGAAATGATTTCCAATTATAGTCTTGCATCTTCTTTAGGAAATGAGGTGCTTAATTGAATCTCAAAAAACAAAAAAACTTGTGATGGCAGTGGATATATAATGTGGATGATTCTTTTTGTGATGTCATTTTCCCGGGTGTCTTTGTTTGCCATTCACCTTTAGTTTATTATTATTCATGTGTGCTTCATCTATAGTGCTATTATTCACTTTTCATTGTTGCTTTCTCAGGTTGAGGAAACTGATGAAGCAAGAAAGAAGTTTTCAAATGCAAAATCAATTTCATCAGCACAATTTTTTGGGGATCAAAGTAAATCAGGGGTCGTCGAAGCTCAAGCCTCCCTGCAGAAATTTTCAGTATGTATCCCTGCACTAATTGGAAATTGGCAGTGTCCAATCTCTTATCGCAGTTCCTACTATAGTTTAATCTTCTCCGTTAGGCTGGTCTTGGCCAGTTCATTGGCATTTCTTTGGTTTTCCAGGAAATTGATGAATCTTTTATTATGTTTAGTTGCTACTCAATACTTCTCGCAAGCATTTGGTGATGGTTCAAATTATAATGTCACTGAATTAGTGGAGAATGGAATGGAACAACATTCAAATTTATTCAAGTCATGGAAGTTTAGTCCTCCATTCCTGTAGTACATTGATGCCTGATGGGCCATTAATCTTTCCGTAATCTTTTTTCGCTTCCCAATTCCAAAATACTTGGACAAGTTTAATAATTAACCTAGAAGTGAACTGTGTTTGCCACATCCTCTCTTCTCTTGTACTATAAAGAGATTCTTTTATTTTTTATTTTTAAAAAAAAGGAGAACAAACAAACTTACTTCTGGCTTATCTTCTTTAGAGAGGATTGTTTTCCCAAAAATGTAAACGTTATTGCTCCTTTTTGTTGTCACAGGGGTCAACAGCAATTTCCAGTGCCGATCTTTTCGGCCACGACCCGGATGCTGCAATCGACATCTCAGCAAGCGACCTTATCAACCGCCTCTCTTTCCAGGTAAAACATCTTGCTCTCGAGACTGTCCTTGTCCTCCTTTCCTGCTTCACTGGATGTCGGGTTGATTGGTACCTGGACTGTTTGGACAGGCTCAGCAGGACATATCATCACTCAAGAACATTGCCGGTGAGACTGGGAAGAAGCTCACCTCCTTGGCTTCTACTTTATTGAACGATCTTCAGGACAGAATCCTTTAATGTGTATCTCTTTGTCGTCTGTCTTGTCTCTTAAATTTTTTTTTCCCTTGGTTTTTCCTTTTTTTTTTTTTCTTCCTTTAGAAGGGAAAATGAGGGGGGAGTCTGTTTCCTTTTTGCTTACATTAGCCAGCAATCCAACTCCTTTGTAATTTGGTGAATGTAAACGAGAGAGTGTCAGTGAAGGAAGAATTCATTCTAAAGACCAATAAAAGACCTTAAAATATTTTGAGAGCTTTTTACTGTATTTTTTTGTATCATATCATCGCATAAGTTTGTGTTATTCGTTTTTGAGATCCATTTCTTTCTTTTCTTTTGCTTTTATTAGTTTGCCCTGCTAATCTTAATCTTTTCATCTTCTGGGGTTGTCATTAATCTTCAGGCAAGGAACATCGTCGAACCTGTCCTTTCCCAAGTTTTATTTTGTTCAATCCTTTTCTTTGTCTTTTATTTTTGGGTTCTCTCTCTCTTTGGAGGACTATGATTATGCTCAACATATTGGATGTGATTAATTCGAATTGTATCGAAATTAATCTTGACTGGGCATCGAATTCGCCCGTTATGGAAAAACCAAGGAACATAATACTATCGCTTACAAGAAAATTTGTGGAGGGATATATTGCCATATAACGGTATGTAAGGTAGATTACAATTGATAATTAAGTCCTAATTGTGGAAACTTTTTTGATTACATAAGAAGGTTTATAGCTCTAGTTCAATAAATTAAAATTCTTAATAATTATTATCCTTGTCCCGAAAACCTTTTAAATTATTAATCTATTAAAAAAAAGGGAGCAAGGGCACTCTCATTCTTATGGGTTTGGTACGGTTGGGTCGAGAGAGTGGATCTAACAAGAACGGCTCTCGGGTTAGGATTCCCTAAATACGCCCCAGATTCCATTGAGAATGCGAACCCATTTCCAGCAGGGCCCAAGATAGGAAAAAAGAAAAAGGGTAAATTTTACGAATTATCCTTGTAGTCAAATGCGATTCATGCTTTCGTGGTACTCCAAATAATATTTCAAAAATTATTTTTAAAAATTTTAAAGAAAGACCAAAATATTAAAAAATAAAATGAAAAGCCTAAAGGGAATAGATTACTGGTGAAGGCAACCCCACCAGATTTAAATCTTGAATTAGGATACTTCATAATCTCTACTTCCATTTTTTGGCCGTTAAGTAATATAAGGGATATGCTATCAAATTAGTCTTTCTCGGCATTTCCAAACAGAATTGAATAATATGTCCATAATCTAAATTATGGACAAAGTTCGTGACATAATTCTCAACAAATCTTCACATTGTCTTAAATTTTCTGAAACTCCGAGAGCAATACGAACAACACCTTACTCACTTTGCATACCGGCCAAGACAATCGGAATAATCTATAGACCATTGTTGAGCCAAAACCAAATCCTTTTGCGCCCACAAATGCCATAACCTTGGCTTTGATACCAGTTTGTTGGAATTCGACTCAACGATTAACGAAGATAATACGGAAGAGAGAAGAAATTGAACACGCACAAGATATACGTGGTAAAACCCTCAATGCAGAATAAAAAGTTTGATGGAAACATTCACGAACAAAAAAGGCCCAACGGTGACTTCATATCGAGCAACAAATATCCAGTGGAGTACAGTACGTGTGCATCCTTCACAGGCATAATAACCCAACACAAACGAGTCACCTAACCTTTGAAGAGATATCACATCTCATGGTACATGCTCTTCCTGCACCTTTACATCAAAGTTCATGACAAATATATGTAGTATCCTGATCCAGTCTCAACAAAATAAATCTCTATTTGATCTCTATCGAAAATATCTCTAAATACAAAATTTTAAAAAATATACTCTTATCAAATATAGAGATTTAAATTTACAAAATAGAAAACAAAATTTAGCCAAAATTCAACACATAATTCTCAATATATATATATATATATATTATTTTATATTTGATACCATAATTTAAGGAAGATTTTCATTTATAACCGCGACCATTTATTTGAAAGCTAAATTTTAAAATTATTATATATATACAATAGACTATTAAAATCTCTTCTATTTTCAAGAACAATAAAAAATAAGAAACCATAATCCATTACCTAAAAAATCTCTTCCACTATCTATTTTAAAAAATTGGCAAATATTAAGAATTTTAAAAATGAAAATAATTTTTTAAAATAAGAATCACTAGTGGCTTCATTTGTTTTCCGAATCGTAATTTTACGATAACTCAACTCAACTTTATTTTACTATCAATTTAACAACACAATTATTGCTTTTTTACCTTTTTATATAATTTAATAATAAATTATCTCACGTATTTTTTTCTAATAATTTTTATGATTAATTTTTTAATAATAAATTTCTCATATACTTTCACATATATATACATATATATATTCTAACACATCAATATATTTGTCAATACTTGCAATCATTGTACAAAATCAAGTTTAGTTGGATCATTATTCAACTCGAAAACCAAACGCAAGCTAAGTTTGCATAACAATTCGAGAACAATCTCGCATGCAACTTGCGTGTGGTTGATTTCACTGTTCATACAAAAAGTTTCATAAAGTTACATGATTGGTACAAAAAAGTATTTTTTTCCTCTCGTCAGAGGTATAAAAAGTTTAAAAACCGTAATAGTCTAGTATATTCCGTTAATTTTGGACTAACGTTATCAACTGACGTGGCAAAAGATATGGCACACGAATGTTGACGTGGACTTTCAAACTTCTTGTACCTCAGGTGAGAAGAAAAACTTTATGTACCAATTTTTCGAAACTTTTTGCATGAATACTGAAATTAACCCACCTGCGTGTATCGAAGAGCTAGAATAGATATATACATATATCTATCTTAAAATTCAAATTCAAAATTCAACGAGCTATTTCTCAAAATTCAAAAGATTTTTTTTCCCCTGAAAATTCTTTTTCCACCTTAATTTTCTCTCCCTTAATCACTAAAAAAAAGGCCAACAAATAATAAATAAATAAATAGATAAAATAAAAAGAGGCTGGATTTTCTTTCCTTCCAGCTTCGTTGGCAGCAGTTTGTTTGGTTTGCGGGTCAAACCGCGCCTCCGCCCGTCAAAAGAAAGAAGACTACACAGTCGAGTAGACGACTGGAGGAAGAAGACGAGAGAGAGAGAGAGAGAGAGAGAGAGAGAGAGAGAGAGAGAGCGCTATGAGGTGAAAAACCAAAAAATTAATGGCGGCAGAATTTTCCCTCCACTTTTGAAAAACCCTATGACCGTCATCATCTTCTCCATATCTATAAGGAATTCGTTTTCGAATTTCCCTCAATCCCCTCCTCCCGAAACCCTTCCCTCCATCCCCCAAAATCCTCTCTCTCCGTCGATCTTTATCTATCAGCTCCACCTCTATCACTCTGCTCTGCCGCTCTCCCGCTCCAGTCCTCACACCCATGGAGATCGAGACCGATTCCTGCCATAACCTCCTCCTCGAAGGCGGACCCAGCTCCCATCCGCCGAGGCCCTCCCTCCTCTGCGGCGAGGCCCCCAAAGCCGAAGCCGAAGCCGAAATCCCTGTGCTGATGGTCTCCCCCGTTTCTTCCCCCCAGAAAACCCTAACCGTCCCCTCGGCCCCCGCAGAGTTAGGCGGTCAGCAGTCGCCGGACCCGGATTCGCCCCCAGATCTGACAGAGTCGACCTCAGCTCAGCCGCTGATGCTCACCTGCGGGCCAATGTACCGTCCTTCGCGTTACACGTGGGGTCAGCCGTGGGAGAATCATCTCGACGGTTTCTCGCCTTTCGCCAGAAGAGTCATTCCGACTGGAGTCGTACGTTACTCATTGAATTTCACGTTGATTTTTATTACTGTTGATTGATTGATTTCGTGTCGGTCTAGTTGATATAGTTTGATTTCGTTATCTTCCAGTTTCTTTAATTTTCTCGAGCAACTTTGGACTGTGTCGTTTTCTTTGAGCATAGTGCAGTCGTTCTTGTGTAAAGAATGTAAACTGCATGTAAGGAGATGGTGGGAATTCTTTTGATTGCCTTGCCGGTGATTTTCTTCGAAGGTTTGGTTTCTAAAATTCGGTTGCTTTATTGTGCTTCAGGGCGCCGGGCTGGATAATCTGGGCTTGACGTGCTTCGTGAATGCTGTTCTTCAATGTTTCACACACACTGTTCCACTTGTTCAGAGCCTTCGTTCTTGGGATCATGCCGATCCATGCGACCGTGAGTTTACACCCATTGCTTTATCACAATCTGAAGCTCGACCTTTTCTCTTGCATATTTTCGTTTAATAACTTAAGAAGATTTGTGATTTTCAGGTGATAGAGAGGGCTTCTGCCTTCTCTGTGTTCTTCGTGGCCACATTGAAATGTCTTTAGATTCCTCGGGCAAGGTTATTTCGCCTATGATATTAGTGGACAATTTGGACCGTATCCTTTCTCACATCTCTTCCTTTGCCAATTCTTCTACTTGTTGGCTTGTTGGTATTCTTCCATGATCTGTTGACATTTCAGCAAAGTAGCCTCCATTAGATCTTGATAGAAATATGTGGTTCTTGACTATACAAACCCAGAAATAGCATCCTATTTTCAGAGGCATCAGCAGGAGGATGCTCATGAGTTTCAGCAGGCCATGTTGGATAAACTGGAACGGTGTTGCTTGGATCAAAAGAGAGATTCAGACTCACCTCCCCCCAAGAACATAGTGGATGAGGTGTTTGGCGGCCGCCTCGTAAGCAAAGTATGAGTCTTGATATGTTACCTTCTTTTTCTCAGCGTGTTTTCTTGATCCGATTATAGCCAATACTCGAGGTTTTTGATTTTATTGTATCAATCAACAGCTGCAATGTTGCAACTGTGGTCACTGCTCTTTCACTTATGAGCCCTTGATTGATCTGAGTTTGGAAATTGAACATGCCGAGAACCTCACTGCTGCTTTAGAATCCTTTACCAATGTGGAAAAGATGGAAGATCCTGAATCGAAGTTCAGGTGCGAGAACTGCAAAGAGGATGTCTCTGTAGAGAAGCAGCTTCTTGTGGAAAAGGAACCTACTATTGCTGCATTGCATCTGAAACGATTCAAGAGTGATGGGCTCACTGTTGAGAAAATTGATAAGCACGTGCCTTTTCCCCTAGAGTTGGATCTTCGGCCCTTCATCAATGGCCATGAAAGTGATGTAAGTTTAGTTATTGAATATATCGCAGTAATTGTTTGGAGCATTGACTATGTAAGTTCGTTATCCCATTCTGCCCTCCTCCATGTGCAGGTGGAGCTGAAGTATCAACTATATGCGATTGTGGTGCATACTGGAATCTCGCCTACTTGGGGTCATTACTTTAGCTTCATTCGATCCTCTCCCGGAGTATGGCACAAATTCGATGACCATAAGGTACCTTTACATGTTCTTTGTGGTTCTAAATTAATATGAATAATTTGCCTTCCAACTTTTTCTGTTTTAGGTTTTTACTAAAACTTCTTCCCTCAAACCTTTCATTAACCGGTATCTAAAGCATGGCTGACAATATTTGGCATGTTATAATGCTTTCACTCACTTCTACGATAATTTAGGAGCTCTTCTATTATTAACCAAGTATTAATTTCTTATGCTGCAGGTTGTTAAGTTCGAGGAGGAATTCGTCCTATCTCAGGATGCCTACATTCTGTTCTATGCAAAGCATGACATTCCTTGGTTTTCAAGTTTGATGGAAGATCGGAAGATCGAATCTGATCTTATTTCGGAGACTTCCCCTAAGTCAGTTCTTGACAAAGTCGACACTCCCTACACTTTTCCGGCCATTCCCAATATGGAGAACTCCACCTTTCCTGTGGCTGTGACTGTTCACAAGTCCACTGGCATCTCTGCCCCAATGTCAGCTCTTGACAAAGCTCACTCTCCCGACAGACCAAACCCATCCCTTTCCAAATTTGAGAACTCCACATTTCATGAAACTGCTGGCACTGCCTTGGGAACCTCTGCCTCATTGTACTCAGGAAATTGTGGTAACACGGCTATGAATGAAGCTGGAGTTGATGAATATGGGTCTAATGAGTGCAGAAATGAAAGCCGCCATCTGATGGAAAATTTATTTGTCAAAGAGAAACAAGGCACCGCCGGTGCCTCTGATGGAGATGATCGTGGCAATCACAGAGAGGATGAGCTTGAAACGGATGAGAATTTCCATCCTCTTACACCATCGGAGCCTTCATCTCCAGAATCTTCTCATACAGGCAAAAAATATCCAGGTATTATATATACTCCCTCCACAATAATGCCAGCTATTTGTGACCTGCTTCCTTGCTGACATGACCTTCCTTTTCAATTTTTCAGAAACTCTGCGAAAATATGCTTTCAGACTGAAAATAAAGATTACTTACCCGGAAAATTAGACCTTTCACTTTTCCGTTGCTTCTTATGGTTTTCACTTTTCCATTTCGTTGAATCAATAAGCCACTGACAGACACTTCCTTTTTAGTGTCTTTTTTTCCTTGTTTTGTTGGAGGAATTGTCCTGAGACTTTTTAGCACGCAGGCATCTTTTCTGGAATAGATGAAACCTTAGACCCTATAGCCATAGCAAGATCCTTAAGATTCTTCTGAGAGATTTCTAACAAGTAGCAGTGTGCCTATTCATGTATTTTCAGAAGCGAGCAACAGGCCAAGCACAATGCGGCATCACAGGAAGATTGAGCGGTCGAGTTGCAGGAAACAGCTGAGCAAGACGCTAGAGAACGCGAAGAAGAAGGAAGCTCTGAGGTATATGAGAGGGATGCCATTGGGTAGGGCCACGCAGTTTGTCCATGCCATGCTTGGTCCTCGAAGCCCCAAGTCGAAGAAGAAGCAGGCAAAGCGGAGGCTGGGTGCATCTCTCTGCGAAAGGACTAGCCCTTCGAGTGCTAGTCAAAGGTCTAGGTCTAACCAACCCTTATTACCTCCTCCAGTCCTCTGATCAGTCATTCTTTTTGGACCTTTTGAGACAGTCTCTGTTTATTGGATTCGTGAGATGTAAAGAGTAATCGATAATCTTGTTAAAGGCTTTATCTAGTCTTAGAGCTGCCTGCTGCTCCCTTTTCCTGTCGAAGACGGAAGTTTGAGGATGTAAATTGGGCTAATTTCTGACTCAAGCAATGGATCTTCAGGTTTTACTAGGAACCATTTGTGTCCATTTCCTTTCCGGTTTATCTAGAACATACAGTCCCACGAGAAGATATATCGACTACATTGACAGCTTGGTAACTGCCTTGTTTACTCTTTCAATTTAGACTCCGAAATGCCCTTTTCGTATATATATGTTTGCCCATGAACTCCTCCAGCTCCTCGGGATTCAAGCTTAAGACACAATAAACTTCGCTATGACTCCTATCCTCCCTCTCCAATGACAGCATCTTATAGTTTCGGAAGTACATATATATGTATGTGCGTGTGTATATATATATTGTTTTTTCTTTAGAGAGTATTTCCGGATTTAGATGGGAAAAGTTGTATTTGTCAACTCCCAAAAATAGAGCTGGTCCTGCTGATTTTTCGAGCAATGGAACACAGCAATTATTCCTCTAACAGGAAGAAAACAGCACAACAGAGAGCCACATTATGTTCCAGAAAGCCATAACCAAATTAAGCTTCCCCTGCAAAAGAGTTCCTCTTCCATGGAGCTCTCCTCCTCTTCCCCCCTTCCCCGCCATTAGCCTCAATGCCCTCCTCATAGAACTCATACCCCTTCTCTCTTATTCCTCTCTGGCTGGTCTGGTGTTTCGGCTTTTCGGGTGTTCTAAGTTCGGTCGAACAACATGAGCTTGAACTGCCTCACCTGCCAGTGCCTGCAGAGGACCGATTCCAATGGCGATTACCGATCTGTCAAGGAGAATTGCCACAGCGTCTGCTGCCTCAGGGCTGAGCGGAACTGGTCGGGCCCGCTGCTGCATCCGTCCTATGAGCCGATCCTGGATAACAGTGGGCCCATCAACGGAGTTGCCAAGAAGAGGCAGAAGGCCCTCCGGAGGCTCAGCACTGGCGCCGTGACCTTTGGTGGGAGCGACTTGGGGGTGGGCACAGGTGATTTGGGTTCCCGGCAGCCAAAGTTGATCCGGAGTGGCGGGATGAGACGGGACTGGAGCTTCGAGGACTTGCAACAGATGCGAAGGGAAGGGAAGAGAAAAGAGAGGCGCCAGCCATGATTAGCCCGAATGGACATATTACCAACATCATAGGATGACTCCCTTCCCAGGACTGAAGGGCAAAAAAATGGAAAAATAAAATAAGAACGCATCATCCCTTCCCCATTGCTTGTATCCAGAACTCAATTTTCTCTTTCGTTTCGATATCTGTAGTTTCTTTGTATCCTTGATCATATGCGCTAAGTCGAGTCGAAGTCTGATCGATCGGTCCAGCACGACAGACTTCCGTGTTTCCCCCCGGTGTTTGTACAATATATATAATATATATTTATATTGTTTTTACGGTTCATTCGTCACAATATGATCTCTTTTTATCTACGTTTTGTTTCGCCAAATACCCTGTATTAGATTTCTGCATTTCTGCGAATCTATTAGAATAACAAATCGGTTTTAGATCAATTTACTGGAAATACTTGTATAGTGGTCGATGCACGTATAAGCCGAATTTTCTTTATGGAATTCGATCTCTGATTTCTGCACATTTTTAAGAATTCTCAGCTACTTTCCAGTTGCCACAGGTTGCCTGTGAACTTGGAACTCAAATCAATCAACGGTTCTCTCTCCACTATTGATCTTCTTTTTCCCATTCTTTTTCCATAAATAGAAAAATGAGTTCAGCTGTCTATTTTTATCAGAAACCATTGCTGTTAGAAAATAAACGAGCTTGTAACAGAATAGGAAGGAATCTTCAGAGGAAGGATCCGAATTCAATATGAAATTGTCTGGACATCGACGACGAGTACGACTACATGAATTCTTTTTTTTTTTCCTCATTGTTGTTTCATTTCTTTATGAAACGAAAGAGAAAGGAAATTGGCATTCCTAGAGGAAATTGGCATTTCAATTGCAGGAGAAGTTTTACGGGCCTAAAATATAATAGAGAGGAGGAGGATTTACTCGTTCCAGTTACTATGATGAAAGATCACATTTGAAACACCGGAATGAATTGGTTCTATAATGTGAAATATAATTTTATTGAGTGAAAAATGATCCGTTTTTCTAGTTGAACATAAAAAAGAAAACATAAATGTGTAATTAAAAAGGATGAACTTATGTATCAAGATCTCAATTTAAACATTTAACCTCTAAGAAAATATATCATCATACTCAAATAAAAGCTAATTGAAATGGTGGAATGAGCATTACTTAAGTGTTTTGAAGAAAACACCATTCCATCAAGTTTGTGAAAATAGATCATTCTAATAGAATGCTCTTCCAACTCGACAATAAAGAAAGAAATGGAAAAAAAAATTGATGAAATATCCATTCCATTTCATTCCTTTCGATTCCGATGTACTAAACCTCTTCCAATTATAAGAAAATACGAAATATAGTGACTTTTTGCTAATGTCCTTGTATACATAAAGGACTAGGGTAGATTGATCGAAGCCATATAGGGATACAGCAAGAGAAACCAAAACTTTTTGCTAAAAGGATTTTTGAGATCTTTATGAATAAGGAAAAATTCACTTTTGGTCCTCAATAATAATATAATAATATTATCCATCTTCTATAAAGTATTTCAAACGCTCTCGTTTAGGCCTGGAGAGTCCCTTATTTTTTGCTACAGTCTTTATTTACCTTTTTACGCTCCCCTAAAAATTACTAATTTGACAACGAGTAAGTTTCTCAAACAGCCTCAATGAAAAGGAAGGCCAAGGGATTATATCATCGTAGACGGTTTTGAAGAAAGATGGAACCAGGAGAGTGAGAAGCAACCTCGAGGGATCGGCTACGTTTGGCGGAAGGATCAAAAAAGGGAGGTACAAATTTGAATAGAACATATACATACATACATATATATATATATATATATATATATATATATCAAAAACCTGTGCATCGCTCTTACTAGTGGATAAGGAAACGAGTAAAATAATATAAAGATGCCGGGAGGGAAAAATGAATAAATTTTGTAACATTGAGGATATGATTGAACCAAAAAAAAAAGTTTAAGACGAAAACGATAAAGTAAGCGAAGGTTGAAGACCAAAAATGATGTTTTCACTATGGATAATAACTTTTTGGATAAAAACCACGGGTATTTTTAGCCTATCATCTGAATTAATTTCGTCCAAGTATCAGTTTGTTCTAGGCCACAAGGAGGTATTTCCGAGAATTGTGGTTTAATGTATATATATATATACATATATTTGTCAGATATATCATCTAAGGGGTGGTGGCGCAGTTGGCTAGCGCGTAGGTCTCATAGCTTCTGAGTTATCCTGAGGTCGAGAGTTCGAGCCTCTCTCACCCCACTAACCTTTTTTTATTTTTTTTTTAAATTAATTTTTTTTATGTGTATCATGATATTTGAAAGTACAATGAGCTCTTAACTAATATAGTTGAACTGGATCCGCCTATTAAGATAATAAAATTCTTATAACGTGAATTTTTTCCCTTCACAAGGTTCAAATTGGAGACTTTTAACAAACGTCGAACAGTTTGAATTAATTCATGTTTATTCTTTTTAAATTTATTTCTTAAACTTGTTTTTCCCTTCACATTTTCATCCATTTGGCATTCGTCACGACGGCCCAACTTTTAACAAACGCCGAACAGTTTGAATTAATTCATGTTTATTCTTTTTAAATTTATTTCTTAAACTTGTTTTTCCCTTCACATTTTCATCCATTTGGCATTCGTCACGACGGCCCAAATTTTTATTGACCCGACAAACATAACCTACAAAGTTATCAGGTGAAGCGTCGATGATCGCATCTCACTTCAATAAATTAAGTACGTATTAGCTCATGCGTAGATGAGGTTACTCGAATATTGCTTGATTGACGAATAAAACTATAAAGCTCAAATATTTAGTTGTTTATTCTTCCTTAATACTTAAAAAGTCTAGGCTTACGTGGTGAAGACAAGTCTTAATTTGCTATTAAATTCTCATTAATATGTCACTGTCACTGTCCGAATAAAATATTGAAAATCGAGCTATCACTAACATTCCAAATCCTAACAAGATAACAATTTCTTAATCACTTTGGACTATGACTTAATCATATACATAGCTTACTTGTCCCTGGTAGATTTCATCACTTTGAATTTTAGCTGCTACGGAAGAAAGATTTCCGTATCAAACAAGTATAGAATACAAAGTAGCCAGTTGAAATTTATTTTTACTTAATTAGGACTTTAATAACGTGCACATGATGTGTCAAATTAGTCGTATGCTCCTAATTGTGGAAGTAAATAAAAAAAATTTGTTAGCAGTCGGTGATGCAGTAGGCAAATTACGCTCAATGTATGTGGACTTGTTAATTATCTGTAATGCGGGATTTCGAAAACTACCAAAAGCACTTTTATAGTTAAGATCAAGTCGATACACGAGCATGAATTAGTCTCAACCAGTTACGAAATATATAATATTAGTTCGCGATTCCAAATGTATATGTGCATGCATTTGCCTCCCATTTTTCCTTATACGAAGCCATCTTCAAAATGCCTGCGCCCATCGAAACCTAATGTTGAAGGGTTATTGAAACGTGTTGATATGATGATATGCATAATGCATGCCTGCCTAACTATCTCTATTTGTCGTCAGTTCGAAGATGGCTATAGAGAATTCCGATTATTATATATATATATCCTTCCGGACTTAATTGATATTTATCAACATTAGAAAAGTCTATGCTGACCTTATGGGGACCAAAAAATCACCATTTTTCCTATTAGATGTGTCTTTATCGAGCCCAAAAAGCTAGAGTTGTAAATACCAATATTTTCTTTCTGATTTCGAGATGTGAACTTCTGCGCCTTCGTGTGGCAACGTAGCCCTTGAAAATATATCCTTGAAATTCAATTTTCTTTTTCAATAGAATGCGAGGTGAGCAAGACTCCTATATTTTTGGGATATGGTCGACTGAAATGAGGCGCAAACTTTTATATCCCCTCGACTTTGGACTTGCCGGGGTGCAGTTTTGCTCAGTACATAACTCTTCGTACTTTGCTTTGCTTTGATACTATAGAACGATACATTGCGACTGCGTTATTAATTAATCGAGCTATCCCAATGCAAAAGTTTTGAGAACTATTTCCTTTGTAATTTTTCGATGTGGTGTTAAACCTTCAATACATGCCTCCGCATGTGGTGGTACATAGACCAAATCTATCGCTATCCAGACAATAAGGACAGATTCGGGATACTTCAGATTTCATCTCAAATTTGGCATTTCAAAATATTAGACACCGAATTAAAAGGGACGCAGCACTGTGGTAAGTTTTAGGTTTCAAAATATACTAAATGGAACTATTCATACCTATTTATTGTTTATTAAAAATTCTATTTCATTGTAACATACTCATGAGACTTTCTATTAATCGAAATATTATGGGCACGCATATATCTATTTATAAATTTAGGGATGGAGAATTCCACCCCAAAGCCATCTCCAATTTAACGGAATATTCTGTCCAAGTTAGTGAAAAAAAAATTCTATCCCGAAATCCGATTCCTCATCTTATCGGGATGTATCTGTCACTAATATCAACAGTTACAGTCGTATAATATATAGATATCACCTAAGGAGATAAACATTTGAGAAGATCTCACAGATTTATATTCTTTATATATATATATATATATTTATATCAGACTTATTGACCTTCCTCGTGATAAAAAGAGACGGAAACTTTTGAAATCGTTTACCCAATGTCCATGCTCACAACATTGCCTTCATCCTTCACATTTTTTTTTCGTTTATGTATTTATTAATAAGTGATAATAATCATAGAAAGAGGTTATGGCAACCTGTTTCCGCTGTGCTTGCAGAAGAAAATGGCGCACCTTTTTGACGTATCTAACATACCTCTACTTTTCGAGGGAAAAAAAAATCCCCCAAGGAGCTCTACGAGAAATGTCGATTTGTTGGGAATAGTTTATTTTCGATTATAGCTCACGGGAATGTAATAGAATGACATATAAATTCTACTAACTAATAAAAAGAGTATAAGGAGTTTCACCGTGAAAATTAATCATGAAATATCTTGATTACTATGTGAAAATATGTGATTCTATGTTATACTCTCTTATTTTGATATAGTTTTATTTGATTATTAATTTTTTTTTCTGACTATACATTAAGTTCTATCCCTTCGGAGGATCTGTGGGCTCACAGAAGTGTTGGATTGGAGGATGGGTCCCCCGCTACGGCATGGGACGGTCAATGGAGATTGAGGGGGACGGTCACTATCATAAAATTTTAATAATATAAAGAACTTTACATATTATTCATCGATTTTAATAAAATTATTTATCCTCGCTCTCTTAATTCAAAAAATTTATCGTCCTATTCTATCCATAAGAATGTAGCCTCATCGATTGGTTCCTTCCCCGCTTATATCAACCGTACATCTTGCAGCGATATGTTTATATTTGTTGAATTGCCGTTGAAAATACGGAACTCCTAAGCCTAAGGTGGGGAATGTCATCATTTTCTAGATCCGGGCATTTTGGGCATTACAACTTCTGCATTGTGTCGGTAGGGCCACCACCAAAGCCCCAATTATGCCATTTTCGTGGAATTTTATGGAGCAAATACTTTTTTTAGTCATTTTTTAAATTGTTAAATTACAATTAACTATTTATTGATAATCCAACACTTAAAAAAGCTAATTGTATCATATAACTGATTACACCATAAATCTCTCTTTTCATATTCCTTTATTCTCGTCCTCTTCCATTTTCCCCAAAGTTCATGGCTTCCCTTAATAAAAGAAGTAAAGAAAATAAACTGATTAGAGTATGCCTTCGAATTCGCAAGTGCCTATAAACTCGAGTGGTCCTACCTTCTTGTTGTGGCGCTTACCATAGAAGTGATGTGATCTCTCAAGGAATTTTCAAATCTTGACCCGACACATTATAAACAAATATCATAAGAGCGAGCAATTTCCAAATTTTCTCTCCCATCAATTTAGGGTATGTGGACGATCTTATATATATATGTAACGGCAATTGTTATCTCAAAAAGCCTCAGAATCAATGTGAAATAGTATCACTCAGCTCAAGTGAGTTCATCGATGTCATGAGCCTTCGATATGGCTCTCTTTTGTAGCCGACGGTGGCCCGGACAAGAGTCTATTCAATGGTGTCTTCTTAGAGATTCTTGGTGGGCGACTCTCTATTTGTCCATGTAAATAAAGCAAGTAGCAGCACAGGGCGAGCATGACATTGTTCATCGTGTACTGTACGCAAGTACAGTCAGATTTCTTGATTGGTCATAAATATATATATTTTCAGGTTACGAGAGAATCGGTTATTAATTTTTACCATAATTGATCTGCTATTAGTACTTCACTATAATATTCTATCCTATATATATATATATATATTAGATTACAAGGGAATCGGTTATAATTTTTACCATGATTGATCCGCTACTACTTCACTATAATATTCTATCCTTTTCCTTATATATCAGCATTAAAACTTATATAAATATATGATTTAATGGCTGATGTAATGTAAACTAGAAAGTTGTTTGTTGGTTGCTACAATTATTTTTATTTTTACTTTTCGTCTTGAGCTTGGAGGTCGTTAGTCGTTACTCTGTACACCAGTTTACTTTATATTTCATACCGGTGAAGAATTTTTTTGATACGGCAAGCTGAATACTTCCGACTAATTCAATTTAAATCGGGCTTAAAATTCTCTTTATTTATGGTAGTCATCAATGATGATTTTTTTTTTCGATATGAAACTTGATATTCGAAAACTTAATTGGGTCCCGACTAATTCGATCAAATTATGACGATTCACTAAGGAGTAAAACTCTCTTAATATGAATTTTTTACATCCATAAAGACTTAAAGCCTGAGATATTATTTAAATGGAATAAACGTATAATCGCTTGGATAAGTACAATGATAAATTTTGCATAAATAAAAACGTGCCATAATATGTAAACTGATAAATTGAGGATGGCGTGAGCCACCACAGTGGGGCCCGCAGGCACAGGGAATCTCCTGTCGGGAGGACAGGCGGCGCTGATTCCGCCCCGTTTGGGAAGCGGGGCGAGCCCCCCATCTCCCTGGCAAATCCAAATACCCAGACACCCGTTTCAGCGTAAAACCCGTGCCGGTCCGTCTGGTCCCACACCCAAACACCCCCCCTCTCTCTCTCTTCCCCACCGAGAATTCAAGAAAAATCATTCATTTTCCTGTTGACTACTTGCGCCTGCGAGGTCTCCATCGGAGTCGTTGCCTTCTCTTTCTCCACCGGTTCCCAATTTCTATTCTAGGGTTTGCCTTCAACACCCCCACCTCAGTTTCTACCCTTCCCATCTCCCCCATCGAACGTCTTCTTCGGGAGAGAGAAAGTGGACCGCCCGTGAGTCATCTCCGTGGACTTCTTCTCCCACCGCTTCAAGTCAACCTACCCTGCAGTTTCTTCAATTCCCCCCCTCAATCAAATCCCTAGGGCTCCCTCACTCGCCAGTTCAGAATCGATTCCAATTGCTCCAGCAGCGGTTTCCCCGGAGAAAGTCTCAGTCTTGTTAGGAGGTAATTCGGTCTCCAGACTCTTTTGCTTGTAGGGTTTGATCTCTTTTGATAGGAAAGTCCAGCTGGTACTTGAAGCGTTGGGGGATTGAAGGTGATTTCACTCCGTTCGTATTCGGGGGTGGAGGCTGAGATATCGTCTAGCTGATTGCTGTTGCTGATTTGTTACTGTTACTGAGATCTGTTAGCTGACTGATATAGAATTCGAAGCTCTTGCTTGGTTGCCCTGTGGCTTCTGAATGGTTGGCGAATTGCGGGTCGGGTCGTGTAGAATTTGCTGGCTTTAGTGAGTTTTTCTAGGGTTGGGTAGGTTAGAATGGACAATTCGAAGAACAGGCATAACAATGATCATTTGGGTGTCAACAAGATCGGGAAGAACATAAGGAAGAGCCCCTTGCACCAACCGAACTTCGCTAATACCAACACGAATGCGAACACCACCGCCAACACCAATACCGCCAGCAACAATCCTGCGAGGCAGCAGCCGCAGCCCCAAGTCTACAACATCAGCAAGAATGATTTCCGGAACATCGTTCAGCAACTCACCGGTTCCCCTTCTAAGGATCCCTTGCCACGACCCCCCACCAACCCCCCGAAATCTCAGAGTATGAGGTTGCAGAGGATTCGCCCTCCCCCTTTGACTCCCTTTAATCGGCCCCATGTTCCCCCTCCAGCTCCAGTCCCTGCACCTCAGCCGCCGCCGCCAGTCCCTTACAACAACTTTCCCAGGCCTGCTCAGTTCGGGGGGCCACCTCCACCCGGTCCTATGCCACCTATGGCAGCTCCGGTAGACCCATATACGCTACATCCGACCGAGTCTCCTGTTTCAGCTTACATGCGTTACTTACAGAATTCAATGTTGGATCCTAGCCCAGTAGGAAACCTGTCTATGCCTCCGCCTCAGGCTCATGCTTCGGGGTCCATGCCTACTCATCCTCCCCCACCTCCACCTTTATCAGGAATACTCCCTAACCCTCCTCCAGCTGGATTTCCTTCACCGCGGTTCAATGGCCCTGCGATGCCACCTAATGCTAACCTTCCTTTTCCGCATATGAATGGGCCAGCCCTCCTGCCCTCTCCGACTTCTCAGTACCCTTTGCCATCTCCGAGCAGTTACTTGAACTTGTTGTCTCCTAGGTCGCCTTATCCTCTGCTCTCTCCCGGGGTTCAGTTTCCGCCTCTTACGCCAAACTTCTCATTCTCATCCATGGCTCAGTCAGGAATTCTGGGTCCTGGGCCCCAACTTCCGCCTTCACCTGGTCAATTTTTTCCGCTGTCCCCTTCAGGTTTTTTCGCAATGCCTAGTCCAAGGTGGAGGGATCAATAGCAAGTGGAGCAATCTTTTCTGAAGGAGGTCCGGTTCCTTCTCGTGGGAGCTTGCATCCGAATGTTTTTGCAAGAGTTCAGCATGTAACAGTCTACTTGTATCAGTAGTTTGCAGTCTTTTTCCTTTTTGTTTTTTCTTTTTTTTTTCCTTTTTCTGTTCATACCTGCTTTTCAGCTTCTTGTTGTAATGTTATTTCAGTATAGCAGCAGTTCATTTTCTCGGGGCAGGGTTTAATTTAGATGGTGTAGTTGATGAGCTAATGCAAGTGGGAGAAATTGATGTAGCAAAAAGATGAAATAGGAGTACAGACATTGAAACGCAATAGGTGAATGTTCATCAAGAA
Organism: Punica granatum; assembly: GCF_007655135.1. Classification (NCBI taxonomy): domain Eukaryota; kingdom Viridiplantae; phylum Streptophyta; class Magnoliopsida; order Myrtales; family Lythraceae; genus Punica; species Punica granatum. The sequence goes on from NC_045127.1 coordinate 45,268,012, forward strand.
GAGTTGATGTCCCTTTTGTCACTTTTGCTGATTGAATTGTTACCATATCGAGGTTTCAATTGCTTCGTGAAGGAATAATTTGAGGCATCAATCCTCTAGCTTTTGCTTTGGTTGGTCTTGTTACTGTATACCATGAAGCGTTTCCATGGTTCTCTTGACTGCTACTCTGTTGAAATCATGTAATGATCTTCTGTCTGCTCATAGTACCGTATTCTCCTTGTTTGTAAATATTTGAAAACGTATGGTGAGAGATAGGGCAGGGACAGTGGAGCTGGACCGCAAACCATATCTCGATGATACGTTTCCGTACTTACAATTCGTTCATCCAAAACTACGTTCCTGGTGGGTCTGATCGGCTGTGTGAAACTTTCTCAGTTTCCGTTTTCCCTTTCTTCTTTCGAGAATGCTACCTCGTATGTATTGGGTTGCTTTTTCCGTCTCTTTTTCAATGAACGCATGTTAGCTTTTGTTCATTTTCCACTTAGACGAAAGGAGAAAGAATTGGAAATTTGGATGCACATTTATTCCTAGGTCCCCGCGGACTCTGATCGAATCAACGTGGACAGACTGCACTTTGGAACGATCTTAGCCCGTTGGCATGCGTGATGAGCACGAAGTTCCAACGTGCCTACCTAAAAGGCTTAGGGGAAAACAGTCCACGGGTATGTCTGCAGGATAATTTGTTATTCTTACATCTGAAGACTGTGTGCCTTTGGGTTCCGAGTTAAAGAGTTGGCTCAATCATCCTATCTTTTTCTTTTTTTTCTCTTTTTTTTTTTTCGGCGTGCACACTGGTATTTGAGAATACATTGTGTTTTGATTAATCCAGTTCAAACCAATCAGCTCACTAAGGAATTAAATTCTTCCAATAAGAATTTTCACTACAGTTTATTCAATCTTAGCCACTCAATCTACTGGTCCATCTTCTTATTTGGAAAGGCCTCAGCCCATTTACTGGTTGACCCCACAAGGTTCACATCCATCACCACAATAAAGAACCAATTCAGGCAAAACAACCCCCATTTAGGATTAGTACCAGCTAATTGGTTGAAAGCACAACATGGGATCACCGAAAAGTGAAGCGGGCCTCTTCATTTGATGAAATAATTTGGCGGAGTAATAGTCAATTAAAGAGAGTTGTGGCTAGAAAAGCATGCATGGGGAGGCCTCTTAAAATACTTCATTAATTATTACTTATTATTTCTTTTAATAAACATAGCCAATCGGTATAATACAACGAAATATAAATCTAAATAATAGATGTAGGTAGTCTCATTAACGAAAATTGAACGTAAAATTTATTTAGTTCTTAAGTAGATGCGTGCCACTGTACTGCATCTTTTTCTTCAAGACACTTTGTTATTTTTTCCCTTGTAAGCTTAAGGAGATCACCTACGATCATAATTGGCATCCGTATCTTTCTTATAATCTCCTTCGAGGAAGTGGTGGGAGAAAAATGAGGTCCACCTTCACAAAAAGTGTGGCAACAAATTATTTACGTTGAAATGACGGGATATTTCATTTTCATTTATTCTTTTCTTTCCATTTTCTGGGTATCAAACTATATGAATCTATCCGAGAATACCCAGCTCATGGCAGAAACTCGATATTTTGCACCGTTGAGGTTGTAAGTTTCGAATACTTGTATTTGTTTGCAAAATACATGGTTGCATATATAGTCGTTTAGAAATAAATGTCGTTTCCTTCTTTTATTGGCTTTAGGACTTCTTTTGCTTCCCTTGTGGCCACTATACCTTTCTTATGCCCAAGGAACCCAAAAAAAGGGGGGAAAAAAAAGAAGGAAATTTTTTTAAGAGAAATTGCATACGAAAAAGGCCAAAAGAATCTTGAAAAAAACCACCAATCACATCCCCCATCCCTAACTTTGTCTTCGCAGCTTTCTAATTTAATTAAGGACCAAGTTGGCAACTTGCATCCTCAATGAATTGCCATTTCGCCAACCAATATAATCCAATCCCTTTCTTTATCTTCCTTTCCAATCTTGAATTTTTGATATAATCAACTACAATGACACCACTCGATCCACCAGTAGGATTTCCAGAATTAACTTTGGATACGTTTCATATAATCATTTCGATGATGGAGAATCAACGTACAACCACATCTTCAATCAAATACTTTCGGTCCGATGATATTACAACTGTACTTCAAATTACAACGTGAAGTCGTTTTTCACATTTTACGAAAGAATTGTCAGATCAACCACTCTTCATCAATCCACGATGTATAAGTTTTTTAATACGATATAGTATTAGCTACCGTTGTATATTCACATACCGCACAATTACTAGATAGTCAGGCACGGGATGGTCTAAACTATAGCATAAGTAAACCGGATTCAAGGTCCATATGATATATATTATGATGGGGGCATCTTTGATCCATAAGATAGCAAAGGTAATATAATGGAAGTCAGCTCAATTGTGGGACCGCCCAAAAAAGTCAAAATGTTTGGAGATCATTGGTCAAAAGTTGGACATGACCCTAATTTGGGCAAGTAGGATCAATCACATCCGTCCAATCTATGGATGAATTGGATATTCTAATCAGGAGACAGCCTGCCACTGCCAAAGGGCAGATACTGTTCTCGAATTTCCACTGGCACGCAAATATAATAATGTATGTATATATCATATCATATAGGTATATGTATATATAGTTAGTGATGCTAATAATATGGACCCCTTGACAAGAACACACATTGCTCACAAAGCCATGGGTATATATCTACATGTCCCACCCTGCCTCATTTTATCCAATAGACTACATGATAAAAATTCCAACACCAAAATCATTATACCTAAAGCAACTGGACGTACCATCCAGAAAAGAAAAGTGAAATCAAGTGGTACAAAAGCCCCGAGGGCTAGAATCTACTCAAAGATCTCTTGGTTATGAGTCGGCGATCGGCGATCTTATGCCACTCATTCAGTCTCCAACTTCCTCATGAAAATGGAGTTTTGAGATCAACTTTTCATCGTATTAAAACTTTCTAAATTACACAACACAAATATATTAAGTTGAATACTTTGATTTGAGTAGCACGCACTGCATCTGATGTAATCTAGCCGAAAGTTTAATCTGTTTCAAATTTCTCCATTCTTTAGATGATATATATGTGACATGATCAACCGCCATAACTAATGTTTATATCATCGATCCGCATGGGAAAGAAAAGATGCAACCTTGCACATGCATATGATACGGTTTTAATGCCTAGCTATATTATCTCCGTTGACAATGTACATGCATCAAATATCTATGACCGAGTAGATATCATGGAGCCCACTATCCATAAAATACATATATATATATATATATATATATGGTTGCCTGTATGTACAAATGGTGGAAAACTAGGAGCACTTGTCATTTAAAGATACATATGGAAGACTGGGACATAACGGATACTTCTAACTTTTGAAATTGACGTAGAATCAAGAGTGCATGATATATAGTACTGCATATATACACAAAACCTTAGTATCGAAGAGTTATATTTTTGGATAGGGACCGATTCAGAATTTGGATTTGGGGGGACGAGGTCCTTAAAAGGTGAATAAGAAGGTTCTTTTCGAAATTAGGGGGTGGAGGTGGGGAGGGGGATAAATATAAGGGTTATAAGGGCGTCAAAATCTGATTCAAATCTAATATAGGCATAGCTCTGATTCTTACCCAGTATAGCACCTATGGGTATATAAGAAATGTATCAAATTCATTCTTTTTAATGAATAGATCTACCTGCAGCTCTAGATATGGAATTCAAATGGATTAAAAAGGAAAATACCCTCTGAATCATAGAATGGAATGTACTATCAACCAACATTTGCCGGCTCCTCCTTGGTTTGTTCCTTTAGACCATATCGTAATTGTTCCGTGAAAAACCATACTGCAATTGAAATTTCGTGCGCTAATTCGTATTAAGTATTAAGTGCGTTTTGAGGACAGACACCTGTTATGACTGTGGAAACCTGCAACAAGCAGTTGTGGTCCATGCGACCATGCTGGCAACTATTAACAGCTGTTGCTCCGAATTTTGGACCAATTTGTTATCGAACTTGTGCAAATACATGTCGGAATCGAAACACTTAAGTAGATGTCATCACCGGTCACAATAACTTGCGTCTTATTTCCAATTATTGAAGTTGTTTACTTTGTCTAAAAGGAGAGGCGTCGTCGGCCAATCATAATAAGCATTCAAATCATCACGCATATAAAATAGACCATATCGGATGATCTAAGATGAAAGCTAATCCTCGAAATATATATATGAGATACAAGTGTGGGCCCAACCCCAATCTTCTTCTCCCCACCTAGAAAAGGGGACATCACAATCACATCACCGCTAATCGTGGGACCAGGCATGATCCGTTTTGATCGGACGGCTTGTGTTGAGTCTGATTGGTGAATCCGCAGTAACCCCGAGCTAGGGCAGGAGAATGGAATGAACCACTAGGAATGCACGACTTAACTTAAACGTAAAGCCACCAACTTGCATTTACGGTGATTCGACGTAGATAACTATCTCAGATTCGAGATCTGTGAATAAAAAAAGAACTGGTTTGATCATGATTTACTAGACTTCAGAATACTAGATGACGTACACCGAGGAGATAAATATAAATAAAATCATAGTTGTTTTGATTAAACGGTCTTCATCTTCCCAATCCCCAAGTTTGAACCTTTTCTCCCAAAATGGCCGAATAGAAATATTCAAGAACTTGCTAGTCGGAGCATGCCCGATTTAATTAGAAACCAGGATATCCCTGCAGATACGGTAGTTAATCTGAAGTAAGTCGTCCAATAATCGTCATAGTAATTGATCTAAACATACCAAGCCCATCTATTGATTTTCATGCTATTGCCGCACATCAAAAATGCAATATCACGAAGGGATCACCATTGGAACTATGAATGTGTCTTCGATTGGCAATGTAGAAGAGAACAAAATTTACTTGGGGAATTTGGGATGTTTTTGCAATTCATTTTCCGAGCCTTTCCCGAACATGTAATTTTCTGACGCCATTTAATTAATAATCGAGCTATATATGTCGGCGAGAGATTAATGACAAATTAACAAATATAATTGCAGAGAACCAAATAATGATACCTTGGACCACCATGTGTAACACACAATTGGCATTATGTCATCAGTCACCACTCATTCATGCTTAGACAAACTTTCATTCTTTATATTTTAGGGATCACATTAACTTCTTGATTGATTAAAACAAGAAAGCCCTCAATTTATGCAACTGAACCAAAAGATAAGCTAAATGATAAAAAAAAAAAAGGATGAACTTATTGGCTGACATTGCTCAAGAACACTAACAAAACAAAACTTGCTAATTTCTCTCATGAAATCTACGTTAAAATAACCAATATGTTCAAATAACCAAAAAGTGTAACGTAGTAACGTACGTCATCGTCTGGTATAACTAAGTGATTTCAATTTCGATATGAAATTACTTGTGCCCCTTTATTAAACATTTGTAGTACTTCAATGTGAGACTCTTTGTACCCATTTATTAGTAATTTGAATTTCTACTTCATTATACGAAGCACATTGACCTCTATTGTAACAAAAAAAAGTCCAAATTAATTTTCATTATTCCCAAATATATCAACTCAACAGACAACTAAAAAAAAGGGAGAAAATATGCAAGAAAATTTATATTTATGTTCCTTCTACACAGTCACTCGACCTCATTTCCACAAAAAGAAACATGCAAGTTGTTAAGGAAAAAGAAGAACAGCCGCAAAGATTTGACAATTGCATGTGAAATTAATGCCCCTCCAAACCCAAGCATTCCAATTTCCAAATCAATAAAATCCAAATACTAAACAATTCTCCTGAAAAAAAAAGAAGGAAAAATTCATTCAACTCAAAACAAAGCAAGCAGATAGATATAGCGTAGTGGCGCACTTCTCGTCTGGTGATCAAGAGGTCATGGATTCGATACTCAGTGGGACTGTACTGTCTTTGCCCTTTTATTTCAATATACTAGGCGCATGTACCTCCATTGTAATAAAAAAAAAGCATTTATATGTACACATGCATTGACTGAACTGCCCTTGTCTTGTGTCCACAATCACAAAATTCCCCCCTCTTCCCCCGCCCGTGTCACCGCCTCCCAAGTATCTCTCAGCCCACAGGTTTTCACATGTACAAACCAAAAGAGAAAGAGAAAGATAAGATGCTCTTCTTTGCGCTATTCAATTTCAAACCCACCCTCGCTAGCTCACTCCTGAAATCTATTCTACTCCCCCATTCAATGTTCCTTACCGTTTCCGATGATTCGATAGATCAGTTTCGTTCGGATGTCGAACTATTCAGAGATACCGAAATCTAACCGAGCAACAAAAGTTTTGTATTAGTATCTTCATTCATTGGATTGGACCCTGCTGTACTTTTTTCTTTTTTTCTTGCAGGTCATGACAAACCTGTGACGACTTCACCGGTCGGTCGAGGAGTTGTTATTATTACTGATGAGCCGCGTCACGTGCCAGCCCTTCTGCGATGGCGGCGAGCTTCTGCAGGTTCAGCTTCACGACCGTGTCAGCGAACAGCCGGGTGTCCTCCTCAGTGTTGCCCCCCGGCACGTCCACCACGTATGACTCAAGCACGACGGTCCAGACCTTGCCGTCGCGATGGATCTCGTGGACCGACGTCACGGACCTGTAGTTCCTCAGCCTGTGCTCGCCCCCGATGATGCTGAACCCCGTGATGTGCCGCTCGTCGTCCAGCATGTCTAGCCTCTCCGTCGACGTCTCCGCTGGCAGGCCCGTTATCACGCTCACGTACCTACGCATCGAACAATACGACATAAATGGCACATCATCAGCTATCCGGTCAAGTCAACTTATCCCTCGGCCGCTAAATTAATGTAGAGGACGTTTAAATCGACATCGCAGCGTGCGCTGCTGTGTTGGTCATCAGGGCTGGGAAAATGACGAGCCACCAACCGGTGGAACTGACACAGAGGGTCGGACGACTCGACTCGAGGACTCGAACGCCTAACCAAGAATTATTCGAAATAAGCTAGCAAATGATCTTAATTATTCGATAAGATTCAAGAATAAGAATCCGGCCATCTGAATTTCCTGGAAAACCGATAGTTCGAGAACTCCGAGAACCCTCACTTCTCACAAGAATCCGGTCAGCTCCGATGACAGCGTTCATTCGAGATTTATATATATGTGTTGCAGTGTATACCGGGTGCATCCGGCGGTCAATGTGAAGTCGTCGCCGACGGAGCAGCTCTTGATGAAGTGCTTGTAGACCTGAGGCCGGTCGAAGCGGCGGACGATGGACCAGACGGTGGCGCGTGGCGCGTGGATCCTCTGGGCAAGCAGGGAGGAACACCGCCCGGGGGTTAGCCTGTAGGTGTGCAGCTCCCTCACGACCGGCACCAGCTCGTTGAACTCGTCCCAGGTCAGGCCGGCCGGCACCGACTCATGGTGGGCCGTGACGACGGTCCCGGCAGTCGCCGGTTCTTGCTCCGCTTCTTGAGAGCCGTCGCCCCTCTGCATTTGCGAACTGACAGAGAGAGAGAGAGAGAGAGAGAGAGAGTGGGGGGGAGAGAGAGAGAGAGGAGGGGCGAAGGGAGAGATTGGGAGGCATTTTTATGTGGGGAAAATATACAGTAAGTCCTCTAATTTTGTCGTTCTTGCAATTTTGGTCCTATAAGTTTCATATTTAGCTGACTAGTCCTATATGTTAGGCCCGTTGGGCAGATTTAGTCTTTTCCGTGAAAGGGCGTTAACAACGTGCCAACGTGGACACAACGGTGTTAATTCGAATTACGTGGCACAAATTAATTGTGAAGTTGCCATTTTGCTCGACAAAAGTTAAACAAAGTAATAAATATGGGTTTTTAATTAAATTAAAACAAAAAAAGCTCCAAAATGCCCAAATCGCCTCCCAAATCGGCCGAGTTCTCTATCGAAGAACATCATAAGAAATCATCATTTCTAGAATATCCAAATCCAAAACACCCATGAGAGCTCTTAATCCCCCAAATGCCCTAAATCGCCAGATCAAAGTGCAGCACCAAGGACCCCGAAATCCCCAAATTCGAAGAACAACAAAACCCTAAAATCCAACGATCTCATGAAAAGAGCCGGCACCATTGCTCCCGATGCTCCCAAGCCTCCTATCATGGGGAAGTAGATGGTGTCCACGCTCGGCGGCATTGCCTCCCTCTCACCTCCATAGCCATGGTGGTGGTGGTGAAGGGCCTCCCCGACGGTCATCAAGCTATATTCTGCCCGTTAGAATCTTGATTGCTATCTTATTTGTCATTTGGTTTGGTTGCGTTGTCATCTGCCATTTTAGTTTGTAGTTTGTAATATTGGGATGGAATATGCTTTGTAGCTTGTAATCTTTTGGGATGGAATATTGGTGCGTTGCTCATTCCAAAAATTGCAGCTCTGAGAATAAATTGCTGATTCCTATACATTATGGATAGTTGGTCAAAAATTTCAACCTAACAGTCACTGTCATATTTTGCACGAACCATGAGATTGCCAAAATCTGTTTGCTCAAATTCTCTTTTATTCCATTGGATCCTGTCGTGAGTTATGTTGGCTAGTCGAGTTCGATGACAGTGACTGTCCTCCATGACAGTTAACTGCCATGACCTATTATCAACTGTCCTTGAAGTCGGCCACCTCACATAACTCATAACACATCCATATAATATAGGTATAACCAAGATGAAAATGCATGATCATTCACAGGCAATATAAGTGCTCCACCAGGTAATATTACCAAAATGCTTCAAATTCATTTTCAATCATGTTCTTAGATGTATATTTCTGTATCAAATTGTAACATCAGACACATGCCACCAGACACCCATTCTGAAACGAAAATGCTACCAAAATAGTTCCAAAATGATAACAAAACGCTCAAGTTGTCACATCCACTTGATACAAGATCAAAGTCATCCAAATTGCTACTGAGTTTCCACAAAACGCTGCCATGTTACTGAACCAAACAAACATGGAACTCAAGCCCCAGTTGAGCTGCCTGCTTTCCTCTGATTTTGCTTGCACCTGTCCTTCTCTTAGCCATTTTCCTTTTTGGTTGAACTTCAAGTTCCTTGAGTGTGATATTTTTCCTTGAGCAATCACCTTCCCTCCCAACAAGCAATCCCCCTTCATTGCCAAGCTGTAATTTCACAAAGCAAATAGCTTTCAAGTTGTGAAATTAAAATAAAACAAAATTGCATCTCTTAATAGTAAATGACTTGCATTCATTACAATGTATCCCCAATTAGCATTTGAAGGGACATGACGTTCACCTCTATGTGCACTAATGTCAGTCAATGACTTTGTTTTCTCATTCTTTCTACTAGATGATGCAGGGTCTCATCGATCCTTTTACGGCTTGGGTTATTTTTTTTCTAGCAATAACATCTTCAATATTGGTAGTCCTCCTCTTGCCCTAAATTTCAAGCAGGTTCAGATTCACATTAAAAAAGAAAAAAGAAAATTCACAGATGAAGAATCTTGGATGGGAAAGTATATACCATGGTACTCCTTTCTGCTGAAACAGATCCTAATATATTGGTTATTATTGGGGCAGATGATTGACAAACAGTATCCTAAATCAAAAACAAAATCAATGATTAGTTGCAATGATACTAACAAATGCACTTCATAAAAGATGAAATGCAATTTAGAAAGGATACTTACTGGTTGAGTAGTGCCCTTGCCACCAAGAGGGCATGTTTTCCAGTTATGGCCAGGTTGCCTACAAAGCTTGTAATGATTAACAGCTCCTTTCCTGGACATGTGTTGAACTCCATCATTGTCAGCCTAGTCTCCAACATTGTCTTCCTCCTCTGTTTCTTTGGCCTATCTTTCCTCTTTTTTAGCTTGGGAGGGTTGGGTGGATCATGCATGAGATTTTTCTCTCAAATCTTATGAGGCGTTTGGTTTCAGAGTTAAAGTAATTTTGATTTTGATTGTGAAAAAGGACAAATGTTGTATAGTGTGTTGAGTTAAAGTTAAAGTTGACTTGAAAAATGTGTATTTTTGTTGTGGGTTGAGTTAAAGTTAGAGTTAAAGTTTTTGTGATTTTAACCTTGAAAACAAACGGACCGTTAGGGTCCCGCAATGGTTCCATCACTTTTCCATACGCTTCTAAAAACATCTCATTCCTATAGAATTCATGGACATAATCATCTGGCTCTTTCCCCTTATTCAATAAAGCCCAGATGGCACGGCAGCAATGAATTCCTGTCAGCTGCCATGCCCTGCAATCACATGTTCTCTTACCAATGTCAACCACAAACTTAGTTCCCCAAGGCACGATCTCATAACCATCCTCACCGTTCCAAGTCAAATGACAGTACCTACTAAATTTCAAATTATCTTGCAATTTCTTATTAATCCTAGGCCCAAAATCTTTGTTCAATTTCTCATAGCTAGATCTCTGAGTATGGATCCTTTCCTTCACTATCTTCCTAATGTCCTCTAACATGGAATAGATGGACTTACACCTTGCTTCTAGAATCATTAAAAGCTCCGCAAAGATTGTTATCAACAATATCACATTTTACCATAGGATTGAAGAAAGCCTTGTGCCAGTGCTTATAATGTGGTCTTTGTAGCAAGATCCTCGTATGCCTGAGGTGACATTTTGTGCAGTTCTTCCATATTGAACTTGAAATCAGCTTCATTTGTTGATTTGGCAATGATCCAGAGCTGCCTTTATATCTTTGGGCCCCTTGTGGCTTCCACCCCAATTAGCGTAAATGTGTCTTGCACACATTCTATACTCTGCTCGAGGGAGCAACTCAGCCACTGTAGGCACCAATCCTTGCGGCACAAGAACATGCATGTCAGCATTTGACAACAAAACATATGAAGAATATTAAATGAAATAATGAAAAAATATTATTTTCTTTTACATTACCTTCTGTTGATTAGATATAATTGCCCAATCCAGGCGATCTGATATGTTTAGATACTCGTTAAGTAGATTGAGGAATCATGACCATGTATCACCACTCTCCACTTGAACTACTGCCCATGCTAGGGGAACATTTGGTTATTCTCGTCTCTACGTATGACAATTAGCAGTTGACCTTTCACAATTGTTTTCAAAAAACAAACATCCACCCTAATGATTTGTCTACATCCATTCAAAAATCCTATCCTCGCAGCCACAAAAGACACATAAAATCCGTCAAATACACTTGGCTCACTTGATATCGGCCTCTCAACCTTCATATAGACAGAATTACACAGGTTTGATCTCCTTAGCTCATCAACATAATCCCACATCATGGCATACTCCGCTTTGGTGTCATCAACCACTAAATTATAAATCTTCTCTTTAGCCCTCCTACACTGGTGTTTGGAAACCTCCACACCAAGTTGCTATTTCACTAGCATCTTGAATTCAGCTTGCTTGATGGTTGGGACAACCCTAATTGTGCTTAAATAATGCCTAGCCAACCAGCCACTAGTTACTCTTTCATTCTTGAAAGTGACACTGCAACTATGTTCGTCCAGTAGACTCTTAATTTGATAAGCTCCATGGTCTTCCACGTGTTTAAAAGATATTTTTCAAGGACAATTTTCTCCTTTACAGCAGGCTCTCATGTACTCGTGCAATTTTTTTTTTTCAAATATAAGTTTCTTTGAGTTCTCACAGCATCTAAAGTAATGGCCCCCTTAAATTGTTTCCCATCATCAAACAATTGACCCACACCGAAAATAGGCACCCCACAAGACAGCTCATAACAAGGGAAGGTACCTGTCTTTCTGAAATAAGCTCTAGTTACCTTTTCTCGCATTGCTCCTTCCTTTGCATGATCCTCAATCTCTGATTGTGATTCTTCTCTAATGCCGCAAGCCTCATCTGAAGATGGGTAATCCGTGTGGTACACTTCATCTGCTACATGAGATGTTCCAACTCTAGCAACCTGCTTCCTTTTCCCCTTCTTTACCTCCTTATCTTGTCTTACCTCCCTTGAATCAATTTCTAGATCTTTCTCTAACCTCACAGTTTGTAACTTCTCTTTTCTCTTGTTTTTGGAAATCTGCATTTGACCCTTGATTTGTGCAAGCTGGGGATCATAATCTTCACTATCATATCCACCCAAATCCTCTAAACTATAATCATTGTCACTGTCACAGTGACTCTCTTCTTGTGGTGGACTTATAACTGTATGTGCTTTGTCTCATATACGTGCATTATCAGTTCAATGACGGAATCCTCCCTATTCACCCTTATTATACCCCCATCTCCTCAATTGCTTGGACCGCATCAACAGCAGAAATCATGTTCGGCTCGACATCCCAAATTTCTTTCTTCCCACCACTATATACCAGGTCCCCACCTTCTCCCTTAAGAGTCCCGCCGTCATTTACTTCGAGAAGTTAGCCATGGGAAATGTATACGTCGGGCTGTCCCACTCCTTAAAAAAAAAAATAACGAAAACCCATTACAAAACTGTAAAACCAAGTTGACATATTTTATTCAACAAACCCAAATACATTGCAAGAACATTACATAAATCAAAACTTTCACTCCACGAGAAGAGACGTGAAGGAATAAACAATAAAGCAAGAATAATAAGTGGACTAACGTTTCACACCAAACAAAACGACAAACACACTCTTCACTGCCATGAGAATGTCCCCTGCTTCATGAGAATCTTCACTGCTTCGCGAGAATCTCCTCAGAAAAGTGATGCTTAAACCCTAATGGAGTTGAACAAATTTCTTGAAGAATAAGATAGGAAGACCGAATAGGGTTTTCGATTTGGGGATTTTGAATCGGGGATTTGAGGAATCTTTATCCGACCATTATTTTGGGGCTTCTTTTTTTATTTATTTAAAACCCATGATTTATTGTTTTTAACTTTTGCAATCAAAATGGCCACGCAACAATTATTTTTGTGCCACGTATTATTCATGATGACAACTGAAAAAAATAAAATAAAAGCGTCCCGTCCATGTCGGCATGGTGTTAACACCCTTTCACGGAAATGACTAAATCTGCCCAACGTGCCTAACATATAGGACTAGTCCGACAAGTTTGAAACTTAGAGGATCAAATTGCCGGAACACTAAACTTATAGGACTTGTGATGTAATTTTGCCCTTTTTTACGTGGGAGAGAAGCGAGGGTAAGATGGGGAATTCATACGGGATTTGTTGGGGGCAAATATTTTAGTTATTTTTAGTTATGTGAGAGGTTAACCATATTTTATATCTATTATATATAAATATTATATATAATTTTAAAAATATTTGGGGGCGAATTTTGTCAACTAGTGGACGTTGCCATGTGGATTTTCGGCTCACTGGCTCTCCCATTGCACTGACACATCAAATTTGGCTCTGAGCCAGATCTGAAATTTACTTATTCCATCCCTCATCCTTCTCAAAATGTAACGGTGCGTTTGGTTTCAGAGTTAAAAATTCTATTTGAATTTTCAAATAAAAAATTTTAACTTTAACTTTAACTTTAACTCAACACACTACACAACAAAAATATACATTTTCCAAGTCAAAAGTTTTAACTTTAACTTTAACTCAACATACTACACAATAAGAACAAACGTTTCCCAAGTCAAATTTATAATCACATCTCATTTGTCATTTTCCATAATCAAAATCAAAATCAAAATCAAAATTAAAATTACTTTAACTCTGAATCCAAACGCACTAAAAGTAACTTTGATTTTGATTGTGGAAAAGGACAAATGAGATGGAATTATAAATTTGATTTGGAAAAAATGTATTTTTGTTGTATAGTGTGTTGAGTTAAAGTTAAAGTTAAAAATTTTGACTTGAGAAATGTGTGCTTTTGTTATGTATTGTGTCGAGTTAAAGTTAAAGTTTTTTTTATTGTAAATCCAAACAAGGCTGGAATCCTTTTTTTATTTTCAGTGAGACCATACGTTCGAGCAGGATCAGCCTAAAATGCTTCTGAAGCTTGTTTTATCTCTGATGAAAGGACAATATTCATCCTTAGCGAAAAAAAGAAGAAAAAAGAGGACAATATTGATTGACATGGACTGACTAAATTGATTCGACACTTATTCCTTATAAACAAAGATTTGTGTTCGTGTATTGTAAATGTAAAAAATTCAAGTTGTGACAATTTATCTCTCAATGGGCGGACCCAGTATTAAATTGAATTAGTCTGGACACATTGACCTTCGTAATATTAAAATGCACATAAAAAAGGAGGGTATTCTCTATTTCGAAATTAATTAAGCATCCCCAATAATTTGCTAAAAAGACGTATAATAAGATATACACAAGTTATTAGGTTCAAGCAGATATACGAGCAGTAAATATTTTGTGTCAAATCAACGTAAGTTGGTTTTAGTGGTTCGACTCTTATTTCGCTTAAGCAACCTTGTAAATGCAGAAAATTCACGCTGATGGAGTTTTACTCCTTAGTGAGTTGACTTGACTTGACTGAATTAGTCAGGATCCAATTGGATTCGGATACTAGAGTTCACACCGAAAAAATTTTTTTGTGTCAATAGACAAAAGGGTATTTTCCAAAAAAAAAGGGGAAGAAATAACTTAATGGTTTGACAAAAAGAAAAAGTTAGAATATTGACCTTTCATCGGGGCAAAAAATATAACAAAACAAGAAATGGAGACATCATAATTTACATTGTTGAAAACTTATGTGTATGATACATGAAAAGTACACGACAAGCGCGTACATATATATCATATAGATGTGTTGCTAATCATTAAAATCAGTATTATAAAAAGAATAATATTATTTTTGAAGTATATATGAACCTGTGGTTCTCAGTTATAATGCATTGGCCCAAAAGAAAAAGAAATTGTATTTATGCTATGGGCTGACTTCAAGATTATAATCCTGTTATTATTTTTCACTCACAAATCAATTTCTATGACATGACCAGGTTGTATGGAAGTGGGATTGGAGGCGTGAAAACTCTTTTTTTAAATCCTAATGGGACCAACCTAAGTTCTATATATATATTTTTAGGTATATGAAAAAAATAGTACGGCACTTTCAATCGAGAATTACGTAATTTCAGTTAATCAGAGAATCCCGATTGAGTATTAAAATTTACTGAAACATGTCTTGAGAATATTTTTATCTCTTAATGGGTTGACCTGCCTCAAACTGAATTAGTTGTGATTCATTAAGTTTTTTAATATTAGAGTACATGCACCGAAAAAAAAAATCTTAATTTGCATTCAATTTCTGGCAATATAGCTGGCATAATAGATTGATACATGTACCTGAGAATTCCTTCCCTCGGGGGTAACTTTCTTTCACGATCTAGATTAGGAATAATATATATATACACATATATATGTATTTATATATTACATGGACCAAACCCTAGATAGAGAATGAAATCGAAATTACTATTGATGCATATATGCAAGACTGGAACAACGGTGGAGAGCTTTGCAACCATATAGGCACTGTGACGCTCCGGAAGAATTGCAAATTTTTCATAGCGATTCCCGGTAATCTCCGGGACCTGAACTCGGGATATATACCACTAAGTAAGATCAAGCTAGTTCATAGGCATTCGGGAACTTCCACTGCGTTCGATCATCCAATGCCCTGGCAACTTAATTATCGACGTAGCTGGGACTGCGGGACAGGAAGCCAATCGAAGTTATCATGAGAGAAGATGCATGGGCTGAAGTCTGTTCAGGTTTGAAATGCATACATAGATCGATATCTAAAGCTGCCACCGTGTCCTAGCCACTCCAACATTTCCTTTGTATGCGAGTTCCGAATAGTTAAGCATCTCAAAAGTGATTGTTCGCCATGTTAGACGTCTCACTTTCCTCATAAGAGCTAAGATCCTTGTACGCACAACAATAAGTGCATAGTCGGGACTCGGGAGATGAAAAAAATATCGAACACTATTGTCCCCTCATAACTCCAAGTAACAATCCTACGTATTACGAGCAATAAAAAAGTTATTTTTTTTTTGTCTCTAAGGACATCGATGTGGTACTCTCATATGATGAACTCCTTTTCCACAATCGATAAATTATAACAAGAAAGTTGTATCAGGGCGACTAGACAGAGAACGTTGCATGCACGAGGCGACGAAAGAACCTATATATCCCAAGCATAAAAATTACCATCAGAAACTCTCTTGCTCCGAGGCAATTAAGCTTGGTTTTCTAGCATCTGGACAACACATGTCAGAAAGCCACGCATAGTCTTAAAACCTATAGGGGCGATATTGTATGTAGTTTCTTGTGGGTTTAACTGTGGGGAGGATAGGCCATTCGTGAACTTCAGCCTCCGAGCAGGATTCTCGATGGCTCAACTCGATCCAACTATTCCTGGACCTTTTGGCAACCAGCTTTCGTAAGAAACCCTAGACCTTGCAGACAATAAGGTCCAATCCACGAAAAATCTAGCAAGGCAAAAACATTTTTGTGCTTGTTACTGGAATAAAATAATTTTCAGAGTCTTGTCACGTAGGCCAATCAGGTCATTAAACATGTCAAGAGTATTTTTGGAAATTACAAAAGTCCGGGGGTATTGGCGTAATATTGGTGAAACCCTAGAAAAATGACATCGCTTTTCACATAGTAAGTAGATTTAGATTCAAAGTCTGTGAATAGACAAAATTTGGACGTAACTGTGGATGGCGCTGCATGACTCAAATTGTGGGACTACCATGTTTATAGAATTAGAATGACGACGACGTCGTATCCGAATCATAACTGCCTCAGTATTTAAGCAGTCGCGACGTCGTCTACGAGTCACGATTACTGGATAGTTACAGATCGAGAAGATAAAGCTCCACTAGTATTTGATGGGGAAAATTATCAACCTTGGACAGTAAGAATGAAAGCTTATATGGAGGTTGTGATTACTGGGAAGCAATGGAAAACGACTATGAGGTGGCTGCACTTCCTAGCAATCCAACCTTGAATCAAATCAAGTATTACAAGGAAAGAACAACCAGGAAAGCTAAGGCCAAAACTTGTTTGTATGCTGCTGTTTTACCTGCCATTTTTAGCATAATTATGGCTTGTGAATCAGCCAAGGCAATCCGGGACTTCCTCAAAGCTAAGTATCAAGGAGATGAAAGGATCAAGAGCATGAAGGTGATGAAATTTGGTCAAAGAATTTGAGAGATTGCAAATGAAGGAGTTTGAGACAATTAAGGAGTATTCAACATGTTGATAGACATTGGAAACAAGGCAAGAATGCTTGGTACTGATCTTTCTGACAATAGGTTGGTACCGAAGATCCTTGTTTCTTTTCTTGAAAGGTACGAGGCAACCATTGCCTCTTCAGAGAATATTAAGGACTTGTCTCAGATCAAGTTAGTAGAACTGGTTAGTGCTCTACAAGCACCAAAACAAAGGAGGTCAATGAGCCTGGAGGGAAGTGTCGAGGGAGCTTTGAAGGCCAAAGTGCAATAGAGTTATGGAGGGAAAGAGAAGAAGTGGAAAGGGAAGAAAGGAAATGAGAGTAGCTCAAAGGTTGCCGCAGGAGAAGGCAGTGCAGGCAACAAAGGAGGAAGGTACTCTCCATGCAAGCACTATGGAAAACTGAATCATCCCCACTTTAGATGTTGGAGGAGGCCAGATGTAAGGTGTAGAAGATGTCACAAATTTAGACACATTGAGAAATTCTGCAAAGAGAAGGGTGAACAATAGCAAGGTGAAGCACATGCTACCGTCCAGTAACAGGTAGATCAATTGTTTGTTGCCTCTTGTTTCACCTCTAGTACCCCATGTGATATTTGGCTCGTTGACAGTGGTTGCACAAACCCCATGACTAATGATGAGAAGTTGTTTAGAAACCTTAATAAGTAAATGAAATCAAATGTGAGAATTGGGAATGGGGAGTATTTAGCAGTAGAAGGTAAAGGGACGGTAGCAATGAAGAGTTATGCTAGAATTAAGCTGATTTCTGATGTGATGAATGTGCTTGAGATTGATCAGAACTTGCCGAGTGTATGGGAGTTGGTAGAGAAAGGATTTAAGGTGATATTTGAGGAAGGGAAGTGTTTGATCTTTGATTCCAATGATCAGGAGCTGTTCAAGATAAAGATACAATATAGAAGGGCTTTTCTCTGAATCCTCCTGAAAAGGAGCAGGTAACATTCAAGTGTCAAGTCAGTGATTCAGAGATGTGGCACAAGAGGTTGGTGCACTTGCACTACAAAGGCGTGCAATTTATGCAGAAAAATGAGACAGCAAATGGGCTACCAAAACTTGGAAGAGCAATTCCCAGGCTGCAAGGCTTGTTTGCTAGGCAAGCAGACCAGACTTCCCTTCAAGGAATTCACTTGGAGAGCTAAAGAGAAGCTGCAACTGATTCATATAGATCTCTATGGTCTACAAGCAACTCCTTCACTGAATGGCAGGTACTTCATTATATTTATTGATGATTATACAATAATGTGTTGGATTTATTTTATGGAGTAAAAGTTAGAAGTTGCTGAAGTATTTTTGAAGTTTAAGAGATGGATTGAGAATCAAAGTGGTTACAAGATTCAGGTCATCAGATATGACAATGGAACATAATACACTTCACAGAGGTTTAACTCCTTCTATAAAGAAGCTGGAATCAAGCATTAGCTTACTGTTCCTTATTCTCCACAGTAAAATGGAGTTAGTGAAATGAAGAATATAACTATTATGGAGATGACCAAGTATCTGTTACATGAGAAGAAATTGCTAAAGAATTTTTGGGCAGAAACAACAAACATAATAGTTTTTTTGCTAAACAGACTACCTACAAGGGTGTTGGAGAAAAGGACACCCTTTGAAGCTTGGTTTGGTATCAAGCCAACTCTAAATAATCTGAAGGTGTTTGGCTTTCTGTGTTTCTCTCATGTTCCACAAGTCATAAGGGACAAGCTGGGAGAGAAAACTGAACCATGAATCTTTGCTGGCTATAGTTTGGTGTCAAAAGCTTATAGGATCTATCAACCACAAACTGGGAAAGTAATCACAAGCATTGATGTTCAGTTTCTGGAAGATGAGCAATGGGACTAGATAGATGAGCTACAAGGCAAGCACAAGGAGGTCTCACAGGAACCTAATGAACTGGTGGATGAAATTCCAATTAGAGGTACTAGATCTCTGACTAATATATATCAGATGTGCAATGTGGCTATTTTGGAGCCTGCAGGTTATGAGGAAGCTAAATGTGCTCAGATATGGATGAATGCAATGAAGAAAGAGTTGGCTATGATAGAGAAGAATTAAATCTAGGAGTTAGTGGAGAAGCCTATAAACAGGAAGATTATTGGGATAAAGTGGACCTTCAAGGCTAAATTAAATCCTGATGGCTCAATTAATGAGCATAAGGCTAGATTAGTGGTAAAAGGTTATGCATAGGTTTGGGGAGTATATTTCTCTGAAACATTTGCACCTGTAGCAAGGCTAGATATGATTAAACTAATCCTTGCCTTAGCAGCTCAAAAGGGTTGGAAAGTGTATCAACTAGATGTTAAATCTACATTTCTGAATGGAGTGTTGTAAGAAGAGATTCATGTTGAGCAACTAAAGGGATTCATTATACCAGGTTAGGAGGAGAATGCGTATGTGTTGAAGAAGGCTTTATATGGCTTGAAGCAAGCTCTTAGAGCATGGTACAGCAAGATGGATGGGCATTTGTTGAATCTAGGCTTTGAGAAAAGCCTGAGTGAGTCCACTCTATATATTAAGAGTTTGGATTTTGACTTGGTTATTGTATCTTTCTATGTGGATGATTTGCTGGTGACATGAGACAATGAGGCTCAGATCACTGCTTTCAAGCATAATCTGATGAAGATGTTTGAAATTACCGATTTGGGTGAGATGTCTTATTTTCTTGGCATGGAGATCAAACAAACTTAGAATGAGATCTTTATATGTTAAAGGAAGTACTTTGGAGATCTTGAAGAGATTTAGTATGGAGGAATACAAAAGTGTGAGTATTCCAATGGGTAAGAAAGAGAAGCTGCATAAGAATGATGGTGTAGATCCTGTAGATGAAGGTCTTTATAAAAGCTTGATTGGTTGCTTAATGTATCTCACTGCAATCAGACCAGACATCATGTTTCATGTAACTGTCTTGGCCAAATTTCTTAATTGTGCAAGTGAGTTGCATAAGGTAGCTGCAAAGAGGGTGTTGAGGAACTTGAAGGGTACTCTTTCATAAGGGATTAAGTTCTGCAGAGTTAAGGAGTTTAAGTTGTTGGGGCATTTTGACAGTGATTGAGCTGGAATAATGGATGATATGATAAGTACTTCCGATTATTCCTTCACATTTGGATCAAGATTTTTTTTCGTAGTGTACAAAGAAGCAAGAGTTGATGGCTCAATCAATTGCATAAGCTAAATTCATTGCAGCAACTACAACTGTGAATCAAGCAATATGATTGAAAAATGTGATGAATGATTTGCATCTACAACAAGAGGACATCATAGAGGTCTTTGTGGACAACCAAACTACTCTGGCCATTTCACATAATCCATCTTTTCATGGTAGAACAAAGCATTTCAAAGTTAAATATTACTTTTTGAGGGATGTGCAGAGATCAGGTGAAGTGAAGTTGGTATATTGCAGTTCAGGCAACCAACTTGTAGATATATTCAGTAAGTCATTCCATGTCGGTCGTTTTGAAGCTCTTAGAGACAAGTTGGGTGTGTGTGCAGCTCATAATTCAGGATGAGAATGTTAGTAAATTGAGAGTTGCTACTTTTACTGCTGTTTTATGTTATGTTTATTGAAGTCCTAGTCGTTAGAGCAACTAGCCGTTGTGACTATTTTTTAGGATGTTAGTTGCTTTGCTTTCTAGTCAAGTAAGTTGTTGGTAATGTGTCTCTGTAGGTTGCAGTGCTTAGGAATTCAGTTATAAGTCACTTTGTATTTGTTATGCATTTTGATGATTAATAAAGATATCCTTTCAGCTCCATTCCTCTGTCTGTCTCTTCTACGACCTTAAACATTAGTGTGTCAGTGAGTTTGCTACAGAAATATTGCGGAAACAGTAAATTAATCAATAGAAATGAAACTCGGATATATCGATTGAAGTCTGAGATTTGTCTCCTTAAGCGAGAAGGACTATCCGTGCAAAAGTATTACTTGAAGATGAAGACGCTATCGCGGATGCACGTGTAATGTGGCCAAGAAATTTATTTGTAGAGGGAGAAAGGAGAGGGCATATCAATTTCTTATCGAACTAGATGTTGGATTCAACATTGTTCGGTATATTATTCTAAATATGGAGCTGCTGCCATCATTGAACAAAGTATATTCAACAGTAGTACACGAGGAATGTCAAAAGCATGTTGCGCGTACCCATGAATCGGGACCAGAGGCTGCGATGTTCTTAGCAAAGGGAGACAACAACTTAAGTGGTCTAGTAAAGCAGCTCCAATTTCAGCCCACTTCGAAGGGAAGGCCAACCTGTGATTATCAATGTACGTGCTAAACATGCCGAGTAAATAGAAGATATCCATGCCCAACAAGTAGCTTGGGAAAAGGCTCTACTCGAGCAAGTAGAATCCCGGTTTTGTGCGGAGGCTAAAGAGCAAGAAGCTCGTGTGCCCAAGAAGCCCAAACAACAGGAAGTTTGTTTGCTTGCAGAGGCAAAAGAAAGATTGTCGAAAGTGCCTGATATTTGAGAGAAAAATTTGATGGCCAAGGTGAATTCTTGTGAGAAGAAGTATCAAGAATTCATGGACAACAAATTAATGAAAATGGGACTACCCAGTAACTGAAATATCTTTATACGAATTTTATACATATTTTGGATGTTTCATGTACTTTACTTACCAACGTTTGATTTGTTGAAAAATAGACCCGGTGTCCTATTATACAATCTCTTATCATCTATGAGAATCTATTGTTATTATATCAAAGCCTTCTATTGAGAACAATTCAAAATTAAAATGGTTGTCTATTGGATATTTAATGTTGATATTGCTTTGTTTGCACTTTATGGTAAATGTGGGCCTAGATGTGTAAAGCTCATGAGACCTGCCCATGCAAAGAGATTAGCCCACAATCAAAGCTCGCGACAAGCCCAGTCCGGAATCACAAGAAGACCTGCTTTGAGCAATCGTGTATGGTTGGATGACTCATGAATGGAGATCGTGGATAGTTTCCAAGCCAAGGCGAGAACAAATGTGGACAGCTTCTTCATCTTAGGGAATTTCCTACGTGTAAGGCGGGCAAGACGTTGCCAAATATGGAGGATATTGAGTGTGCAACAAGATTACTTCATACAAGTTGATTTGTTTTGTATATGTAGGCATATTCCCAAGACCATAGAAGGAAGGGAAATGAGATAAATCATGGTAGTAAACTGGAAATGGAAGATTGCATGGCATAGAAATATAGACATGTGTTGCACATGAAGATTATTTACTTTCCTTAATCTTTGGCTTTGTCTGATTATGAATATAGGAGAATTATTTTCCAACAATACTAGCACTATTTCTTCTTTTCATTAGGCAAGGTATTTAGGTAATAATAAGGTTCCCACTTAGTCCTAGGGTTAGCTAGTTGCTTGGTTTACTCGATTATTTCCAGATTTCCTAGTCTTGAGTGGCATGCTAGCCTATATAAGCTTAGCTTGTATATTGTATTACCCCCTCGGCACATTAATCAAACCAGCACATTACTTTTCTATCTTTATTTATCGCAACTCACTTTCAATATCCACTTTACCATGCACTAAACCCGCCTTCTGAGGCAATCCCACCGATCCGTCGGCATATCCTTCTACCCGCCTTGGTTTTCGATCGAGGAGGTCTTCCATGAGCAAAGGTCCTGGCCCGAGCTCACTATTTTCGGCTGATCTAGCGGGACCCAATACTTCAAGCCACTTTCGGCTAACTAAGTCGTGAAGTCAGATCAATTCTGTTAGGAATTGGTGTATGCCCTAGATGCAATCTTTCATCAGTTCGGTAATATGACATGTATTTCATTATATTATGAGGTTTTTCTGTTAAACGCCACCATAATAGGTTGGTTATAAAGACAGTTATTGGGTATACCACAGAGCATGGAGAGGAATGTGAATGACCAAGATAAGATTTGTCCCTCCTACATAACGGGAGTGATATCTCACGGCCACTTGGTGGTTAAGTCTAAAAGTGTATGCATACCCAAATGAGTCGATATAGCGATATCGAATTCATTTGTTTTTGAAACAAACAAAATCGTCTAATAGAGATTAGATAATTTATGGTGCGACCGATTAATCGAATATTTAATGAGATTAAATTTGTCTATTAATTAGACTCGGTTTATTAGATTAAATGGACACAATTGATGCACGATCCATGTGATGACACATGGCAATTTCAAACTCTTAATTCTCATTATCCCACATCGGTGGGGTTTTGATTTCTTCCTCCCTCCGTTGCTTATAAAAGGGGGGGACAGCATACATATATAAATATACTTATATATGATATAAATATATATACGGGTGTATGCATATGTGTGTGCATATAAGTATATATATATATATAATTTGGGTTGAATTGTTCAACTCAAATTTGGTCTATTAGTCTAAAAATTTCGGGTGTCGCATCGATGTTTCTTTCGAGTATTGGCCGCTAGCACCGCCGATCTCGAAAACTCGTCGACAAAGTCGGTGTGGATACCGGTAGAGGCGTCACGCGTGGGACGCTTGGTCGACAGTTTTAAAATTCTAGGTACACTTTTATTTACTCTTATTCTTCTAGTAGGTCTTGGGATTAGTTTCATGGGTATGAAATTTTGAATTTTTGTTCCTTTTTCGCTTCCGTTGGCCCCGTGAAACTAGCAATTGGTATCAGAGCCTAGCTAGTTAGAATCTGAGTAAATAATAGCATAAAATATGATTTTATGCTTGGTACTGGTGTGATTATGTTTGATATTTGCGGTGCATGACTGTTAGACATGGACTATGTCCTAGTTGTGTTAGTATAATAGTTATACGTGTGGACTATTATGTAATGGTTACATAATAGTGTATGGTGAGATCGATTAAATGTTAATAAAATCCCTCAAAATATTAAGTCCATATCCTTCCATCGTGTAACGCTCGTCAAGACCAAGATCGATGAGTGTGTAGACCTTGCCATCGCAGGATGCCCTCATCTATCCTAGTAAGACGTGGTGTTTACCAATGGGTCGAACTTAACTGAGCAAGCCTAATAGGATTAGGAGTTCAGAGGCATGTAGTTGGGCATCAATCTACAAGATAGATTTGAATAAGGAGTTATTCACCCAACTAATCAAGAGTTGCATGTGATGCAATTGGGAAAGTGAGTTCCCTACCTAAATAGCCAGTTCTGGGTGAATCAGCCATCGCTGACTCAGAGCTTGGTGAGATATGGATCCTGAACTACTATAAGAATGATATTCTCTGAATCAATGGTGAGGGTCATTGATTTGATATAAATAGTGGGAGCAATATTTAATAAAGTCCTCATTAAATATTGTTGTGTCATAATACTTATTTTGCATATTTCTGTAGTAGTTACCATGGCAGGGAGCACTTCTAGTACTTTCTGTTTGCGATCAGTCCTTGAGAAAGACAAACTGTCAGGAAATAATTTCCTAGGTTGGTATCGGAACTTGAGAATTGTTCTCACCCAAGAGAAAAAGTTATATGTCTTAGAGCAACCTCTTCTTGCGCCATCACCTGACGATGCCCCCCAAGCTGAGAAAGATGCTTATGGTAAGCATCATGATGATGCCGTAAACGTCGGATGTCTCATGTTAGTCACCATGGACTCGGAGCTTTAGAAGCAACACGAGAACATGAAGACGTACGATATGATCGTGCATCTCAGGCAGCTCTATCAAGAGCAGGCCCGACATGAGAGATTTGAGATCTCTAAAGCACTTTTTCAGGCAAGGTTAACTGAGGGTAGCCCGGTGGGTCTTCATGTACTCAAGATGATTGGGTACGTTGAGACTTTGGGAAGACTGGGATTTCCTCTGGGTCAAGAGTTGGCCACAGATTTAGTCCTATATTCGCTGCCCAACAGTTATAGTCAGTTCATCATGAGCTATAATATGAATGACTACAATAAACCATTACTTGAACTGCTTAACATGTTGAGAACAGCTGAACATGATATCAGCAAGGGGATGTCTGTTCTCATGGTCCAGGGGACCAAAAGATAGGGCAAGGGCAAGAGTAAAGGCAAGAGGGCTAAAGGTGCATCCAAGTATGACTTGGGTGCATTGAAGCCTAAAGCCAAGGTGGCGAAGGATGATTACTGCTTCCATTGTGGCAACACTGGACATTGGAAGCGGAATTGTAAGGTATACCTGGAGGAGTTGAAGAAGAAGAAGGGAAATGAGACTTCCACTTCAGGTATCCATGTTATAGAGATCAATGTATCTACTACTTCTACATCTTGGGTATTAGATACCGGGTGTGGTGCTCATATTTGTGGAAATATGCAGGACCTAAGGGACAGTAGATCGTTGGCAAAGGGCGAGGTGGGCCTACGAGTTGGAAATGGAGCAAGAGTTGTTGCATTAATTGTAAGGACTTATCACCTGGTTTTGCCTACTGGGATAGTATTAAATCTTAACGACTGTTATTATGTACCTGCTATTAGTAGAAACATAATATATGTTTCTTGTTTGGACAAGAAGGGATTTTGTTTCACTATCAAGAACAAGTGTTGTTCTATGTACATGGATGATGTATATTATGGCAGTGCACATTTAAATAATGGTTTATATGTTCTTGATCTAGATACGCCCGTTTATAATGTGGAAACCAAATGGCTCAAGTCTAATGATTCGAACCCGACTTACCTATGGCATTGTCGTTTAGGCCATATTAGCGAGAATCGCATCTCTAGACTCCATAAGGATGGATTACTGGACTCGTTTGATTTAGAATCGACCGAGACATGCGAACCTTGCTTAATGGGGAAAATGACTAAGGCCCCTTTTACCGGAAAAGGTGAGCGAGCTAGTGATCTTTTGGCTCTCATACATACCGATGTATGTGGACCAGTGAACAAGCTTGCTAGAGGTGGGTATTTCTACTTCATTACATTTACTGATGATTTCAGTAGATTTGGATATGTGTATTTGATGAAACGCAAATCTGAATCCTTTGAAAAGTTCAAAGAATTTAATAATGAAGTGGAGAATCAGTTGGGTAAGAGTATTAAAGTTCTTCGATCAAATCGAGGAGGTGAATATTTGAGTTATGAATTCACTGACTATCTTAAACATTGTGGGATTTTATCTCAATTGACTCCACCTGGAACACCACAGTGGAATGGTGTAGCTGAGAGGAGGAATTGAACTTTATTAGATATGGTTCGATCTTTGATGAGTCATGCAAACTTACCTGACTCCTTCTGGGGATATGCTCTATAGACAGCTGCTCTCATATTAAATAATGCTCCGTCGAAATCAGTTGAAAGGACACCATATGAGATGTGATATGGGAAGCGTCCCAAGATGTCTTTTCTAAAGATATGGGGTTGCGAAGCTTATGTGAAGAGATTGTCTTCGGATAAGCTTGGCCCTAAATTGGACAAATGTTACTTTGTGGGGTATCCTAAGGAAACTCGAGGATACTATTTCTATAATCCCATCGAGGGCAAAGTGTTTGTTGCTCGAACTGCGGTATTCCTTGAGAAAGAGTTTCTCTCCAAAGGAACTAGTGGGAGGAAATTAGAACTTGGGGAAGTTCTACTACAAAATGACATTGACCAATCGACGGGTGATGTTGCAGAACAAGTACCACAAGGTGTCGTGGCACAATCTTCTGCACATGTGACACAGGAGCCTCGTAGGTCTAGTAGGATACGTTATGAGCCCGAAAGATATGGATTTCTCATGACTCAAGACAATGACGTATTGCTCATAGATAATGATGAGCCTACAACCTATGCGGAAGCAGCAATAGGCCCAAACTCTAAGAAATGGCTGGAGGCCATGAGATCTGAGATGGAGTTCATGTACACTAACCAAGTATGGACTTTGGTTGATCCACCTGAATGGGCAAAACCCATTGGGTGTAAGTGGGTCTTCAAGAAGAAGACTGACATGGACGGTAATGTGATTACCTTTAAGGGCCGACTTGTGGCAAAAGGTTTCAGACAAGTTCATGGTGTTGACTATGATGAAACTTTTTCCCCGGTGGCTATGCTTAAATCCATCAGGATCTTGCTTGCAATTGCAGCTTATTATGATTATGAGATCTGGCAAATAGATGTCAAAACTGCTTTCCTGAACGGGAAGCTCCTCGAGGATGTGTATATGACACAACCTGAGGGTTTTGTCAATCCACATAGTGCCGGAAAGGTTTGTAAGCTACAATGGTCTATTTATGGGCTGAAGCAAGCTTCTAGGAGCTAGAATCTTCGTTTTGATGATGCAATCAAAGAGTTTGGTTTTATTCAGAATGAAGATGAACCTTGTGTTTACAAGAAGGTTAGTGGGAGCATAGTAATCTTCCTGGTGTTGTATGTAGACGACATACTTCTGATAGGGAATGACATTCTTTCCCTACAGTCTGTGAAGACTTGGTTGGGAAGGTGTTTCTCTATGAAGGACTTAGGTGAAGCTACCTACGTGCTAGGTATCAGGATCTATAGAGATAGATCCAGGAGACTGCTTGGCTTAAGTCAGAGTGCATACATAGATAAAGTGCTTCGGTGCTTTAGCATGCATGATTCTAAGAAAGAATCGCTGCCTATGTTACATGGCATAAGCCTTTTGAAGGCTCAGAGTCCTTTTACTCGAGAGAAGAGGGACCACATGAATAGGATTCCACATGCGTAATCTATTGGATCCATCATGTATGCTATGTTATGCACTCGATCTGATGTCTCGTATGCTTTGAGTATGACGAGTCGATACCAATCAGATCCAGGTGAGAGACACTGGATCGCAGTAAAGAACATGCTTAAGTACTTACGAAGGACTAAGGAGATGTTTTTGGTATATGGAGGCGAAGAAGAGCTCGTTGTAAGAGGTTACACCGAAGCTAGCTTCCAGACCGATAATGACGATAGTAGATCGCAGTCAGGGTATGTGTTCTGCCTGAATGGAGGTGCTGTGAGTTGGAAGAGTTCCAAATAGGAGACAATAGCCGATTCTACCACAGAGGCCGAGTATATTGTTGCCTCTAACGCTGCAAAAGAGGCCGTTTGGATCAAGAAGTTCGTGATAGAACTTGCTGTGGTTCCTAGCATCGCAGACCCAGTGGATCTCTATTGTGACAACAATGGAGCCATTGCGCAGGCTAAGGAACCCAGGTCTCACCAGCGATCCAAACATATACTCAGGCGCTTCCATCTTATTCGCGAGATCATCGACAGAGGAGATGTGAAGATATGCAGAATACCAACAGATGAGAATCTCGCAGATCCACTTACGAAACCTCTTGTGCAGCGCAAGCACGAGGCTCACACTAGATCTATTGGCATTAGACAGATGCCAGATTGGCTCTAGTGCAAGTGGGAGATTGTTAAGAATTGGTGTATGCCCTAGAGGCAATCTATCATCAGTTCGGTAATATGACATGTATTTCATTATATTACGAGGTTTTTCTGTTATTGTGTAGATTGCGCTAAATATGATTCCACACAATAATATCCTTGGAATAGTAGTTCAATAGGCATCAAGTGTGACTTGATTGTGAGATCTTATAATTACCGAACATTATTCCTAAATGTCCCTAGTCAGAGTATTATCGTTAATTAGGACAACGATAATACGGTTAGACTAGTATGGGTGTTGATTGATGACCAAGTCTCACAGGTCATGGATATGGAGATATCAAATCACACTACATGTATACATTAAGAGTAATGTGTATTGGACTGACCCGCCATGAGATTACTACATGGGTTGTTACGTGACTGTCATTAGCATATCTCAAAGTGACTATAGTGTAATGGTCCTTTGCCTTGAGGTCACTATGGATTCCTACTTGTAATGTCATATACTTTGATACTGTCAAACGCCACCATAACAGGCTGGTTATAAAGACTGTTATTGGGTATACCACAGAGCATGGAAAGGAATGTGAGTGACTAAGATAGGATTTGTCCCTCCTACATAACGAGAGTGATATCTCACGGCCACTTGGTGGTTAAGTCTAAAAGTGTATGCATACCCAAATGAGTCGATATAGCGATATCGAATTCATTTGTTCTGATAGACTTATCCGGTAAACCAAGAAAGAGAGATATTGAGTAGGGGTGTGCACGGGTACCGAGTATACCCGGAACCGGTTGGAACCTACCCTAACGGGTAGGGTCCGGGTAGCTCGTATTGAAAATAGGGTAGGTTCCGGGTATTAAAATTAGGAACCTGTAAAAATCGGTTCCGGTTTCGGTTCCTGCTACAAGGTACCCGGAACCGGTTATTTATTAAAAAAAAAAGAGCAAAGAGCAAAGTTACTATATCCTCTAATGAATCAGAACAGATGCACTTTGTTGTGTGAGATTGTATTATTGATGTTCAATTTTGTCGAGGATTAATCTAAATTTTGTTGATATTCTATTTGGCGTGATTACTAATTATGTATGTGATATTTTCGATTTTATTTAACGAGAGAAAAAATTTTACAGGTTCTAACAGGATACCCGGAACCTGTGGTATAATACAGGTTCCGGGTATGTTCCGGTTCCATGATTCAACAGGGTAGGGTCCGGTTCCAAAATCTTGGAACCTGTCCCTTACAGGGTATGATCCGGGTATTATGAAAAATACAGGGTACTCGGAATCGATCACCCCTAATATTGAGCCATACAAGGATGTCATCAACCATGCATTGGGCTCAATAGAGATATAGAGGATAATTGATTATATTACACGGTAATGTAGCTCACGAGATTCGTCGAGAAATTGACTTTTCCAATTACTTGAGTAACAGTGATGTATTGCTAGATGCCGCTCACTGTTTGTAATATTGAAATAGAGATTTCGATATTAATGTCAACGTAATTGGGAACCTACAGGGTCACACACTGCGACTAAATTGACGAGATATTTTGAAACAAACAAAATCGTCTAATAGAGATTAGATGATTTATGGTGCGACCGATTAATCGGATATTTAATGAAATTAAATTTGTTGATTAATTAGACTCGATTTATTAGATTAAATGAACACAATTGATGCACAATCCATGTGATGACACATGGCAATTTCAAACTCTTAATTCTCATTATCCCACATCGGTGGGGTTTTGATTTCTTCCTCCCCTGTTGCTTATAAAAGGGGGGGACAGCATACATATATAAATGTACTTATATATGATATAAATATATATACGGGTGTATGCATATGTGTGTGCATATAAGTATATATATATATATAATTTGGGTTGAATTGTTCAACTCAAATTAGGTCCATTAGTCTAAAAATTTCGGATGTCGCATCGATGTTTCTTTCGAGTATTGGCCGCTAGCACCGCCGATCTCGAAGACTCGTCGACAAAGTCGGTGTGGATACCGGTAGAGGCGTCACGCGTGGGACGCTTGGTCGACAGTTTTAAAATTCCAGGTACGCTTTTATTTACTCTTATTCTTCTAGTAGGTCTAAGGATTAGTTTCACGGGTATGAAATTTTGAATTTTTGTTCCTTTTTCGCTTCCGTTGGTCCCGTGAAACTAGCAAATTCCTCACGAGCCACTAAGGTCGTGAGCTACACCTTAGATCGGCTTTAGGGCCCTCCCAACGTATTTAGCGCTAACACTCGTATTGGGGAGAATCTTAACGGCCAAATCCTCAGATCGCGTAATCGTCTAACTATCATCGTCAACCATTCCAACGACATCTCTAATAAACCTAGCTGCCGACTAGACCTACGGATCTCCGGGCTGTGGCACCACGCTCTAGCATGGTGAAGTCAGCTGGTGGTTTCGCTACTAATCCTTGGGATTGCCCCCTAGCAGTCTTGACAGCCCGGATCTCGTAAGAGATTCACCTAACAAGCGCTGAAAGTGGGATTGCGTGATTTTACGCGAAACAACTATTTCATTACCATTATTACTTGGTTTGACGGTTGTTTATTGATGAACAAACTAGATGGTCTTTGTCACCTTATGGTTAATGTTGATATTGGTTTGCTTGTTGTTTAATTACCAATCGTATTACTTGGTTTTGTTAGCTGTTTGTCGATAGCCTCTCAAAATCTCTTTTGTTGGATGTTCAATGTTTGTTGGTTGTTCACTGATGTCTATTTACTGTCAATATTGGATGTTATCATTGATTTACTGCAATATTTCTTGGTGGAATTTCTTTCGATTATAAAGGAGGCCTCTAGCCTAGTGCTTTCTTGGTGGGTTTTAACTTTGAGATCTTTTTCTTGTTTAACATTTCATTCATAATTAGTAATTAATTGTGTTTTCTCGTTAAAGTAGTTACCCCATCTCAGGATAGGGGTCAAAAGCAGCAATTGGCCCCTAATAACACAAGTTCAAAGGATGACGCAAGTTCATAGGATGACAGAAGTTTAGATGATGAATGATATATATGGCATTGTTGCCCCTGAAGTGTTTTTGTGCACACAACCATAAAAAAAACTAATATCATCGTCTATGGCACTACATGTCAAAAACTAGATATAGGATTTTTGTAACCTATATCTCCTAGTGCATAGGATAAGAATTCATACTTACCATGAATATGCCTATCAATTTAAGAATGAAATAAATGTTTGTATCTAAATGGTAAAAATTTGCTAAACAAAGATGTAAAAATTTACTTTATTTATTGAATTTTATTGTATGCCCTTAGGGCATAGGTTAGAAAAACCCTCGTATATATATAA
The DNA here is from genome assembly GCF_007655135.1 of Punica granatum. Lineage (NCBI taxonomy): Eukaryota > Viridiplantae > Streptophyta > Magnoliopsida > Myrtales > Lythraceae > Punica > Punica granatum. The sequence goes on from NC_045127.1 coordinate 45,299,813, forward strand.
AGCAAGTAAACTTATATATGTAGTGAATATTTGTTCAGTGATATTACTTTTTGATTAGATTAATATAGACTTTTAACATTATTAAAAGTTAATTACGAAGAGTCGTACTGGAATGAAACTTTTCATGGGTCGGCCCAGATGAGAACGACGCACAATCTGTTGTCTCAAATGCAAAATGAGCTAACGCAAAAAGTGTTGTCTGTGATAAGGTCTGCGCTGACACAAATGAGGGGTGTAAAAGAGCCGAGTCAAGCCCTTATATACAAGGCTCAAGCTCGGCTCGTTAAACTTCTCCTAGGCTCAAGCTTGGCTTGACCTTGGTCGAGCTTGAACATCCAAGCTCGAGCTCGGTTCCTCAAACAAATCGAAGGATCAAGCACGACTCGTTTGGGGGCTCGGCCAACGAGCCAAGTGCAACAGAAATGTTTTGGCTCGAGCTCGGGTTTAGCTCGGGCTCAAACTTGAGTTCGAGCTCGTTTAGGCTCGAAACAAGGAAAAAAGAAAGAAAGATGGAGAGCAGGGGAAGGAGGGACGCTACCCGTTCTTGGAATGAAGCAGGGGAGTAGCAGTATCAAAAATGCAACCATCAGCGAGCCGCGACCAGCAGCAACTATAGCAAGGGCGAGAAGCAGCAGCTAAGTTGACCTGTCTAGTAACGAGCAGACAAAAGAAGCACGATATGGCGGTGGAGGCTTGAAGTTTGGACTTCGAGAGTGTGGCGAAGGTCTGTTGGAGTCGAAGTTGATGGACAGAGTGGTGGTAGCGGAATCAAAGTCTATGCTCGATGGAGAGAACATAGGAGAGAGACTGCAATTAGGTTTCTCAATTTCAAAATAATTTTGTTATCTTTCTAAAAATAAAAAAACAAAATGTCTTCGTCGTCGTCGTCGTCATCATCACCACCATCATCATTATTATTATTATCATTATTATTTGGGCCTTATGTTGTGGGCATTGGGCCTAGTTTGTGCGCCTGGGTTGTGGGCCCTAATATACATATAAAAGTTCGTTTAGGCTCACGATTTTCTCGAGTTGAATATTGTTGGGCTCGGCGCAGTTTGTTTAATTGGTGAGCTCGATTTGAGCTCAACATGAGCGAACTGAAATTGAGCTTTCATCAAAGCTGAGCCCGAATCATTCGCGAATTGTCTTCTCTCATTTACATCGACTATGAGTCGATCCAAATCAAACCGGAGCAGATGCAAAAAGCATAATTTTTTTATAACATCTAGGCCGACACAAATAAGTTGGCTCAAATCATATCAGAGCCGCGAAAATGGGCCATATTAAACCAAGGACAACACCCAATTAGTCGGTAAAGTCATGCCCAGAGCTGACAAAAAATTGTCATCTCAGGTTAGTCCTTAGTCGACACTTATGTGTCGAGTTATTCTTGACTAAAGACAACGCTTTACATGTTGGCACAAGTAGGACTCAGGCTGACATTCGCAGTGTCGGCCCCAACAAACCTGTGTGGACAAAAAGAGTCAGGCCATACATAACCTGGACCGACCCAAAAAGAGTCTGCATAGATAAGCCCAAAGGGAACATATTCAACGACGCATTCAACATCGGGTTGGATCAGGCCAAAGCCGATGTAAAATGCATTGGCTTTGAAAGTCTACGCTAACTATATATTAATGTCGGCTTTAGCATGGCGACGTCTTGGAAACTGTAGGCAAATGCCCTACTTAAGCCAACTCTTTCAGAAAAATGTCAAAAGACATCTCCCAATGATGCTAACGCCAACGAAAAACAAAAAATGATATATGAACGTTGGGAGGTTTTTCCTGATGCTTTTATCGTCGACTAAGGTCCAAAAAAGCGTCGGGATAGTCCTGTTTCGCTGTTGTGTCTAGGGGGATAGTCACAACAGTGGCTAGTGAAAAAGATGCAACTATGGGATCTTCTAGTGGTTGGTGAGAAGGTTACAGCCGCTGACGACCGACATGAAGGCTACAGCAATACTGTTTTCTAGTCGCTGGAAAGAAGGCTACAACGGTTAGGTCCTGTGGTCATCGTGAGAAGGCTGCATCATTTGTCGGAAAGGTCAGGTCATCTAGTCGGGTTGAATCGTTGCAAGAGAAGGAATTTTGGTGCCCTAATTTTTTCAATTGCAGTTTACTTTCATCAATTATTAAATGACAGTTTTGCCTCTTTGAAATTTGCATCAATGGCATGTGAGCTCTTTTGACCAAAATTGTGGCCATAATTTGACTGATATTATCTTGCTTATTTTCTAATTAGGGCAGGGGTAACTTGTAAGTTTTTTAGGTCAGGGCAAACACAAATTTACCCCATAGTTCCGGGGCAAACCACTTTTAACATATATATATATTGATTCATTTTTTTACCAAATCACCAATAAATAAAAGAAAATTCCGATCGATCAACGCACTGATCACCTCAGCTCATATAACCTTTCTTAAAGCCGGAAACGAATCTTGATCTTTCAGATTCCTCAGCTCATGAATTGATCTTTCATTTCGTCCATCAAAATTTTAGAGACATTAAATTTCACCAACATATAATGTTCATAAGCATAACACATTAATATTTAATATATATAATACATATATATCCATATCTATATCTATATATAAACTAGAAGTATTTTGAAAGTTCTCGCAGATTTTCATACTCACGAGTTTCTCTTTTATTTTTTTAAAAAAATGCGAATAAATAAATGTAAATATATACATTACTTTATGAAGTAATAATAAAAATATAAATTAATCTAATAACATATACATTTGTTTAGCTATGAAGAAAATAATAATAATAACGATAATAATAAATAAATAATATTTCCATAATAAATATAATAATAATATAAATATTATGATAATAAATATAATAACAATATTACAATAATAAATATTATAAATAATATAATAATATATACATTTACTTAGCTATGAAGTAAATAATGATAATAACGGTAATAATAATAATAATAATAGTAATAGTAATAGTAATTTGCCAAATACAAAAACTTTAATTAATCTTCTACAATAACTTAATTATGAAATTCATTTTACTTAACTAAGAAAAAATACAAAGATGAGCCTTATTTATGTTGCTAATTCAATCTGATAGGTGGATTTAGAAAGTATTTAAAAAGGGATGTTATTTATGGAACTTGAATAAGTTAATAATATTATGGACAAGATACATCAATATAATGACATAATAAGGGTCGGTCGAAGAGTACATCATCTATTTTTGACAATGATATTGAATTGTCAAAATTTTTAAATACTTTGTAAGGAATTTCGTTTTTCATACTTTTAAGTTTCTCTTTTACTTTTTCAAAAAATTAATGTAAATATATATATATATATTACTTAAACATGAAGTAGGTAATAATAATATAAATCAATTTAATAATATATACGTTTACCTAGTTCTGAGGCAAATAATAATAATAGTAATTTGGAAAATACAAAAAAATTTAATTAATCTTCTACATTAACTTAATTACAAAATTGAGTTTACTTAACTAAGAAAAAAAATATAAAATGAGTCTTATTTTTATTCTTAACTCAATCTTATAAGTCGATTTATAAAGTATTTAAAAATGGATTATTACTTGTGGACCTTGAAAAAAACCAATAATATTATGAATAAGATGCATCAATATAATGACATAATAAGCGTCGTTCGAAGAATGCATCATGTATTTTTAACTAGAATATTAAATTGTCAAAAATTTCAGATATTTTATAATGATTATATTAAATTGAAGTAGAATTTAACTATGAAGCAAGTAATAAATGTTTTCTATTATATATATAAAACTGTGCACAATTTTTTTTTTAGTTTCCCGTGCATGGCACCGGAAACCCCACTGGTATAGTATATATGAAGTTTCTTCACTAGCTCCTTTTTTAGGGTTTGCAGTTTTCTAGCGATATTTATCAGGTCAATTTCGATGAGGTCAATTCATGACAGGATAAGATTGAAGTCGACATCATGTCTGACCGCATTCGAATCTTTAACAGAACAAGAATGTCGAGTCGGGTTTCACAAATTTGTCCACTGGATTAATGTCATTTAAGCCATATCGTGCATTTTGGTTGATGTTTTATCGCATAGTGCGAACTTGCTCTTGATCTTTTTTTGTTTGTTTGTTTTGTTTTCTCTGCAGGGATAGAAAATGCTACATGCATGATTTTGGTGTGGACAAGATTTCTTCAGTCCGGTTCAAGATAATGCTGGGAATTAGGGGCTGTGTTTAAGCTGTAATCAAGATTATTATTGCTATTTTACCCTTTCTTCATTTTTACCCCGAGAGGGTATAACAATACAAATTGCATTTTCTTTTACACATTCATAATTTGTTTTACATACCAAAAGCAACAATTTAGTTACATCAAAAAAAAAAAAAAAAAACTTTTACGTCTCTACAAGCTAAAACTGAATGGTTGATCGATTCCAAGCTGACATGACCTGCCTCAATCCACTTTATTGTTGTCGGAACGCAACACTGGCGCCGACCTCGGGCTTTTCTGCCCGTATCTTATCCATTATTTTGACTGATCGGCCTTTAATCGTGATACAATCATCACACGTCAAAAGGGGGTAAAAGTAAGATACCAAAGTTTCAGTATATGATTTTGCAGGACTGTTTCCTTGAAGTCAGACAAATTATCTTAATAGGAAACCAGAATTCTTTTCGACCTTCTGCGGGTCTTTTTCACCGGAAAAAGAAAAGTTAACCAGAACTGTGAAACTCTATACACTTCGGTGGCCTGAAGTGACGAGCCTCATCCGTCCGCCGATTATCTATTAGCTCAGATCAGGCTTTCGGTAGCAAGATTGCAAAACGAGTGCAAATGCGAGTTGCCGAAATAATAATATTGAGAAAATTAAATCGAACTGTGGGTTTTCTGCACATAGTTGCCGCTATGAGGTTTTGATAGAGAACATTTGTCTTGGAGATGAACTTCAATATGGAGGTTCCTTGAAAGGGTGCAAATTGCAAGGACTATTAATCGGGTGATTATTGATTAAACTTGCTTACTAAATAAGTCTACCAATGCGAATTGGTTTAGATGGTCTTATTCCTCACAAATAAAATCTCAAACTCTGAGTATTGTGAATAGAGACCATGCTCGAACTTAGATCAATCTAGGCTCCATTCAACCAATAAAAAAAAGTCTTCTTATTTAATAAGAAACTTAATATTATTTCGTAATAGAACCAAATACTAACAGAAAACTTACCATTTAACAAGATAAATCATTTTATAAGAAACTCGATAAGTACAACAAAACTCTTACTACTTACAAAATAACAAAGTCTTCTTATTTTCTGAAACATCATTAAAAGTACACTTTTAAAGACGTTTCAAACAACATACACACCTTTTGTCTTTACCATAACTACCTTTATATTCTTTATAGGGCTATTATATGATAATGCCGAAAGAAGAGTTCGATTTGAGATGGCATAAGATGAAAACATTTGGTTTCTATGCAAGTTAGATCCTATTCTACCTCCATTATTGACAACCCCAACTACGTTCGAAAACATCCTTCATGCCATTTAACTAGCTATATGTACACTGCATGATTCGAGGAGACAAAAACCTGAGGTGCCACCACCGGAAAGAAATAACTGAAAACAAAGGCCCTTTCATGTAACGCATTTCTCGACCCTCTTCCAGTCATGAAGGCGGCGCAAGAGAAAGAGAGACGGACAACGACAACTCATCCTCATCTTTCTGCAGTCTTTTCGTCTGGCCAGCTCTGCAATCCACAGCCTCAAAGCTCAAGCTCGAGACCTTCCGTTTTCCCGATAAGTTTATGGGTCCTAGTGAAAGCTCGAGGTTTACATCCTCAAGGGTGGACTGCCCCTTATCTCTTGCAATGCTGCTTTCACCACTGGTGGACGCAAGATCCTTGGTGTAAAAAAGAGGGGCCACTTCGAAGAACCGAATGATCTTCAGACTGCAAGGCTCAGGCAGTGCATTGACAATGCCCTTCATCTTCCTATTTGGACGCTCTTCGTCATAACTGGAACTGGATGGCGGATCCCTCAAGTTGAGATCCAAGCCCCTGCTTTTACATAAATCCTTCTCTTCTCCCGGCGAGTAAATCTGTCACCAGAAGCAATAGCAACATCACCCAGGAATTTGTAATTTTTCTAAGAGAAAAAAATGGCATAATATGAATAAACATATCATCCATGCAACGCATCACAGCTGAATAAAGATTTACCAGGGAAGAGTTAAATATTCTGAGCTGGTGATTATTTGCCGGCATGGGTGAGACCTTAGGTTCTGAAGAAGAAGCCACAGGTTCAGGAATCTCATAGACTCTTTTGGAAGAAGCAAAAGGCAATCCATTCAAGTTTGATGTCTGCAGTGAAGTGTGATTTCTGTTTGAAGGGAACAATTCCGTCTTTGGTTGTCCAACACTCAGCATCTCTTTTGTAACAAGAGTATGTGGTTCTGATGATCCTGTACGGGGTCCGGGAGAACAATGCCCGTTTCGCGAAGTTGGCTCATTCTCGGGGGAATTAACGCCCGTAATTCTGAAAGCTCCCCATAGGAACATCAAGTTGTTCCAGCCTGTAAGGGTAAACACAATCGCATTTTAGCAACACAATGAACTATAATAGCTCAATTGTAATGGAGAGGAAGATTGTAATACATCTCTGCATACGTTGGGATTCTGGTGGCAGGACTTTAGATGAGAATATCAACAGTTCGACTCCGTCGACGTATCCTTTAAGAGCTAAATCATTGACAATTAAGTGCTTCAACAAGCTCTTGTAGGTCCCATAGCTGCACGAGAAGTGGAAGTGAAGGAGCTTATGGGAAGGATCTCGGAGCAAATAACCTTATTATGAAAACAAATGTAAAAGATTTTCATAATACCTCTCATGATTTTCTGCAAAGAAGAACACAGCAATATTGTTCTCCATGACCTGAGTATCCGTAAACTGAGTGGGCCACATGCTTGAACGAGGAACTTCATCTAATACTATCTTCTGAGGGAACTTGCTCATAACACCGTCAACTTTATCGGAAGCGTGATTTGATTTATGTGCTTGAATCCAGGGAAACAAACTAGTAAGGCCTCCACTTCTTGAAACCTCAAAACCACCTCTGCACGAAATTCAGAAACTCATAGATAAGACCATCTGAAAACAAAATGAGATATAGAATCATATAAAATAGATTCCTAGAGGTGAGGGGAAGATACGTACTTCCACAGGAAATCAGCAAGCGGAATGACGCTCCTTGGTGAAGGAACTAAGTTGTCCAAACAAGGTCTTCTCGTAAACCTGTTCACATCCAACTCATTAGCTTTATAAGGCTGTTCTGCTTTCGCATTGTTCACGACTATTTGGTTCTCGACATGTTGATCCCCTGACCCATCGTGAGGTGGACACATTCTTGATTTTGAGAGAGTACTCAGATGCTCATAACCTCGAATTCTCTTCTGATCATGATTATTAGCTACAGCAGAATGCTTTGATGTCAATTCCCCATTTCGTGCGATATTGTTATTGTCAGCATTTAATGAACCCAGCTTGGGTACACTCTTTGGTGGACTTGAAGACTGATCTTCTATCTGCCTCACTCTGATCCGATCCTTAACACGAGGAGAAGTAGAGGACAGCATCTTCTTAGCTATTGAAATGTCAGGACCTGAGAATTTTGTGTGGGCATCTTTGAAAGACTGAGATTTACAGAAAATTCGACGGCTCTCCTTCCCGTGATCTTTAATTATGATAGACCTCTCACTGCCTTCCTTCGGCCGATGATCCTTCACTCGTGTGTCTCCAATGTTGAAGGACCTTGACTTTAGAAGACCTGCAAAGCTCCAAATAAAGGCAAATAAACAGAGAAACTCAATTCCATAAGTAAATGACTCAATAAAGGCTATAAAGCTGATGTCTCAAAACTATTTTAAGACGTACGTGATTTACCAACTGAAAAGGTACTTCTCGTTGAACCGCCCAAAGGAAGTGGCTTAACTTTTCCCTCAGCCATATTTGTTGGTGATGAGAATGTACAGTTCCGAAACAGCACTTTCTGTGGAGGAGACACTCTTGATGATTTATCACGTGTCTCCGAAATTCTCCTTTTTGTAATTGGGGAAGCCTCTGAATTGCCTGAAGTGATCTTAGAAGACAACTTAGAGGAACAACTAACTGCTTTAGCTGTCCTCTTCTCAAAATCAGAAGCGTCTGCATCCACTTGCAATTTCTTCTTCAAATTTGATGGACCAAGACTTCCAAGCCTTTGAGTTGCGTCTATTGAGTATGATCTCTTCAATGCTTTCTCTGCCTCTTCTAGCTCCTTCTGCCTCTCTCTTCCAGATTCCTGGCTGATTTCACAGTCTTCACAGACCCAATCACCAGCAGGAACTTTGTCCATCTTTATATGCATACAGTAACTGATAAAAAGACAAAAGTAATGCCATTGAAAGTAAATAATACGTAAGAGAAATAAAATAATTGCAACGAGCAATTAGTTGAAATATATAATAGCAAGGGACAAATATCTCAGAGATCAGTCGGAAGTCATTACATGTGCTCTGCCCCATCATTGCACTTGGTACATATGGCAAGCAAACCTTCGTGACCTGCATCCCCACATATATCGCAAACTCTAACCTGTTCACATGCAGGCACCGGATAAAACAACCATACAATTTAGCCCTGATAATTTGCAATTTCAAGTCGGCAGTTTCAAGTAATTACTCAACAGGTCAAATATCAGAAATGCCAAGAGCAGGGACTGATTCCATGGGCAAAAAAGTCAATGAATTTAGCATTCGTTAAGGCAATAGCCTAGTTAAAAATACATACAAGAAAGAAAAAAGTAATAAAGGAAGGAAATCTCTCATACATCTTCATCAGCAGTGTCAGCTCCACTGTTATTATCAGCGGGCTGGGATGGAAGAGGAATCTCTGTGATATAAGGTTGTTCCATTGGCCGACACTGTTTCTCTTTGCACTCCTTTGTTTCCGGATGTTTAGAAATCTCAGCTGCCTCCTGTCCATTATTAAAAACATCAGATATACTAAACTGAGCATCTTTAATTTTGAGTGAATCGTGTGACAGTTCAGCAAGAGGAAAGAAAAATCAGGGGAAAAAAGGGGTAAATTGTGTAACCATTCAACCGAAGAAGAAAAGAAAAGGAAAAACAAGAGGCTCTCCGATTACTAACTTTAAAAGACGTCGTTGTACTTGATGATTCCCCTTTCTCCTCAAATAACACAGAAGCTTCCCCCTGAAAAACAAGGGCAGTTATTAGTTGGGTATTTTAAGAGATTTGACTGAAGAGAATTAATCTACCGACTGAAGCATCAGATTATAAACCTTAGGTGAGGGTTCTCTCGGAGTTGGAGCCCCTGGAAAATCCACTTTGCTAGTTTCAGAATCCTTCATGGACCTCTCCCCGTGATTACTGCCAGATTCTTCAGAGTTTCTGCTTGTCTTATACAGGATGTTTTGCTGATCATTAACAGCTTTTTCAGATGAAGGAAAGCTATTGACTGAAGCAGAGCTACCTGACCCATCATTCTTCCTTTCAGCATTGTTACAACGATTTTCAGCCGCTGTATTTGCAGTGTCAAGTCCACTGATGCATGAGGTGTCATCAGAAATCTTTGTATTACTACTGTTCTGAGACCCCAGTTCACTAGAAGAGGATGCATTGAGAAGATTACTGGTGTCGGCATTAGAGCATTGACCATCACTGTCTGAGCTTTTCATTGAAGGGCATAACAAGTCAGGATTCACCACTGAGCCCTGTCTGAAAGCTCTCTCTTTACTGGCTCCATCGAGAGAACCATTGTGCTCTCCAGCCGATGACACAGGGCTTGAATTCGTAAGTGTTGAGCATCGTTTTACACGGACATTGCATGTTGTCAATACATTTTCCATGTAAAATTTGCTATTCGTCAAACCGGACCTTGTTTCAGCAGATGATCCCTATTATGCAGAGCATCAAATTTGATTTAGGGAATGAAACTAAATGCAGATCAGTACATTATAGTAAAATACAATACGAATGGACAACAAGAACTGAAGGATCATAACCAAAGAAAAAGAAAGTTAATGCAGAGAATAATGAATGTGATTGACTCCATGCTGGAACCATTCAGTGTGCATGTGCTTGACTCCATTCCTAATGGCTTAGATCATCTATTGTTAGGTGATATTGCTAGAGCTTCTCTAGCCTGTCTTTGTATTGCTTAATTTATGCTTTGTTATGGCTTGACCCATGTATCCACCAAGAAAGAAAAAAGATACGTCTCCCAACTCAGATCATGTAGCTGACAAATAAATAAGCAGCTTCGATGCAGTACCAAACATATATTACGTCTCCTGAGAACAAATGTCAGAAAACAAGACTTGCAAATAAAATGATTTTCCCATATTGGTACAGGCAAATGACCAGGGAATTTAATGGAGTAACATAAAATCTCTAATGCCATAGAGTTGCATCCCTTCTGCAATTCAAGCAGACGAAGCGGGCCAGCAGTCAATTATGGCAGGCAGACATCATAGATATCAATCAAAACACAGCAAAATCAAGACAACAACGAGAATGTGAATCCGATAAGTCTCTCCTCTCAGACTATCGTGAAAGCGAGGAACTAATCAGAAACAAGAAAAACCAAGGAATAAAAAGTGCTACCGTTAAATGAGCTGTCTCACCATTTTCAATTGGAGGGTCGATCGTGCCTCATTACCAGAAGTATCCTGCAAAAAAACAGCGCCCTTTGTGCTACACCGCTACTCCTTGATCTAAAGCACAGAAAGGGAAAAAAAAAAAAATTCTCGAATATTACTACTCTGTAGTAAAATGCAAAGCTCGCAATCAATAACCACTAAAGCAGAGAACATAGTGGCCGATATAACCAGAGCCGACGATTTTACGATCAATCTAGACGAAACAAAATTAAATAGCCATCCACAAGTTACGGCAAGATAACAAAAACCTCTCCTTTTCATTTCATGGGGCCACGTAGAAACTCCCGAGAATCACCTTAGTCTACCGCACAAGGAAAAACAATTGAAAAAAAAAAATCATCTGTTAAATCGATGACTTAGTAGTAAAGGCAAAAAGCTTGACTCAGCTAATTCGAACGCGATAAACCAAAGCAGCACGAAATCACCAATCGCCACCGACAGAAATGCAGAAACGATTGATGGCAGCTAACAATCGGTCATTTCCGGGGCTGATCAGGCGACGGAGCTACAAAAATTAGCTAATGAAATGGACGAAATTCAAAGCTGCGATTCATTGATCGGGCAAGAGAAGAATTGAGGTGAGTCGGAGGTGGGAATACATGCCTGCGTCTCCCCCAAGTCCCTTCGCCGGAGCACCGTCTCACAGCTCTCCGAGCACTCCTCCTTCCTCCCCCACTTCACCTCTCTCTCTCTCTCTCTCTCTCTCTCTCCGTACAGAGAATCAGAAGAAACAGAGCCCCTGTTTTCTTCCCCTCCTTGTATTTATACTGTCTCCTTATGGTATGTGTTCTCTATATATCTAAAACTTAACTTCCATCTGCCCCTCATTTCTTCTCATATCTCGTTTTGCTCCTCAAAGTTTCAGCTTGCCTCGATTTACTCCATCTTGTATTTCTCCTTAACTTCAATGAAATAAAGGACGATTGGATTACTAACATGCTTGTTCTAATCAGATATTGTAAGAAACCTTGATAATATTAGTTTTGACAATTTAAGGTTGGAGAAGAAAATTGACTCAATGCTCAAAGTATTATAATAAGTCATTTGGTAATATAACATGTTATCTATTGTGGAGTAAGTTTTTTAACTTTATAGAATGCAACTAATATACTTCCATGGAGCATCACCAATGGGATGAGGGAAGTTTCAATTTTGGGTGGGATTCACAAAATGGGACAAAGAAATTTTTTTTATTCCCATTGGAGAGCTTGAGCAAATTGGGACTGATTCTACTTTTTTTTTTTACCAGTAAAATTTAACACATATTCCGGGAGAGAGAGAGGAGGCCAACGAATCGACATACATGTGTCTCTCACGTGGGATCATAGTTGTTCTTTTCATCGCAGAAAAGAGTCCCAATTTCGAAAGAGTATAATTTTTATGACGTATTGATTAGGTGGTTTTATGCGGTTCATAATAGAGATATAATTGGGATCCAAAATGAGACTAACATTGGTGATGCTCTTAAGCCACCATGTTTCAAGGAGAAATGTTTAGTAATAAAACTTGTAATATTATAGTGTCATTCATCCATCTTTATTGATATGTTATATAATCGCGTAACACAATGAATGCATGAGATATATTTTCGATTCGTATAGCTTCCACGTCTAAGATGGTTCCCGTGTGAATTTTACCCTATCCAATGATGTCTGGTCGGCCAATTGACGCCCTCAACGCCGTCAGATACTTAGCTTACGTTTAGACGGTGCGTGAGTCGGCATGGGCTAAAGTGAGGCTCATGAAACTAAAAGGAGCGACACTGCATGAATAGAAAACCTCAGGGTGCAAATAATAAATTATGGTGCCACAAGTAACATCTGCGAGTCAAGAAACTCAAGACGAACCCTGAGCCGTAGGATCGGAGCGGAGAGAAGATGTAGTTCTGCGAGAGAGATTGCACATAGGACGGGATGCATGGGATACTGAATTACGATATTTATTAATCAGAATAAGTTGAGGGGGCGGAGAAAATAGAAAAATCAAAAAGAAAAATAGAATAATTGGTTGCTGCGTTAGGGACGTCACGCGCGTTGGGCTGTGGCTGACCTGCGCCACGGTTGATATTTGGAGCAGAACTAATCACGTGGTGACACGTGTGGATGTAAACTGGCCACGCATGCGTATGAGCGTATATATACATGTACAGTAAAATTCTCGCCCGCTGGATGGGAAGGGAAGGGCAGGGCGGTGGATTTACGTCTATTATTTTATCTCATACATTTATTTATTCCTTATATAATAAATAAATAAATAAATATATATATATATATATTAATTGCGACAAGAACAAATGGAGCTATATTTTATTCTGTTCCATCATGTTTTGCATGCAACACGTTTGGGCGTGGTTTCTGTCCGTATCCTCTACTGTCCTCTCTCGTGTTTCTGCATGTAAATTTCAATGGATTTTACACGATTGTGTCCTTGATAAGGCGATACCTTCTATTGACATGTGCGATATTTTTATTAGGATGGTTAGCATTTTGAAAATTTATTGTTGCACTATCGATAGAAGATTACTGCGGCGACGAGGTATCATTGTATAAAAACCAAAATTTCAAATATCTTATATTATTATTATGATTTGGATCTATGATATCATTTTGACGCTATCAAAATCTCCTAGACACGAGTAAAATACATTAAAAAATTTCGCACTCTTCTCTCGTGTCCTTAAAATTTGCCATTCTTTAGTTGCTTATGTACGGGAGGTAGACATAATGCGGTTGTTAAAATGAGGACAATATGGAAATTTAGGAGTGCAGTTTGGTGGATATATCATTAAATGAATTGATTGATTAATTAGCAAACTAATTAATATTAATTAATTAATTAATTAATTTCTCTACATAAAGGAAGGGGAATGGAATCTATTCATTGAGCCTTGCCCCAAACAGATAAGAAATGATGCATGCTATATTTGGTAACTGGCAATGGCAATTGATATGTGCCCGATGCAAGCTGCTAGCTAGTGGTGGCCAGAGGGGACTTTGATTGGGTGCAAGCGCAAGTGAGTTAACCCCATTGGCTATTCATTCGAGTTGGTGGGCCTCCTTCTAGAAATTTCTATATGTAAGCGAATTCTATGCGATGCCCAGCTTTCTTTCTTTCACACTTGTTAAAATCGTTCTTTGACGAAATAAGCAAACGTAAATCGGAATTGCGGCCCGCACACAAAGTACTTCGAGCCAGCCAATCTGTTCACAAATTTTCCTTGCCGTAACATTAGATTAGGCACGAGGTTATATTTTAGATTACGCAATCGTGACATTTCAAAATTTTACATAATATTAGAATATGTTACATATTTGCGTAAACTCGGACCACTCTAAACCCAGTATTTAATGTAGTCAAAGTGCATCCCATGTTAGTCCCCTCCCCCGACTGAACATCGAAGAGGATGCCAAGCTCGTTATCTATTAGAAAATCAGAGAAAGCGAAAGAGAAAGATCGCCTCACGCTCAGTCGTTGAAGGCGAGTGTCCAATGGCATTTGGCAAATGTAGACCAACACACTCCACGTTGTCACATGAGGGCGATTGTTGAGTGTCAAGTATAAAGCAAAGTTCCACATCGGTGATATAAAGAAAAAATCATGGATTTATATATGGGATTGTATATCGTTATCGTTCAGTTCGAGCTTTTATATTGTAAACGGATCCAAACTTATATATAATCATAATGAATATTTTTAAATGATATATACGAACGGGCGCATTCGATACGCTGACCACGTGTTTGTCTACGGACCTTCAAAACTAATCAGCCTCCCCTCAAAGATTGGACGTCAAAGCATCTCAATTTTTTTTACTTTAGTGGTTTTGCAGATGTGATAGTGGATACAACAGATAAGTATGCGAACATTATCCATAAGAAAAATAATAATAAAAAGCAAGTGAACATGAAACTTGTTATTTTTCCATTTTCACCTCACCCCGTTAACGGTGGTAAAATTGGACATATGCCGGACGAATGATTTGGAAAAGTAAAAGTGAGACGAAATAAGTGAAAGATTGTCCCGAAAGGGCCGAAATACGAGTTTATTTGAGCTCATCGAACAAAAATATGATCGAACATAGGCTTCCGGTCCATAAAAGCTGGGCCAGACATGTACAAAATGGGGTGTTATAGAAAGCCCAGGGTTGCCCAAATCATTGAAGGCCCAGATTTAGCACTGAAGAGTTGAGGCCCAATTGGAAGATCAATCGAGCCTAAACTTCCACAGCACTCTCCTGGTCATCCTCATAGAGATTCCATACGATAAGTTATCGTCGAATTTCAACCGATATATCAAATCATACAACTAATCTGAGCGTCTAGACGTCGGGTTTGGCGTAAATGTGCTGAATCGTGCGGGAGTTGTCCTAATTCGATGGCTTCTACCAAAGAAAAAAAGTCACCATTCATTTAATTCATGCAAAAACCTGTGCGGGAGTTGTTCTAATTCGACGACTTGTACCAAAGTAAAAAAGTCACAATGTATTTAATTGAGGCAAAAAACCAATCTTTATACGGTAACTTTCACACATAGAATTTATCAACAAAAAGAAAAAAGAAAAAGAACTTCCTTGAAATGTAGTGCCAAAATTACAAAAATTTTAATTTTAACTTTAACTCAACACACTATACAATAAAAATACATATTTTTCAGGTCAAAAATTTTAACTTTAACTTTAACTCAACACATTATACAATCATTTGTCATTTTTCACGATCAAAATAAAAAATACTTTTAACTCTGAAATCAAACGTACGACTATATATTGCTAGTTCCACGGGGCGCAACGGAAGCGAAAAAGGAACAGAAATTCAAAATTTCCTACCCGTGAAACTAATTCCAAGACCTACTAGAAGAATAAGAGTAAATAAAAACGTACCTGGAATATTTAAAGTTGTCGACCGAGCGTCCCACGCGTGACGCCTCTACTGGAATCCACACCGACTTTGTCGACGAGTCTTCGAGATCGGCGGTGCTAGCGACCAACACTCGAAAGAAACACCGATGCGACACCCGAAATTTTCAGACTAATGGACCTAATTTGAGTTGAACAATTCAACCCAAAATATATATATTTTATATGCACACATATATGCACGTACATATATATATTAGCATATATATATATATATATAATATGTGTGCGCTTTTATATATAAGCATATATATATAATCATGCTTACTGCTCCTTTTTATAAGCAATATGGGGGATGAAGATGAAATCCCAACCGATGTGGGATTTAGGGAATTAAGGTTCCCTTATGACATGTGTCCTTACACATGTTAATCCACATAAAAGCCATGTGTCACCATATTAATCGTGCATCAATTTGGTCCATTTAATCTAATAAATCGAGTCTAATTAATCGACAAATTTAATCTCATTAAATATCCAATTAATTAGTCGCACCATAAATCATCTAATCTCTATTAGATAATTTTATTGTTTCAAAATATCTCGTCAATTTAGTCGTAGTGTGTGACCCTGTAGGTTCCCAATTACGTTGACAGTAATATCAAAATCTCTATTTCAATATTACAAACAGTGAGTGGCATCTAGCAATGCATCACTGTTACTCAAGTAATCGGAAAGTCAATTTCTCGACGAACCTTGTGACCTCCGTTACCGTGTAATATAATCCCTTTGTCCTCTATATCTCTATTGAGCCCAAGGCATGGTCGATGACATCCTTGTATGGCTCAATATCTCTTTTTCTTGGTTTACCGGGTAAGTCTATCAGAACAAATGAGCTCGATATCATTATATCGACCCATTTGGGTATGCATACACTTTTAGACTTAACCACCAAGTGGCCGTGAAATATCGCTCCCGTTTCGTAGGAGGGACAAATCCTATCTTGATCACTCACATTCCTCTCCATGCTCTGTGGTATACCCAATAACTGTCTTTATAACCATCCTGTTACAGTGGCGTTTGACAGTATCAAAGTATATGACATTACATGTAGGAATCTATGGTGACCTCAAGTCAAAGGACCATTACACTATAGTCACTTTGAGATATGCTAATGACAGTCACGTAACAACTCATGTAGCAATCTCATGGCGGATCAGTCATATACACATTACTCTTAATGTATACATGTGGTGTGATTTGATATCTCCATATCCATGACCTATGAGATTTGATCATCAATCAACACTTACACTAATCTAACCGTATTATCGTTGTCCTAATTAACGATAATACTTTGACTATGGACATTTAGGAATAATGTTCAGTAATTATAGGATCTCACAATCAAGTCACACTTGATGCCTATTGAACCTACTATTCCAAGGACATTATTGTGTAAAATCATATTTAGCGCAATTTACACAATAACAGATATGCCTCGTAATATAATGAAATACATGTCATATTACAGAACTGATGATAGATTGCATCTAGGGCATACACCAATTCCCAACAATCTCCCACTTGCACTAGAGCCAATCTGGCATCTGTCTAATGCCAATAGATCTAGTGTGAGCCTCGTGCTTGCGCTGCACAAGAGGTTTCGTAAGTGGATCTGCGAGATTCTCATCTGTTGGTATTCTGCATATCTTCACATCTCCTCTGTCAATAATCTCGCGAATGAGATGGAAGCGCCTGAGTATATGTTTGGATCGTTGGTGAGACCTAGGTTCCTTAGCTTGCGCAATGGCTCCATTGTTGTCACAATAGAGATCCACTGGGTCTGCGATGCTAAGAACCACAGCAAGTTCTGTTATGAACTTCTTGATCCAAACGGCCTCTTTTGCAGCGTTAGAGGCAGCAATATACTCGGCCTCTGTGGGAGAGTCGGCTACTGTCTCCTGTTTGGAACTCTTCCAACTCACAACACCTCCATTCAGGCAGAACACATACCCTGACTGCGATCTACTGTCGTCCTTATCGGTCTGGAAGCTAGCATCGGTGTAACCTCTTACAACGAGCTCTTCTTCGCTTCCATATACCAAAAACATCTCCTTAGTCCTTCGTAAGTACTTAAGGATATTCTTTACTGCAATCCAGTGTCTTTCACCTGGATCTGATTGGTATCGACTCGTCATACTCAAAGCATACGAGACATCCGATCGAGTGCATAACATAGCATACATGATAGATCCAATAGCTGACGCATATGGAATCCTATTCATTCTGTCCCTCTCCTCTCGAGTAGAAGGACTCTGAGCCTTCGAAAGGCTTATGCCATGTAACATAGGCAGCGACCCTTTCTTAGAATCCTGCATGCTAAAGCGCCGAAGCACTTTATCTATGTATGCACTCTGACTTAGGCCAAGCAGTCTCTTGGATCTATCTCTATAGATCCTAATACCTAGTACGTAGGTAGCTTCGCCTAAGTCCTTCATAGAGAAACACCTTCCCAACCAAGTCTTCACAGACTGTAGGGAAGGAATGTCATTCCCAATCAGAAGTATGTCGTCTACATACAACACCAGGAAGATTACTACGCTCCCACTAACCTTCTTGTAAACACAGGGTTCATCTTCATTCTTGATGAAACCAAACTCTTTGATTGCATCATCAAAACGAAGATTCCAGCTCCTAGAAGCTTGCTTCAGTCCATAAATAGACCGTTGTAGCTTACAAACCTTTCCGGCACAATGTGGATCGACAAAACCCTCAGGTTGTGTCATAAACACATCCTCGAGGAGCTTCCCGTTCAGGAAAGCAGTTTTGACATCCATTTGCCAGATCTCATAATCATAATAAGCTGCAATTGCAAGCAAGATCCTGATGGATTTAAGCATAGCTACCGGGGAAAAGGTTTCGTCATAGTCAACACCATGAACTTGTCTGAAACCTTTTGCCACAAGTCGGCCCTTAAAGGTAATCACATTACCGTCCATGTCAGTCTTCTTCTTGAAGATCCACTTACACCCAATGGGTTTTGCCCCTTCAGGTGGATCAACCAAAGTCCATACTTGGTTAGTGTACATGGACTCCATCTCAGATCTCATGGCCTCCAGCCATTTCTCAGAGTCTAGGCCTATTACGGCTTCCGCATAGGTTGTAGGCTCATCATTATCTATGAGCAATACGTCATTGTCTTGAGTCACGAGAAATCCATATCTCTCGGGCTCATGACGTATCCTACTAGACCTACGAGGCTCCTGTGTCACCTGTGTAGAAGATTGTGCCACAACAACTTGTGGTACTTGTTCTGCAACATCGCCCGTCGATTGGTCAATGTCATTTTGTGGTAGAACTTCCCCAAGTTCTAATTTCCTCCCACTAGTTCCTTTGGAGAGAAACTCTTTCTCAAGGAATACCGCAGTTCGAGCGACAAACACTTTGCCCTCGATGGGATTATAGAAATAGTATCCTCGAGTTTCCTTAGGATACCCCACGAAGTAACATTTGTCCGATTTAGGGCCAAGCTTATCCGAAGACAATCTCTTCACATAAGCTTCGCAACCCCATATCTTTAGAAAAGACATCTTGGGACGTTTCCCATACCACATCTCATATGGTGTCCTTTCAACTGATTTCGACGGAGCATTGTTTAATATGAGAGCAGCTGTCTGTAGAGCATATCCCCAGAAGGAGTCAGGTAAGTTTGCATGACTCATCAAAGATCGAACCATATCTAATAAAGTTCGATTCCTCCTCTCAGCTACACCATTCCATTGTGGTGTTCCAGGTGGAGTCAGTTGAGATAAAATCCCACACTGTTTAAGATAGTCAGCGAACTCATAGCTCAAATATTCACCTCCTCGATCTGATCGAAGAACTTTAATGCTCTTACCCAACTGATTCTCCACTTCATTCTTAAATTCTTTGAACTTTTCAAAGGATTCAGATTTGTGTTTCATCAAAAACACATATCCAAATCTATTGAAATCATCAGTAAATGTAATGAAGTAGAGATACCCACCTCTAGCAAGCTTGTTCACTGGTCCACATACATCGGTATGTATGAGAGCCAAAAGATCACTAGCTCGCTCACCTTTTCCGGTAAAAGGGGCCTTAGTCATTTTCCCCATTAAGCAAGGTTCGCATGTCTCGATCGATTCTAAATCAAACGAGTCCAGTAATCCATCCTTATGGAGTCTAGAGATGCGATTCTCGCTAATATGGCCTAAACGACAATGCCAGAGGTAAGTCGGGTTCGAATCATTAGATTTGAGCCGTTTGGTTTCCACATTATAAATAGGCGTATCTAGATCAAGAACATACAGACCATTACTTAAATGTGCACTGCCATAATATACATCATTCATGTACATAGAACAACACTTGTTCTTTATAGTGAAACAAAATCCCTTCTTGTCCAAACAAGAAACAGATATTATGTTTCTACTAATAGCAGGTACATAATAACAGTCGTTAAGATCTAATACAAGCCCAGTAGGTAAAACTAGGTGATAAGTCCCTACAGTTAATGTAGCAACTCTTGCTCCATTTCCAACTCGTAGGTCCACCTCGCCCTTTGTCAACGATCTACTGTCCTTTAGGTCCTGCATATTTCCACAAATATGAGTACCACATCCGGTATCTAATACCCAAGATGTAGAAGTAGTAGATACATTAATCTCTATAACATGGATACCTGAAGTGGAAGTCTCACTTCCCTTCTTCTTCTTCAACTCTTCCAGGTATATCTTACAATTCCGCTTCCAATGTCCAGTGTTGCCACAATGGAAGCAGTAATCATTCTTCGCCACCTTGGCTTTAGGCTTCAACGCACCCAAGTCAAAATTGGATGCACCTTTAGCCTTCTTGCCTTTACTCTTGCTCTTGCCCTTTCTTTTGGTCCCTTGGACCATTAGAACGGACGTCCCCTTGCTGATATCATGCTCAGCTGTTCTCAACATGCTAAGCAGTTCAGGCAATGGTTTATTGTAGTCATTCATATTATAGCTCATAATGAACTGACTATAACTGCTGGGCAGCGACTGTAGGACTAAATCTGTGGCCAACTCTTGACCAAGAGGAAATCCCAGTCTTCCCAGAGTCTCAACGTACCCAATCATCTTGAGTACATGAAGACCCACCGGGCTACCCTCAGTCAACCTTGCCTGAAAAAGTGCTTTAGAGATCTCGAATCTCTCATGTCGGGCCTGCTCTTGATAGAGCTGCCTGAGATGCACGATCATATCGTACGCCTTCATGTTCTCGTGTTGCTTTTGAAGCTCCGAGTCCATGGTGACTAACATGAGACATCCGACGTTTACGGCATCATCATGATGCTTACTATAAGCATCTTTCTCAGCTTGGGGGGCATCGTCAGGCGGTGGCGCAAGAAGAGGTTGCTCTAAGACATATAGCTTCTTTTCTTGGGTGAGAACAATTCTCAAGTTTCGATACCAACCAAGGAAATTATTCCCTGACAGTTTGTCCTTATCAAGGACGGATCGCAAACAGAAAGTACTAGAAGTGCTCCCTGCCATGGTAACTACCATAGAAATATACAAAATAAGTATTATGACACAACAATATTTAATGAGGACTTTATAAATATTGCTCCCACTATTTATATCAAATCAATGACCCTCAACATTGATTCAGAGAATATCATTCTCATAGTAGCTCAAGATCCATATCTCACCAAGCTCTGAGTCAGCGAGGGCTGATTCACCCAGAACTGGCTATTTAGGTAGGGAACTCACTTTCCCAATTGCATCACATGCAACTCTTGATTAGTTGAGTGAATAACTCCTTATTCAAATCTATCTTATAGATCGATGTCCAACTACATGCCTCTGAACTCCTAATCCTATTAGGCTTGCTCAGTTAAGTCCGACCCACTGGTAAACACAACGTCTTACTAGGATAGATAAGGGCATCCTGCGAAGGCAAGGTCTACACACTCATCGATCTTGGTCTTGACGAGCGTTACACGGTGGAAGGATATGGACTTAATATTTTGAGGGATTTGATTAACATTTAATCGATCTCACTATACACTATTATGTAACTATTACATAATAGTCCACACGTATAACTATTATACTAACACAACTAGGACATAGTCCATGTCTAACAGTCATGCACCGCAAATATCAAACATAATCATACCAGTACCAAGCATAAAATCATATTTTATGCTATTATCTACTCAGATTCTAACTAGCTAGGCTCTGATACCAATTGCTAGTTCCACGGGGCGCAACGGAAGCGAAAAAGGAACAGAAATTCAAAATTTCCTACCCGTGAAACTAATTCCAAGACCTACTAGAAGAATAAGAGTAAATAAAAACGTACCTGGAATATTTAAAGTTGTCGACCGAGCGTCCCACGCGTGACGCCTCTACTGGAATCCACACCGACTTTGTCGACGAGTCTTCGAGATCGGCGGTGCTAGCGACCAACACTCGAAAGAAACACCGATGCGACACCCGAAATTTTCAGACTAATGGACCTAATTTGAGTTGAACAATTCAACCCAAAATATATATATTTTATATGCACACATATATGCACGTACATATATATATTAGCATATATATATATATATATAATATGTGTGCGCTTTTATATATAAGCATATATATATAATCATGCTTACTGCCCCTTTTTATAAGCAATATGGGGGGGTGAAGATGAAATCCCAACCGATGTGGGATTTAGGGAATTAAGGTTCCCTTATGACATGTGTCCTTACACATGTTAATCCACATAAAAGCCATGTGTCACCATATTAATCGTGCATCAATTTGGTCCATTTAATCTAATAAATCGAGTCTAATTAATCGACAAATTTAATCTCATTAAATATCCAATTAATTAGTCGCACCATAAATCATCTAATCTCTATTAGATAATTTTATTGTTTCAAAATATCTCGTCAATTTAGTCGTAGTGTGTGACCCTGTAGGTTCCCAATTACGTTGACAGTAATATCAAAATCTCTATTTCAATATTACAAACAGTGAGTGGCATCTAGCAATGCATCACTGTTACTCAAGTAATCGGAAAGTCAATTTCTCGACGAACCTTGTGACCTCCGTTACCGTGTAATATAATCCCTTTGTCCTCTATATCTCTATTGAGCCCAAGGCATGGTCGATGACATCCTTGTATGGCTCAATATCTCTTTTTCTTGGTTTACCGGGTAAGTCTATCAGAACAAATGAGCTCGATATCATTATATCGACTCATTTGGGTATGCATACACTTTTAGACTTAACCACCAAGTGGCCGTGAAATATCGCTCCCGTTTCGTAGGAGGGACAAATCCTATCTTGATCACTCACATTCCTCTCCATGCTCTGTGGTATACCCAATAACTGTCTTTATAACCATCATGTTACAGTGGCGTTTGACAGTATCAAAGTATATGACATTACATGTAGGAATCTATGGTGACCTCAAGTCAAAGGACCATTACACTATAGTCACTTTGAGATATGCTAATGACAGTCACGTAACAACTCATGTAGCAATCTCATGGCGGATCAGTCCTATACACATTACTCTTAATGTATACATGTGGTGTGATTTGATATCTCCATATCCATGACCTATGAGATTTGATCATCAATCAACACTTACACTAATCTAACCGTATTATCGTTGTCCTAATTAACGATAATACTTTTACTATGGACATTTAGGAATAATGTTCAGTAATTATAGGATCTCACAATCAAGTCACACTTGATGCCTATTGAACCTACTATTCCAAGGACATTATTGTGTAAAATCATATTTAGCGCAATTTACACA
This sequence comes from Punica granatum, assembly GCF_007655135.1. Taxonomy (NCBI): domain Eukaryota; kingdom Viridiplantae; phylum Streptophyta; class Magnoliopsida; order Myrtales; family Lythraceae; genus Punica; species Punica granatum. Next base: position 45,323,215 of record NC_045127.1, read on the forward strand.
ATAACAGATATGCCTCGTAATATAATGAAATACATGTCATATTACAGAACTGATGATAGATTGCATCTAGCGCATACACCAATTCCCAACATATATATCCTCTTATTTTCATCTCCCCAGCCGTCGTGCAAAGGAAGTAATCCCTATAGATGGATATTCCACCCAATTCAAAAGTTCTTAGTCTGGTTTCAACTAAGGGGAGAAAACGTAGCAATCCGATCCCAGATACAATTTGCTTTCGCTGTCGTTCTCGTTTCGAACTGTTCCGTTTTGATTCATTCTTGCTTTCATAAAATGTAGATCGGACCCTTTCCAATATTGGTTATGTGATTATAATAATCGATGGTTGCGATTGTCCAAACTTCGCTGACACATCTCATATCAACTTAATAAATTATTTATTTAATCTAACTTTTTTTTATTTTTTTCGATTACAATGAAAATGGAAGTGAATCGAATATAATGAAATAGAAATTTTAATAGCTAATAAAGAGGCATAAATTGTTTCACAATAAGTATCTATCTATAATATAATTTTTGATTAAATTCCAAATTTTTTTTGTGCATATTGTGCTATATGGAAAGTTCAGTGGATTCCAACTTATTTAATTCGATTCGAATTAGCCCAAGTAAAACTACCATAATATGAATTTTTTCTATTCACCAATCTAAAACTCAAAATTTTCACTTAAAAGATAATAATCTCCGAACTGATTGAATGCAATCTTCAAATTTTTGTCGTCGACAGAGAAAGGCAAGTCAAGCGTGTAAAGACTTGGAGGAAAAGGCCCAGGTGCAACGTGTGAGCCTCGTTGAGAGCGTTATCTCCACGTGTCAGCTTTCTAGTGGCCTATCGGATATTCAAATGCAATCCCATTACCGCATCATTAAAAAGGATCAATCAGGACATTCTTCGACCCCAAAAGCCCACAGGAAAACCAGCCAATAGAAACCCACTGGAGTGGGACCCACCGAAACACTCCGCCCGTTATATGATCCGTCCGATCAATTGCGCTGCGAAATCTGACGGCCACGATCACTCTCCCCCTCCTCCCCTCGAAAAATTTAATGGTTGCGTGAACAGAAACGAACGGTCAATAGGCAAGGAACAAACGAACGAACACGCGCTCGGACTTTGGCTTCTTCTCCGGCAATGCCCTCCGATCTTGTGCCCCGTCTCCGGCTGAACCGGTTGTCTTGACGGAGTTTCATGCATGGAGCTTTCCCTACTCACTTCGACGGCTTCGCTTGTCGGCTCGACTTCGAGCAGAGCAGCTGCACTGAGCGGTGGCAGTTCGAGGCTCGTTGACTACGCGGCGAGGGGGAGGAGGAGCCAGCGGCCGAGCTTTTGCGAAGCTAGGCCTCCGGTGCGTAGCGTCAAGGCCTCCGCGGAGAGAAGTGAAGGCATTGATGGAGGCAGGGAGAGCGAGAGCGGCGGAGGTGCCGGAGGATTCAGTGGCCCGGCCATGGAGGTGACCACATTTGATCGGAGATTCGGGGAGTCGGAGTTCCCTGTGTGGGAGAAGATTGGCGCCGTTGTGAGACTCAGCTACGGAATCGGTAAGCTACTCGCACCACGCTGTAACAGTGATATCGCAGGTCCCCATAGTATCGGTTCTTCTTCGATTCATCGATTCGATGTTCTCTTTCTTCGCATCAAACTAAGCTTTTAGATATCAATGGAGGGAAAACGAGTGAATCGAAAATTGGTAGTTTTGCCATGGAAAGGTTAGCTTTGGCGTGGTACTCCCTTTTAGGGAAAGTTGTTATCTGGAAAAGGATGAGACTCTGACAAAGGCTGTCTGGCTCATTTTGAGGAAATCTCTGATTTTACATGTTCTCTGGCTTTTCAAGAACAGGAATCTATGGGGCAATGGCCTTAGCTGGGAGATTCATATGCTCGATTACGGGAGTCGATAGCATGGGAGGCTTCCACCCGTCGTTGGATGCTATTCTTGAAGGACTGGGATATGCCGTGCCTCCTATTATGGCCCTATTGTTCATACTCGATGTACGTCTGCTGTGTAGCCGGATTTTTCCGGTCCTTTTCAGCTCGACAAGCTTCTCTTATATTCACGGCTGAATTTCTGAATATACAAAACCGAAATGTTTGTTTATCAGGATGAGGTTGTGAAGCTATCGCCTTATGCCCGTGCTATTAGGGACGTCGAGGACGAGGAGCTCTGGAGTTTCTTCTACGGAATGTCTCCTTGGCAGGTCTGTCTTCCTCTTGCCCCTGAACAAACCTTGGTTGTTATCCTTACCTTACATATCCATAAAATGCGAATCAGATTGAGTATGATTGATCAAATTATGTTTAACACGCATGCTCTATTGCAGTTCGTACTGATCGTAGCTGCCAGCTCTGTTGGTGAGGAGCTTTTCTACCGAGCTGCTATTCAGGTCTGTTGCCAAAAACATCATCTTTATGGCATCATACTGTAATGGTAACCGGCAAACCCGACTGATTTTCTTGTTCATTCTTTCCTGGACTTAAAAGGGAGCGCTGGCGGATATGTTCTTGAGGGGCACGAACTTGCTTTCTGATACTCGAGGACTGGCATCTCTTGTAAGCACTTTACTCCTTAAAAATTAATACCTGTCGATATTCTTCAGCAATTGACTCATTTCGAATTATCCGCATCGCAGACTGGTGTCTTGCCTCCCTTCGTCCCGTTTGCGCAGGCTTTTGCAGCAGTTCTCACTGCTGCTCTTACAGGCTCACTTTATTATGTGGCTGCATCCCCTAAAGGTTCGTTCTCTGCTAGTCCAAGCAACGGATATTCGGATTCCTTATATTTCTTGTTCATGTACGCTTACAAATCTCCTGCCTCCTCCAGATCCTACATATGTTGTGGCACCGGTTTTGCAATCCCGAACCGGCCGCGAAGATCTGAAGAAGCTCTTTGCAGGTTTGATCCCCCCCCCCCCCCCCCCCCCCCCCCCCCCCCCCCCCCCCCCCCCCCCCCCCCCCCCCAACACTCATGTTATCGCACCTCTGTGAAAAGAAACTTTTTAGTACTATTCTTCATCATACGACCTGTGTTTTTCTTTTTTTTTCTCAGCCTGGTATGAAAGGAGACAGATGAAGAAGATATACTCTCCTCTTCTTGAAGGGCTTCTTGCCCTCTACCTCGGGTTTGAATGGATCCAGGTACAGATCTCGAAACCTAAATACTTTTCAAGGACTGTGGTTCTTAAACAGAGTCGGGCAAGGGAGTTGTTAATCGGTTTCCTTCATGTGACTCCAATTATGACAGACAAACAACATTCTCGCGCCTATTATCACACACGGGATATACTCCTCTGTGATACTCGGGCATGGTCTCTGGAAGATACATGATCAACGAAGGCGATTGCGCCAGAGGATCCAACGGCTCAAGTCAGAGGGGAGAACTCCGACTAAGAAGTAATGCGGCTGCTCATGTAATCTTTGAGTAGGTATGCAGGAACTTGTACATTACATAGAGAGTTAATTGGCATCTAAAATAATTCTACAGCAGTGAAGATGTAGTGTACCATACGACATCACAAGGTAGAATAGTACTTTATACCAACAGTGTATTTATATGTAAATCGGAAAAATTACAAGAGTATAGACTCACAAGCACACTGTTAAATCATCGGCTACACTGGTTATCTCCTTGGAAAGTTTTGCTTACTGATTGTGCTGATTATATTCTCTTATTATGTCAAGCAATGCGAATTGCAGTTCTAGGACAATGCTATTAAAACATTCTGACGACACAAGAAGGGATAAGATTTCTGCATTATTATTGTCAAGCAAAAAGACCTGCCAGTTCATGTTAACGTGAAACACTTGAAATCATTCTTTACTGTCTATATTGTACTTTGGTGCTGTAATTTGAAATACCAACATCTGCAAGAGGAGCATCAATCTTCTAATTGGGCAATGATGTTCACGAACACCTTGTAACCTTGGCACATATCTGAGAGAAGGCAATACTCATTCTTGGCATGATAAGTTGCCATTAGACCTGAAATATAAAGTGAAATCAATGAGACACTAAAAGGTTTTGTTTGTGCTGATGATTTGGTGGAATTACAATACTTGAAAAAAAACCGTGTATGGATATGATAAGGTATATTTATATTACCGTAGCCAGCAGTTTGCACATCGAAGCCTTCATCCTGTTGAGAAAAGATAAGGAGTGGAATGAGCAGAGATGCAAGCAATTTAATAAGATGATAGAAGAGATATCAGCAGATTAAGTAACCTGCAATTCTCGGATGAGAGGCAGGCTTCCAGTGATAGAGTAAGGCTTCACATGGCCCACAGCTTCCTCAGTGGCCTTGCAGAGTACGTGGTAGCCACGAGAATCGAGATTACAGGCTATTCCTGAATTTGCCTCATCGAAAGTTATACGAAGTCTGTAACGGAAAGTATTAAAAGAAAATCCTTTTCAGGAAAATTCGATAAGCAATGAACGAACCAGAGAGAGAGAGAGAGAGAGAGAGGCAGACCTTCCTCTGAGGTTTTCTTCGGGTAAGACATACTTTGACACAGGACCTCGAGTATCTAATTTCTCTATGTTTTTATTTATGTCGTCCACGTATTCGTATAGCTTCTTGATGACATCTTTTACGCTGGACCAGAGTACCAAACAGCAATTTATCATGACAATGATAAGTACATACAAATGGCGAGAACTCAGTTTCCCGGGGAGAAGATCTTGTAGTTCAAAGGAGCAAGATTCTTACTCGTAGAAGGGTGTCAACCTGCAACAAATATATTGACAGGAGCCGAGGTAAGAAATCAGTTTCGGGCAGTTCTAGAAGAAAAATATGTGGAACACTATTACCTGACGTCTCCACAAACGGTACATTCAGCAGGAACTTGATTGATTCCCCCTCCTGGATCTGATGACAAGAGCAGAGGAATCATTATTAACATCCACAAAGACTATACTGCTTGAAAATTTATGACTTACAGCTCCATTGGGTCGGTTTCATGGTTGATGGGGTAGCAAACCCATAGATCTTTTCTTTTGAATGAGGTGGAAAATCCCGGTAAAACCGAGACTGAATTTCTTTAAGTGCTTCCATAGCCAGCTCCAAAGGATTAATAGCCTGAAACACACGAGAAGAGATACTACCATTGCAAATGCTTTAACATACAGAATCGAAAGTATGTCGTCTCCTGAGGGTCCCAACAGAGATAGGTAGTTAAAAATTTCGATTGCTGTACCTTATGTGGCAAACCACTGTGGAATAACTTTCCTGTAACTCTGAGCCTCCAAGGAATCATACCACCGGTACCAATGCAAGGCTGTTTATCTGCGGTATCAATCCAAAATCTGCAAGAAAGATCATGGACGGATTAAAATCTTCCAAAAGTTCTCAAGCTCGGGAAAAGGCTCCTCTCGACTTGAAAGAACTCCACGGAAAGGCAGCAGAGAAAACATACAATGGACCCTTCTTCAGCTCACTAAGCATGCCTTCGTTCACGAGGGCATCCACTCCGACGCCTGTAATGGCAGAATTCTCTTCGTTAGCGATGAAGACAGCAACTACAGTTGACTTTAGTTTCGGCTTGGTCTCCCCAAGCCGCTTCATGAGCTCTGTCACGAGGGCAACATGCCCCAAGCAATCTGTCGTTCCCCGGCCCCGCAGCTTGTCCCCGTCGATGCTCATCGAGAAGGGATCAAAGTCCTGAACAGACAGTAATAATATTTATTTCGCTGGGACAAGATATACACAGGTATCTGCTAAACGAATTATCCAGACCATCTCTGAACCAAACAATTCGCGTTCGTCGTGCACTAAAGAAGAAAACCAGCAGACCGATGTTTCTTCGAGTACATGAAGCAGCAAATGGCACTACGCTGAATCGGTAGACTCTGATAATTAGAATTTATCATCTCTACTGTAACTAACTGAAAGGGAAAACGCAAATTTGCCAAACAGATTAAGGCCTTGAACGTCAAAGCCATCTACAGATCATCCAGACTGCACTGACGAGTACAGAATCGAAGCAATATGCCACACTCCATGGACACCACTTTAGCAGGAGACGGTATTAAATCCATTTACCCATTGAAAATTTTAGTACTTAAAACTAGATGAGACCAATTGGCAAAGACCGCCAAGATCGTAATCGGCAAGCTCGATTGAGTATAAATTCAGAGGCATAATGAAATCAACCAAAAGAATCTACAGCTAGTGACGAGGACGGAGAAGGAAGCAGACCCAATCGCTGGGATCAGCGGTGACGACGTCCATGTGCATCCCGACGAAGGAGAGGATCTTGCCGGGGACGGACCCGGGGTACTCGACGATGACATTGCCACGGTTCTCGAAGAATGAGACGTGGCGGAGGACGAGGGGGCCGCCGCCGGTGGTGGTGCTGAAGGGGAGGAGGGAGTCGAGGACGTGCTTGGCAATCCGGTCCTCCTCGGGGATAAGATCGGGGGGGTTGTTCTGGACGAACTTGGACTCGCCGATGAGCTTCGAGAGGAGAGCCGTGAAGGATTGCTTGTCGAGCTCGCCGAGCGTGTCCTTCACGTTTGAGGACGCCATTGCTGAGAGAGTGAGCCGCACTGTGAACTGACTCTGTTACCGGAGGTTTTACACTGAAAAAGCGGCGTTGAAGTTAGGGAAGGTATAAATAAGAGTAAGTTATGATTTTGGTCCTAAACGATACCAGTGTCAAGGGTTTGGACCCTCAAAAATTTTTACCACGATTTTAGTCCCTCAATCACCATTCCGTCAGATGTTTTAGTCCTGCCGTCTTCTTGCGCGTGCCAACCGTGACGGAAATCTCACGTGACGGCTGTGCTGGACCTAACTCCGTTAACCACCCCTTGAATTGCCAAAAATGGTGTCGTTGTCTTCCTCGTTGCTTGCTTGCCCTAAATGACGTCGTTCTCCTGTAAGCTGAGTCTCAAAAGAAGAAGAGCAGCCACTGCGGCGGCTTCTCGCACTGTCCCGACCCCTCATGCTGCTGCCATCAAGTCGATGAGGTCTCTACTTGGGCGTCCTTCTTCTGATGCCTCTGATCAGCTCCGCTCCTCTTCCTCGTCTGCTTCTTCTTCTTTTTCTTTGAATGAAAGACTTGGTGTTCGTGATGATAGATTGCTATTACGGGATGAAAATGAGGGCAGAGAAAATGACAGCTTCGGCGATTTTCATTTTGCTTCGGGAGATGGTTTCATCATCAAGGAATTGCCTCCCAGCGTGGATACACAAGCTGAATCTCGTGAACCCAAGGAGAAGGAGCAGGAGAAAGATATGAGTTCACCACCACTTGCCCTTGAAGATTTAGCTGCTGCTGCCAGGACCAATACCTTTTCGACCCATGCCGAGGATTTCGGCAAATTTGACACTTTAGCTCTTACTCCAATTGCTATTGTTTCACACTCGGAAGAAATGGGTTCGGAGGGGGGGTGGGGGGGTAGGAGGAGGAGAACGCCGATGTTTAGGGCGAGCAGGCAACGAGGAAGACAACGACGCCATTTTTGGCAATTTAAGGGGTGGTTAACGGAGTTAGGTCCAGCTCAGTCGCCACGTGAGATTTCCATCACGGTTGGCACGCGCAAGAAGACGGCAGGACTAAAACATCTGACGGAATGGTGATTGAGGGACTAAAACCGTGGCAAAAAATTTTGAGGGACCAAACCTTTGGCACTGATATCTTTTAAGGACCAAAACCATACTTGACTCTTCATCTTCAAAGGAAATGGTTAGATATGGGTGATTCTACCACAGCACGCTACGCAATTTTGTGTATCATAATAATACAATAATATTAAACATTATAATCATCTAAATTTTTAATCTTGTTTGATGTGCTTTATATCCACGCTCCAAACGAATTTAAGTAAAGATTATCTTAAAAGGGAATGGTTAAATATGGGTAATTCTTCCACGGTATGGTACGTAATCTGTGTCTTACAATAATATCAGTCATTATATGAATTCTTAATTTCATCCGTCTATTATTTACATGCTTAATTGAAAATTGAATCGAATTATTGATTGTGTCATGAAAACCTTTATATCCACGCCTCAATACCCAAGAGGAATATGTGCTTCTAAAAGATATTTTATAATGCGCCCAATCTCGAAGTTAGTTCTATTAGTTTCAAATCCTATAGTAGGTAGAACTTATTAGATTCCGGCATCTAATTCGTTTTTCTAAACACTTTTTTTATTGATTTTTTTTAGCATAAAGTGATAAATCAATCAATCAATCAAAACAGAATTCTTTTTTATATATTTGTAGCGGGGCCTCTCTACTTTTATAAATTACAAACAAGTCCCACGCTCAAGATAAAAGGCAGGAAGGCAATTAATTAGGACAGGGGCATGCGAACTACATCGCCGGTCACTGCCGGTGCAGGCGACTTGCAGGCTCTAGTGGTGGCCGGCCGGCAAAAAGCCCCTGCTCTGGAGATCTAATCCTCTCTATTGAAGAGTAAGCATCTTCGATTGAGCCAGCCCATGAATGAGCTATAGCCCAGCTTACTCTTGGATTTGGGTCCAAATGTGGACAATGGGAAGTTCTTCAAATTTCCAACCCCAGAATCAAAACCTAGCAGGCGAGCAATAGATTAACAATCCGTACTTAATTTAGTAGACATGACGTACAATCCAATGACGAGAAAGAAAACTTGGAATGGCTATAGATTCATGTCTAAAACTATCCCGATCGATCTTGAATTAATTCTCTCTAACCTTGTATTTGGATCGAGGAAAGTTGAGGGGACGAGAATAGAGGGAAGGGGAAGGGAAGTTTGTGTGAATTTCATACACAAATCCCCCATTTCTCTCGTCCCTTTTTCCTCTATTCAAACAAAGCATAAAAGTCTGCTGCATACAATAAAGCTACTATAGAACACGATGTATGGACATTGAATACTTCGCTCTTGCCTTGAAATTTATTCAATAACGAGTTCCGACGCTAGACACTGCAACTATATTTCATCTGCCCACATGAGCATAATTAACGGTAACAATATATTTTAGGAAAATATTCTCAGAACATAATGTAAATAAAATAATACGTTGCGACCTCATTCATTGTAGTAGGCCTATGTGCCTCTTTTATAATCGGAATATACTTTGCGACCTCATTCTATAAAAATTATGGAATGATTCTCATTAAGATAGTGATTTTTCTTTTTTTCACCCATCATGAGTCTTGAAGGCGTACATCAACAATTATATGGTTGCTGATCGACTTCCACAACCAAAGGATACCAATTTGTGATTTCTTTGCTTTTTGATTGGTAGGGATTCAAAAAGTCGCTTAATTAGAGCTAATAACCTCGTCCTATATGCAGGGGCGACTCAAAACAATTGGGACTTAAGGTGAAAACGTAAAATAAAGCCATTCATTTACTCGGTATAAATTAGAGAGTAATACAAATAGAGATAATAAAAAAATTCAATAATGTAGAATATGGGTGTGGAAGTTGATGATTTATTTGACGAGAAAGAGAGCGAAAAAATAAAAGGACAATTTTATGTTTTTGAAAAATAAAATGCCAGTGGTGATCTTGGTCAATTGGTTGAACAGTAACTTGAAGTTCATTTAAGAGACAAATATTAGGAAGATAGGCTAATAAATTGCTAATTAACATTTTCTTTTCTTTTGTTTTGGCCAATCAATGAGGATGACCGTTTGTGATATTAATAAATTGCTAATTAATGTACGTGGTGCCTAATTGCCTGATTAGCTTCAATTGGGAGTTCAAATATTCAATTAAGGGAAAAAAATATTTTTGGTATAAATTAGAGAGTAATACAAATAGAGATAATAAAAAATTTCAATAATGTAGAATATGGGTGTGGAAGTTGATGATTTATTTGACGAGAAAGAGAGCGAAAAAATAAAAGGACAATTTTATGTTTTTGAAAAATAAAATGCCAGTGGTGATCTTGGTCAATTGGTTGAACAGTAACTTGAAGTTCATTTAAGAGACAAATATTAGGAAGATAGGCTAATAAATTGCTAATTAACATATTTTTTTCTTTTGTTTTGGCCAATCAATGAGGATGACTGTTTGTGATATTAGTAAATTGCTAATTAATGGACGTGGTGCCTAATTGCCTGATTAGCTTCAATTGGGAGTTCAAATATTCAATTAAAGGAAAAAAAATATTTTTGGTCTTATTAGTTTAATCTTCAGTCAATTTTGGTTCTATAAATTGACAAAAATCAAAATTAGTCCTATATGTTTGGTCTATTAGATAGTTTTGGTCCATTTGATGAATGAGCGTCAAGGAATTGCTGATGTGAACTTGATATCATTAATTTTGTCCACGTGTTAATTTGTTATTAACTACAAATTAAAAGTATTTAAAAATTAAAACATGAAAAAAATAATTAATTAAATAAAATAAAAGAAGAACATAGCCCCGACTAGAAGGTTGTCGCTTGGCGGGGGGACTAGATTGAGGTGCTTCCCTTCTAGCCGCGCCTCCCTCCCGTGACCATCCAATCCACCGAGGCTAGGTTCTTTTCTTTTCTTTAAAAAAAATATTTTATTTATTTATTTATTTTAATTTTTAATTTTACTTTTTATTTTAAATATTTTTAATTTGTAACCAATAACAAACTGACACATGGACAAAATTAATGTCATATCCCATCATCAACTCCACAATGGCATTCACTGAACGGACCAAAACTGTCTAAGAGACAAATATATATGAGCGATTTGGCTGTTTTTAAATTTATAGAACTAAAATTGACTGAAAACCAAACTTATAAGACAAAAAAAAAGTATATTTTTTCGTTCAATTAATCAAGGAAGTTAACATTGGTTGTTAATTGATACGGAGGTAATGAGGTATTATAGAAAAGAGAAAAGTAAATTCCTTTGATGGAAAGAAAAGATAGGAATAGTGGGAAATTGATAAGGTAATAGTGGACTAATTAATAAAAATGAGAGAGGATAATATAAAGGTTAAATAAGTTATTAGAGATTTTAATTTAAAAATAAATATAATATTAAATAATGAGTCTATATACTTGGGGTTAGGGGCTTATCATTTTCGGGGGCCTAAGGCGAAGACCTTATTGGCTAATGCACGGGCCGCCTCTCACATGAGACCAAGACAGTCCAAATTAGTGACCCTCCTTTTAAAATTTATATATATCGATATAAAATATAATAAAATTGCCTTGAGATATAATAAATGCACTTTATTTAATGCAACAAAAAGAAATCACTTAATAATTAATCAAAATACAATAATTAGTATTACGGAATAAAACTTTTTCCATGGATGAATTTTCATAAATAAAAAATCGTGATATTAAAAAATAATTGAAGGGATATAGTAATAAAATTTATCAACACATTTAATTGCTATTGAGATTTTAGATTGTGAGAATATATTTTCAATTTCATAATTTTTAATTAATATAAATATTATAAAATTGTAAGATAATTAATATTTTGCAAATAGAATAATAAAAAGATAGAAAACAAAGTAGTCAAAATAAGAAAAATATTAATAAACATAAAATGATAGAGTTAAAAGGATTATCAATATTATTTTCTCTAGTTGTATATAGATTTGTGACATATTTAAACTTTAACTAAAAATTACAAATTGAGAGTTTTGGATTAGATGGTAGTTAATAAATCTTTATAAATATCCTTTTTCAGTAGTCAAAATAAGAAAAAAATTAATAAACATAAAATGATAGAGTTAAAAGGATTATCAATATTATTTTGTCCAGTTGTATATAGATTTGTAACATATTTAAACTTCAACTAAAAATCACAAATTAAGAGTTTTGGATTAGATGGTAGTTAATAAATCTTTATAAATATCCTTTTTCATATATATAGATAAACCAATATATCAATATAAATTTATAAAATGCAAAGAGCGAGAGGAGAAAGTGCCTTATTAGTCAAATAATACCACTCACAATTTCATGTTAATTGACCTTCCAAATTCTATTTCAATGAATTTTACTATTTTTTATTTGCATCATGCTCGATAAATTTGTACAATTTGTCCGTATATATTATTTGCATGTAACAACATACAATTGAAGAACTTTTGAAAAAAAAAAGTTTTCTTAAATTAGGAAGAATTTCTCAAAGTATATAATATATATAAAATTTTCAAAATCCATATGCTAACTAACATATAAATAAAAGACTTGAAAATTTATTTTATGCACAATCTTTCTACTCCTGATAATTTTTTCCTACGGCCTAACCACTATTTAAAATCTCTTACTCTTCACCTATACATATTACCCAGTAATGCATCTCTGCACAATGTTATTTTCATATTTATGAAATAATAGTAAGGATATGTTCGTCATCATGGTTCTTTGATGGTTACAAATAATTTATTGTGTTTTTTTTTTCCATACTTCCTGTAGTACTTTATTCTTTTTAAATTTTTATTCATTCTTACACTATATGTATTGATCAATTAAAAGTTATCGTGAAACACGCATATATTAACTACTATTTATAAATAACATATGGTCGTAGATCAGTTCGAAACTTTGAATTAATTACACCCCACGGTCACTATAGGAAAACAGCCCTTGGACGACAGTTTTCCGGCAACATTTCAGAAAGTGTCGCTAAAGAGTTGGAGCCGGAGGAGTGAAGACAATGGTTATATAAGCGTCGGCCTATGATGGTCTATGGCGACGCTTTGGAAAGTGTTGAAAATAAAAGTTGCGAGAGGTGCTCCTAGCACGACCTTTTGGCAAGGGTCGCGGCAAACCAGCCTTGGCCGACTATTTGCTTGTGTTGTCCCAAGTTAAACCTTCAATGACTTTTCAAAGTGTCGGCCAAGCCCTCATGTTTGCCGACATTTACTAGAAGTCGCCTTAGGCCTACTTTGGCGACTTTTTTGGAGTGTTGATAGTTGTCATCCTAGTTCGACTATTTCTCTGAGTCGTCATATGTAGTATTTTGGGGATTTTACATTAGCTCCTGATAACTTGACTGAATTGTAAACATGTTCATCATAATAGTATGTTGTCAGTGACGACATTTGAATAATGTAACCGACATTATCCTTCTGATAGCGTGATGGGTTTCTATTACATGGAGTAGACTTTTAATGGTGTGGAGATAAGCAATGGCATAAAGAGCAATTGATCGATTGAAAAGTTCGCAACTTGGTTTCCAAGAACAGGTATTTAATTAATTCATTTATCTTTTCGTAGTTTCAGCCTTAAAAGGTCAGTTATGCATTTTGCCATAATTGTTTGTTGTATACATACATAGGTTCCAAGTTTGGCGCTAACAATGCAAGCCGCGAAGTTATTGCTCTCGCTCGGGGCCCAAGTAATGTGATATTTACATTTTCAGGATTTATAACACATGGATTCTGATTTCATACCGTAACTGGGGAGAAGTTTCATAACACCCAAAATAGTGGCGTTATGGTTGTTGCTAATGGCCAACCATATTATGGGCGTTGTACTCGTATGTTTGATTAAGACTATTTTGGTGATTTCAAGGTGACCATGTTTAGATGCGATTGGGTACACATTAATTCTAATCAGGGAATGTAAAAGGATTCAAATGGCTTCACTGTGGTCAACTTCTCAAGGCGAATTCATACCGGAAGCGCTCCATCCGATGATCCTTTTGTATTTGCTTCACAAGCAAATGAAGTTTTTTACGAGGAGGATGGCAAGAGCAAGGGGTGGTTTCACGTTATAATGACAAAGCCAAGAGATTTGTATATGGATGGATTAGAAGTTCGTGCGCAAGATGAAGATGATGACGACATATACGCAACGTGCTAAGATGAGACGATATTAATTATTAATTTTGATTTGGATATTCATCTTTACTTTGCTTGTATATGGCTATTATGCATTTGTTCAACTCACTGTACGCGATTACATACCTACCAATATTCTATCCTTAATAGAAACTTTCACTAAAGAGAGACTAGCAAAGCTCGTAAATCGACTCTCTGGACTAACAGCATGTTGCTTTTGGTAGTCATCATGCTGCCAGCATGGTTTTAAAACGAGATATTTGCCTGGCAACATGTTGATCCATATTGGCAGCATGCTGTCAGCAATAGGTCCACCCATATATATCGACAACCAACCCCGACACCTGACAACTTAACCCTAAAACTTTAAAACCATAAAACACTAAAACCTACAAGCCTAAGTCGATCTCTAATCGGTTCTGGCCCACCAAATTCACACAAAATAAGGCCGGAATCGTGGGAAATCCATCAGAAACCACACTGAATCAATCAAGCATGGTGTACAATTGAATCAAAAGCCACATTGAATCAGTCAAACACGGAATCATGGTTCTCGGTTTTCGGTTTGATCATAGCCACACTAAATCACTCAAGCATGCACGAGAATCAAGGGAAATCAATCAAAAGCAACGAAATCCCGATTTTTTTGGCCAACTGAATGGAGAGGGCCGAGATCCCTCCTAATTAGGCGATTTCATGATTAATTATTTGATTAATCCAGGTTAGAGTGATTAGAGTCAGATATAGATTAATCCAGGCTTGTTAACCTGTTCAAAAGTTAATTTTACATTATTATCTTTATTCCTGTGAAATTTAATCACAAATCAACATCGAACATCATACAAATTCATTAACATCAATAGTCAAGAAATGACCCTACATGAATCCCATGGTGTTGCTTTCGGCAGAGTGGAGTTAAGGAAGGGCCTAAGCACACCATAATCATGCTCATTTCATCATTTTCCATCTCGATTTTAATGTTGAGTTGGCCAACTGAAGGGAGAGGGGCGCCGAGATCTTCCTAATTAGGAAATACATGAATAATTATTCTTCAATTAATCCCGAGTCAATTAGAGTCCAATGGAGATTAATCCAAGGTCATTAACCCGTCAAAGCTTATTAACCCATTCAAAGGTCAATTTTACATGATTATCCTGTTTAAGAGAAATTTAATCACAAATCAACCATAATCATGCTTATTTCATCATATTCCATTTCGATTAAGTCCATTAATCAAGACCAAGTTAATCCGCATATTCATATGAGTTCATTCTTACTTCATAACCATCAGGATCAAAGACGAGATTAGTCCCTGGCCTGATACTATGCTGCTTACTACAGCCAGCAAAAAGCTAGTACGTCTTGAAAACGAGATGTCTCATAACGATTGATTTTAAGGATCAAGGACGAGATTAGTCCCTGACCTTTTCCTTTCTATGTCTGATAAAAATAAAACATAAAATAAAAAGGTTAAATTTGAAATTTGAAACAGAAAACCCTTCCTGTATCTTTCACTTCCTCTCTTGTGAAAAAGAAAACCCTCACCTTCTTCCCTTTCGTTCATTGGCAACCGAAGCCGCCTCAACCAAGCAATCCAACTTCGCCTCAATTGAGGTAAGCGGATTTCCCCTGCTCTAGTCCAAGCAATTGAAGGCTCCAGGATCGCGATTGTGGCGTTCTCCCCCAACTTCGCCACCTCAACATAGGTGCTTGGACGAGCTGGTGCAAAATCCCCGAGTACCGGGAGCTGATGGGCAGCTGGTCCGATCGGTGTTCCATCACGTTGACCCGTCGCAGATGAGGAAGGCGACGAGGATTTTTGCTGCTCAAATGGCCAAGCATGTTGGCAGCACATGGTCAATTAAGGTCTTGTAGGATTTAAATTTGATAATATGTGTCACCTGTTATTATGAATGAGGACAAAATTCTGCAAATATGGCAAGAACACGTGCAAGAACATTAAGGGGGAAGTACGAGTGTCTTCGGGGGAGGCTTCCGTAGGCTCAAATACCTCAAGGAACTCGCCGGAAGGTGAGAGCCAAACTCAACCTCCAGAATCGATGGAAGAAGTGCCTCCAACTCCAACCGGTAAGTACCTTTTTAGTAACAGTGTAAAAGACGGGTATGCTTGTAGAAATGATGCATATGCTTGCTATTGTACGCATAGGAGCCTATGAGAAGACGAGGACCGACAAACATGTCGGACATTTGGACTCCCCCAACAAGTTAAGTTGATAGAGGAAGCAAAGGAGTGATTTTCGAGGCAATACCAGCAATTGCTTGCTAAATTCTTGAAGCATGGAGAATTGCGTAAGTCAAGCCATTTATATCTTCGTGTGGTTGCTTATTATCTGTTTGTTGGATATGATTATAATGTTGTCAAGGACATCTTCATGCAGTTTCGTAGTCTACTCGGAATTCGAACAAGCAAGGAAGCGGGGGTTTGGTTAACGGCGCAACCCAATAAGTGCTTCTGGAGTTGTATTTGGATTTGCTAATATGTGTTAACTTTATTATTGTGACAGTGCTGATGCATAATTTCCTAATTATGATGTTGGGAGACTGGTTTGGATTTGTGTTGGAATTAGTAGTATGTGTTAACTTCTTAATTAGTAGTTGTGACAGTATTAATGTATCACTTCTTAATTATGATGTTGGAATTAGTAGTAGATGCTTTGTACTGATAAACTGTGTTGCAATGTAGAATTCGGGGTTTCTTTTCTATATGCATTTCGTGACCAACAGTGGGCTTGTTTCATAACAGGCTGACAACATGTTGCACAAACAGAGGCAGGATGTTGCCAGCATTGTCCCATGTGAGAGCAAGCCATGCTTGTCTGACCTTTGTAAAGGTCGGCCCATGCCTTGTTTGGCGACCCTAGAATATGTTGACCCAGGCTTGGATTGGATGACGCCGAGCGACGTTGCTCCTGGCCGTGATTGGGCAACGTTTAGAAAAGTCGCTCCAGGCCATGCTTGGGCGACGCTTCTAAGCGTTGCTATTTAGAAGCATAGGCTACTTTCGTAAATATTGTTATAGACATTGCTTAACTGATGTTCCAAAAGGTCGCTACAGACCATGTTTGGGCGACGTATATGGTGGTCATTACAGGCCACGTTTGGGCGACTTTCTGAAAGGTTAGCAAAGGTTAAGATTGAACGGCGTTACAAAAAGTTGCGCTAGAGTAGGCTTGGGCGACGCTTCTCACCGTCGGTAGATGATATCTTGACCGACTAATAATAAATGTCGGTACAGGCCGGCTTTAGCCAACGTTTTGTAAACATTGGCCAATTTTTGTCTGTGCCGACATTTTGAACAAAGCGTCGCTGGATCTCTAGCAACTTTTTTTTATCTGACTGTTTGCAAAGCATCGCCAGAAATGTCGTCGGGCTTTTGCCAACACTTATAAATGTCTTCTAAGGGCCCAAAAAACGTCGCCAAAAACCTGTTTTCCTGCATGTGTTCTTCATTTTGAAAGTATTTCCAAGTGTCTTCAAATTTTTCTTTCCTTTTCTTTTTTAATTGAGCAATTAAAAATAAAGATAATAAAACATAAATAAGGGTTTATTCCTCACGAATGAGAAGTCAGAGATTAACAATTAAAATGAGAGATTCTACCTTCGTAGAGTCCGTGAATATAAAATTTATAGTTCATATAAAAATGAAATTACTTATCATATAGATCATAGTTATTCTTAAAAAAAGAAAAAAAGCACATATCATATCATATTTTATCAATTAAGGCCGGGAGGAACCATCCGTGGACTTGTCAATGGCTTGACTCCAACCTATTCTCTGTAAATACATAAATTTGATCCTGATACGTAATACATGCATGTATAGTAGAATTTTCAATACTCATCGCGCTGCTACTGTTTGTGGTAAAATTTAACGGCATTTCTTCGTTCTTTTTATTTTTTTTCCCTAGTCCTTTCTTACCATAAACTTTTCATTTTGTTTTGCAATTTATTATTCATCTAGAACAAATTGATGGGGTGCATGTCTGTCATAGGCATGAATGCATATGACAAGTAAATAATAAATGAAACACTTTTTGGTTATAAAAACGAGCATATATTCTTCACCGGAAAAAGAAGAAGAAGAAGAAGAAGAAGAAGAAGAGCATTTATTCAAACCAATCATGGGCTAGACAAGCCAAAAATCTTAACTATGTACAAGAACATCCAAAAAGAGAAATTTGATTTTGATAATCTCAAAGCTATAGAGCCCACGATTCAAAAAATCTCATGCTTTTAGTGGGAAAATCAGATGTTGAGAAATCTCACTGACTCCTCAACGTCCGAGGTTGACACAGTGAATATTCACATAGGTAATATATATGGAAAATTCTAATGTAATATAATATTAGGATGACATATTTGATACTTTGATATTTCAGCCTAAATATTTAATACTTAAGTTCAAATGCTTAGTACTTTTATTAATGAACTGTAAAACATACTAAGCACTTGAATTGAATTACTAAACATTTAAATTTAAAATTGTATAAGTACAAAGATATTTATATTAATCACAAATATTAAAAAACATTAAATTATTGAATTAAAATACTAAATATTTATATTAAAAATACTAAATAAATTACCGCCATTCGTTCTCATGTTAAACGGACGCTATACGTGGGCCTCCTGTAAGGATTGATTTGAGACAAGACTTGCCTGCAAGTAATCGATGATCAGGATAAGATAGAGACAGACAGAAAGAGAAAGGAAGAGGAGATTTTATGGAGTGTGTGTGGAGGCGAATGGGAATTCGAGCCCCATGCAAGAAACCGGACTAGCATGCATGCACTACACAACCTCAGAAATCAACTTCAGTCTCATCAGCACAGTCCCCCCCAATCCCCCATACACACTCTCTCTCTCCCCCACCACTTCTGACTACTGTGTGCCCCGTTGGAGTTATCCGAATCTTGGTCGATTCTGCTCATCATCAGCCTCCGATTATCAGTAGCAGGGTTTCTCTCATCAGTAAACAGTAACATACAGCGATATTTCTCTTTTGGATCTTTCTTGCTTTGTCAAATTATAAATGTCTTATATAGAGGATGTGGCTGAGTGAACTTTATCTCTAAGCAGAGGCCAGATCCTTACTGCTGGCCGCCTCCATTGCCCTTGATCAAGGATGGGATAACATCAATTTCATTTGTGATGCTCTCATGCTCGTTGACGCGATCAATAGGCCCTCCCAGGCTCCTTGAAAAATTAGGACTATCATTTTAGATGTAATTTTTTTCCTTAATCATTTGTCTTATCGGTATTGTTCGTGAATCCCCTGAACTCAAAACTCCCTAACTCGCGGCTTTGGCCAATTTGGTCTTAAGTCAAATTTAGATTCCTTTTGTATGCTTGAGGGGTTAGCCAATACTATCTGTTCCTTTATCTTCGGATTAATAATATCTCTTTTAGCCATTTACCTATCAAAATATAAGAAAAAGTGAACTTTATTTGTAATGCTAGAGGTCGAAACTTAATTAGTGAAAGCACTTCAAGCATAAAGATGAAGTGTGCACCTCAATATGTAGAAATTAGTTTTAGTCATAGTCTCATATATAGGAGAAAACATACGTAAGATTTCATTTTTACAGTTGCTATGTCAGAAAAAAACTGCAGTTATATACTTAATTAGATGAGGTAGTTGGGAATCATCAGAAAATTTATGCTGCGTTTGATTTGTTAGTGTGATTTTAAAATTATGATTTTGATTTTAATTGTAGAAAAAAACAAATGAGATGGCATTATAAATTTGACTTGAGAAACGTGTGTTTTTGTTATTTAGTGGGTAAAATTAAAATCAAAATTACAATTCTAAAATCAGTTTTAAATTTCAAACGAGACCTTAGATTCTAGACCAGCACGCAATTATTTCATGCGGCACATTTTTTTTTTAATGTTATAAATGTGCGGGGATCGGTAAAATGGAGCAACTCAGCGATAGTGACAGCGAACTCATCATAAATAGAAGGAAAGTTTAACGATGTCGTACCGCACGATTGGCAAATTGCGCATTAAAATGGAGTTAGATATGATAGAATATCGAGCTAGCAAGAAAGAGAGAGCCAATGGGCCGGGGACCAAACAGAGAGTTATGCTGACAAGTTAATGTCTGTGACAAGGCAAGGGGGCCTTAATATAGTCAATTTTTTGTGCACAAACACACACTCACTCTCTCCTGTTTGGGTATGGCTAGCTGTCTTTGTGGGTGCACTGCAACTATATATACAGACACACAAGTACACGTTTATGTATATATATATATATGTCTATGTATGTATGGATTTTGGTGGTCGGGCAGGGAGGCTTGAATTTTGTGATAAGATTCCTTTTTGAGATCATAAAAGAGAATCATGAATCTAATACATTTAAATAATAAAAAAGATATAAAAGGATACGAGTAATTTTATGAGGTATCGAATTTAGAACCTTTTGATCATCAAATTAAAAATACATCACTACGTTATATCTTCTTTTGATAACAAGATCCATTTTTCTTTTCCCTAATTGAAATAAGAAGAGAAGAAGAAAGGAACATAGATACTTATAGATACTTCCATATATACACACACACATACACACAGAAAAATATAGTGTGTGCAGTGTAAGTATAGTTACAGTGTCATCATCATCAGTATCCCAGAAGCAATAAAGCACTGACCCGACTGACCCGACAAAAAAACCCTCTCATGAGGTCCTTTTCCCTTCTGCCTTGTGGATGAGCATCTCTTGGGAATGCCAAAACCCTCCCCTGCAGCACTCAAATATGGTAATAATACTGTTTGGACACAAACGAAAGTAATTTCTCCATCGGGATCATATAATTCAGCGAAAAAATGATATTTCAGTTCGCAGAATTTATGTACAGTGCAAAGAATTGAAACTTATAGACCATGTTTGGTTTGTGAATATTATTTTAAAATCACAATTCTAACTTAACTCTATCCACTACAAAACAAAATAACTCATACAAAGTCAAAGAGTGAGTCCCATTTATATCACTTTTTTTCACAACAAAACAACATAATTTATACAAAGTCAAAGGGTGGACCCCATTTATTCCACTCAAAATCAAAATCAAAATCTGATTTTAAAATCCTACTGTAAAACCAAACGCAACCATAGGAAAGACCTCCCGGTTAAGAGCAAGTTGATATACATACAAATGAATGTTTTAGCTATAAATTGAAACCTCATGATTGGCAATAAAAAAGGTAATCACAGGGAACTTCCATAGTAACTTCTTACATGAGGGTTTTAGTATTTCACGCTTATTACATCCTGTATCATCTCTATGTTTTGTTCTTTTCTGTCATAAGGAGATACGTGAGATCAATACTAAAAAAAAAAAAATTAAATGCAACGAAGTCGGTAATTTCATTGATAAACCTTGCATGGAGAGCCTCTTGATTTCTGGGTGAATGAGTGTATTACTACATTGCACCACTTTTTAAATGTTTTGACTTGAAAGTTATATTATGTTATTAGTTTTGAACTTGCTTGGAGCTTCTGAATCTCAGCTCAATCAGGTTTCTTTTACTCGGGGCTTTCTTCTTCTATGGTGCCCCCAGCTCCAATATTTATTTCAACCAGCTGTCAGTTCTTCTTCAAGGCACCGAAATTATCTCAACTACTCGATTGGCTCGTGCATTGCTTAAGCTGGAAAATATGATGAAACAAGTGTTCAAAACAAATGTAACTGATTAGAGGGATATATGGCATGTAAAAATATTCATGATTCTTGAGAAAGGAGCATGTGCAATGCATATGTTCTCACCTGAGAATTAAGAATTTTCAAATTTGAATTTCGTTAATAAGGCTATACATTTATCTGTATTTAGATTTTTATTTATTTGTATGAGGTTCATGATCCTCCCTTATAATCTAAAAAAATTCACAATTCTCTGTGTATACTTACACCAAGATGATGCACTTTAAACCAAAATGTTAAGTGAGGATTAGTGAATTCTAGTTGCACTATATCCAAGTTTAATTACATAACTTATCCAAAAAGAAAGTTTTATCCATCCTAACATGACAATTTTTTTAAAAAATTATTTTAAGGGAGATCTCACGGCCAAGTACAAAAATATGAAATAAGGTGAAATAAAAGGATATATAAATCTCATTAGCGGGGATTAACTTCAAGACCTCTTGGACGAATGCTATGATGATTTCTAATTACTAAGAAAATATAAAACATTTTTTTTTCTCTTTTCCTGTCCTTGATGGGTAATTTTAATTTGAACTAGTTAATTAACATATGTGGGTCGCTCTCGTATGGTAACCAATATGTATTGGGTTCCATAATCATGCTAAGACTACTTGTTTTTCTTTATTGGTTATTAAAATTTATATTTTATTATATTAGACCCATAAACCCTCTTATAATTGAAAAATTAACATATATTAGTCCTATAAATAATTCAATATTAACTTTCATGATTACGGAGGGAACTATATGTATATATAGAACGCAAAATTTAGCTCTTGGCAACAAATGCTTTCACAATTAATGTACTCTTTCATAGAGAAATCTTCATTTTCTTTTATATGTATCACCTGATATTTAGAAAGTTAATAAGCCCCAACTCATATTCAAGTTAGATCGATTTATTAAGGGATAAGTTTCTCTTAAGTAGTGAATTTTTTCCATTTACAAGAGTCAAATATGAGACCTTACTTAAGAGAAAGAGGTGCCAAACTACATCAATCAATCCAAATTTATTCTTGTTAATTTTGATTTACTCTTTGAGTTTGTCTACAATTGGTTGGGTATTACATGTCTTTACTAACCTATATCACGGGGACCTTTACCATTTGTTTGGAAAAAGGAGGGGAAGGGAGGAGGCTTTGATATAAATTTCAAAATGTTTTCACTTTTCGATGTGCCGATTAATCTAATTGCGATTTGGGTTGATCCATTAAGTGTCAGACGATCTCAATTAAGAATTTTCTCCATTCGCAAGACTCGAATCCGATACTTCGCTAAAATAAAAGATGAGCCAAGCCTCATGAACTATTTCAAAAATCACTTATAAAATTGGTGCGATAGACATGTGTTGCCATGTAGAACTTTTTCTTTATTATTTCTACCCCAAATTTTTTAATATTCCCAAAAAAATAACTTTTTTAAAAGAAATTTATTTTTCAACTTTCATCTCTTTTCATTCATTTGTTTCAAAAAAGTTCTCTTCTTTTAAATTACATTTTTCATTTATGTCTTTTCCACTTTTAGGCATGTTAGCCAAAAAAATTAAGGAAATAGTTAAGCTATATATATTTTATAAGATACTAGCGTACAACTGTCAATTTCCTATTCTAATGCTTTTTTCAAATATATGTACTAATTAGTATTTGGTTACGTTTTCCATTTTCATTTGTTTTCTCTCCTTTAATGTAAAAGCTAATTAATCATTATTCTAAAATTTTATATAAACTTTTATGTTTTCATACTTATCTTATAATATCATTTAATTGAGTTTCTCATTTATTTTTTGTCTACATTCACGTATGATCACAAAATTGAAATGTTTTCTAAATTACAGTGTTCAATCAATTTTAAAACGAATGACGATGTTTTAATTTGTTAATATACTTTCCAATATTGCTAACATATGTTATCATACTTCGATCATATGAAAATATTAACTGTTGACAAAAGGAGTTTTTGGAGACCGTAACATAACGCGGACTCCTTCCTAGTGACATTGTAAAATTTAAGGAGAGGAGAGAAAGAAATGAATTCATTTTCTTTTCATTTCTCTTGTACTCTTCAACTTTACATTTCCCCCAAATTGGAGAAATTTAGAGAAAAAAAAATTAAAACTTTAAAAATCTGAAAAGATTATTTTGTCCTAATTTAATAAACAAGACTAAACTATAAAAATGGAATATACTCAATCGATCTAAGTAAATTTTTCTTCCTCCTCCTTTCTCTCCTTTATTAATCTATCCAAATAATGAAAATTAAATCCATCCCATTAGCCTGTTTTCCCCGCCACGTTCTTCCCTCCTATCCCTTGTTAATTGAAATTCGATCAAAGGTTAAGCTCAAACTCAGCCCATCTGATAGGTGTGAAATTTACTACAAAAATGTATATGCACGATAACATTTTCCTCATGCATAAACTTGGTGGGTTGAATCGGAGATGTGGCTCTCTTCTCTCTTGCCCTTACATTTACTCATGAATTCTCTTTCTCCCTATGTCTCTCTTACATCTTTTGATCGATTAAATTTACAAACATTAGGTAAGAAAATCGTATCCAAAATTGAATGTTCAATACACATTGACAGATATATATCATATCACTCGCTCAAAATCTACCATCACATTAAACAGTAAATTAATTTCAAATTGCAATATGATAAAATTGTGTGAGGCTCTGTACAACACACGGGCAAAGTAAGCCGTATACTCGAATATTTTTTGGGCCTACCATATCGAGTAATGATAGAACGAATTCCCCATAGCAATGTAGGTCTAGACATTTACTCTGTTATCCGTGTCGGACAATGACATGGCACTGCAACTCTTAAATTTTTTTTTTTCTATTTTAGCATAGTATCACACGAAACCCTAATTTTGTTCCATCTTCCCAGGACGACTTAACCATGCATTAATTGTAATTTATATAGATCCTTTCCTCTTTCTATAATTCATTCATACCCAATTTGGCAAAATCATTTCAATTCAAGTAAATGGTTCAAAAGTAATTTTTTTTCGGTTACAAAAGAGAACTTATGAGACCATTACAATGTAATAGAAATCCTAATAATTTATAAAGGGATACGGATAGTTCCAGCACGATTGTCGAACATGGAACCCCTTGCATACCAAAAGAGAGCGTGCGCTATTGCGTTACTTGGTTCATAAGTAAATTAAGAACAAAGATACTAATTAACTAAATGAACGAAAGAATAAATGAATGTATTAATCAAACAACATAAAATTTGCAGCAAATCTGACTAGCTAGGGACAGGGTTCTTGATGAAGGGGCACCTTGTAATCTCTCCCCAATTATTTTGATAAGAGTGTAATTTATCAATCGGAGTTATACATGGCGAATCTTGCCTCAATCTCATCCCTCTTGAAAAAACCCATAAATATCTGCAATAATGAGATCTGAATCCTGTGACTGTCGTAGCGAGTACGGCTCCATTACGAAGGCAATGGCTTATACCCGAGACGAAGCTCAAGATCAAGGTCTTCAACAAAATCTTTATTCCACTTGCCATCGGCATCACCCCTACTGTGACAATTGCTGATTTGAGCAGAAGATGCTTCAATAAATTTGCTCGAGTATGCGTGAGAAGAAGTGAAGCTCGTGCTGGGCTTCGCCAGCAAGTTATTATCAACAGGCGCAGGGAACCAATTGCTCGACATGGCAGCATCAAATTGAGGAGGTAGCTGGTAGAGAACGCAAAGCCCTCTGTTAATGTTGGCTAATTCTTGACCAGGGACAACGAGTGCGGAAGAGGAAGTAGAGGCTGATGACAAGGCAGCGGCTGGTGGCGGCAATTGGTGATGGAGCCGCTTAGTAGCACGGTCACGGCGATGGACATTCATGTGGCCGCCCAGGGCCTGGGCCGACCGGAACTCCCTCTTGCAGAATGTGCAGGTGTAACACCTCGGAGGCCAGGTCGAGCCCGAGACACTCCCTGTATAGTCCTCCACAAAGGCTCTCACCTCCCAGGAGTCATCTAATTCTTCTGGAGCCCGCACCGTAGGGTTCCACACCAACTGCGCATCGCCCGAGCCTGGAACGCCAGGATAGTTGGTCGCCGGCTCCGACTGAGCCAATTGTTGGAGCTGTGTCAGGGAGAGGAGGCTTAGCCTGGCAGCCATTTTGGGACTTCAAATGAAACTTCTAATGAAATGAGATAATATGCAGTGAAAGAGAAGAGTGATGAATTGCTTATATATTGGAGGGAGGTGATATAAAGGTAAGAGAAAGGAAACAATGGTGAAGAAATTAGCCTTGACAGTCTGTGGTGTAGACTACAAAGTTCATCTCCCAGCAAATAGCGGTTGGAATTTAGGATGCATGGTTGACATATGATGAAAATTTTAATTTAATTAATTAATTGACCCATCTAATTAATTTATTCTCCACGGCCACCAACAATTAATTCTCTGTTCACTTCAATAGATGTAATTTATAAGTGAGCTGCGCTTGGATTTCAACGCCCGCACGCGTTGGTTTATTTGCTAGTAAATAATTTGATTCGATTTCGCTGGCTTCTTCCATTGATTAAATGGGAATACAAAAACACACAGCATAGTACCCTTCATAAATTGCGTTTTATGTTGATGAATTTTACTTATTGAAGGCGGTTCGAAATGCACCACAAATAACTTACTGGCAGGGTGAAACTAACATAATCAATTGAGCAAAAATTAATCTTAGTTACTATATCGAATACGATGGCATCACTAAAAAAAACTATTTTGGTTTTCCTTATTTATTTTCTGGAGCATTTGCAACTACCTTTTTTTCTTTTCTTTTTCTTTTTCTTTTTTCTTCAGTCGCACTCAATCATTCTCTCAGGTAATTAAGGTACATCTGAATTACAATCCTAAACCATGTATTACGCTTGCTAAGGAAGGCTCAGATTTATTAGTGTGCCTATTAAAATAAAATAAAATTTTATTTAAAAAATTGGTATTGAAAAATTAGAAATTTTTTAAGAATTTCTTGCAACTTTTAAGTTATTCAGAATATCTTGACGTCTCCAGTAAATTGTAAAAGTAGAATTTCGAAATGATTGAATTTTCTTTTGGTGAACCGAAGTGATTGAATTTGATCAATGTATATAACAATGAGAGGGGAAGCAGAAATTTATTACAAAAAAAGTGTGGCGGTAAGTTTTCCCTGTCAGAAACAACAAATGTTTCCCTGTCAGAAACAACAAATGTCGAAAATCTTACCAAATATGGAAGTTCTTTTATGTTTTTCAACGGAAAATATGGAACTTCTTTACTCCCCTTAAGAGATCGTTTCGATTCAACGTATGAAATATATATATATATATATATATATGTTTTGTGATCCTACCTCATTAATATGAGAAAACATCAATTATCATCAGTTTATCCCGAACGGATTAATGGGTTAATCTCTTGAGCATTTGACATAATACGGTGTCCATATCAATAATTTTATTGGTTTTTTTCTTCAAGATAGACTCATTTAAGATATTTTCTATGTAATAATTGAATGACATTTCATGGTGGAATTCACGGCATAAAATTGTTCTAATAGTATTACAATAGTACAAAAGGCGTTTTGTTAATTCACCAAAAATAAAAATGAAAAAGGAAAGGACGGCTCAATATTGTAGAAACAAAATAATTTTCCTTCCCTTCAGCTCTTAACCTATATCTAATAATTGTAAATTAATATAGTTTTGTCATACTGAAAAATAAATAAATACCAACGTGAGTTGATTCAAGCATTTGACGCTTGTTTTCTTAAATAATGTCTCAAATTCGAGTATTAAAAATTGAGAAAATTCACGTTGAGAAGATTTTACCTTTTACTGGATCAATTCAGTTCGAATTGAATTAATTGGAACTCATTAAGTTCCATATATTAGGATATACAGTGAAAATAAATAACACTAGCCAGTTTTAGGGTCAAACGTCATTCTAAAATATGCGGCCTGCCTCACCTTGGAATCAGATCTCGTAGGTCAAATTTATTTATTATGGGAATATGCTCGATCTCCTTGAGTAGTATTTATTTACTACTCATAACTGGATATTTTTGTTATTGTATATTATGCATTGACTGTGCGACAACAAGAAATAGACTCTCATCCTTTCACTTCGTTTCAATAAATTCTATGTTTTGTCGGACCCCTACATAAACCCAAGTTTCTCTTCTGGGACCAATTAATTATTTTTGTTTATCTTTTTGGTATTTTATATTTTGGTTATTTAACTATTACTTTTTATGTGTATCACATGATATCTGAAAGCACGATAAATCCTAATTCGGATTCCAACGACAATGGCTTAGTAAAAGAGAAATCTCTCCTAATCGTACATGGATTTTCTTCATTTACAAGACTTGAATTAAAGACCTCACTTTTAAAGGGAATTGATGTTGAACCATTTGAAACAATTCGTATTGATTATTTAACTTTGCCCCAAAATATTTACCAGAATTATTTTTCACGATCTCACAGTAAGTTTTCAAGTCGAAATCTTGGTGTGAGGGGGGCAAACTCCTTTATAATATGTACGTATCAATTGTTTATTGATAAGATGCATTTAATAAACTCAAAGACCTGGAAGAAAATGGCGGGATTTTTAGGCATATTAATTATCAAATGATGTGAGCGAGTGCCTACTCTGAACAAAATGACTACCCAAGACGATCATTAATTTATAATCAATACTAATGACGAATATGTGGCTCAATAGTAAATTGAGCTACTAATTGACGGACTTCACTTGCAGCTAGCGCAAGCATTCAAAACTTATTGTAAGCACCTCGTGGCAAGAGTCTAACCGATGTCTAAGATTAGTTTCAGTCAATAAGTTAAGGATATCGGTGACTTTACAAAAAAAAAAAGAAGCTTTTTAACAATGTTATATGTTATTGAAAAACGAAAAAATTTGTGACTAATTCATTTGAAATCATATAAATTAATCATGTTCTAAATAACATCAGCTGGTAGATGAAAATTTTTCAGATTAATTGTTGCTTGTGGATCACGACAGCGTAGTTAAAGAAGATAAAGTCAGTTCATTTCAATGCACAACAAATGAGACTGTATATATTGATCTCAATTATGAGCTAGGCTATAAGCCAGAAAATCTACTATCATGTAAATATTTGTGTACATTTAGCGCATAAATTCTGTATCAGAAAAATTATAAATAAAAGAGACTCAGGGAGTATTTTTTTCGGTGTGCGCTTTGGTATTCGGAAGTCTATAGCCTCAATTAATTCAATTCAAGCCAGGTCGACTTAATAAGTGGTAAAACTCACATAGTGTGAATTTTCTTCATTTACAAAACTCGAACTCAAGATCTCGTTTAAGATAAAAAGTATCAAATCATTTAAATCAACCCATGCTAGTGACTTGGTTGTATATTAAAGTTGAGTTCTAAATTTCATTAGTTTATACCTTCTACTTATTTATGCCCCTTGAAATTTCACCCCTTATCATTCTAAGTTGACAATGTTTACAATAATCTTATTCATCAACACCTGTAGGAAATAATTTCTGACACCTCTAGTATCATTTTGAAAATTTTTTACTTGTGTTAATTATAAGGGTCAAGGTTCCTCTAAATAGTTGTTTCATTTTCTTTTTGTTGATAAGTCTAAATATAGTTGGTTCATGAATTAATGATATTCGGTCAAAAGGAAATAAATAAAGATCATATTCAGTTTGTTCCAAACGTTAGAGTACACAAAAAGTGGTTACTTTGATGTCGCAATATAGTTATGGACTCACCAGCTAGCTGGTTGAAGTTGCATTGACAAAGTAAATTATCTCCGAGGCAGTCCCTCGATCTCGTAATGAACTTAATTATAAGTCAACAACTATAGATAATTAATTAATTAAGTCACCAATGTAAGACGTACATAGATATACATATATACATGTCATATGTTAGATTATCGTCCATAGTAGCTAATTTAATTTCTTTTGACGTCGCTATCGTTAGAAGCTGTTCTCCATACACATATACACATAGCTCAAGACAAAGGTAAGGGCCAGCGAGAAAGATACAAGAATGACGGCATGCATAAAACCCCCTAAAAAAAATGTGGGTAGAAACTATGGACATACTTTGCATTTACGTTTAAATTTTTCTTAGAAAATAAGCATAATTAATAAATTTCCTTATTCACGTGCAATGTAAGAACGTTGAATGGATGACTAAATATATATTATATATTAGTCCACTCACAATTAATTTAGGGAAGTTTTAATTTTTTTTTCATTTTTTGTTTTAAATATAAAAAGATTAAATTTAAAAGGTAAAAAAAGAGTTAATAGAAAGGTATATGTAAAACTGAATTAGGACATTGAGGAAAAGGACTAGCTAGCTAGATGACAATGTCCATGAAATCTGCAAAACTTATAATAAACAACAAAAACCGAAAAACAGTGACGAGAAAATCCCTATGAGCCCAATTGTCACATTTCACAAGAATTATCGTTACAGTCATTATTTATATTAATCTAATATTTGAATCCTTTGTTGGTACCATAGTTTATACATTGAGACGTATATCAAAGAGTCTACAGTTTTCACCCAAAAAAAAAAGATATTTATGAAAAAAATGTATCTAAATTATGCACTTTCTTGCTTGATCAGAATATAATACACTATAATTACAATTGTCCGTATACCGAAAAAAAAGATGAAGAAGGAATCTTTAAGAAATGTAGCAAATTAAGATCTTGCAAAATGTACTGAAATTAAGCATCTAGTATCAGCTAATAACAAAATACTGCATGCAGCACCCCTTAGCCTTACTATACGTGAAAATTCTCGGAAAGAAATTCGTACCGGGGAGCTCATAATCTGGACGAAACATGCTCCAGCCTTCGAGCTCCCGTGACGTCAGCCTGCAACCTATTAAGCCTGCATTTCCACATTCATTATCAACTAGCTAATCAATCGTTTCCTGTGTAACTTAACTATATTCACTAATATAATCACAGATCAAATTGATCGTGCATGCTTCAGGTACACATTAAATGGGCTTTTCCTCGCTTTCCAATGTCCATATGAATTGGCCCAATCCAAGCTGGGCCGAATCGAGAGCGAGCCGAAGTGTTTTTTTTTTATCTGTGCTTTCCTTCTCTTGCAGTTGAAGCTTTCAAGGATTGATGTTGACGGGGTCTTCGGACCTCTTAAGCAAAACTGTAGTGACTTTGCCTCAGCTTTCATCTTCTCTATCTCGGAGGTTTGGTTGCGACAGATCGTACATCAAAACGTACGTCGTCCGAGCTTATTATTCCAACATCTCATGATGTTGTTTTTGTATTATATGTTGTTGCGAGGAACTTAAATTCCGCAAACATGTTCGGGCAGAAAAAGATAGAACCACATAATTAATTCATATCATTTCTTGATTAGATCATTCGCGGTTGCCTGGCGAGACTTGATCTATGATTTTGAGAGGACAGTAAGTCGTACGTGCGTACCCTACCTCGTCATTGACAAAGGGCCTCGTATCCCTCTTTGCGTGGTCTTAATTTCTTTCTGGATTAGAGGAGACTATGGAATGTTGAAAGATTGCTCCGGCATTTACATAGGATATTTTATGCTTATAGATTTTTTTTATTTTTTTTAATATCGTGCATTTTCCTCAGAGAGAGAATGATTCCTTATGGCTTTGATCTAGCTTGGTGGTTAGTCAACACCCACATATCTACTACTTGCCCCACTTCAAATCACAACACATCACGTCAAATCTGTCCATCTCAATTTTGCCATTTCGGGCAATCTTTTCATTATTTGGACATATTGATTCAAAAGTTCATTTCAGGACAGACAATTCACAGGCTACTTGACGCGCCGGGTTAGAAGAGCTGCAAAGGAAGAGATGAATTGGGAACGCATTGCAGACAAATATCTTTTAACAGTCTAGAAGAATGTTATGCATAACTGGAAACGGACTAGTAGTGCAGTCGGAATTCATTTCACGACTAGTACTCCCTCAATCTTGGGTATTCGGTTACAAAGTACCATGAAGTCGTGCAATTTTTGCTGCTGTCACGTGGGAGCCTCTATTAATCTGCACAACTTTTTATTTAAGCGGCATGTATGTATATGATTTATGAACCCATATGTTAGGCTTTATTTTGAGCACATGCTTCAGGCTAAGTGATGTTCCCACCCCCATGCATGGCCCACACGTGATCACGTGGCCGAAAACCCTAGCAATTGCTTTTCATGGGCTCTTCTTTTCTCAGCTAGCTGGGCCATAGTCTTTAATATTGAGTGCCCCTTTCATACTTTTAAATTAGCACAATTTACTTGTAAGTCGATGTTCGAGTGAGAATTAACATCAATCAATACAATATATCATGAATCTACCAAAAAAATAACTAATTTTGAGCAATATTTTTCCTGACTGCTGCTTGAAACATTTACTTAACCCATTGTTTTGATGAAAGGTACTTTTCTGATCATATATAGTTCCATGAATATAGGTACATTTAACGGCACTGCACTAGCTAGAGATGGTCTGGAGCGGATAGACCAACGGATACTGGCTAGTAAGGTTAATAAAGTAGCTAACATGAACTATACTTCTTTAAAATTCGATAATGATAATGATAATGATTTTCATGCCTTTAATGTTGATTGAGGTGCCTCGCATTCGACCTTGGAGTCTCGGAGATTCGGGAGTCTCAGGAGACTCAAAGAACGACAAAGAAATTGACGAAGATGATGAAGAGGGATTGGAGGACCCGATCAGCAGTTCAGGGAATCTTCTGTCTATTTTGCAGCATCGACCCAAGGAAAATTTCTAGTTCTCTGTCAGAGTCGCAGTATCACAGTACATGCTGCAGCAGCATCTGAGAGCTCAGCTGAAATCTGGACAAGCTTGACCCGTGACCTGACTCAGTTTTCTTTGTGTTTTTCCACTCGAATTGACTAGGGTTCACCTCTTTTGAGCTGGTTTAGGACCCCTTTCTATCTCTTTGGCTTTTTCTTGTAAAATAACGACAAAAGACCGCATTCATGCATCTTTGAGAGAGAAAAAGGAAAGAAAGGGTTAGGATTCTTACAATTTGGGATTTTTGAGTTCTTTGAGTGATTAAGAGTATGTACACTTGTAATCTCCCGATCTTCAAGTGAATTTCTCCGTGCTATGTCACTGTGGATGTTTCCTACTTCGGGTTTTACCACGTAAATCTCGATCCCTTGATTCTCCTCCAACTCTACTCCAACTCTACTCTACTTTGTTGCCTTGAGTTGTTGCTTGGCTTGCTCGTGCTTGAGATTCTCGATTTTGGGTTGTTTCCGCATTATTGTTGCTATAATTGGTATCATAGCCTAGGGTTGAGGATGTCGACGAGGTTTTAAGTAGAGAAGTTTGATGGGTTGAATGATTTCGGGTTGTGGAGGATAAAGATGAGCACTTTGCTTGTTCAATGCGGGCTTGATGGAGTGCTTGATGGAAAATGGCCGGCTAGTGTGAAGCATGAGGAGAAGAGTATGTACATAGCCAAAGCCCTAAGTGCGATTCAATTGAGTTTGTCGAACAAGGTGCTTCGGGAGGTGTGCGGCATGAAGTCGGCTTCAGAGTTGTGGAAGAAACTTGAATTGTTGCATTTGAAGAAGTCATTGCTAAATAGACTATATTTGAAGCAACGGTTGTATAGATTCTGGATGACTTCAGGCACCTCGGTTGCCAATCACGTGGACTTGTTCAACCAAATTGTCATGGACCTCTAAAACTTTGAAGTGGAGGTTGACGATGAAGACCAAGTTCTACTCTTGTTATGCTCGCTATCGGAGTCGTATGAGAATCTAGTTGATATGATGTTATACGGTAGGACGAAGCTTACTCTTGAAGATGTAAAGTCGTCGCTACTCTCTAAGGAGTTCATGAGCATAGTGGTTGAGAATCAATCGGGCGATAGCGACGGTCTCTTTGTACGGGGTTGGGGAACGAAAGGAATCCTCAAGGCCAAAGGAAGTCGATGAGCTAGAATTGTAAGAAGCAAGGACACCTCAAGAAGATTTGTCCAAAGATGAATGGGAAAGGCAAGAGTGTTAGTCCTTCGGCCACCGCCGGAGTAGTCGAGAGGGATTCGGATGAGGGGGAGCTTGTTCTTGTAGCAGCTGAAGTCACTAAAGCCCACGAGGATATGAATGGTGATACGCTCGCTACCATATCAAATAGCTTGGAGACTAGTTGGATCTTGGAATCGAGATGCTCCTACCATATGTGTCCCAACCGAGAGTTCTTCATCATGTATGAGAAGATTGAAGGTGGTAAGGTTCTCATAGGCAATAATAACGCTTGTAAAGTGATTGGTATTGGTATGGTGCCGGTGAAGATGTTTGATGGGATGATTATATCATTGTCTAATGTCAGGCATGTCCCCAAGTCGAAGAAGAATTTGATTAGTTTAAGTACTCTTGATAGCCTTGGATATGAGTATAAGAGGAAATGTGACGTCTTGAAGGTGTCAAGGGGCGGCTTTATGGTCATGAAAGGTGTAAAGCATAATGGCCTATATATACTGTAGGGAAGCACCATTACAGGAACTTCAGTTGTGAGTTCAGCGGATCAAGATGCAATTACAATGAAGTTTGGCACATGAGGCTCGGGCATATGAGTGAGAGGGGTTTGACTGAGTTGAGCAAGATGATTACTTTGTAGCCAGAAGATGGGGAAGCTAGATCTGTGAACATTGTATTATGGGCAAACAATACAGGGTGAAGTTCAGCATCGAAGTTCATCGAATCAACGGTATTCTGGACTATGTTCACTCAGATCTATGGGGTCTTTCTCAGGTACCGTCCATGAGTAGGTGCAAGTAAATGCTAACCTTTATTGATGGCTATTCAAGGAGGGTTTGGTCCCGTTTGGTTTTAGGGTTGATTTTTAAAATTGAGGAATTTACCTAAAATGGCTCATGATTTACTCGTTTTATCAAATCTATCATATGCTTATTTTTTTGTCAAATCTATCACATGGTTTACTTTTTGCATCAAATCCATCACGGCGTTATCTTTTCCGTCGACATCTAACGGTCGTGCTGACGTGGCGCCCACGTGGCAAGTGTGGCCCACTACTCTCCACGTGCCACATCAGCACAGCCGTTAAATGTGGACGGAAAAGATAATGTCGGGATAGATTTGATGCAAAAAGTAAATCATGGGATAGATTTGACAAAACGGGTAAATTATGTGTCATTTTAGGTAAAAACCCCTTAAAATTTTAACTCTAACTTTAACTCTACTCACTACACAACAAAAGTCAACAACATAATTATTACTTTTTCCCTTTTCTTCAATTTTTTTAACAATTTCATTCAATTTTTAATACTAAATTCTCTCAACTATTCATTATTTTTTCAAACTTTTTCTCATAATTAAATAACACAATCATTACAATTTAATTAAAATCAAAACTCAACTCTACTTAACCCTAAAATCAAACACACTGTAAGTGTTGAAGGCACTTGTTGAGAAGCAGACCGAGAAACCGATCAAGCTTTTGAGAACTGATAATGACTTGGAGTTTTATAGTGATTAATTTAACAGATTCTGCAGTAAGCAAGGGATTGCGAGACACCGAACAGTTCCGGGAACACCACAACAAAACTGAGTAGCCAAACGCCACAACAAGGCGGAAGCTTGCAACATAGCTGCCTACTTGATTAACAAGTTTTCGTCGACCTCCATAGAGTGCATGACCCCAAATGAAAAGTGGACGAGAACGCCTACTAATTATGCTGACTTGAAGGTTTTCGGATGTCCGGCATATGCTCATGTATAGAGAAGGAAAGTTTGACCCGAGATCCCAGAAATGCATCTTCCTCAGCTATACAGATGGGGTGAAATGGTATAGGTTATGATGCCTAGATAGTTCGAAATTCCTCATTAGCCATGATGTGATCTATTGATGAATTTGCTATGTTGAAGTCGAGTCAACGGGCTGAAAGAAGGGAGGTGGAGCATAAGGAGCAGGTAGAGCCTAGTGGTAAGTAGGTGAAGCTCGATCTTGAACCATTAGAAAATCCACGAGAAGTTGAGGAAGTCCATCTCGAGCTTCCTCAAGAGTAGCTGTTACAACTTCTCCACTACGTTCTCGTTAGAGATAGGGAGAAAAGGCAAATAAAACCTATCCGGAGATGTAGGCAAGTAGATCTAGTAGCTTATGCATTGAGTGTAGCGGAAGAGATCGAGGGTGACGACCGGCCGAGATACACGAAAGTTATTCAGAGTAGGGACTCGATGCGGTGGGGAGCAACCATGACAGAAGAGATGGAGTCACTTCCGAAGAATAAGAAGATTGTACAGTGCAAGTGGGTCTACAGAAAGAAGAAGGGAATCCCGAGAGTAGAGAGTTCGGGCATAAAGCGAGGCTGGTGGCGAAGGGCTTCACACATAGAGAAGGGATAGACTTCCATGAAGTATTTTCTCCAGTCGTGAAGCATACTTCCATCAGGGTGCTACTTGCATTAGTAGCCTTGTACGACCTTAAGCTTGAGCAACGCGATGTAAAAACCGCGTTTCGTCATGGAGAGCTTGACGAGCGGATATACATGAAGCAACCATAGGGATTTGTTGTTCCTGAAGAGGAGGACCACTTTTGCTTGTTGAAGAAGTCCCTCTACGGGCTTAAGCAATCACCTCGACAATGGTATAAAAGGTTTGATTTGTTTATGTGCAACAATGTTTTTTCTAGAAACAATTATGATTGTTGTGTGTATGCGAAGAAGCTTCAGGATAGCTCCTATATTTATCTATTATTGTATGTTGATAATATGTTGATTGCCACGAAGTATAGGGATGAGATAGACATGTTGAAGTGTCTACTCGGTTGAAGGACTTGGAAGCTGCAAAGAAGATACTTGGCATGGAGATTTGCAGGGACATTATTACTATCTCAAAAGGGCTACATCGAGACGGTTTTGGCTTTGTAACGATTTAATTATGCTAATTCCAAGCCGGTTGGGATGCATCTTACTTCGCACTTTTAGTGTATATGTAGCCATGTCACCATCTACTGATGAAGAGGCTCGGTATATGTCAAATGTTCCCTATGGTAGTGTAGTAGGAAGCTTGATGTATGCTATGGTTTGCATTAGGCCTGACATAGCTCAAGCTATAAGTGTGGTTAGTCAGTATATGGTTAATCTCAGGAAAGATCATTGGAGAGCGGTGCAGTGGATTCTTTACTATCTCAGAGGTTTTGTAGATGTGGGCTTGATATTTGGTAGAAGCAAAGATGTCTCATGCTTGATTGTTGGATATACGGACTCAGACCATGCAACAGATAGAGATTAGAGGAAGTCGATGACCGGATATGTCTTCGCTTTGTCGGGTTGTACTGTGAGTTAAAAGGCGGTCTTACAATCCACAGTTGCCTTGTCGACAATAGAGACAAAGTACATGGCCTTAGCGGAAGCGGTGAAGGTGAGTATTTGGTTGAAGGACTCACTGGGGACTTTGGTATTGATCTTGAGAAGTCGGTGGTGTACTCTGACAGTCAAAGTGCCATTTGCTTGTCGAAGAACAACGTCTATCATGAGAGGACCAAGCATATCGATGTCCACTATCACTTTATCGGGGAAGCTGCTAGTCAGAGAGTAGTGGAGATCGAGAAGATCGGGACAACCAATAATCCAAAGACATGTTGACGAAGCCCGTGACCACGAACAAGTTCTAGGCACTGCCTAAACTTGGTGAGCATTTGCAGAGTTTGATGTGGAGCCCCTATTGGGCAAGCGCAGAGCCGGAGATGTGTGAAAATTTGTTCAAGATTGGTGAGATGTGGTCGAATACGATATAAGGTGGAGATTTGTTGATTGAGGTGCCTCACATTCGACCTTGGAGACTTGGAGATCCGTGAGTCTCAGGAGACTCAAAGAACGACAAAGAAATCGACAAAGATGGTGGAGATGGATTGGAGGAGCTGATAAGCAGTTCAGGGAATCCTTTGTCCGTGCTACTGCACCATGTCGCAACATCGCCTAAAGAAAAATTCTTGGTTCTCTATTAGAGTCACAGCATCACAATGCATGCAACAACATCGCCTGAGCGCTCAGCTGAAATCTAGGCGAGCTCGACTCGCGATCCGACTTGGTTTTTTTTTTTTGTGTTTTTTCACTTGAATTGACTAGGGTTCACCTCCTTTGACCCAGTTTAGGATCCCTTTATATCTCTTTGGCTTTCTCTTGTAAACATAACGACAAAAGACCATATTTAAGCATCTTTGAGAGAAAAAAAGGGAAGAGAGGGTTAGGGTTCTTGCATTTGGGACTTTTGGTTCCTTGAGTGATCAAGAGTGTGTACACTTATAATCTCTCGATCTTCTAGTGGATTTCTCTGTGCTTTGGCACCATGGATGCTCTCCGCTTCGGGTTTTACCACGTAAATCTCGGTTTCCGTATTCTCCTCCATCTCTACTCTACTTCGTTGCTTT
The DNA here is from genome assembly GCF_007655135.1 of Punica granatum. Classification (NCBI taxonomy): domain Eukaryota; kingdom Viridiplantae; phylum Streptophyta; class Magnoliopsida; order Myrtales; family Lythraceae; genus Punica; species Punica granatum. Next base: position 45,361,129 of record NC_045127.1, read on the forward strand.
GTTGCTTGGCTTGCTCGTGCTTGAGATTCTTGATTTTGGGTATTTTCTCCATTATTGTTGCTACATTTAAATTCTAGGGCTAGCAAGTAGGATCCGCTACATCACGAATCTCACTTTAGGAAGATGTGAGACAGCAATGCCGGGCTATGCAGGAACTTATGCCTCAACATAGTCATCGGGACTAGCCTCGGACAGAAAGGGAATCAACCCCAATGTCATAAATCTTCACCTCTACTATATACAGTACTCTCTTGGATAATTAGGATAGTTTAGTACTGTATAGCATCTGGTCCGATACAACTACTACTCTAGACCCAATGTACGTTGCTTGGCATTGAATTGTGTCTCGAACTTCGGGGGACTGTACCATCAAGTGAGACTGAGCCGATTCGGATTCCAATTCCAGCCAATAGAGATGATATTGCAGAGCGCTGGTTCTGCAAAAATTCTGCTCACATATTTACTCTTTCCCTTTCTCTTTCTTAGGACCCCTTTTCAATCCCTGCGGTAGTGAAGCCGCAAGACAGTGGCGTGCAGTACCGCAGGATATGAAATTACTCAACAGCATCTTATCTGTCTCGGCTCCAACCATCCATGCACGTGTTTGGCACAGCATATGAACCCACATAATTTTTTTTTTTAAGTTGACATCACGAGTTGTTCTCAACCTATTTAGCTGAGACTAATCCCCATTCGGCTGTCAAATCACGAGGTACTTCCAATTTCTAACCTTTTGATTTTACCACGGCACATAATTCATGTTTTGGGATTCGAAATGTGTCAAAAACCTTTTCCTCTTTTCATTATTAATTTTCTCGAATTCCCTCGTTTCATCAGTTGTCCTGCAATTTATGCTTATGCTGTTGTTTTTCCATTTAGGATGATTCAGGGTATAGTAAATGATTCTTCTGTCTCTATGGTGTCCGTGTCCGATGAAGAGACAATCATTGACGGTGAATTAAAAACATTTGTTGCAATGTCTATCCCGTCACACCACAAGTTGACGTCTGCTTTTCAATTTTTCATAAGGAAAAAAAGGAGGTAATTGGTATATAAACAAAATAATCTACTCCTCCCTTAAATCGCACCATTGACCCCCGGATATGCATACATATCTCGACCATCATGCCAGATCGAGTTTACAGGAGGATGGCTAAACCATGTCTCACATGCATTATTAGTTCAATTTCTTTTAACCTTCAAAAGAATAGAATCACTTTTAGCATGAACATCTGCAATGGAGAATGTGTATTCGATTTTTGACCGGGGTGGTCTTCTTCTTTTCAAATATCGACTGCCTGGTACAACGCGTTATAAGTAGAACCCTTCAGATACCCGACCGTTGAGATTGACCTTGGGCTGCAACAATTACGAATAAAATGGAGCCGACCACATACATAAGATAAGGCGACAAAATGCAGTCATTATCAGCCACGGGAGCCCTACACACAATGTTTTTTTTTTTGGCATAATATAGCCACTATGTACCTTCTCTATATTAATTATTAAACCTTTCTCTTTCTTTTCTCTATTAAATTAGCATTAAAACAGAAGGGAATCTATGCTGTTGGAGGTCGTGTTAATCAATTAATTTAATTATTGTGCTAATATTATTCTTTGTAACATGGGTTGGACCTTTTTGAAAAGAACAAAGGAACATGTTAGTATCATTTGATTTGAATATATGTTTACTCATTTGGCACTTTCCGAGTTGGCTTCATAGTGTGGAGCAAAATTTTCAAAAGCTGGATTTAGATGGGTTTTTTCCAATGATGTTGATGAGTTATGAGCTTCTTGGAATTCCATAAAAAACGCACAGCTCTCTCGATTCGATTATAATCGCACGCCACGAATCCTAAGTTGTTGTCTCACACGAAAAGTGAAATTTTATTTTCGAATTTTTTTTTAATACCATATGGAATCGAATTCAAAATCTGACATATTTATCTTTAACTGTTACGGTCACATATTTAATATTTATTGTAGGTTAAGAGAGCCAAACTATTTGTAAGGGTAGGGTTCTATATATCACCAAAGATTCGTGATTTCGTGGAACTCGTGATAGGAATTTCAAAAGTCTTCACCTAGGAGGAAGAAAATTTTCAACCATACTCTAGAATTTGGGGAAATTTATGTACATTGATGTGAAAATTGAAATTATTTAGGTAAACTAGTTGCTCGTTTATGGTGGTGTTTCTGGAAGCTTCCTTGACCCCTTCCTCAAATTAAGTTTGAAATTCGAAGAAAGATTTCATACTTACTGTTATTTTTTTTTAATTAAAGAAAACCTTACTATTTCATTTTAATAATTTCCAAGTTATAATTAACAAATGACACGTTTTTGAAGTTTAACCACAATATATTCAAGTCAAATTATATGAGAAATAAAATAATGTGGGACTCCGACATAATTGCAAATTATTTTCATGACTATCATGTCCATACCCATAATTAAAGGAAAAATAATATAAATCAATCAATCAAATAATATATGTAAAAAAAATACCTATACTATTACATGCATGAAAGTCAATTATTTGTTAACTTACATCTTTTTCCTGGAAATAGTAGTTAAAAAGGATGCCTTGATTGTGCTTATCTTCTAACAGTTTAACTAGCCAAAGTACCATCGCTTTTCTAGCCATGTTCAACAGATCTAATAATTAATAAAGCTAGTTTAGATTATATTTATTAACTGAGATTAATTAAATCTTTTATTTGATTTACTCTTTGACCTACATCATGTATATATTTAATTTTATTCTATGTTTATCTAATAGCTGCTACTTAATATTTAATTTTCTGAAGTTATATAAAATATATATCGGTACTATATCTCTAGCTGTAACATATACTATATTTATATTAATGAGTGATATATATATATAAAGGACAATAATACTATAAAACGTTAAATCCCAAGTGGATAAGTTTTGATTCTTAGAAAAAAAATGTATTTAATATATTAATTAATAAAATAAGTTAGTTGCAATTGGTAATTATATCCAGATAAGATTCCAAGAGCATAAAAATAATAGGGATGCGCTCATGAGGTAATGATTAGTTTCATGTCAAGTAAAATTATCCGAGGTTTCGACAATTCCCAAACATTTCATAATCAAGGTAGAAAAGACATTGAATATAGAGTTTTTAGAAGAAAGTGATTATATATTATTAATGAGTGGATTAATTATATAACTATATCTCTTCAAATAGTCCTTCCTTGTAACTAATTTTGCTTTGTATTGGAGTATATTAATATTATTTTGCTGTTGGGAACTTTCGTAACTTGTAGTATTTTAACAAAAGGATGGTTTGATTAGGCTGGGACGAAGAGAATAAAATATTTTTTTTTTGCCTAAAATAAACAATTCTAACAAATCCTCAGATCACTAATTTCGCATATTAAAAAGGCGAGATCCAAGTGAGGTAAAGATACCCGGGCAATGCATAAGGAAAGACCACAACTGTCCGATTTTTTGAGTTCACCTTAACGTTAAATATAAAAATGGGTATACAAAAATAAATTAGCTTACAAGTGACACTCTGAGTACTGAAGTAAAACTAACACGATATATAATTTATTAAATATTTGTTTAACGATTTCAGGAACTTCTTTTGTAGGTAGAATAGAATCAAAAGCAATTACTAGAAGATAAAACGATTGCTGAATCGTTTTCAATTTTTTCTCCGGAAATAATAAATTTAAAAAAATGGAATTTGCATTTCAACCAATTTATGGTAGCAATGATATATATATGCCCTCAGCATTATTATTCTATTAAATTGATAATTAGCTAGTGGGGGAACCTCGGATACGAGGGGTTTTTTAATTAGTAATTAGTGAGAGTTAATTATTGATTTGGTGTCCGAAGATGAAATTTGATTGGCCGACTAAGACGTTGTCACCCAGATTATGCAAAGATTTGTGTTGATATTCTATTGGTGGAAGACGACAAATTAGCTCATGTTTTTAAGACTCCATGGGCGAGCACTTGCTTGGAAAGAATCACGAAGAGTTTAGTGCTCACAATAATTAATCCAAGCTGGCCAATGAAGACCAACTTTAACCCTTACACATAAAAATATTATTATATGATTATGGTGTGATCGTCATTATCGCCACAACTTGACCCAGTACAGTCGTCGCTCGCTTTTATTGTCATTTCAAAGACAAAATATATGTCTCTATCTACACGTATAATCTTTTAAACAGTCAAATTTTTAAACTAATGTGATTTTTTTCAAATGAAAAGTCGTCATTTACTGTAATTAAATAATTAAATAATCAACCAATATAAACAATATAGAGATCATACGCACATAGATCTTATAGTTAACATAGAACCCTTTTTTTAACCTAAATTCTCGATTATTAGATTGTCGAGGATGCTTAATTTGCTTCTCCTACTAATCTATGATGAAAGGAAATTGCGTCTAATAAAAAAAATAACTAAGGGAAAATATAGATATTGTGTAGGAAAAAGTTGAGTGCGTGTGTTTCTACATAGGACGCCGCACGAGAGATGAGATGGGAGTTTTGACGTTTGATTTTGATGTGGAGGGGGACAAATTGTTGGGGGGATCTGAGAAAAGTGTTTTGGTTTTGTACTTTGGTGGATCCTCCAACTAAACCATATAGTTTTATTTCACCAGACGTAATCGCATGTAATATATATTGTCACATACTTCACCATATGTAACTTGTCCATATCACGAGTTTTAGAATCATTCATTAATCACTACGCATTATCTGCTCTAATTTATCAGCTATCAGTTAACAACTTGCAGCAGTAACGATTTCAAGATATCAATTGGCAGAATGTTTCTTAAATTACTCCTACGACTGAAGGCAGTAAGACCAAGTTCATGTTCGTGTATTGGGACAAGAGACGGTAAGCAACTTAGGTGATTTGATTCGGGTGATTCGATATTTATTCTCTTTAAATATATTGTCTCGAATTTTAATATTATAAATGGAGAAATCTACTATTGAAAGAACGTTATCTGTTAATTAAGCGATCCCACTCAAATCTGATTTAATTATTTAAGTCATTAGAGTTAAAAATTAATTTAAAAAGGAAAATAAATTGGTATGGATGGGGAAAAACTCCCGAAAATTAAGGGAGATGGTGGGGCTGCAGAGGACAATTCCCAAGGTGGGGAGAGAAGTGGCGACAGCTGCCTCGTGGCCGACAGCTATACGGTGCCCTCATAAAAAGACCCCTCAACACGGCCTCTACTTACTCAGTGTAATGCTGTGCTGTGCTGTGTGCGCTTTGACTTTTTTTTTTTTTTTCTAATTCGGAATATTCGGATTTCGCTCGATTAATTTTCGAGGTTCGGTGAATTCCTGACGGTGCACTGAGCGAATAATTATGCCAAAGGCATTTTGGTGACTTTAAAGGAATTCGAACCTGAATCTCGATGTAAATTTAAGTGCACATTAATTATTAGATCAAACCCTTTGAGTTGCGTGCGCTTTGACTTGGAGACCGCACGTGAATGTCCCCTCCCCTGCCCTTAGCTCCATCTCCTTTCCCTTCCCAATACCTTTCACCTCATTTTATGGTAAGAAAGGGAAAGGATAGGAAGCCCTTGTTACATGTGTAAACGGCTATATCATGCAATGTAAAATATATCATAAGTCCATAACAACATTTCGATACTTAACATACGATTTACTTGTATACCTAAACGAATAATGTCTTTGAGTACTCAATTGAATAGTCCGGCATAGCGCGGCTTTCGAAACTATGTGTGCTAGTCTCCTAGTTCTTCAGAAGAAACACATCACGACCATCATAATTTGATTCTTGATATAGTTGGAGAAGTCTTGTCTTGATTAGTATTCTTATCTCGTTGTCAATCGCACAGCATTCAAGGAAACGGTTCCCTATGGTATGGGATATCAAGGATGACTCTCAATCATCCATCAAGCAGGATTTGCAATCAAGATAATTGAAACAGTTCTTGATCTTAGGAATTAGATTGATTCTCATTGATGTTGTTATCCTTTCTTGTATCTAGTTTCCTAATTGTATCAGTTTTCCTGTATTAGATTGCTCTACAACTCTTAGGCCTTGACTTTATTCTCAATATATTTATACTAGCTTTTTTTTTTACCGTGCGATGTGCGGGTTAACCTATTGGTTAGAGGGATTATTTTTAGATCGATTTTATAAGTAGATTTTTCTTCTATTATTTCAATAGTGTTCAATATTTGAACATGCTTATTGCACATCAATAAATTTTTATTTTAATAACTAATTATGTCGAAAAACTTTTTTATGGATACATTATTTTAAGAAATTGTATCTTTCTCTAAATAAATTTTGAGATTACGTTTTTTAATATGCTTATATAATAAAGTTATTAAGTATTTATTAATTTATATGCATTTATTAATTCAATACTAATTGTATATATATTTACGATTGTTTATTTAAACATTTACCTTTACGATCTTATACTACATATGAAATTATCTTTCTAAATTTATTTATTATGAGGATACAACTTTATATATATAAATATACGAGCCATTGAAGCGAATAACTCAGAGCTGATTTAATGGCTCCCGTCCCTTAACGGATGGTAGCAACAAGAATCTAAAGTGCCATCGTGACATCTAATTAGGCAAATTTAGCTCCAGCGTTCATATAAATCATGACATTGGATCAGACAACATTGCTAGGTAGAAAAGTGATTGAAGTGCCACAGAGATGAGAACCAGCAACAACAAAGTTGAAGAACATATACCCCCCAATTTAAAAAATCTCGTACCTAAATTACACTGGACATGACTTATTTAGTTTAATTAATTTGCATTCTTCGTTTCTCAAGTGTCATTTTCTTTCTTTCTTTCTTTCTTTTGAGTACATTATCGCGAGGATAACCCCAACCGCTGGATTAGCACGCAGAAGACCCCGAAATTCTCAAACAAGTGACCAATTTTCTATGGCCAAAGATTTATTAATTTTAGTGGGGCTTCCTTTCCTTTTTTTCTCCCTAACTTTTTTGAACACATGAATTAGATAGAGACTTGAATATTACTATGCCCCAGTATGAAATTTTCTAGCACATTAAGAACGAGAAAGGTTAGGTGTTCAGGGTTTGATCACATAATCGATTTGGTTTTATGACTGATCTATTTATTAACACGTTTGCATGGCTCGTTTGTCATTTATACACGGAAGTGAATTGCCATATATGGATTTCTCAATAATGCATATCGAAATTTTGGAGAGTTTAGCATTTTCTTTCATTATTAGAGATTTGCTTCGAAGGGTAGTCTATGCAATTCCTCTAATGCTACTCATATGCTTATCCAAAAATGCATATAATTAAACGAGGGTGTAGTAAAGTGGCGCGAGTTATCTCCTGGTAATCAAAAAGTTCTAGATTTAATACTCGTGATGTGACCATTTTTAACCATTTATTAGCTATGATCCATGCGTCTCCTATGTAGCCGGAAAAAATACATGCATATAAATATATTGATATTGATATTGATTATGTGTATATATGAGTGGCACACAAGCTTTTGACAATAAAGACGGTGCGAATTTAATCATAAAAATATTATGTACGAGCAACTGTTATTTTCACTACTTACTTAAGAAAGCTAATAAATTGATAAATCCTAATTTCTTATATTCATGATGACTTTTCTACTTAAAATTAATTTTATATATGTAAAGTTGCATCAATGGTCTAATGGCTCTGAACACGTGGTGGGACGTACAAAAAATTAATTGAGGGCTCTAACAGTAAAATAGAAGGGTATGTATTCTATTTTACTTATCAACCTTGGACTAGCTATAATTATTAATTAATTAACAAAGAATCCGCATGGAGAGCAGGAAAAAAATGATATCTTTTGGACAAATAATTTATTATTACTCAGTATATCAACAGGGAATGCCACATGATTTTAATTAATTTTTTGTTTTATAAGGAATTTGTGTTATTCTGTTATATATTTAAGTTTCATCCCGACGTAACAAATTTGTTCCAATTGCACCATCTTGATATATCAAGTATTGAATTTTAAATTTCCACCTAATTTATCCACCAAAAAAAAATTTCCACCTGAATTTTAGTGGGTGAGAAAATGCTTTTCCCCGTCCTTTCATCACTATTTTGTTGACTAGAATAATGAACTTCTACTCATATATTTCTTAGAAATCTAAGCACTAAAATATATTTTTCCATGAAGTTAAGAGATGACTTATAACATGTTCGTTAAACTAATTTGCATTTAGATATCAGCTTCATCTTGTCATGGGTGCTTCCAATGGACTTCTCTATAGTGTTGCGGATAAATTTTGTTCACGTGAAATTTGCCAATTGTATTACACATTATATTAAAGAAAAATGGTCTATTACTGCTTCCATTTTTGCTGTTGGTTTGGTTTAGTAGTGCCAATACAAAATGTTGGCCTTACTAATTCCTTGTAACTAATGGCAAGCAACCTGTGACTTTCTATACATTCATTCAATATAAGAATTATCCTTTAGCAGGGTCATAGACGTGGCTGCTAACGATATCAAATTTCAAGAAAACCTTTTCTCAAGTAATACTACAACGCATAATCCACATTGAAAAGAAAGGAAAATGTGTTGATATTTGGTGAAGATAAAATTCATCTTATATAGCTATTAGCGAAATTATATATGCATGGGATTTTCTTTTGGTCGGAATTACATAAGATTTTTTATTAGAGCTTTCATCATGAATTACTTATGTGCATTAAAGTATTTTTTTATTACATAAAATACATTTCTTAACAAAGTGGATACATGCAAATTATAAGATATACCTTTATGAAGCAAAGCGCCATCTCAAAAATATTTGATAATTCAAAAAACATTTAGTCGCATTTCGGTTTTCCCTTTGAAATATCCATAGGAAACATATATGGTTCCGTCTTATCTTTCTAGAAGAGTTTATTAAACAACTGGGTTCTGATAATTCGGTATCTATTTGGCTTAAGTAAAATATCACATTCGAGTCTTGTGAATAAAGAAAATTCGTGATTGAGAGAATATGCTACTGAATAAATGGCCTTAATTCGAATCTGAATTAGTTAAGATTTATTAGATCTCTAAATACCCGATGGTGCACATTGCAAATGAGCCTAGCTATTAGTGGCTGCTTGTGTATATATGTATATATAGATTATATGCATGCTTATTGTTTTGCAAAAGACACGAAATTATTCATCCCTTAAGACCAAGAATGGGTCAGCTTTATAGCTAGGCTACATATACATATACAAAACATATACATACATGCATATATATATATATATATATATATATATAGATAGACTTTGTTGCTAGTGAAAGGTTAATTGTATATATGGTAAGCTGGGTCAAGCGACTAAAATTAAATGGACGGCCAAAGGGAAGAAGAAGACGACAGTGTAGGCCCCACGTCACCGCGCCACCTTCTCCAACTTACGTTTTCTTGCCTTGCCCACTCCTTCGATCAAACCAAAAAGAAAGAAAAAATTGCCCACTCTCTCCCTCTCTTCATTTTCCTTTTAGATTTTTGTATCTTTCTTTTTTCTTTTTTCTTTTTTTTTTCCAAATTCAGAATGAAAGGTTCTTATGGTAATTACAAAATATATCATTTGAACTGGGCTAATTTGATTGCTAGTACCACTATAATATAATTGACTTTCAGTTGCGTATAAAAAGTATTATGTATTACGGGTATACCACGTGATACTGTTACTAGACACCCAAAAAAATCTATTTTTGTCAATAATAGATTTTTCATATACAATACTTTCTCTCACAGTGGAGGCAAATAGAAATTATGTCTCTTAAACTACTTTTAGAGACATAAAATGATGTATAGAGGCTAAATTTTGGCACTGAAGACCTTTACTAATCCGAACATTACCAGCAGATGAATTATTATTATTATTATTATTATTATGAGGGAGGCTCGTCAATCTAGTATAATGAAAAAAAATTAATAGTTAACAAAGGGGCATGGTAAATCCCAATGAGTATCGAACATTTGACCTCTTGATTATCGCGAGACCTTAGGCTACTAAGCTGCACCCTCTTTCAGTGTATATGCATTAAGATTTATTGTGTTCAAATACAATAAAGGCATAAAAGCGCCCATATAAAAGCTGAATAGTTGAGAAAGGGCTTGCAATTGCAACATCCAATTATATGAGCTTAAACTAATTAATTATCATATGATTGATAAGTGTACATGATAGGCGTATATATTATTTAACCTATTAATATATAATATAGAGATCTGAAGCGTCAGAATCAATAGTTACTATTTCAAGAATGCTAATAAAAATGATCATTCTTTTATCGGATTATATGTATGAGGAGATAGGGGGAAAAGCCCATCTTATATATGTGAGAGGGAAAAATCTCTTTTTGGATCGAAAGACAATTTCTAGTCAATAGAATTTTTTAAAAAAAACCTGAAAATATATTAGTTTTATTATTATAATGATTATTTCTCGCCCGCAAGTCCCTCAAACAATCATATCTAACATGTAGCAACTAAATATTAAAAAGCAAACATTATTATTATCATATCAGGAAATTATTATTATTATCATATCAGGAAATTATTATTATTAAACAAAGGATGGAAATACAGATGAAATGATTCTCACAACGAGTTTCAACTACTTAAACAAAATTGGGTCAACTTTTCTCTTAAACCATGGTTGGTTGGTTTCCCTCTCAAGGTCCAAAACCACCCCCCCTTAATTAAAATAATTTGAGTCATCTAACCCCATCCACACAAAGATTATATTGATTCAATACTCTAGGGTTTATTTACTCTAACCCCCATTATTCTATTCCTATATATACATACAAACCACTTTGATGATATAATTATCAGAATTAAAATATTTCTATATTACGTCCGTGCGAATATAATGTTATCGCTACGCATACCTCTTTGCACGCGCTAGCTAGGACATAATATTGCAGATCACAATTTCCTAAAGAATTAATTCTCTTTATTTCTTATATTATCAAAAAATGAAAAATCGGCTCCACCCTAGTAAGAAAAGTGACTCCATTGTTACAGTCTTGTTAACAATGAGATATAAAAATTATGCTTATGTATCTCTTGTGTACTTTAGTTCAAAAACTCTACACTCGTATCGTTTTTCAGCATCCATATTGTTTTTTCTCAGATTTAATGAACTCAACAGATTTCCATGAAATTCATACATAAAAAAAGAACATAAAAAAAAAAGTTCAATATGGATTTCTAGGAGATACATGATACGTAAATTTGATTTATATCATGACCCGACTGAGAGTATGTTTGATTTTATTCATGATTTCGCATTAGTAGTCAATAGTTTTTTTTTTTCCTTCACGCGCACCAAATGAGAGTCAGCCTCTCCAATGTATGTATGCACATTTTTCTTTTTATAATAATGTGGTCTTCAAAATAATACAAAGGCATCCATCCAACTTGAATATATTCATTTATTTTATCTTGTCAATATACCTTTTTTTTTTGGTAGATTATTATGTCAATATACTTAAAACTTTCGGGTTTGGAAGACACAAGGGGACCGAGCTCTCCCTCCCCCCCTCTCTCTCTCTCTCTCTGCCTTCATCTTCTCTTCTCTCTTCCCTTCATCTGCACTCTTTCCCCTCCGTGGTTCAAGTTGTTATATAATCACTCTCATAAAATACATACATATATATATATATATATATATTTTATATCTCTCCATATAATATATGACCTTTTGTTCATAACCCTGATCTCTTTCTCTATTGTATTGGGATTAATATCTTCAAGAGGAGCTGAGCTGAGCTCTCATTCCTATCTTTACTCTTTTTTTCTTTACAAAAATTCATCTCTCTCCACTTCTCTCTTGTGTTTGCAATAAACAAAACCCAAGAAACAGTTTCATCACTTCCTTTTCATAAATATTTCTTTGTTTATTTCTTAGTAATTATAATAATTTTTCCATCTCTCTGTTTCCTGTTTTCTCCATCCTTTAATTTGATGTGCTGGACATGGCCGGTCTAGATTTAGGAACGGCTGCTCGTTTCCTCCACAACCCGCTCCACCGGCCCGATTTGCACCTCCCCAGACAGTCGGAGCCCGACGATGAAGACAACCGCTTCTCCAGCGATGGTACTGGCCATCATCAGGGCCTTGATCTTGGTCCAGCAGGGGCGGCCAACGGCGCCCAGCCAGGGCATGGAGACCTCGTGGCCCGCCGTCCGAGGGGTCGGCCACCGGGCTCCAAGAACAAGCCAAAGCCGCCTGTGATTATCACCAGGGAAAGCGCCAACAGCCTTCGCGCCCACATCCTCGAGGTCGGCAATGGGTGCGATGTGTTTGAGTCGGTGGCCACTTATGCCCGGCGACGCCAGCGGGGGATCTGTGTCCTCAGCGGCAGTGGTATTGTCACCAACGTCAGCCTCAGCCAGCCTGCAGCAGCCGGGCAGACAGTGGTGACCCTCCACGGTCGGTTCGAGATCCTGTCCCTAACGGGGTCTTTCCTCCCACCGCCCGCCCCGCCCGGGGCCACCAGCCTCACGATATTCCTGGCAGGGGGCCAGGGGCAGGTGGTGGGCGGGAACGTGGTCGGGGAGCTCATCGCCGCAGGCCCTGTGATCGTGATCGCCTCATCCTTCACAAACGTCGCCTACGAGAGGTTACCCTTGGACGAGGAGGACCAACAGTTGCAAATACAGCCGCCCGCGTCTCAGGCTCCAGGCAGTGGCGGCAGCCCTTTCCCGGATCCGTCCTCAGGGCTTCCCTTCTTCAACTTGCCACTCAACAACATGGCGGGGAACAATGTCCAGTTGCCGGTTGATGGATACTCCACCGGTCGTCCTCCTTTCTGAGAATAATCAAGTGATGATGAACAAATAATCTGAATGATGACCACTTCGAGTACTTTTGCTGTGACTTGTGCTATATATGTCTCGTGTGGAAAAATTCCCCTTAGCTTAAAAAGGACCGATAGCGTACGCGAGGGGAGTTCATTAACAACAGCTCCAAACGATGAAAAGGTCAGCGAATTCATCGATAGATTGTGTTGGAAACATATGGTTTATGTTTGTTAAATGTTTGTCTCACGTCTCTGTTGATTTGTTTCAAATTCTCCTGTTTGATTAATTTCCCTTACCACATCCAACTTCCTCTATATGTCTGTAGCCTTCTTGGGGTTCTTTTTGTGATCAATAGCAGCCAGTGTAGTCTCTTCTCTTCTTGTTGACTTGACAGAAGTTAACAATTTAACTTCTTCTTTGTTTCCTAAATTCTTGAGCAATGGTGTGTGAGTTAGGTGTTTGAGACTCATCAAGTGTGTCTTTACCTTATAATATATACATATAATAAATATAAAAATTGATGATAGATAGGTTATATATATATGTATATTATGACATACATGTTAGCACCCTTGTTTTTCTTTGTCAATTTCTCAATTCACTAGGAGCTAGGTTTTACATTTTCAACAACTGTGTTGTCTTGAAGTGAATTGATTAAGACGTATATGTGTATTAGTTAGTAACATGGGATTGTGTTGAATCTGCATTGTTATCAGGAAACAATAAATATAACAGTCACATTATTCAAAACCCAATAGATAGTATATTTCTGTCCTGAAGAGAAAATTATATCTTATTCCAATGAATATAGCTTTGGTTCACATTACCTACTTAATTAGTAGTTCAATTTTTCCAAATGTAGGAATACGCAAATTGTTGTTGGAGGGAATTAAAATAATTTAAGCTTTTATATGCTCAGTTTCAAGTATCTTTATGATATTTCTGATATATAAAAGTGAGGTTTTAAGTGTTTAATGATAGGACGAACACTAACAGGTTGAAGTTGAGGTAGATGTTGTCATTCACCTTGGTGATAACTCTAATTTTGCTATTTTTGAAATATTGCTGACTGTCGAGTCAAGATATATGCATTTGAGCCATTAGGATCTACACTAAGATAATTTCCTGACAAATTGTTGGTACATTTTCCATCTTTAATGTTAGCTAATGATCACATATGACATGTTTTATACCTGTTTCAGTAAGTGTGCAGACATGCAAAGCTAAAAAGTGAATATTAAGAAGTTAGAATTACTTACTGATCTCTTCATCATGGATTCTTTGAAAGCTTCTGTTATTGAAATATGGTCCATTCTCCTTTCTTGATGCGCATATCTGATTCATAAGTTTACATTAATTACTCGTCTGTTTTATTTATATATCTTTCTTTGTTGACATGATAAATGACATATTAGAACTCAATCTTGCCAATCTCCCCACCCTTCTACCCTTCTATAATGTGAATCATCCCATTTTGTTTATAGAAAATGTATATCGTCTCTTAGAACACAGACTGTCTATAAATACAATTCAAACTAGGTTAGGTTAGTTTAGGGTTAGAATCATAAATTTCGGGTGTCTGGATAATGACTTGCAATATTCAGCACCCAATATATATATTCACACACACACACACAATGATGAACTTTAGCCATAATCTTATTTATATGCATAGTCTAAGATCTGCTACTACTTTGAACTAAATAAATGTATATATATGATTCAATCAACATTAAAAATTTTAGTTTAGATAGGATTTGTAATTCTCATATCTCCACAATATCCCCACAAGACAAGATTAACCCATTTTCTTTAGATCCTTAATCTTATCAAAACGAGATTATTTAGCTAGCTAGGGCTAGATTCATTGTTCATCAATATCCCTCTCATTTCCTAAAGAGTTAGTCTATCACCAAAGTTTTTCAGAAGCTACCTGGCTATAAAGTTGTGGGACTGATTAGTATTAAATTAGTTAGTATTATGAAATGGTGGAGTGTGTCATGCAATGAACTTTATTCTCCACTTGCCATATACATATATATACACGCATATATGATCTGGTATATTACTCTCTACAATGGCTTTATCATATGCTCGATCGGCTGATCGCATGGAATACGAACATTGCATAATGATGGAAGAAGAACCCTAATTATGATAGTGGTGCTTGTATCATAAGAATTGCATTTGATTCCTTCTTTAAAGCCAATTTGGCTTTGTTTATATATGAAATGCGCCAAATGAAATTAAGTCCTTTTAGTGATGGATGTTCCCCATGAAAAGCAAAGACACCTCAATCAACACATGAATTTAAATAACCATTCACATGATTGAAAAATTATTAGTCTACAAATATATTTGTGGAGTTGATTCTGATGAGTAACTAATTGTTGTAAGATCATTCTAAATGAAAATTCTGGTGGCACAATTCCTAGCAAGGAATTTGTGCATTTGTGCTGGAAAAAGAAAATTTCAATCAATTAATAGATCGATCAAACAGCAGTTACAGACTCACAACACTTCGACATATGGATTTTGTCGCGATATAGTAGATCTGAACATGAGTCATTTCAATAAATATCAGGTTACATATCACATGAGCTTATAAATCAGTGATAAAACTTCAGTATATGGGAATCTCATTAGAGAGGAGATTACGTTGAAGCGTGGCGAACATGGTACAGGTATTTTATTCATTATGATGAGACTCCCATATTTGATATCAACATTTTCATTTGATATCGATAGATTGGTTTTCAAAATCAATCAATCAGAAATTCATCAAACAGAATTTGCTCTAGGAATAGCAGAAGGTCAGCTGTTCTTGCTCATTAGAACATCAGTAAGACCACAGAATATCAATGAATTAGATATGTATAGATTTATATATATATGCATATATATATATATATATAAGTTTAACCCCACCCCCATGAATAAATTAATGTAAGCGCAGCTCTGCTTTGGAATATTTCTCACAATTAGAATAAAAAAACCTTGCATTGGCAATTGGCATTATAGTTAAGAACCTGACGTGCCTCGTACCAAAACTTTCGTTTCATTAATTTATCCGAAGAACATTAGTTGAATAACCATATATTATGCACCCGTTGAGAAATATTATAATATATTGCCCTTTATTATAAATTTGTAAAGGTATTCAAGACCTAACCAAATCCATTAATTATTATTAACCAAATATTCAAAGTGCTTTTAAGATTCTTCATTAATGGTTCGTCATGGAGATAATGATGATCAAGGCAACAACGATGATGTAACAGACTGCAAGAGCTACCTTTTGAATTGTCTTTATACATAAATACAATCCCAAAAGGCAGTTGAACTTTAAACACAATAAAAAAATTTATTAAAAAGGAGATCCAAAGTTTAGTACATAGTAAAAGAAAAATTATAAACAACTAATAAAAAGGCATGGGTAGTCCTATTAGGTATCGAATCTACGATCTCTATGTTAACAGGCATGAGCATGCATCACTGCGTTACGCCCTCTTTCGATAAATACAATAGATTTTTTCGGTGAACAAAATTGTAAAAGACATAAATTACTCTCGCAATTTTGTATATTAAACATTTAAGGTTACTTTTCTTCTCAACAAATGTACTTCTTGAAATTCAAATTTATATTGTCCTCCTTACATGTTTGATGTTGTTGCCACTCAACTAAAAACTTATTGATTTTTTTTCTACTACCGTCAAATAATAATAGATATAGTGCTCAAGTAAGAATTTATATTTTATGCTCATCCATTAATCTTTTTTGCTGGATATGCTCATCCATTAATCAATTTCATCATTTTGAATTTTGAAACCCTGGTCCACTTAATAATTGTCCGTGAAACTTCTTAACATTTCATGACATACCGAAAGAAAATTAATCAAAAGCCGATCTCCATGGAAGAACAAATTCTATCGAGAGAGAGGGGACTGTGTTAAGGTATAGAATGGAAGAGAGGAGAGGTGTTAGTATAAACTATCCCAATGATGTGCATAATCGATAGTCGACATTCGAAAGCAGCGTCAACATAATCCGATGAACTCTATTCAATTTCTTTTTTTTGGGTAATAAATTTATTGAATTTTATTGATTGGAAATGAGAGAGATACTAAAAAGAAGTTTTATTTCGCATTATTTCAAATCATTGTATTAGGTCAATCAAAATCAAGAGGACTTATGTTCAATCCTCTTTATGTGAGAAGTATATTTTGATAAGCATAAACTCTCTATATATATACATATACAAATCTTATCAAATTATTAGTCATTCCTTTTCTTTTCTTTTTTGGTGGTCAATTTATGTATAATGAATGATCTTATAAAATAGACATGCATTTATAGGGTTAGTTTTCTAATTACATATGCCCTTAGAGCATAGCATAAGATATAATATCCATGAATATATCTATCAATTTTAAAATAAAAACATATTATTACGTTTAATTGGTTTATAAGAAAAGAAACACTGATGAGTCATAAGCATATACATATTTAGTCATAATTAATATAGCCATTTGCTACAACTTTAGGGGATTATGCACTTTATTAATCATTCAGGCTTTTCATCTAGTCGATCGTTCCTAGATTTAGTTCACTAATAAGGACAAGCGGCCTCACTGAGGGGAAATAGAGATAATATGAACACATTATATATAATTTGCTTAACGTATGGTGAACTATTTGGTGCTATATATGCTTGAAATTAAGGTTAACGTACTTATAGATAGATAAGAACGAGTATGGCAAGTCTAAGAGAGTATTGCTACATGATATATGATCTCATATATGTCTTACAAATTTTTCCCCGTGACAGGGATATCATGATCCAAATTTTAAGATCACCAAGAAATGCTGTTGAGAGAATTAAAAGGCATCCGATAAACTTACAAATTACAATATTTGATTTTCCTACTGATCCTTTGTTCGGATCGAAGGGAAATGGAGGGAAAGAAAAGGTGAGGGAGAGGAACTTGTATGAAAATTTTGAAAAATTCTATACCGAATCTTCATCATCTTCCTTTCCTTTCCCTTCATTTCCCTCTATAATAGATGGGCCCAGTTCGGACGACCCACAGCAATGGGCCCTATGAGCCCGGAAGACCTTGAGAGACTAATGGGCTGAGGATGGGCCCCTTAGTAGGCAGGGCCCACGATGTAATCTCGCAAATGAGCCTAACTCGTCCCGAATGTGCGGTATTCCAGGAGTCGCAGAAGGGTCGTGCGGTTGCAAACTCTCTTGGGCTCGCGGAGGGCGGCGTGCAACCATAGTGCAGCGCACTCGATCGGGGATAGAGGTCGTGCAAAATAGGGCTCGGCCTATTGGACCAGCGTACGTCGTGGTGAAATTGGGCGCTGCCAAAATCGCGTCTCCATCATGCTGACGATGATTCACGATAGATCAAAATCCTGCAATAAGCTAACAAAAGATCTCCTTGCTATCACACCACCGGACCCGGTAACTCTAAGCAGTCGACAGAGTTCATTTCCATTCGGTTTTCTGCCGACCATGGTACATCTCGAATGGAAACTAATTTCTCCCGTGATCCCATATTTAGTATTCCATTTTCACAGATGATTTGTGGAATTACGATGTTATTAAGTATAATATAGACTTCATCATTCGTATACTTTACAATTCGTATACCGAAGTTCACCATGTGTCGTATACATGTTAATTCTGTTACTATCGAAGAAAAAAGACATGTAATCATCAATCGAACTTATTTGCCATTAATTTTCTATCTCCAAGTAATTAACAAACTAATAATCTTGAGCGTAGAAGTCCATGATCTCCTCGACGTTGAGCTGCGAAAGAGAATGTGAATCGTTCCGCATCAGCCACAGCATGTGCTCGAAGAGGATCGAGTCCACGTCGACGAAGATGACCTCCCTCTTCCTCTTCTCACGCTGCTTCTCCTTCTTCTTGCTTCGGTCTGGCGCCGCCTCAGTGGTATCAATGAGGACCCGAAAAGGGTCCTCGTCTAACACGAAAGGGTCCACCAGGAACTGCCTCTTCTCCTTCCCGACCACCACCTTGACGGGACGCGCGATCTCCGGTCCTTGCAGGAGAGTCCCTTCTTCATCATCGTCATCGGACGGCGGTCGGTAACTCATGAGCCTGGAGTTGCTCGAGCTCCGCCTTCTCAGAATCGAGACGGCAGGCGAGACCAGGCAATCCATGGATTGAGAGGATTGTTTGAGGAGCGGATCGGCCTTGAGAGAGCGAGAGAGTTAAGAGAGGATTGGAATTTGGAAGCAAATGCCAAGGGAGGAAGGGATAACTTTTTCCGTGCACTTATAGCAGAGACAGAGAGAGAGAGAGAGAGAGAGAGAGAGAGAGAGAGGAATTTGAGGAAAGAGCCGTTGGGAGGGTTTGATAGGAATCTCTCCTCTTATATCATTATATAAGACAAGACTGCCGAGCTTGATTGAGATGGAAAGACGCGGTCCATTGAGTGCTAATATATTAATATTTAATACAAATATTTGTATTTATACAGTAAATTTCGTGAAATATTCATAATCAGCGAATTTTGAGAGTACTTGTTAAGGCTAAAGGGGCATAAGAATACGTTTACATCCATTAAAACCAAAACAATTTGGAAGGATTTACATGACTCCCCGTCGAGTGAATCACCCCACGTTGGTAGGTACTTGACCCAGCACCTGCCTGATCCTCACAGTGTAGAACGAACCGTTTTTTTCTCGTTAGGTTTGCAATACAGATTTTCGGGTTTGTCTCCATTAATGTAGTTTGGGTCTAATTAAATTGAAATGGGATTGAACTTTGGTAGTTGCGATTTTAACTGCATTTTTCTCGGAAAAGAACCGTCACAATGTAAATTCAAATAAACACGCAATTATTGATAGAGACCAAACATAATGAAAACATGGAACAAATGATGCCAGATACCTAACAACTAATACGAAGTTTCCACCCATCAAACAAACATTTGGCCATTCGGTGGTCAACTGTACATCACGAGGACTCAAGTCACGCGGTTACAATTGACATCCACCCCAATTTTTTGGGTCGTGCGATGTGAGTTCCGACTCACTCTTTTGCAATTAACATCCGAATGTGTAATAATACATAAATAATCTTCTCAATGCGATTGGACTATATATCTTGAAGATAAACCCACCTACTGGTTACAAGAGTCCTAACAGCAGATGCAAAAATCCACCAAATCGATGACAGCAAGTGCGAAACTGAAAGAACCCAAAGAATAAAAAGTACGTCGAGCATCCGATTTTGAAGCATGGACCAGCCTTTACAACACCAATTAACCAGACCCTAGTCCGACAGAAACAATATGGACAAACAACAAATGATGCAAAAATACCTCTCGATCATACAACGAAGCAGAAACCCGTGCTACATGGTAAGCTTCCACCCTCTCCCTGAAATGGATGATATGCAGCTTTGCTTTTTACTCTCTACGGTAAACTACATCTCAAGACGTAGCAGTAGCTCCGGCATTTAAGCCCCTCTGGCTCATGCTTCATCAGCATCTAATCTCATAGGAGCCGGCCTTGGTAATGTAACGGACCCACTCGACTGTGTTGTACCCACTCTTCTCCCATACCTGTGCCACATTCATGCCAGTGAGAACTAGTTGTAACAGCGACAAGTTTAACCAACGATTGATTACCTTTAGGAAGCGAACCCGTAGCCCTGATGCTGTAAACATCGGAACCTGCAACATGGAATTGAATTGAGTCATTCCACCAATTGACATCGAATTTTTGCTTGTACTAAAATGAATCCATCATGAAAACAGAACAGAAACTGCTATTAAGGGCAGAAGCAAAATTTTAGTAGTAAGACAGTCAAGATCAACATAGCAAAGGGGAAGAAAAAGTTTGGGGTGCTGATGAGGTAGCGTAAAAGCCAGTTCCCTCTTAAGGATTCTGGCAATATCAATATCTTTCTGTCAGTTCCCACGTAATCTACACATCATAATGGGATGGCAAAATTACTCTAGAAGCATGCAGTGACTTCAAATAAAGATTGGATTGGGAAAAATTGGTTACCTGAAACTCCATCTGGATCGGCGGTTTTGTAGAAGGTTTCTTTTCGACCATTGTTGTGATCAACTCAACTTCTGCACTCATGGTTGACTCAGTTTGTCCTGGAAATTTCCTAATCCTGAAATGTAGAGGAAAGACACAAAATTAAGCGAATAGGACAAGTAAAATACTCCGAGTATGAAATGAATGCAAGAGCTCCTAATCCATCTCCCGTATTTTACAGTCTTGTTTACTAAGTGGTCTAGAATGATGTCTAAAGAACAGAATTTGACCGACACACTTCCATTGTATACCCTGAATATTTCACCTTCAAGAGCAGTTACCAAGCACAAGTAATACAAATAACAATGAAGGAACTGGAACAGCTTTTACTGGCTGAATTTACAAAGAGAGACAAAGTACTGCTTGCAATCAAGAATATACAGCACATGTTTTTTGTGGGCTCTCTAACACACACTCTGCTGTAGTGTTTGTAATTTTGTTTATTAATTGAAAGAGCATCACTTTTTCCGAGTAAAATATATATATATATATATATGTATGTATATATTTATATATCATATACACGCATTACAACAGAACATGATCACATATCAAGATGATGCGAAGAGCTACTCACTTCCAAACCAAGCAATCAATGGAAGCATTGTATTTTGCGCGCCCTGAGGTCACCTGGAAACTTGCTTTTGCTGTTTGCTTTGGTACAGGAACTTTAATGACAACCCCAAGAGCAAACATTTTCGCACCAAAAACACTCTTAACCTGAAGAAGGAAGCAAGTGTATTAACTAAAAGACTGCATTCTTAGGAGCAAACGTTTATAAGTCATAAGTGGTCTACCGCTAACCTTAACATTAACTTCCATGCGTGTACGACCAAGGTCCTTAATTGTTGGCAATACCCGGAATGGAAGATTCACACCTTCAGTGATACGATACCTGTAGTTATTAATCAAGTGTACCAACATTAGATGAAGGTCCAGCTGAAGAACCAAATCATATGTACTCTAAAGAAAATACCTGAGCTACACTAACTGCTTAGTTTCATTGCTGAATTATCTATTTCTTTGATACCTTTATGCTCATTCTAGAGGTTTATACCTTATAAAGGCTTAGCAGTGAAAAGAGACAAGAAGGGGAAAGAACTTACTTCATAAGTTCAAATTCTCCATCGGGAGGGACAAAGCTGACAGTTTTTTCGGAGTTAAACCTTGTCAAATTTACGCATTGATGAAATGTTACATCATCAAGCTCGATAGTCTTACCACTGCAAAAGATCATAAAAGCAAATCATAAAGCACAAGTTTATACAGCAAAAGCTATACCTTTCTGCTCGTCAATTTTTGTACAAATGTCTCCTTGTACATTTACAATTAAAAAAGAAAATAAGCAGCTAGTCAGAAAGTTCTTCTCTTGCCTATACCAATTCCTCATGCAAGCTCAGCAGAACTATGAACATAAAAACAACATGCAATAGAAAATTATTCACCTTTTAGTAGGACGAGACTTGAGCTGTGCCTCTTTCTCGAGCCCAATTTTATCATTTAAACCCAACTTCAGATCAGGCATTCCAGAGAGAAAGCACTTCATTAGAATCTTTCCAGTCACATCACAGCGCAGCACACTCCCTGTATTCATCAAATTGTTATTAGCCACTGTAACTGTAGCAACAATCCTAGATATCAAAGATCTGGACCCACCTTTCGAAGACATTAGAAGGTTCACGCTTTCCACAATATCAAGGAAGACCTGGAAAAAATACCTCGTAGAATTTAAAATCCAGCAGAAGCAATATATATAAAAGAAATGAACTATAGAAACTTAAATTCACCTCATTCTTTTTGTAAGCAAGACCCTCCCTCCTCCAACCAACAGCACCAGTAACTTGTAATGTCGCATTAGGAGCAGGTCTCTCTGAAGGCTATGAATTCAAAGAACAAGGAAAGATGGCTCAACTCATAACGTGTGTGAGTTTCTCAGCATGTATCAGAAACACAACTAGATGAAACAAATGAATAAGTTACATTAAGACTAGTTGCTCATGTTATGGCATATGCCTCAAATGAATAAGTTACATAAGATGAAACAAATGAATAAGTTACTTTCTCAACAATGTAGTATATATCAGAATGAACATCCAACCTTGGATGAGAATGGGGACCGCACTCCTTCCTGAGTGATATATAACTTTAATATCTCGGGAGAAAGATTTTGAGGGTATCCAAAGTCCATAATTTCTGCAATGAACAGATGTAAATAATTCATTCATCTCCATGAAAATTAGATTTTATGTGGAAGTAAACTACAACTACTAATATCATAAAACAGCAATGCCATAGGAACTAACTGCAAAATTTCTGCATGAACAAAGTACTTCATTCATCACCATGAAAATTAGATTCTACATAGACAGAACATGATCCACTATAAGAGCATCGCTACAGGAACTGACTGCATTGCATCCTCATAGAATTGCAATCTCATTAAGCTTCATGCGGTTCCACAAATAGTTAACTCCATTTAATCAGAATTCTCAATAAATGACCTCCTCAAGAGGAAAAGGGAAGTACAAATCTTACATATCAAAACCAGAGTAAAACCAAAATATATGTTAAGGCATAACATGTAATCTTAACATAGAGTATGGAATTACAACATACCATCCAGAAGCTCATAAATTAAAACAAAATTATTCCGGATAGCATCTTCATCAAAAGCTCCCCCAAAATATGACTTGAAGAGTGCAACAGCCTGCAAACAACAGAGAGAAGAACTTTCAGCTAAAATAAAGCAAGTTCCCATCCTGCATTATTATGGCCATGCAGCAAAAGGCCCATCATGCAACAAAGAGTGATTAGCTTCAAACTTTATCACACTGGACTCAAGTCAGCTGATCTCTCATGGAGCACATGATAATCAGAAATTGAAAAGCAGAAGAATCAGCACTACATAAACAGAGAAACATATAACAAGACCAGGATGCACTTCAATTCCACAGGATAAAAAAACAAAATTGATGGCCACTGAATAGCCGTAAATCTTTCAGTTAGATAGGTCGTAGACACAGGAAAGACCTTCTAGGACTCAATGTGAATTTCAATCATGTTACTCCATTCCAATCCTAAATAAAGTGATAATTTTTAAACAAAAAGAAACTTCAGAGACAGGAGGCTTACCTCAACAACAAACTTGAATGCACAAGCTACATTAGCATTGGTGCTGACAACAATCACAATGTACACGTTGCTAATTCTCATGTAAAAGAAGGAGCAACCTCCAATCTGCCGCACGGGGCAGGTCCCGAGTTCCTTTGTTTGCATTATGTGCATTCGAAAGGCATCCACCATGTTCCCCCTAAACAAGAAGTTGCGCACTCAGCAACAG
Organism: Punica granatum; assembly: GCF_007655135.1. NCBI lineage: Eukaryota > Viridiplantae > Streptophyta > Magnoliopsida > Myrtales > Lythraceae > Punica > Punica granatum. The sequence goes on from NC_045127.1 coordinate 45,385,431, forward strand.
CAAAAGAACAAATAGACAGACAAGTCCATGAGCTAAATCGACATCAACAACTGCGAGGACCACACTCTCCTAACTGTATCGAATACTTGAGTGACAACCAAAATGCCCGAATTCCTCAAAGCCTTGCAGCTAATAAACATTTCCGACAGCACGAACTTCTTGGAACATACCATATTTCGTGCTCTGAAACCTCTTCAGTTTACGGAATATCTTGTGCAGAGACAATATCCGAGGTAAACATCAATAAGCTCGATTCTTCCGCTTCATTTTCAATTTAAGAGAACTTGGAAGACTAAGAGAGGAAGAGGATAAGAGAGAGTACCCGACGTCATCGCGGTAGAGGCGATTGATGAGGACATCGCCGCGAAGGTTCAAGAAGTAGATAGCGGAAGCAGCGACCGGCATCTCTCCGATCTGACAGATCGAGGAGCCGCAAATCCGTAGGGGGCGCCTGATCGCCGGAAATTATCTTTGAGGCTAGGGGTTACGGATCCGGCAGACGTTCCGGAGCTAGACGGAGGAGGCTCAGTCTGACCTGCAATTCACAGCGTCGGAGGTCTCCTGCTGAGAATTCAACAATGGAGGATTTTTGTAATTGTAAAAGGCGATGCGACCGTGGGAAGGGGAAGAAGACCGGAAGGGTCAAATAGAGAGAAAATGAAAAGTTCTGTGGCAGATTTGTCAATTTGTTCTTTTCAACTTTTGCTGAGCTGGAGATGGGCCATAATGGGCCGATCCATGGAAAGCTCCGTGGGCCGGAAAAGGCCCATGAAGGCCCAATTGTGTCCCTCTTATCATCCCATTCGAAAGGGATTTTCTATGGCTTCGCTTAATTAACTTTTACTGCTCACATGAACACCCTATAAATTCGCATGGCAAATAAATCTGATTACACGCATCATGTTACTAGCGCAATAATAGTGCTCTCTCATGCATGTATTTCTAGTGCTTCGAATTAAGTATATTTATCAAAAGAATCGTTTCGTTTAACCATCAGACCAATTCTATTCAGTTGGTTGAAAGAAATTCAATACAAGCAATTGCATTTATTGGGCAAACATATCCTTTGACCAATTCATGATCGTATGCCAATAGGCAAGTCCAAATAGTTGACTTTTGTGGATGTATTGAACTCACCCACTCAAGCCAAACCTTGGGTGTTCTTAGCACCTTTCTTTTTCTTCCATTTGATTTTTCAGAGCCAGGTCTGAATAGAATTATAATTGTGCATAAAAGTCCTGACCACATCGGAATGTTGTGGATGTGCAATTATTCACTCTAGTTCGGTTTTGTGCATGGTCTGGCTTCTCGATCCTTGTTGAAGCTGCCTTAATTCAAATAACGACACTCAAAATGAACAAAACCTTGAAGGATCAGTTTTCTCCATCCAATCTTATAGTGATGGGCTTTTGGTTCTTTCTTTCTCCTTTTTTCAATTATAAGGAATGTTCATAGGCCTAAAATGATGTGGGGAACATAATGTAAAGAGGTAAGAAAGTATCACTTGTGAGAGTTGAACCCGAACACCTTTAATTTTGAGTCCAGAATGATCGAATTTACCAAGATCCTTTAGTTGGGTTTGTGGTTTTGAGAGTCATCCTGGCCGCAATCTACCCTTTCAAATCAAAGCACGAGGTCCCCAAGAATCTACTTCCATTGATATGACAATGAAGTGTGAGGACGAATTCACCACAATCACCTCACATCCCTGTTGAAGAGGAGATTATCCTAATCTTTGAGGAAAAGGGCTCTTTCAACTTCTTCCTGCAAAAATCTCCTTCGGGTTTACGGATATATCGGGTTCGGAAATCCATTTGCAGGCTGGCCTTTCAATCGCCTGGTCCAGTCTTATGTACTATCGGATGCTAGTACACTTTTCCATGAGCTTGCAATAAATGGCTCCAATCACAAGAGGTCTGCTTTTACGGTATGAAAATCGGACCATCACTTTAAATGATCACTGCTCTGCTTCGCCGAAAAGAACCCAACCTAGCACTGATTCGTCCCTGTCGGAAACTTCTTCGGCTATGGTGCCCTAAGTTCCAAGGAAGTGTAGAAGTTAAAGTGCAAGTATTGAAAATGAAATTCATCTTATCTTATCCATAAATTAAATTCACCCAAATACACACAAGCCGGCCGAGTTGTCATTGCAACAGTAGTCTTCATACATAGCCAAAAAACTCCTTATTCATTAGAAGTCACGCGTAGGAACAGTTAACTCTATACACGAAGTTGCCACGAGGAATTCCTCTTCCCGCTGGAGAGATACAGATACACGGTAGAGGCAAATAACCGGAGCTGTAGTGAATCTAGAGATAGTAGTACTTGGAACTAGAGTCGGAAGCTCTATAAGGCCATGTTTGGTATGATAGAATGGAAAAGGAGCTGCTCAGAATCGCCATACAAAGAGCGGTCTGTTTTATATGGCGAGTGATTCCGAACTGCAAACCTTCTTTCGTACCAAATGCGACGCAAAGATGTATCTTCCGTAGCTAACTTAGCTGCTGAACTTTTGCTCTGTCATGCTCGTTGAGGCCTGCAGTAATCCATCAAATCACATCCACTATCTCTCACATTTATCAACTCTTACACCAAATTTCAGCAAATAAATTCGGGTTCATAAGTAAACGGAAAAGAATAATAAAAAGTGCTATAGGAGCTCAACTTTATTCTCATGGGAACACAAGGGGAAGAAGAGGATGAATTTTCACGAGGTACTCACCCCGACAGTAGTTACAAAATTGCAGACAGCACATTTGACTGATCGAGCTCCATATTGGTACATCAAAAGCATCCTGCAGTTCCCGCAGTTCACATGCGCCACCTGATTTGCTGCATGGACACACATTCGTTCGACTTGTATATTAACGGCTCAATCCTCAAGGGTTGTGGATTAAGTTTGCCTTTGTATTCTACAAAAGCAGAGTTATGATCCTTCTGCAATATACTGTCTTTCCTATACCGTGTCCAGTTACCACTTTCAACAGATAAAATGTTCCGAAGGCTAGTCAGAAATATGGTAAAAACTTTGTCTCTGGAAACATACTTTTAAAAACAATTCTTAATAAGAAAGTGCCAAAGAACCAGAAATAGGCCTTATACTCCTTTGTCTTTTCAGTTGAAAAACACAAGATACAGATTGTTGGAGGTTACTGGAAAATGAGGCCGACAAACAGGTTTCCTATGTAGGTCTCATTTTCCATTTTCCTGAAGAAGGGAACTCAGAAATAACATGCAACCAAACCTTCGAGTGCTAGATTAACTGTGTGGCAGCACGAGCACTGCACGCTTGTTGCTCCACGTATATACATTAACAAGGTGTGGCAGCCTCCACAGACCAATTGGGCCATTTCTGTGCCTGTAATAGTGCATCGTAAATAATACGGGTAGCTCTGTCATTAAGGAGAATTACAAAAACTGAAACAAGCGAAAAACTAACAGTTCTACAGGAGAGGTACCAGGAGGTGGAACTGCAGTGACTGCATTGCATACAGCACAGCACACAGACGATGCTCCCACGGGATAAAGCAAGAGGTTTCGGCAGCCCGAGCAGACAAGCTGGCTCTGGGTACCTAAAACCATTTAAAGAATTACTTATCGAATTGCAAAAATAATTCATCGATAAATCCCGCGAATCTCGAGCAGAAAACATTCTCTCTATTTTGCTCTTCTGATGGATTCTTTTCTATTAAATTTCCATTTTGGTGACAGGAAGAGTTATGTTTGAAAGTGGATTTGTGGTAATTGAATAAAAAATGTCTCCCCTAACAATATCCTAAATTTTGAAAGTCGCATGGTCTTGGATCTGCTGAATAACTCGGACGACTCTAAACGACTCGAGATCCCATTATCCATCAGTTTCTCAAGATTCAAGAACTGGTAATGTCCTGAAACCTGTTGACCCTCATTCATTTTTAAAGAACCATCGATCCAAAGACGCTGGTCGGTGACAAATAGCAGATAATTGACCAAGTATTCAGAAAGTTACTATTTGCAGGGGGAGTATACGGTGCTGGAGGAGTCGGGTATGGAGCTAGAGGAACTGGCATTATCGTAAAAGCTTTCAGCAGATGAAAAGTCTTCCTTGGGCCTTTCAGAAACTCGTAGTCTCAGACCCAAAGCAAACAGCTCTTTCTCCCATCACCTTCATCTGTCGACTGGTACACAGTTCGAAGATATACAATTACTATAAGAAAGAACTAAGAAAAAACATGAATTGCTAGACAAGCTCAGAGCCGCAGTCAGTTATGGAAATGAGCAGGTTATCGAGCAAAGACCACCATTTCAATCAGGTTAGAATCAGAGGCTGCAGGAAGCGGCAGAAGCAATTGAATCCAGTTCAACCATTATGGCGTGGGGCAAGCACATACCTTTGCAGGTTGCAGATGAAGCTGGGGGGGGAGAGCAGACAGAGACAGAGAAAAAGAGAGGATATAAATGAACAAAACCAATAAAGGAGCAGTGAAAGAAAAATGGCGAATGTTAAAAGGGGACTGCTTGATGAATTATTAGTTCCTCATCAACCATCACAGAGTCATGCGTGCAACACCGTTTACCTCTGTCGCATTATCAGGTCGTGGGGCTCCGTTAGCTCCAACTCGATAAAGTGTCACGCTTTGGTTGGAAATTATACATGACGTATCTCGGTTAACAATCAAACAATAATTTTTCAGAATGCTGTCGTTTTCTACTTATGAAAAACATGTAATTAATTAAGGGATTCTCTTTCTTTCCATTTATCTTTCAAGGATACTCAATATGTTCTTCAGAATGCCGCCAATTTACACCTTATCTGATCACATAACAGTGCTTGATTTACGAGATTACATTTAGATAATGATCAGAAGTTAGCAATCAGATTTTCTTGCAGTGGGCATGTCAGGATCAAGATTTTGTCAGATATGATGGGTCCCATTCCTTCACCCTCCCCCTCTCTCTCTCTCTCATGCTTTCCAATTTGGTGGGCCATGGAAGCATGCCATAGGCCACAAGCTCCTCTGTCATGGGACATTAAAGGGTTCCCAAGCAGGCCACGTCACCCAAAGGGATAAATCAGAGACATTCATTTCTTAAACTTTCTGTTGGGCCGTCTGAAATCTGGATCAGTATATGCCCCTGTGGCCTTTCAAGCCGGTGGTCCTCTCCACCGCCCTTTGCTTTGGTAGCAACTTTTCACTAATTCGACTCCGGGCAATTATTGCGTGGTCTCATTAGCTCTGCAGTTAAAACACGGACTGTTATCTGCATAAACTCGATCAGTCGTACCCGTTAATTCTTGGAGGGCTCGCCCAGGATACGCACCGACAAAAAGTTGACGTCCCAGTGATGAAATGACACGAAAGCCTCAGAAGACCATATTATTGATGTAAGATAAGATTTACCCATCCGAGTCAATTTTTGTAGCCCGCCGTACAATGGAGAGGAGTGCTGTCAGTTTGCAGCGGCAGGGCCAATCAGCACTGGTTATGTTTGCCCAAGTACACAGCGCCAGTGACACACTCTGCCTTGCCTGTAAAGTTGAAACTTCCATTGGCATGTTGCGGGGAAGAAAGGAGTAAAACAATAGTCAAGTCACACAGGCCATCTATGTCGTGAGCAAAAGTAATGCATATTCTGTCTGATCAATCCTTGACACATGATAAACGGAGAGCATCAGTAGTTGTGAACCGGTTTTCGGCACAAGAAGCGTTACCCCAGATGAAAACTTCCCGAGATATAATCACAGTGAACGATCACGACTGTCCCTCTCAACCATTTCCAACCAACATTAAGTCGGGATCGCATCATAACGGAACTACGGCAGCAATACTTTACAAGACTTCAGGTTTATCTCCATTGGACTTTCTCAGAGATGTTTGCTCCTGTTCTAGCCGTGGTGCTGCTTTTATCCCTGTTTATAGTAGATTGGAGTCAGAACTAAATTCACTTAACCTCGAGGCTCAAACTTCCTTGACAGTTTGATGGTGGGAAGCCACTCAAAGATCTTGATCCCTGAAGGGCAGACATAATTTTCGTGATATCAAGGTACTGTCCTAGTCATATATATTATATACGGATTTGACCGTCCTTGCATATGGTTTTTGGCGCATGTTTTGGGCGGTACGAACAGGAGGATTCATCTCACATTATTCACAAATTGAAATTCCTGCACTCACATAGACGAGAAATAAGCAGAGTAACACAAAGAAAGCTGAACCAGTGAAAGTTCTGGTGGCTACGATGCCCATGTAGACGTACTTACAAATGTATGTGCTAAAGATTCGAACATATACGTATATTTGTACTGGTCTGAGATAGTGTGAGGCTGAAAATGATAGAATAAATTATTGAAAAAAAAAAAAACACATGCACATACATACATATATATATTATGCACAATATATGTGTATGAGAGAAGGACAAGGAGAAAATAATGAAAAGAGTCCAAGAATGGGCAGGTCCTTTGTTAGTTGGGAGAAGAAGACTACAAAGGAAACCATTACCAGGTCCATAGATAAGGATGCAAAGGGACCACACACTGTACTGTTCTCGGTGCATTTTCCGCATTTTAATTCAATTCCAATTGGATATTCCCCCTTCACTTCAAGAAGCTTTCGTGCTGTCTTGCCTAGACTCGACGTTTACAAGGGATCAGAAGCCAATTTAGATGAGATTTTTCTTGAGAAGTCCAAGAATTTCGTTTTTCCACATCACAAAGGAAAGGCCTGCAATAATAACCCCCCAGTTCATCACTGAAGGTACATTTGGACCAAAAGATTCGGAATAGTTTGCTCGATGCGGAAATGTGGTTTTATATTTCCAGGGCATGGAGCTCTGCAGAGAAAATACATTTATCATTTCGGAAAAAAAAATTGCAGGGATATGCATTATGTACAAAACCTCATGCTCTGACAGTTCTTAGCTCGGTCCCGAGATCAGATTTTCATGAACAACAATATCGCATTTTTTTTCTGATTTGCTCAGGCAGTGATAAATCCTGTAGCTCCAAACAACTTTTCAAGGTTTGAAGCAGAATTTGATTAGTTAGCCAGAGATCTCTTATAGAATTGCTCATTCAATGAGTATTTTCAATATAATGCCTTGCAAAGACTCGAATCTCCATGCTCTTTAACATGAGATTTTGAATCCACATGTCTACCATTTCATTACCAAGGCAGAAATATTTTACAATGGAAGTCGTCAAGACATTTAATCATATGCTGATTATGTAAAATTGCAGCTAGAGGCAGATTTCAAATTATCTGATTTAAACCAGTAGACAAAACAAATATATCTTATCTACTATATATTTTTCGCTTCCAAGAAGACAAGAGCGTGATAATAGCAAACATTAAGAGGGCAAAAGCAAAATGGCATCATTCACTTGATCAGTACACTAAAATGCCCTCATCCTCATTAATCAACTAGCTGAGATACATCTTTTCGGAAAAGTACAAGAAAAATTAATGCTTTTGGAGTTTACCTTAACCGCAATTTGGCGATAATGTATGCCGGAATCATTAAGACTCCGCCAAAAAGCGAACCCTCAAACCCTTCCAAGCGATGGGATAAGGTCTATATCTTTTAGAAGACAAAACCAATTAGTCTCAATCAGTAATCTCCATAAGACCAAAATTGATATTTGTAATTAAAGAAATTCATATTGATTCAAAACCATAATCTTCGCAATAATTACCCTCAAACAGCAATAGAATTGATATGTGCTCCAGTGAAATGTTATGCAGAAAACCTGTTCCAACAGAAAATGGAAATTGAATCCTCTTGTCCCAATAAATCAGTCACATTATCAGATGCAGACTTTACCTTATGCATATTAAATTCCAACCACATAAGGGTCGATTGTTTTTAGCTGAAGACATAAATGTGGATTCTTAATTTGAGGAAAATCTAGGTAGTTCTATACGGAAAGGAAACAACATGCATACATACAAGAGATTCGAACTGTCAGCCAAAACAACAAGAGGCTCGAAACCGCGTCTGGCCAAAGAAAGAGGCTCGAAACCAGACGCCCTACCATTGACAATGATTGGAGACAAGCAGAGCAGGAAGAATTTCTAGGAGCATCGATAGCCGTATTAGCAAAGAATCAACAAAACATCCTCTTAAAAACATCGCAGTAATCGACCATCGACGGGCTTTATGCAATTAAAGTACTGGTAATCTAGTCAAGTCTTACACAAGCCAACATGGATTCAGTAATTAATGCAACAAGCAGATTACTTCATTATAATGCAACAAGCAGATTACTTTATTATCTTTCTACGATGAAAAGCTAATCGGGTCATCGAGAAGAACAGGAACAGGAAAAGATAACCATCAAATGAAACACCAGATGAATGTTGGTACCTGAATCAGCAAACAAGAAACTCCCAGAAATCAAGCAGACAAGAATATTGAACTTTCAACCGAATTTCGGTTTATGAATAATGCCGGCAACTAAAAAGTTATTTCTTAATGGCAATGATTCTGCCGATGAATTTTGAGGTTGTCGGGCTAATTTCTTTTTCTTTTTTTCCCTCCCATTTTCTGGGCTTCTTGAACCGTAAACCGTAAACCCAACAAGCTAAGCTACGGACAGCATACTCGCCGGCGGGGAAATTCCCGCGAAGTAAAGTTATCAGCTTTCTGTTTTTGCCCCACAAAAAGTGATAATTTCATTATTCACCCCAGAACTATTTACTCAGATACCAACCATTCACCCTTAAAAATAACTTTATCCATTCTGACAAGTGGACCATCGGCATCGATCAAGTGATTAGGAGCATGTTCCGGCCGGCTGATGCCCTGCACCATGACATGACCTTCTAGTGCCCAATTAGTCGAGAAGTTGGAGTTGCCCGGCTTATTAACTTCTACTTCTAAGATAGCTACTTCTTGAAAGGTTGTTACTGGATTTTACCAAAAAAAATTCAGTAGCCTTGAAAATATATTATAAAATAAAAAATTATGACTTATATCTTGAAGAAAATAATACTATATATATATATATATATATATATACACACACGTAGTTATGGGAAAAAATATATGTCATAGCACGACTTTTACTTTTGTGTCAATTTTATCACAATCTTTTAAGATTACATTATATAGCACATCGTTTAGGGTGTAGTGTCAATCGTAGCATAACATTTTACTTTTGCGTCAATTTTATCACAACCTTTAAAATTATACTATGTAACACATCATTTAGGGTATAGTATTAATTATGGCATGACGTCAAATTTTCTGTGAAAATTAAACCGGCTGATGTGACCCACCCGTGTATGGGTAATGGGCCCAGACTCTTGCCACATTCGAAATAATCCATATTTTGACAAGTACGGTGCCCTTTTATCCACTCAACTTTCTCACCATCAATACCCGAATCCCATTCTCGCCTCTTCACACATCTCTTGCTTCACTGCAATCCTAAATTTATCTTTAGTTCAGCATTTTGTCATTTCTCCCCCTTCTTCACCTACAAGCTTGCTAGTATCTCTCTTCACACTTCTCCATCTTTTGTTCTTATAGAAGAAAATGAATTAAAATTTGCATTTCATTTAACAGGTATGAGCTTCCATTTTATTTCTAACAATTTTTCATCCATTGTTCACTGTATGAACTGCAATAAGTTTAATATATGATTTTATTCATTCTATTGATAGTGTGATTGTTTTTAGAAAGAGCAATTATGTATGTGAAGAGTTGCGAATGTGATTCGAGTATTGATGTGATGGAGTCAGGTGGGTAAAAGGGTACTAGACGGGTCAGAATATGGGTTGCTCCACATGTGGCAAGAGTTTGGGTTCACTATTCATCCACATGTGCCTCACATCAGCGTTCCGTTTAATTTTTATGGAAAATTTAACGTCGTGAAATAAATGTTGTGCTATATTACTAAAATGTTTGGTAATAAAATATGATTTTATTTATCTTAACTTTACTTTACTTTATTTTTCCCTCAATTCAACAATATAATCATTACTCTTTTATCTTTTTCTATAAATTCTCTCTTACTTTTTCTTATCTATTCTTTAAATTAATTTTTAATACTAAATTTTCTCGAATATTCAACATTTTTTCCTCAATTCAACAACACAATTATTACTTTATTATATTCTTTTTCAAATTTTTTCACATACTTTTCTCAACAACTTTTGTGTTTATCTCCTTACATCAAACTAAAACAAATTAAATCAAGCTTAACCTCGGTACCAAACACTACATAAAAATTTCTGATAAAATTGACACAAAAGTAAATGGTTATGCTATGACATATATTTTCCTCATATATTATATGTAATTCTTACTTAATAATTCATGCAATTATTGATGTCTTTCTAATGTTTTAGAAGCAAGGCATAACTCGTTAGTCTATACTAGCTTTTTTTACACAATAAAAAAAATGTATGCAATAGTTAAGAATGCCTTGAATCGTCTGTTCAAGAGTAGTTTTCCTTCGTACTTGTAAGCTAGTACCATTTTCTTTTTGATGACTTCATATAAGGGAAAGGGCATTAGAGAAAATAAATATCACTATATATTATGTGGTAGTTGTCAGCATCCCATTTTGGTCTATCGGTTTTCAGAAAACATATTATGTGGTAGTTAACACCAATTTATCATTTTTTAGAAAAATACTATACGGAACGGGACGTCTTTGGATTTCACGTGCAACGTCAATTTTCAAAACCCGAGACGAAAACTTGATGCAGGAAAATATTTCATCGCACAACATTGATTCATAAATTTTTCTGAACACAATGCCGGTCCTGGATTATATTTCCGACATCCAATTGAAAAGACAAGAATTTTATAATTTACGCACGTCAATTTCAAAAAAAATCATAATCAAAATCAAAATCAAATAAACGGATCAGCAAATCCAAATTTTTCAAAAAAAAAAAGTCAAAAGGATCAAGTGTCGTTCTTTCCCTCCATCCCCCGTCCTTCTCCTTTCCTTTTTCTTTTTCTTTTTTTCTTCTTTTCTTATTTCTTCTTCTTCCCTGGTCTGCTGCGTGCAGACTTGTGGCCCTCTTCTTTTTTTTCCTTTCTCCTGCAAGTGGCCAGCCGAGCTCTCTGCCACCCCTTGTCACACCATCTGACCCGTTCCTTACCTTCCCTACCTGCAACTTCTAAGCATCGAGCAACCCTATCCCGACTTTCTCCTCTTCTCCTTCCTCTATTGCGTTTGTGGCCTTTTGCTCCCCTATCTTTTCCCTCTTTTCTTTTTCTTCCTTCAGCTAGCCCTGCAACTCGCCCCCTCTCTTCCCGATAGGCAATTCGAATTGAGCCTTGACATGCTGACAGGGGCCAGCTTTTCCTCGCCTGCAACCTCCCCTGCAGTTGACCGGAAATCAGGACCACTCTCTTTCAGGAGCTCCTCTTTTCTCCTTCCCCGCACACTAAACCCCTGCAACCTGAGCCTACAAGCCTCCCAATAATGGCCTACAGCTCCCATGCATTCTGACCCTCTCTCTCTCTCTCTCTCTACACCCATGCACCCTCACACAACCCCTTACCCACCTGCCTCCCCTACATCTCCCATGCATTCTCCCAAGCTCACTCTACCCTCCCTCTCAGCTCAACTTTGTTGTGATCCACTGTAGCCCTCAGCTCATCCCCTATAACCCTAAAAACTCGCCAGCTGAATCACCGACTTGACTCCTCTACACACTCTCACACACCTTCAGCTCATCCTCACCACATAGAACCCTCGAACTCCTATTCTCCCTTCTTGAAACACCCCTCAGCTCGCCCAAACATTCTCTCCCTCAGCTCTGAACCTTTCGGACCACACAATTCCCATCCCCCTTAGCTCGCAACTCTCTCTTGAACACCCCTAGTTCCTCCTGGACTCCCGCTCGAACCCTCTTGACACCTCAGTCAACTCACGAACCACCTCCAGCAGACTGCCGGGAGTCTTCAGGAGCGGGGAGTCACCGTGCGCAACCACCGGAGTCACTCAGACTGCCTCTCTTCCTCTCTGTTTCATTTTTCTTTCTAACCGGGTCTGTTCGTGTTCTTCCGGGTCAACACAGGTAGCCGCCCATTGGGAGCCATCCTCGAGCATCTCCAGGAGCCTTTGGAGAGTCTAGAGCCCCCCACCCTACTTGGAGAAACAACTCGAGCCGTCCGAGCTAGCCAGCTCTCCTCCCAGACGCGTTCTTCTCCATTCGGGTCTACCAAACCCGACCGGGTGCCCGACTTGCTCCACAGACCCGACTTCCGGATTTTCTCCTCGGAGCTAGGTAAATCCCGACTTAGTAGCATGCTTAGAGCCTAATTTTCGTATGTTGATGTTTGCTTGGATGATAATAATGTGGAATGAACGTTTGCGAATCGTGCCGATGAACAGGATTACTCCGAACCCGGTTTTACAAACTTTTCATTCTGTTCCAGTTCAGTCCCTGCGACTCTTCCCAATTTTCCGGATCAGTCCCGAACTTTCAAATCTGTTTCAATCGAGTCCTGGGCCATTTTCAACACTTTCAGTTCAGCCACTGAACTTTTCAGGCGATTCAAGTCAGCCTAGAGAACTTTCCTAACTGTTTCAGTTCAGTCCCTGCCGCTATTTTTATTTTTTTTCAATCAGTCCCGAACTTTCAAATCTGTTTCAATCAAGTCCCGGGCCATTTTCAAGACTTCCAGTTCAGCCACTGAACTTTCCAGACTATTCAGATCAGTCCAGGGAACTTTTTAATCTGTTTCAGTCCAGTCCCAGCAACATTTTGCACTTTTTCAGATCAGTCCTAAACTTTCAGGTCTGTTTTGATTAAGTCCCGGGTCATTTTCAGTATTTTCTGTTCAGCCATTGACTTAATTGATAAATACAGATTGGTCCTTAGTCAAATTTGATATTTTCAAAGCAATCCCTGACTTTTTGAGCTGTTCCAAATCAGTCCCTTTTGGCCTAATTTTCAAATCAGCCCCAACTCTTTGAAATTATTTCAATTCGGTCCTTGGGCAATTTTTAAGGGAAAAAAAAGAGAGAAAAGTAAAATAATAAGAGTTCTGACCCGTCATATGTGAGTCCCCGACCGATAATATGCATGTTCTTTTAATATGTATTTGTCTTGCTTATTGTGCGTACGTGGCATGGTTATGTGTGTTTATTTTTCTCCGCTTCCATGAGTCGGCGCCGTTTTATCGATCCCGTTAATATTATGTTTGTGTATGTTTACATGCTTGCGTGTGTTTCTTGTGATTATGGCGGCGCCGGCTTTGTAAGATATGTGTTATAATTGTGATTAATATGTGATTACAACTGTATTTTTTTATTTGACATTGATAGGATGATAAATCATAAGTTAAACGTATTAGTTTTAATTAATGTGCATGGATTTGGGTATCAGTGACTATCTCGGGTCCACGAGGGCCCAAGAGTATATCGGCCATCATTGACCGGGCATTCTTGGCCTTCGGGGACTCGTCTTGGTCTTCGTATCACAACATTTTATCTTAACTAAAATGTTTGGTAATAAAATATGATTTTATTTATCTTAACTTTACTTTACTTTATTTTTCCCTCAATTCAACAATATAATCATTACTCTTTTATCTTTTTCTATAAATTCTCTCTTACTTTTTCTTATCTATTCTTTAAATTAATTTTTAATACTAAATTTTCTCGAATATTCAACATTTTTTCCTCAATTCAACAACACAATTATTACTTTATTATATTCTTTTTCAAATTTTTTCACATACTTTTCTCAACAACTTTTGTGTTTATCTCCTTACATCAAACTAAAACAAATTAAATCAAGCTTAACCTCGGTACCAAACACTACATAAAAATTTCTGATAAAATTGACACAAAAGTAAATGGTTATGCTATGACATATATTTTCCTCATATATTATATGTAATTCTTACTTAATAATTCATGCAATTATTGATGTCTTTCTAATGTTTTAGAAGCAAGGCATAACTCGTTAGTCTATACTAGCTTTTTTTACACAATAAAAAAAATGTATGCAATAGTTAAGAATGCCTTGAATCGTCTGTTCAAGAGTAGTTTTCCTTCGTACTTGTAAGCTAGTACCATTTTCTTTTTGATGACTTCATATAAGGGAAAGGGCATTAGAGAAAATAAATATCACTATATATTATGTGGTAGTTGTCAGCATCCCATTTTGGTCTATCGGTTTTCAGAAAACATATTATGTGGTAGTTAACACCAATTTATCATTTTTTAGAAAAATACTATACGGAACGGGACGTCTTTGGATTTCACGTGCAACGTCAATTTTCAAAACCCGAGACGAAAACTTGATGCAGGAAAATATTTCATCGCACAACATTGATTCATAAATTTTTCTGAACACAATGCCGGTCCTGGATTATATTTCCGACATCCAATTGAAAAGACAAGAATTTTATAATTTACGCACGTCAATTTCAAAAAAAATCATAATCAAAATCAAAATCAAATAAACGGATCAGCAAATCCAAATTTTTCAAAAAAAAAAAGTCAAAAGGATCAAGTGTCGTTCTTTCCCTCCATCCCCCGTCCTTCTCCTTTCCTTTTTCTTTTTCTTTTTTTCTTCTTTTCTTATTTCTTCTTCTTCCCTGGTCTGCTGCGTGCAGACTTGTGGCCCTCTTCTTTTTTTTCCTTTCTCCTGCAAGTGGCCAGCCGAGCTCTCTGCCACCCCTTGTCACACCATCTGACCCGTTCCTTACCTTCCCTACCTGCAACTTCTAAGCATCGAGCAACCCTATCCCGACTTTCTCCTCTTCTCCTTCCTCTATTGCGTTTGTGGCCTTTTGCTCCCCTATCTTTTCCCTCTTTTCTTTTTCTTCCTTCAGCTAGCCCTGCAACTCGCCCCCTCTCTTCCCGATAGGCAATTCGAATTGAGCCTTGACATGCTGACAGGGGCCAGCTTTTCCTCGCCTGCAACCTCCCCTGCAGTTGACCGGAAATCAGGACCACTCTCTTTCAGGAGCTCCTCTTTTCTCCTTCCCCGCACACTAAACCCCTGCAACCTGAGCCTACAAGCCTCCCAATAATGGCCTACAGCTCCCATGCATTCTGACCCTCTCTCTCTCTCTCTCTCTACACCCATGCACCCTCACACAACCCCTTACCCACCTGCCTCCCCTACATCTCCCATGCATTCTCCCAAGCTCACTCTACCCTCCCTCTCAGCTCAACTTTGTTGTGATCCACTGTAGCCCTCAGCTCATCCCCTATAACCCTAAAAACTCGCCAGCTGAATCACCGACTTGACTCCTCTACACACTCTCACACACCTTCAGCTCATCCTCACCACATAGAACCCTCGAACTCCTATTCTCCCTTCTTGAAACACCCCTCAGCTCGCCCAAACATTCTCTCCCTCAGCTCTGAACCTTTCGGACCACACAATTCCCATCCCCCTTAGCTCGCAACTCTCTCTTGAACACCCCTAGTTCCTCCTGGACTCCCGCTCGAACCCTCTTGACACCTCAGTCAACTCACGAACCACCTCCAGCAGACTGCCGGGAGTCTTCAGGAGCGGGGAGTCACCGTGCGCAACCACCGGAGTCACTCAGACTGCCTCTCTTCCTCTCTGTTTCATTTTTCTTTCTAACCGGGTCTGTTCGTGTTCTTCCGGGTCAACACAGGTAGCCGCCCATTGGGAGCCATCCTCGAGCATCTCCAGGAGCCTTTGGAGAGTCTAGAGCCCCCCACCCTACTTGGAGAAACAACTCGAGCCGTCCGAGCTAGCCAGCTCTCCTCCCAGACGCGTTCTTCTCCATTCGGGTCTACCAAACCCGACCGGGTGCCCGACTTGCTCCACAGACCCGACTTCCGGATTTTCTCCTCGGAGCTAGGTAAATCCCGACTTAGTAGCATGCTTAGAGCCTAATTTTCGTATGTTGATGTTTGCTTGGATGATAATAATGTGGAATGAACGTTTGCGAATCGTGCCGATGAACAGGATTACTCCGAACCCGGTTTTACAAACTTTTCATTCTGTTCCAGTTCAGTCCCTGCGACTCTTCCCAATTTTCCGGATCAGTCCCGAACTTTCAAATCTGTTTCAATCGAGTCCTGGGCCATTTTCAACACTTTCAGTTCAGCCACTGAACTTTTCAGGCGATTCAAGTCAGCCTAGAGAACTTTCCTAACTGTTTCGGTTCAGTCCCTGCCGCTATTTTTATTTTTTTTCAATCAGTCCCGAACTTTCAAATCTGTTTCAATCAAGTCCCGGGCCATTTTCAAGACTTCCAGTTCAGCCACTGAACTTTCCAGACTATTCAGATCAGTCCAGGGAACTTTTTAATCTGTTTCAGTCCAGTCCCAGCAACATTTTGCACTTTTTCAGATCAGTCCTAAACTTTCAGGTCTGTTTTGATTAAGTCCCGGGTCATTTTCAGTATTTTCTGTTCAGCCATTGACTTAATTGATAAATACAGATTGGTCCTTAGTCAAATTTGATATTTTCAAAGCAATCCCTGACTTTTTGAGCTGTTCCAAATCAGTCCCTTTTGGCCTAATTTTCAAATCAGCCCCAACTCTTTGAAATTATTTCAATTCGGTCCTTGGGCAATTTTTAAGGGAAAAAAAAGAGAGAAAAGTAAAATAATAAGAGTTCTGACCCGTCATATGTGAGTCCCCGACCGATAATATGCATGTTCTTTTAATATGTATTTGTCTTGCTTATTGTGCGTACGTGGCATGGTTATGTGTGTTTATTTTTCTCCGCTTCCATGAGTCGGCGCCGTTTTATCGATCCCGTTAATATTATGTTTGTGTATGTTTACATGCTTGCGTGTGTTTCTTGTGATTATGGCGGCGCCGGCTTTGTAAGATATGTGTTATAATTGTGATTAATATGTGATTACAACTGTATTTTTTTATTTGACATTGATAGGATGATAAATCATAAGTTAAACGTATTAGTTTTAATTAATGTGCATGGATTTGGGTATCAGTGACTATCTCGGGTCCACGAGGGCCCAAGAGTATATCGGCCATCATTGACCGGGCATTCTTGGCCTTCGGGGACTCGTCTTGGTCTTCGTATCACAACATTTTATCTTAACTAAAATGTTTGGTAATAAAATATGATTTTATTTATCTTAACTTTACTTTACTTTATTTTTCCCTCAATTCAACAATATAATCATTACTCTTTTATCTTTTTCTATAAATTCTCTCTTACTTTTTCTTATCTATTCTTTAAATTAATTTTTAATACTAAATTTTCTCGAATATTCAACATTTTTTCCTCAATTCAACAACACAATTATTACTTTATTATATTCTTTTTCAAATTTTTTCACATACTTTTCTCAACAACTTTTGTGTTTATCTCCTTACATCAAACTAAAACAAATTAAATCAAGCTTAACCTCGGTACCAAACACTACATAAAAATTTCTGATAAAATTGACACAAAAGTAAATGGTTATGCTATGACATATATTTTCCTCATATATTATATGTAATTCTTACTTAATAATTCATGCAATTATTGATGTCTTTCTAATGTTTTAGAAGCAAGGCATAACTCGTTAGTCTATACTAGCTTTTTTTACACAATAAAAAAAATGTATGCAATAGTTAAGAATGCCTTGAATCGTCTGTTCAAGAGTAGTTTTCCTTCGTACTTGTAAGCTAGTACCATTTTCTTTTTGATGACTTCATATAAGGGAAAGGGCATTAGAGAAAATAAATATCACTATATATTATGTGGTAGTTGTCAGCATCCCATTTTGGTCTATCGGTTTTCAGAAAACATATTATGTGGTAGTTAACACCAATTTATCATTTTTTAGAAAAATACTATACGGAACGGGACGTCTTTGGATTTCACGTGCAACGTCAATTTTCAAAACCCGAGACGAAAACTTGATGCAGGAAAATATTTCATCGCACAACATTGATTCATAAATTTTTCTGAACACAATGCCGGTCCTGGATTATATTTCCGACATCCAATTGAAAAGACAAGAATTTTATAATTTACGCACGTCAATTTCAAAAAAAATCATAATCAAAATCAAAATCAAATAAACGGATCAGCAAATCCAAATTTTTCAAAAAAAAAAAGTCAAAAGGATCAAGTGTCGTTCTTTCCCTCCATCCCCCGTCCTTCTCCTTTCCTTTTTCTTTTTCTTTTTTTCTTCTTTTCTTATTTCTTCTTCTTCCCTGGTCTGCTGCGTGCAGACTTGTGGCCCTCTTCTTTTTTTTCCTTTCTCCTGCAAGTGGCCAGCCGAGCTCTCTGCCACCCCTTGTCACACCATCTGACCCGTTCCTTACCTTCCCTACCTGCAACTTCTAAGCATCGAGCAACCCTATCCCGACTTTCTCCTCTTCTCCTTCCTCTATTGCGTTTGTGGCCTTTTGCTCCCCTATCTTTTCCCTCTTTTCTTTTTCTTCCTTCAGCTAGCCCTGCAACTCGCCCCCTCTCTTCCCGATAGGCAATTCGAATTGAGCCTTGACATGCTGACAGGGGCCAGCTTTTCCTCGCCTGCAACCTCCCCTGCAGTTGACCGGAAATCAGGACCACTCTCTTTCAGGAGCTCCTCTTTTCTCCTTCCCCGCACACTAAACCCCTGCAACCTGAGCCTACAAGCCTCCCAATAATGGCCTACAGCTCCCATGCATTCTGACCCCCTCTCTCTCTCTCTCTCTCTACACCCATGCACCCTCACACAACCCCTTACCCACCTGCCTCCCCTACATCTCCCATGCATTCTCCCAAGCTCACTCTACCCTCCCTCTCAGCTCAACTTTGTTGTGATCCACTGTAGCCCTCAGCTCATCCCCTATAACCCTAAAAACTCGCCAGCTGAATCACCGACTTGACTCCTCTACACACTCTCACACACCTTCAGCTCATCCTCACCACATAGAACCCTCGAACTCCTATTCTCCCTTCTTGAAACACCCCTCAGCTCGCCCAAACATTCTCTCCCTCAGCTCTGAACCTTTCGGACCACACAATTCCCATCCCCCTTAGCTCGCAACTCTCTCTTGAACACCCCTAGTTCCTCCTGGACTCCCGCTCGAACCCTCTTGACACCTCAGTCAACTCACGAACCACCTCCAGCAGACTGCCGGGAGTCTTCAGGAGCGGGGAGTCACCGTGCGCAACCACCGGAGTCACTCAGACTGCCTCTCTTCCTCTCTGTTTCATTTTTCTTTCTAACCGGGTCTGTTCGTGTTCTTCCGGGTCAACACAGGTAGCCGCCCATTGGGAGCCATCCTCGAGCATCTCCAGGAGCCTTTGGAGAGTCTAGAGCCCCCCACCCTACTTGGAGAAACAACTCGAGCCGTCCGAGCTAGCCAGCTCTCCTCCCAGACGCGTTCTTCTCCATTCGGGTCTACCAAACCCGACCGGGTGCCCGACTTGCTCCACAGACCCGACTTCCGGATTTTCTCCTCGGAGCTAGGTAAATCCCGACTTAGTAGCATGCTTAGAGCCTAATTTTCGTATGTTGATGTTTGCTTGGATGATAATAATGTGGAATGAACGTTTGCGAATCGTGCCGATGAACAGGATTACTCCGAACCCGGTTTTACAAACTTTTCATTCTGTTCCAGTTCAGTCCCTGCGACTCTTCCCAATTTTCCGGATCAGTCCCGAACTTTCAAATCTGTTTCAATCGAGTCCTGGGCCATTTTCAACACTTTCAGTTCAGCCACTGAACTTTTCAGGCGATTCAAGTCAGCCTAGAGAACTTTCCTAACTGTTTCGGTTCAGTCCCTGCCGCTATTTTTATTTTTTTTCAATCAGTCCCGAACTTTCAAATCTGTTTCAATCAAGTCCCGGGCCATTTTCAAGACTTCCAGTTCAGCCACTGAACTTTCCAGACTATTCAGATCAGTCCAGGGAACTTTTTAATCTGTTTCAGTCCAGTCCCAGCAACATTTTGCACTTTTTCAGATCAGTCCTAAACTTTCAGGTCTGTTTTGATTAAGTCCCGGGTCATTTTCAGTATTTTCTGTTCAGCCATTGACTTAATTGATAAATACAGATTGGTCCTTAGTCAAATTTGATATTTTCAAAGCAATCCCTGACTTTTTGAGCTGTTCCAAATCAGTCCCTTTTGGCCTAATTTTCAAATCAGCCCCAACTCTTTGAAATTATTTCAATTCGGTCCTTGGGCAATTTTTAAGGGAAAAAAAAGAGAGAAAAGTAAAATAATAAGAGTTCTGACCCGTCATATGTGAGTCCCCGACCGATAATATGCATGTTCTTTTAATATGTATTTGTCTTGCTTATTGTGCGTACGTGGCATGGTTATGTGTGTTTATTTTTCTCCGCTTCCATGAGTCGGCGCCGTTTTATCGATCCCGTTAATATTATGTTTGTGTATGTTTACATGCTTGCGTGTGTTTCTTGTGATTATGGCGGCGCCGGCTTTGTAAGATATGTGTTATAATTGTGATTAATATGTGATTACAACTGTATTTTTTTATTTGACATTGATAGGATGATAAATCATAAGTTAAACGTATTAGTTTTAATTAATGTGCATGGATTTGGGTATCAGTGACTATCTCGGGTCCACGAGGGCCCAAGAGTATATCGGCCATCATTGACCGGGCATTCTTGGCCTTCGGGGACTCGTCTTGGTCTTCGTATCACAACATTTTATCTTAACTAAAATGTTTGGTAATAAAATATGATTTTATTTATCTTAACTTTACTTTACTTTATTTTTCCCTCAATTCAACAATATAATCATTACTCTTTTATCTTTTTCTATAAATTCTCTCTTACTTTTTCTTATCTATTCTTTAAATTAATTTTTAATACTAAATTTTCTCGAATATTCAACATTTTTTCCTCAATTCAACAACACAATTATTACTTTATTATATTCTTTTTCAAATTTTTTCACATACTTTTCTCAACAACTTTTGTGTTTATCTCCTTACATCAAACTAAAACAAATTAAATCAAGCTTAACCTCGGTACCAAACACTACATAAAAATTTCTGATAAAATTGACACAAAAGTAAATGGTTATGCTATGACATATATTTTCCTCATATATTATATGTAATTCTTACTTAATAATTCATGCAATTATTGATGTCTTTCTAATGTTTTAGAAGCAAGGCATAACTCGTTAGTCTATACTAGCTTTTTTTACACAATAAAAAAAATGCATGCAATAGTTAAGAATGCCTTGAATCGTCTGTTCAAGAGTAGTTTTCCTTCGTACTTGTAAGCTAGTACCATTTTCTTTTTGATGACTTCATATAAGGGAAAGGGCATTAGAGAAAATAAATATCACTATATATTATGTGGTAGTTGTCAGCATCCCATTTTGGTCTATCGGTTTTCAGAAAACATATTATGTGGTAGTTAACACCAATTTATCATTTTTTAGAAAAATACTATACGGAACGGGACGTCTTTGGATTTCACGTGCAACGTCAATTTTCAAAACCCGAGACGAAAACTTGATGCAGGAAAATATTTCATCGCACAACATTGATTCATAAATTTTTCTGAACACAATGCCGGTCCTGGATTATATTTCCGACATCCAATTGAAAAGACAAGAATTTTATAATTTACGCACGTCAATTTCAAAAAAAATCATAATCAAAATCAAAATCAAATAAACGGATCAGCAAATCCAAATTTTTCAAAAAAAAAAAGTCAAAAGGATCAAGTGTCGTTCTTTCCCTCCATCCCCCGTCCTTCTCCTTTCCTTTTTCTTTTTCTTTTTTTCTTCTTTTCTTATTTCTTCTTCTTCCCTGGTCTGCTGCGTGCAGACTTGTGGCCCTCTTCTTTTTTTTCCTTTCTCCTGCAAGTGGCCAGCCGAGCTCTCTGCCACCCCTTGTCACACCATCTGACCCGTTCCTTACCTTCCCTACCTGCAACTTCTAAGCATCGAGCAACCCTATCCCGACTTTCTCCTCTTCTCCTTCCTCTATTGCGTTTGTGGCCTTTTGCTCCCCTATCTTTTCCCTCTTTTCTTTTTCTTCCTTCAGCTAGCCCTGCAACTCGCCCCCTCTCTTCCCGATAGGCAATTCGAATTGAGCCTTGACATGCTGACAGGGGCCAGCTTTTCCTCGCCTGCAACCTCCCCTGCAGTTGACCGGAAATCAGGACCACTCTCTTTCAGGAGCTCCTCTTTTCTCCTTCCCCGCACACTAAACCCCTGCAACCTGAGCCTACAAGCCTCCCAATAATGGCCTACAGCTCCCATGCATTCTGACCCCCTCTCTCTCTCTCTCTCTACACCCATGCACCCTCACACAACCCCTTACCCACCTGCCTCCCCTACATCTCCCATGCATTCTCCCAAGCTCACTCTACCCTCCCTCTCAGCTCAACTTTGTTGTGATCCACTGTAGCCCTCAGCTCATCCCCTATAACCCTAAAAACTCGCCAGCTGAATCACCGACTTGACTCCTCTACACACTCTCACACACCTTCAGCTCATCCTCACCACATAGAACCCTCGAACTCCTATTCTCCCTTCTTGAAACACCCCTCAGCTCGCCCAAACATTCTCTCCCTCAGCTCTGAACCTTTCGGACCACACAATTCCCATCCCCCTTAGCTCGCAACTCTCTCTTGAACACCCCTAGTTCCTCCTGGACTCCCGCTCGAACCCTCTTGACACCTCAGTCAACTCACGAACCACCTCCAGCAGACTGCCGGGAGTCTTCAGGAGCGGGGAGTCACCGTGCGCAACCACCGGAGTCACTCAGACTGCCTCTCTTCCTCTCTGTTTCATTTTTCTTTCTAACCGGGTCTGTTCGTGTTCTTCCGGGTCAACACAGGTAGCCGCCCATTGGGAGCCATCCTCGAGCATCTCCAGGAGCCTTTGGAGAGTCTAGAGCCCCCCACCCTACTTGGAGAAACAACTCGAGCCGTCCGAGCTAGCCAGCTCTCCTCCCAGACGCGTTCTTCTCCATTCGGGTCTACCAAACCCGACCGGGTGCCCGACTTGCTCCACAGACCCGACTTCCGGATTTTCTCCTCGGAGCTAGGTAAATCCCGACTTAGTAGCATGCTTAGAGCCTAATTTTCGTATGTTGATGTTTGCTTGGATGATAATAATGTGGAATGAACGTTTGCGAATCGTGCCGATGAACAGGATTACTCCGAACCCGGTTTTACAAACTTTTCATTCTGTTCCAGTTCAGTCCCTGCGACTCTTCCCAATTTTCCGGATCAGTCCCGAACTTTCAAATCTGTTTCAATCGAGTCCTGGGCCATTTTCAACACTTTCAGTTCAGCCACTGAACTTTTCAGGCGATTCAAGTCAGCCTAGAGAACTTTCCTAACTGTTTCAGTTCAGTCCCTGCCGCTATTTTTATTTTTTTTCAATCAGTCCCGAACTTTCAAATCTGTTTCAATCAAGTCCCGGGCCATTTTCAAGACTTCCAGTTCAGCCACTGAACTTTCCAGACTATTCAGATCAGTCCAGGGAACTTTTTAATCTGTTTCAGTCCAGTCCCAGCAACATTTTGCACTTTTTCAGATCAGTCCTAAACTTTCAGGTCTGTTTTGATTAAGTCCCGGGTCATTTTCAGTATTTTCTGTTCAGCCATTGACTTAATTGATAAATACAGATTGGTCCTTAGTCAAATTTGATATTTTCAAAGCAATCCCTGACTTTTTGAGCTGTTCCAAATCAGTCCCTTTTGGCCTAATTTTCAAATCAGCCCCAACTCTTTGAAATTATTTCAATTCGGTCCTTGGGCAATTTTTAAGGGAAAAAAAAGAGAGAAAAGTAAAATAATAAGAGTTCTGACCCGTCATATGTGAGTCCCCGACCGATAATATGCATGTTCTTTTAATATGTATTTGTCTTGCTTATTGTGCGTACGTGGCATGGTTATGTGTGTTTATTTTTCTCCGCTTCCATGAGTCGGCGCCGTTTTATCGATCCCGTTAATATTATGTTTGTGTATGTTTACATGCTTGCGTGTGTTTCTTGTGATTATGGCGGCGCCGGCTTTGTAAGATATGTGTTATAATTGTGATTAATATGTGATTACAACTGTATTTTTTTATTTGACATTGATAGGATGATAAATCATAAGTTAAACGTATTAGTTTTAATTAATGTGCATGGATTTGGGTATCAGTGACTATCTCGGGTCCACGAGGGCCCAAGAGTATATCGGCCATCATTGACCGGGCATTCTTGGCCTTCGGGGACTCGTCTTGGTCTTCGTATCACAACATTTTATCTTAACTAAAATGTTTGGTAATAAAATATGATTTTATTTATCTTAACTTTACTTTACTTTATTTTTCCCTCAATTCAACAATATAATCATTACTCTTTTATCTTTTTCTATAAATTCTCTCTTACTTTTTCTTATCTATTCTTTAAATTAATTTTTAATACTAAATTTTCTCGAATATTCAACATTTTTTCCTCAATTCAACAACACAATTATTACTTTATTATATTCTTTTTCAAATTTTTTCACATACTTTTCTCAACAACTTTTGTGTTTATCTCCTTACATCAAACTAAAACAAATTAAATCAAGCTTAACCTCGGTACCAAACACTACATAAAAATTTCTGATAAAATTGACACAAAAGTAAATGGTTATGCTATGACATATATTTTCCTCATATATTATATGTAATTCTTACTTAATAATTCATGCAATTATTGATGTCTTTCTAATGTTTTAGAAGCAAGGCATAACTCGTTAGTCTATACTAGCTTTTTTTACACAATAAAAAAAATGCATGCAATAGTTAAGAATGCCTTGAATCGTCTGTTCAAGAGTAGTTTTCCTTCGTACTTGTAAGCTAGTACCATTTTCTTTTTGATGACTTCATATAAGGGAAAGGGCATTAGAGAAAATAAATATCACTATATATTATGTGGTAGTTGTCAGCATCCCATTTTGGTCTATCGGTTTTCAGAAAACATATTATGTGGTAGTTAACACCAATTTATCATTTTTTAGAAAAATACTATACGGAACGGGACGTCTTTGGATTTCACGTGCAACGTCAATTTTCAAAACCCGAGACGAAAACTTGATGCAGGAAAATATTTCATCGCACAACATTGATTCATAAATTTTTCTGAACACAATGCCGGTCCTGGATTATATTTCCGACATCCAATTGAAAAGACAAGAATTTTATAATTTACGCACGTCAATTTCAAAAAAAATCATAATCAAAATCAAAATCAAATAAACGGATCAGCAAATCCAAATTTTTCAAAAAAAAAAAGTCAAAAGGATCAAGTGTCGTTCTTTCCCTCCATCCCCCGTCCTTCTCCTTTCCTTTTTCTTTTTCTTTTTTTCTTCTTTTCTTATTTCTTCTTCTTCCCTGGTCTGCTGCGTGCAGACTTGTGGCCCTCTTCTTTTTTTTCCTTTCTCCTGCAAGTGGCCAGCCGAGCTCTCTGCCACCCCTTGTCACACCATCTGACCCGTTCCTTACCTTCCCTACCTGCAACTTCTAAGCATCGAGCAACCCTATCCCGACTTTCTCCTCTTCTCCTTCCTCTATTGCGTTTGTGGCCTTTTGCTCCCCTATCTTTTCCCTCTTTTCTTTTTCTTCCTTCAGCTAGCCCTGCAACTCGCCCCCTCTCTTCCCGATAGGCAATTCGAATTGAGCCTTGACATGCTGACAGGGGCCAGCTTTTCCTCGCCTGCAACCTCCCCTGCAGTTGACCGGAAATCAGGACCACTCTCTTTCAGGAGCTCCTCTTTTCTCCTTCCCCGCACACTAAACCCCTGCAACCTGAGCCTACAAGCCTCCCAATAATGGCCTACAGCTCCCATGCATTCTGACCCCCTCTCTCTCTCTCTCTCTACACCCATGCACCCTCACACAACCCCTTACCCACCTGCCTCCCCTACATCTCCCATGCATTCTCCCAAGCTCACTCTACCCTCCCTCTCAGCTCAACTTTGTTGTGATCCACTGTAGCCCTCAGCTCATCCCCTATAACCCTAAAAACTCGCCAGCTGAATCACCGACTTGACTCCTCTACACACTCTCACACACCTTCAGCTCATCCTCACCACATAGAGCCCTCGAACTCCTATTCTCCCTTCTTGAAACACCCCTCAGCTCGCCCAAACATTCTCTCCCTCAGCTCTGAACCTTTCGGACCACACAATTCCCATCCCCCTTAGCTCGCAACTCTCTCTTGAACACCCCTAGTTCCTCCTGGACTCCCGCTCGAACCCTCTTGACACCTCAGTCAACTCACGAACCACCTCCAGCAGACTGCCGGGAGTCTTCAGGAGCGGGGAGTCACCGTGCGCAACCACCGGAGTCACTCAGACTGCCTCTCTTCCTCTCTGTTTCATTTTTCTTTCTAACCGGGTCTGTTCGTGTTCTTCCGGGTCAACACAGGTAGCCGCCCATTGGGAGCCATCCTCGAGCATCTCCAGGAGCCTTTGGAGAGTCTAGAGCCCCCCACCCTACTTGGAGAAACAACTCGAGCCGTCCGAGCTAGCCAGCTCTCCTCCCAGACGCGTTCTTCTCCATTCGGGTCTACCAAACCCGACCGGGTGCCCGACTTGCTCCACAGACCCGACTTCCGGATTTTCTCCTCGGAGCTAGGTAAATCCCGACTTAGTAGCATGCTTAGAGCCTAATTTTCGTATGTTGATGTTTGCTTGGATGATAATAATGTGGAATGAACGTTTGCGAATCGTGCCGATGAACAGGATTACTCCGAACCCGGTTTTACAAACTTTTCATTCTGTTCCAGTTCAGTCCCTGCGACTCTTCCCAATTTTCCGGATCAGTCCCGAACTTTCAAATCTGTTTCAATCGAGTCCTGGGCCATTTTCAACACTTTCAGTTCAGCCACTGAACTTTTCAGGCGATTCAAGTCAGCCTAGAGAACTTTCCTAACTGTTTCAGTTCAGTCCCTGCCGCTATTTTTATTTTTTTTCAATCAGTCCCGAACTTTCAAATCTGTTTCAATCAAGTCCCGGGCCATTTTCAAGACTTCCAGTTCAGCCACTGAACTTTCCAGACTATTCAGATCAGTCCAGGGAACTTTTTAATCTGTTTCAGTCCAGTCCCAGCAACATTTTGCACTTTTTCAGATCAGTCCTAAACTTTCAGGTCTGTTTTGATTAAGTCCCGGGTCATTTTCAGTATTTTCTGTTCAGCCATTGACTTAATTGATAAATACAGATTGGTCCTTAGTCAAATTTGATATTTTCAAAGCAATCCCTGACTTTTTGAGCTGTTCCAAATCAGTCCCTTTTGGCCTAATTTTCAAATCAGCCCCAACTCTTTGAAATTATTTCAATTCGGTCCTTGGGCAATTTTTAAGGGAAAAAAAAGAGAGAAAAGTAAAATAATAAGAGTTCTGACCCGTCATATGTGAGTCCCCGACCGATAATATGCATGTTCTTTTAATATGTATTTGTCTTGCTTATTGTGCGTACGTGGCATGGTTATGTGTGTTTATTTTTCTCCGCTTCCATGAGTCGGCGCCGTTTTATCGATCCCGTTAATATTATGTTTGTGTATGTTTACATGCTTGCGTGTGTTTCTTGTGATTATGGCGGCGCCGGCTTTGTAAGATATGTGTTATAATTGTGATTAATATGTGATTACAACTGTATTTTTTTATTTGACATTGATAGGATGATAAATCATAAGTTAAACGTATTAGTTTTAATTAATGTGCATGGATTTGGGTATCAGTGACTATCTCGGGTCCACGAGGGCCCAAGAGTATATCGGCCATCATTGACCGGGCATTCTTGGCCTTCGGGGACTCGTCTTGGTCTTCGTATCACAACATTTTATCTTAACTAAAATGTTTGGTAATAAAATATGATTTTATTTATCTTAACTTTACTTTACTTTATTTTTCCCTCAATTCAACAATATAATCATTACTCTTTTATCTTTTTCTATAAATTCTCTCTTACTTTTTCTTATCTATTCTTTAAATTAATTTTTAATACTAAATTTTCTCGAATATTCAACATTTTTTCCTCAATTCAACAACACAATTATTACTTTATTATATTCTTTTTCAAATTTTTTCACATACTTTTCTCAACAACTTTTGTGTTTATCTCCTTACATCAAACTAAAACAAATTAAATCAAGCTTAACCTCGGTACCAAACACTACATAAAAATTTCTGATAAAATTGACACAAAAGTAAATGGTTATGCTATGACATATATTTTCCTCATATATTATATGTAATTCTTACTTAATAATTCATGCAATTATTGATGTCTTTCTAATGTTTTAGAAGCAAGGCATAACTCGTTAGTCTATACTAGCTTTTTTTACACAATAAAAAAAATGCATGCAATAGTTAAGAATGCCTTGAATCGTCTGTTCAAGAGTAGTTTTCCTTCGTACTTGTAAGCTAGTACCATTTTCTTTTTGATGACTTCATATAAGGGAAAGGGCATTAGAGAAAATAAATATCACTATATATTATGTGGTAGTTGTCAGCATCCCATTTTGGTCTATCGGTTTTCAGAAAACATATTATGTGGTAGTTAACACCAATTTATCATTTTTTAGAAAAATACTATACGGAACGGGACGTCTTTGGATTTCACGTGCAACGTCAATTTTCAAAACCCGAGACGAAAACTTGATGCAGGAAAATATTTCATCGCACAACATTGATTCATAAATTTTTCTGAACACAATGCCGGTCCTGGATTATATTTCCGACATCCAATTGAAAAGACAAGAATTTTATAATTTACGCACGTCAATTTCAAAAAAAATCATAATCAAAATCAAAATCAAATAAACGGATCAGCAAATCCAAATTTTTCAAAAAAAAAAAGTCAAAAGGATCAAGTGTCGTTCTTTCCCTCCATCCCCCGTCCTTCTCCTTTCCTTTTTCTTTTTCTTTTTTTCTTCTTTTCTTATTTCTTCTTCTTCCCTGGTCTGCTGCGTGCAGACTTGTGGCCCTCTTCTTTTTTTTCCTTTCTCCTGCAAGTGGCCAGCCGAGCTCTCTGCCACCCCTTGTCACACCATCTGACCCGTTCCTTACCTTCCCTACCTGCAACTTCTAAGCATCGAGCAACCCTATCCCGACTTTCTCCTCTTCTCCTTCCTCTATTGCGTTTGTGGCCTTTTGCTCCCCTATCTTTTCCCTCTTTTCTTTTTCTTCCTTCAGCTAGCCCTGCAACTCGCCCCCTCTCTTCCCGATAGGCAATTCGAATTGAGCCTTGACATGCTGACAGGGGCCAGCTTTTCCTCGCCTGCAACCTCCCCTGCAGTTGACCGGAAATCAGGACCACTCTCTTTCAGGAGCTCCTCTTTTCTCCTTCCCCGCACACTAAACCCCTGCAACCTGAGCCTACAAGCCTCCCAATAATGGCCTACAGCTCCCATGCATTCTGACCCCCTCTCTCTCTCTCTCTCTACACCCATGCACCCTCACACAACCCCTTACCCACCTGCCTCCCCTACATCTCCCATGCATTCTCCCAAGCTCACTCTACCCTCCCTCTCAGCTCAACTTTGTTGTGATCCACTGTAGCCCTCAGCTCATCCCCTATAACCCTAAAAACTCGCCAGCTGAATCACCGACTTGACTCCTCTACACACTCTCACACACCTTCAGCTCATCCTCACCACATAGAGCCCTCGAACTCCTATTCTCCCTTCTTGAAACACCCCTCAGCTCGCCCAAACATTCTCTCCCTCAGCTCTGAACCTTTCGGACCACACAATTCCCATCCCCCTTAGCTCGCAACTCTCTCTTGAACACCCCTAGTTCCTCCTGGACTCCCGCTCGAACCCTCTTGACACCTCAGTCAACTCACGAACCACCTCCAGCAGACTGCCGGGAGTCTTCAGGAGCGGGGAGTCACCGTGCGCAACCACCGGAGTCACTCAGACTGCCTCTCTTCCTCTCTGTTTCATTTTTCTTTCTAACCGGGTCTGTTCGTGTTCTTCCGGGTCAACACAGGTAGCCGCCCATTGGGAGCCATCCTCGAGCATCTCCAGGAGCCTTTGGAGAGTCTAGAGCCCCCCACCCTACTTGGAGAAACAACTCGAGCCGTCCGAGCTAGCCAGCTCTCCTCCCAGACGCGTTCTTCTCCATTCGGGTCTACCAAACCCGACCGGGTGCCCGACTTGCTCCACAGACCCGACTTCCGGATTTTCTCCTCGGAGCTAGGTAAATCCCGACTTAGTAGCATGCTTAGAGCCTAATTTTCGTATGTTGATGTTTGCTTGGATGATAATAATGTGGAATGAACGTTTGCGAATCGTGCCGATGAACAGGATTACTCCGAACCCGGTTTTACAAACTTTTCATTCTGTTCCAGTTCAGTCCCTGCGACTCTTCCCAATTTTCCGGATCAGTCCCGAACTTTCAAATCTGTTTCAATCGAGTCCTGGGCCATTTTCAACACTTTCAGTTCAGCCACTGAACTTTTCAGGCGATTCAAGTCAGCCTAGAGAACTTTCCTAACTGTTTCAGTTCAGTCCCTGCCGCTATTTTTATTTTTTTTCAATCAGTCCCGAACTTTCAAATCTGTTTCAATCAAGTCCCGGGCCATTTTCAAGACTTCCAGTTCAGCCACTGAACTTTCCAGACTATTCAGATCAGTCCAGGGAACTTTTTAATCTGTTTCAGTCCAGTCCCAGCAACATTTTGCACTTTTTCAGATCAGTCCTAAACTTTCAGGTCTGTTTTGATTAAGTCCCGGGTCATTTTCAGTATTTTCTGTTCAGCCATTGACTTAATTGATAAATACAGATTGGTCCTTAGTCAAATTTGATATTTTCAAAGCAATCCCTGACTTTTTGAGCTGTTCCAAATCAGTCCCTTTTGGCCTAATTTTCAAATCAGCCCCAACTCTTTGAAATTATTTCAATTCGGTCCTTGGGCAATTTTTAAGGGAAAAAAAAGAGAGAAAAGTAAAATAATAAGAGTTCTGACCCGTCATATGTGAGTCCCCGACCGATAATATGCATGTTCTTTTAATATGTATTTGTCTTGCTTATTGTGCGTACGTGGCATGGTTATGTGTGTTTATTTTTCTCCGCTTCCATGAGTCGGCGCCGTTTTATCGATCCCGTTAATATTATGTTTGTGTATGTTTACATGCTTGCGTGTGTTTCTTGTGATTATGGCGGCGCCGGCTTTGTAAGATATGTGTTATAATTGTGATTAATATGTGATTACAACTGTATTTTTTTATTTGACATTGATAGGATGATAAATCATAAGTTAAACGTATTAGTTTTAATTAATGTGCATGGATTTGGGTATCAGTGACTATCTCGGGTCCACGAGGGCCCAAGAGTATATCGGCCATCATTGACCGGGCATTCTTGGCCTTCGGGGACTCGTCTTGGTCTTCGTATCACAACATTTTATCTTAACTAAAATGTTTGGTAATAAAATATGATTTTATTTATCTTAACTTTACTTTACTTTATTTTTCCCTCAATTCAACAATATAATCATTACTCTTTTATCTTTTTCTATAAATTCTCTCTTACTTTTTCTTATCTATTCTTTAAATTAATTTTTAATACTAAATTTTCTCGAATATTCAACATTTTTTCCTCAATTCAACAACACAATTATTACTTTATTATATTCTTTTTCAAATTTTTTCACATACTTTTCTCAACAACTTTTGTGTTTATCTCCTTACATCAAACTAAAACAAATTAAATCAAGCTTAACCTCGGTACCAAACACTACATAAAAATTTCTGATAAAATTGACACAAAAGTAAATGGTTATGCTATGACATATATTTTCCTCATATATTATATGTAATTCTTACTTAATAATTCATGCAATTATTGATGTCTTTCTAATGTTTTAGAAGCAAGGCATAACTCGTTAGTCTATACTAGCTTTTTTTACACAATAAAAAAAATGTATGCAATAGTTAAGAATGCCTTGAATCGTCTGTTCAAGAGTAGTTTTCCTTCGTACTTGTAAGCTAGTACCATTTTCTTTTTGATGACTTCATATAAGGGAAAGGGCATTAGAGAAAATAAATATCACTATATATTATGTGGTAGTTGTCAGCATCCCATTTTGGTCTATCGGTTTTCAGAAAACATATTATGTGGTAGTTAACACCAATTTATCATTTTTTAGAAAAATACTATACGGAACGGGACGTCTTTGGATTTCACGTGCAACGTCAATTTTCAAAACCCGAGACGAAAACTTGATGCAGGAAAATATTTCATCGCACAACATTGATTCATAAATTTTTCTGAACACAATGCCGGTCCTGGATTATATTTCCGACATCCAATTGAAAAGACAAGAATTTTATAATTTACGCACGTCAATTTCAAAAAAAATCATAATCAAAATCAAAATCAAATAAACGGATCAGCAAATCCAAATTTTTCAAAAAAAAAAAGTCAAAAGGATCAAGTGTCGTTCTTTCCCTCCATCCCCCGTCCTTCTCCTTTCCTTTTTCTTTTTCTTTTTTTCTTCTTTTCTTATTTCTTCTTCTTCCCTGGTCTGCTGCGTGCAGACTTGTGGCCCTCTTCTTTTTTTTCCTTTCTCCTGCAAGTGGCCAGCCGAGCTCTCTGCCACCCCTTGTCACACCATCTGACCCGTTCCTTACCTTCCCTACCTGCAACTTCTAAGCATCGAGCAACCCTATCCCGACTTTCTCCTCTTCTCCTTCCTCTATTGCGTTTGTGGCCTTTTGCTCCCCTATCTTTTCCCTCTTTTCTTTTTCTTCCTTCAGCTAGCCCTGCAACTCGCCCCCTCTCTTCCCGATAGGCAATTCGAATTGAGCCTTGACATGCTGACAGGGGCCAGCTTTTCCTCGCCTGCAACCTCCCCTGCAGTTGACCGGAAATCAGGACCACTCTCTTTCAGGAGCTCCTCTTTTCTCCTTCCCCGCACACTAAACCCCTGCAACCTGAGCCTACAAGCCTCCCAATAATGGCCTACAGCTCCCATGCATTCTGACCCCCTCTCTCTCTCTCTCTCTACACCCATGCACCCTCACACAACCCCTTACCCACCTGCCTCCCCTACATCTCCCATGCATTCTCCCAAGCTCACTCTACCCTCCCTCTCAGCTCAACTTTGTTGTGATCCACTGTAGCCCTCAGCTCATCCCCTATAACCCTAAAAACTCGCCAGCTGAATCACCGACTTGACTCCTCTACACACTCTCACACACCTTCAGCTCATCCTCACCACATAGAGCCCTCGAACTCCTATTCTCCCTTCTTGAAACACCCCTCAGCTCGCCCAAACATTCTCTCCCTCAGCTCTGAACCTTTCGGACCACACAATTCCCATCCCCCTTAGCTCGCAACTCTCTCTTGAACACCCCTAGTTCCTCCTGGACTCCCGCTCGAACCCTCTTGACACCTCAGTCAACTCACGAACCACCTCCAGCAGACTGCCGGGAGTCTTCAGGAGCGGGGAGTCACCGTGCGCAACCACCGGAGTCACTCAGACTGCCTCTCTTCCTCTCTGTTTCATTTTTCTTTCTAACCGGGTCTGTTCGTGTTCTTCCGGGTCAACACAGGTAGCCGCCCATTGGGAGCCATCCTCGAGCATCTCCAGGAGCCTTTGGAGAGTCTAGAGCCCCCCACCCTACTTGGAGAAACAACTCGAGCCGTCCGAGCTAGCCAGCTCTCCTCCCAGACGCGTTCTTCTCCATTCGGGTCTACCAAACCCGACCGGGTGCCCGACTTGCTCCACAGACCCGACTTCCGGATTTTCTCCTCGGAGCTAGGTAAATCCCGACTTAGTAGCATGCTTAGAGCCTAATTTTCGTATGTTGATGTTTGCTTGGATGATAATAATGTGGAATGAACGTTTGCGAATCGTGCCGATGAACAGGATTACTCCGAACCCGGTTTTACAAACTTTTCATTCTGTTCCAGTTCAGTCCCTGCGACTCTTCCCAATTTTCCGGATCAGTCCCGAACTTTCAAATCTGTTTCAATCGAGTCCTGGGCCATTTTCAACACTTTCAGTTCAGCCACTGAACTTTTCAGGCGATTCAAGTCAGCCTAGAGAACTTTCCTAACTGTTTGAGTTCAGTCCCTGCCGCTATTTTTATTTTTTTTCAATCAGTCCCGAACTTTCAAATCTGTTTCAATCAAGTCCCGGGCCATTTTCAAGACTTCCAGTTCAGCCACTGAACTTTCCAGACTATTCAGATCAGTCCAGGGAACTTTTTAATCTGTTTCAGTCCAGTCCCAGCAACATTTTGCACTTTTTCAGATCAGTCCTAAACTTTCAGGTCTGTTTTGATTAAGTCCCGGGTCATTTTCAGTATTTTCTGTTCAGCCATTGACTTAATTGATAAATACAGATTGGTCCTTAGTCAAATTTGATATTTTCAAAGCAATCCCTGACTTTTTGAGCTGTTCCAAATCAGTCCCTTTTGGCCTAATTTTCAAATCAGCCCCAACTCTTTGAAATTATTTCAATTCGGTCCTTGGGCAATTTTTAAGGGAAAAAAAAGAGAGAAAAGTAAAATAATAAGAGTTCTGACCCGTCATATGTGAGTCCCCGACCGATAATATGCATGTTCTTTTAATATGTATTTGTCTTGCTTATTGTGCGTACGTGGCATGGTTATGTGTGTTTATTTTTCTCCGCTTCCATGAGTCGGCGCCGTTTTATCGATCCCGTTAATATTATGTTTGTGTATGTTTACATGCTTGCGTGTGTTTCTTGTGATTATGGCGGCGCCGGCTTTGTAAGATATGTGTTATAATTGTGATTAATATGTGATTACAACTGTATTTTTTTATTTGACATTGATAGGATGATAAATCATAAGTTAAACGTATTAGTTTTAATTAATGTGCATGGATTTGGGTATCAGTGACTATCTCGGGTCCACGAGGGCCCAAGAGTATATCGGCCATCATTGACCGGGCATTCTTGGCCTTCGGGGACTCGTCTTGGTCTTCGTATCACAACATTTTATCTTAACTAAAATGTTTGGTAATAAAATATGATTTTATTTATCTTAACTTTACTTTACTTTATTTTTCCCTCAATTCAACAATATAATCATTACTCTTTTATCTTTTTCTATAAATTCTCTCTTACTTTTTCTTATCTATTCTTTAAATTAATTTTTAATACTAAATTTTCTCGAATATTCAACATTTTTTCCTCAATTCAACAACACAATTATTACTTTATTATATTCTTTTTCAAATTTTTTCACATACTTTTCTCAACAACTTTTGTGTTTATCTCCTTACATCAAACTAAAACAAATTAAATCAAGCTTAACCTCGGTACCAAACACTACATAAAAATTTCTGATAAAATTGACACAAAAGTAAATGGTTATGCTATGACATATATTTTCCTCATATATTATATGTAATTCTTACTTAATAATTCATGCAATTATTGATGTCTTTCTAATGTTTTAGAAGCAAGGCATAACTCGTTAGTCTATACTAGCTTTTTTTACACAATAAAAAAAATGTATGCAATAGTTAAGAATGCCTTGAATCGTCTGTTCAAGAGTAGTTTTCCTTCGTACTTGTAAGCTAGTACCATTTTCTTTTTGATGACTTCATATAAGGGAAAGGGCATTAGAGAAAATAAATATCACTATATATTATGTGGTAGTTGTCAGCATCCCATTTTGGTCTATCGGTTTTCAGAAAACATATTATGTGGTAGTTAACACCAATTTATCATTTTTTAGAAAAATACTATACGGAACGGGACGTCTTTGGATTTCACGTGCAACGTCAATTTTCAAAACCCGAGACGAAAACTTGATGCAGGAAAATATTTCATCGCACAACATTGATTCATAAATTTTTCTGAACACAATGCCGGTCCTGGATTATATTTCCGACATCCAATTGAAAAGACAAGAATTTTATAATTTACGCACGTCAATTTCAAAAAAAATCATAATCAAAATCAAAATCAAATAAACGGATCAGCAAATCCAAATTTTTCAAAAAAAAAAAGTCAAAAGGATCAAGTGTCGTTCTTTCCCTCCATCCCCCGTCCTTCTCCTTTCCTTTTTCTTTTTCTTTTTTTCTTCTTTTCTTATTTCTTCTTCTTCCCTGGTCTGCTGCGTGCAGACTTGTGGCCCTCTTCTTTTTTTTCCTTTCTCCTGCAAGTGGCCAGCCGAGCTCTCTGCCACCCCTTGTCACACCATCTGACCCGTTCCTTACCTTCCCTACCTGCAACTTCTAAGCATCGAGCAACCCTATCCCGACTTTCTCCTCTTCTCCTTCCTCTATTGCGTTTGTGGCCTTTTGCTCCCCTATCTTTTCCCTCTTTTCTTTTTCTTCCTTCAGCTAGCCCTGCAACTCGCCCCCTCTCTTCCCGATAGGCAATTCGAATTGAGCCTTGACATGCTGACAGGGGCCAGCTTTTCCTCGCCTGCAACCTCCCCTGCAGTTGACCGGAAATCAGGACCACTCTCTTTCAGGAGCTCCTCTTTTCTCCTTCCCCGCACACTAAACCCCTGCAACCTGAGCCTACAAGCCTCCCAATAATGGCCTACAGCTCCCATGCATTCTGACCCCCTCTCTCTCTCTCTCTCTACACCCATGCACCCTCACACAACCCCTTACCCACCTGCCTCCCCTACATCTCCCATGCATTCTCCCAAGCTCACTCTACCCTCCCTCTCAGCTCAACTTTGTTGTGATCCACTGTAGCCCTCAGCTCATCCCCTATAACCCTAAAAACTCGCCAGCTGAATCACCGACTTGACTCCTCTACACACTCTCACACACCTTCAGCTCATCCTCACCACATAGAGCCCTCGAACTCCTATTCTCCCTTCTTGAAACACCCCTCAGCTCGCCCAAACATTCTCTCCCTCAGCTCTGAACCTTTCGGACCACACAATTCCCATCCCCCTTAGCTCGCAACTCTCTCTTGAACACCCCTAGTTCCTCCTGGACTCCCGCTCGAACCCTCTTGACACCTCAGTCAACTCACGAACCACCTCCAGCAGACTGCCGGGAGTCTTCAGGAGCGGGGAGTCACCGTGCGCAACCACCGGAGTCACTCAGACTGCCTCTCTTCCTCTCTGTTTCATTTTTCTTTCTAACCGGGTCTGTTCGTGTTCTTCCGGGTCAACACAGGTAGCCGCCCATTGGGAGCCATCCTCGAGCATCTCCAGGAGCCTTTGGAGAGTCTAGAGCCCCCCACCCTACTTGGAGAAACAACTCGAGCCGTCCGAGCTAGCCAGCTCTCCTCCCAGACGCGTTCTTCTCCATTCGGGTCTACCAAACCCGACCGGGTGCCCGACTTGCTCCACAGACCCGACTTCCGGATTTTCTCCTCGGAGCTAGGTAAATCCCGACTTAGTAGCATGCTTAGAGCCTAATTTTCGTATGTTGATGTTTGCTTGGATGATAATAATGTGGAATGAACGTTTGCGAATCGTGCCGATGAACAGGATTACTCCGAACCCGGTTTTACAAACTTTTCATTCTGTTCCAGTTCAGTCCCTGCGACTCTTCCCAATTTTCCGGATCAGTCCCGAACTTTCAAATCTGTTTCAATCGAGTCCTGGGCCATTTTCAACACTTTCAGTTCAGCCACTGAACTTTTCAGGCGATTCAAGTCAGCCTAGAGAACTTTCCTAACTGTTTCAGTTCAGTCCCTGCCGCTATTTTTATTTTTTTTCAATCAGTCCCGAACTTTCAAATCTGTTTCAATCAAGTCCCGGGCCATTTTCAAGACTTCCAGTTCAGCCACTGAACTTTCCAGACTATTCAGATCAGTCCAGGGAACTTTTTAATCTGTTTCAGTCCAGTCCCAGCAACATTTTGCACTTTTTCAGATCAGTCCTAAACTTTCAGGTCTGTTTTGATTAAGTCCCGGGTCATTTTCAGTATTTTCTGTTCAGCCATTGACTTAATTGTTAAATACAGATTGGTCCTTAGTCAAATTTGATATTTTCAAAGCAATCCCTGACTTTTTGAGCTGTTCCAAATCAGTCCCTTTTGGCCTAATTTTCAAATCAGCCCCAACTCTTTGAAATTATTTCAATTCGGTCCTTGGGCAATTTTTAAGGGAAAAAAAAGAGAGAAAAGTAAAATAATAAGAGTTCTGACCCGTCATATGTGAGTCCCCGACCGATAATATGCATGTTCTTTTAATATGTATTTGTCTTGCTTATTGTGCGTACGTGGCATGGTTATGTGTGTTTATTTTTCTCCGCTTCCATGAGTCGGCGCCGTTTTATCGATCCCGTTAATATTATGTTTGTGTATGTTTACATGCTTGCGTGTGTTTCTTGTGATTATGGCGGCGCCGGCTTTGTAAGATATGTGTTATAATTGTGATTAATATGTGATTACAACTGTATTTTTTTATTTGACATTGATAGGATGATAAATCATAAGTTAAACGTATTAGTTTTAATTAATGTGCATGGATTTGGGTATCAGTGACTATCTCGGGTCCACGAGGGCCCAAGAGTATATCGGCCATCATTGACCGGGCATTCTTGGCCTTCGGGGACTCGTCTTGGTCTTCGTATCACAAATCGCTTCATAAACCCGTTGTATCCAAGGTATAGGATGGTAATCACTAAAATAATTTTACATACAGGAAAAAGGATGTGTAACTTGGTTAAATAAATCACTCGACTTTAAGCAAAGTGCATGAAGTAATAAATTACCGGTAATAGCGTCGATAGAGCAGGTCCTTTTGTCAGAAAATGCAAAATTCGATTAATTGTGCACTCAGTCTAATCAAACACAGGCAAATAGGCAAAAATGGATAGGTTTTGGATTTTTCAGGCAAAAAACATGCTCTTGACATAATCTGTTAAAGCCGCACTGTCACTATACATAATAATTTAAAACAAACCCACACATACTTAGTTGGCCTAGCTTTGCATCTGTTCATGTTCCGTTTAGACTAGGAAATTATTTGCCAAACAATCTTGGATCATAATTGGTTAATCACGTAAACTTGGCGCTCAATACACAATTTGTCTGTAGTCATCTGTTTTTGTTTGTTTTTACCTGTTTTTATCTGTTTTTGTTTGTTTTATCGCGATTTGAGCCCTAGCTTATAGGATACGATGTACACGAGGTCCAACGCCCCTCATCGTCTATCACGGGTCCAACGCCCATTCACACCGAGTGCGCGCAACCCGAGTGCGGAATCGGGTCTTGCCTCGACTTACTGCTTCGCTCCTAGTAGTGTCTATGTGGACGACTCGGATCGGGAAGGTAAATACTGGCCGAACATGACCCGGGAGCTCGATCGATCTCACGTCTATCAAAAGAACCGAACGACTCTTCTGTTATCCGACGGTTCGGTTGGACCCGACTCCCGACTCTCTGAGCCCGCGTTGCCTTAATTTCGGTTTCGGTCATTTAAAACCACAAGGTGAGCACGAGTGGAATATTTGGGCTAATGCAAATTGACCGGGTCCATGTACGCATATGTATTTATATTTATTTGAGAGCACATTGTAAGGATGTCTTTCTGTATTTATATTCAGTCATTGTAAGGACTCCAATCGGTGAGCTAACGGTCTGAGTGTTTCTTTTAATTTACGGTGTCAAAATGGGCAAGGCGAGTGCAACCTAAATCACGCTGTAAATGAAATAAAACGGCAAACTTTAAACGAACAGAGTACCGAAAGGATGTGCAGAATATAGGCCCGCGCGTAATAGAACCCCCGAATCCGAAATTTTCGGTTCCGCAAGACCAATGCCTTAGCTATTAGGTGTATCCCGTAACTCTAGGCTTGGATAACTTGCCAGCCCTCCTTCTCACGCGTATCTGTCACGCGTCTCCACGGAAAAGTAGACACTCTCAAACCGTGCGATAACACATGCATGCGAACCCCAACGAGACGAAATTTAGATTCGCACAGGAGTCTAGGCAATTTTTGTTAACTCATGTTAGTGTTGTGAAGGTGTAACATCATTGTGACACTGACAGATTCCCAATCAAATTCATTATTTTCAAGTGTATTGTATAACTGGCAATGATGAAAGCTCATGGGACAATTTGCTATTGGACAGATAAGTCAGAGGCCCATGAATCTATATCTCTATTAAAAATATGGAGCTCAACAAAGTGTTTTCACACTCACCCGGCACCATTTGGAGCTTTTTCGCACCTAAAGCTATCAATTATACCTTTTCGCTGTGTTTTTTCATTGGATCGTGCCTCCTCGATCACTATTTACTGCATATATATTATATATCTCTATGTATCTTCCTTGACACGTTGAGTCCCGCTTCCCCTCCTCCTCTCAAACGGTACTCCCGCTTTTTCTGTGTCTTCCAAAAGTTGGTTGAGCTCTGTATCACTGTGCGCAGACTTCTATCGCCAGCATGCCCGCCTCCCCTCGCCCCTCCTTCCTTGACTTCCCGTTTTGCCTAGAGATCTCATCGCTGCCCTCGCGGGCGTCCTAGCTCACCAGCCTCACCCTGCCTGCCCCCTTCTCCTCCGCTCGCATCTAACTCGTCGGGGTCGCCTGCCTCTTCGTTGCAACTGGTCACAATTCTCATTCAACTGTTCATGCCTTTGGCGGAATCCTCCGTGACGTCCTTGGCATTGCTACCCCCAAATGGTCCCATTTATACAAAATTCTGCACGGTTAACGACCTTATCTCTTCCTCTGTTCCTTCCCTTGTACAACTGCTGCTGACTATTCTACATTCCTGTTCCCCACTGTCGCCTCCAAACTACTCGATCAAATGCGAGGGTATCGAATTTCTCACCAAACAGGTCGCACCCAACCGATTTTGCTCTGTTGTTTTATCCCTCTCTTAGCACCGCCACATCTCAGTTTTCATGTGGTTGTTGTTGGTGGCTGTCATGTTCGATGTTTTTTACATTAATTATTGCTTTACCTATGTTTGGTTTGGATATACTTTTTGTGCGTAGCTTTACTTATTGAAGCAAGACTGGGCTACAAGAAATACGTTGTGCTTCTTTCCTTGTAGGCGGGTCATATCTTTATATTACTGAGGCAAATGTCATAAATTAGATATCATTACATGTTGGTTCAAGATGTCAGGAAGCCCATAGTCTCGGTCATATAAGAATTCCTGATATTTCATCATTTAGTGTAATCGGGCTATGATTTCAGTGACTAACCAAAGTTTGTGTTAATGGAAGATCCTATTAGGAAAAATCCAAAAGCCTACTTCGGACTCGAATCTATCCGCGATTCAAAAACTTAAGCTAATAGGTTGTTAGACCATTATCTCTTATAAACCGATGTATTTCCTCTCAACTTTTCCATGTGAGATTACCTCCAACACCCGCCCTCACCATTCTTCATATAGGAGAGAAACTGTCCCAACAATTCTCCCCCTTCTCGACTATGTGGAGGACTTCGTCGTAATCCCCGTGATACGACGACAAGCAACACACTAGACACAACTAACTTCGAGCCGAGCTTCCACTTCCGGACTCGGATACCAATTGTTAGGACATTCACTAGCTACGAGTTCCACACTCGAGCCTGGTGGGGTATGAGTTTCCACGCATAGCATGTACACTTATCCAGAATTGTTACCTTGGGTTTTGATATCACTTATTAGGAAAAATCTACATACTTATTTCGGACTCAGATCTATCCGCAACTCAAAAGTTTAAGCTAATAGGTTTTTAGACCATTGTCTCTTATAAACTTATGAATTTCTTTTCAACTTTTCGATGAGAGATTACCTCCAACACCCACCCTCATCAAACAGATCCATCCATAGCATCGGCCACAATATTGTATAGAAATGCTTATGAACCAAAGTTTTTAAGTGACACGTCAGTCATTAATTTAGTTGCTTCTTGATCTTACGTTTTCTCAATCTACTTAAACAGGTTAAGCTTCACGAGGATGGCAAGAGGCAAAGAGGATTATAATATATATTCTTTTTATGCTCTTATGACTACAGGAACGCAGGTCCAAATCTAAATCTCTTCCCTACTTCTCATATCTCAATTGGTCAATGCGACTGTTCTTCTCTTAGCACTTATTCTTATGAGCATTGCTTGGGAACGATCAGCATCCCTTGCACTTAATTCTTTGAGCTTAAGCCTCATTTTGGCTTGCATAGCCTTGAAATCAACAAAGGAACATCGATGTTGCTTTTCACATTTGTGTTCTTTCCAAGAAATGAGAGAATTATTTACTTTAAATTTACCAAAATTATGAAGCAATAATAAAGGTAATATTGGACTAAAGAATCACAATTATAGAATCTAAATCATGTCATTCATTTGCAGCTGCTAATCTGGGAATATTTTAAGAATACTGTCATTGGCCAGCAGGTTTTGCTTTCTAATACTTTTCTTTCTTAGCCTTCCTCAAATTAATTGAATTGATGAAGTTTAAATTTTGGTCTGTTGGTCACTCCAAGTAAGGCTAGGATGTAGATTGTTAGACTTTTTGCCTGGCATTTTCTAAGATAAATTGATAGAAAATAAAAAATAAGTTTTAGAGGATAATGTCTTGAAATTTTTCTTTCTTCGTTGCGTTCTAGCATTTTTTTTCCCTCAATGTATTTGATGAATATGGAATTCCACATTCTGACATAATCAATCTTAAATCATGTTCGCATTTAGTATTACTATCTCTTGGTTTAAGTTTCTTTTTAAATTTGATTACCGTTCTTAGGTAATTTGTATTTGAACATAAGATTATCGATTATGGACTGTGGATACAAATTTTGATGGAATAATTAAACACAGTGTTGATCTGAATTGGAAACAATAGCTTTAAACTGTTACAGAGTTCAATTATTAGTCCCCCAGGAAGAATTTGCCGCTCTTAGATAATTCGCCCAATCTATGTGTCTACCAAAATTCAATTTCTTGTTGACAGGATGCAAGCTCTTATTGTTGAATTTATTCACTGGTTTTGTATCGAGTTTGCTGCTTATTCATGCGTCATAGTTACCAATTCTTTATTATTCTTTCAGTCTTATAGAATATTTTAAGCTTGGATGCATGTCGAAGAATAGAATTAACTAGAGAGGACTTGTTTAGAGGGCTTAGGTAAAGATAAAAACGTTTTATTCAAGATTTTCATGTGATTAAATTTATTGATATTCATAGGACATAACTACATCTGCATTAATTTGATATCCAGAGTCAAGCATGGGCATATCATGTTTCACATTAGAGATGTCTTTCGAGCATGCGTATCCTTACTCTATATTATTGAACTTTGATTTGGTTGGAATGTATGCCTTTAGTTTTCGATCCACTTTGGCCCTCAGTTATATCATGCTTACCTCTTTATTAATTATGCTTCTTACTAGGAGAAAGAAAGAACTTGCTTGTTACGAATGTCGATGGAAGTTATCCTGATGGTTTTCGCTTTTGTATAGGGATAATAATTATGATAGTAGGAACCACTAGGCCTAAACTTGTTTCCACGCACGTTGAATCTCTATTATATGTATAAAACTCGACTTACTTTGCAAAATTTGTTGACGAAAATTTTGATATTTAATCTGACATTTTCCTGAGTTCACCCTTCGGAAGAGTTTGAAGATATAATAAGAAGGTACCTGCTTAAATGATATATGGACTTGTCGAAAAGGTAAACACATGCAAAAGTTACTTTTTTCTTTACTCTTTCTTTTCAATTCCCAACTCACATATCAGATGTTGAAAGTGCAGATGGGTTCTTCTTTTTTCTTAGGAATAGCAGCAGCAGCATCATCTTGAAGGTAACGCCCGGGGGCCCTAAGGGCTCTTAAAGAAGCCCTTTGAGGTTCTTATAGAGAACTGGATAAACGTAAGGAGCGTGATTGATCAATCTAAGATCACAAAGATCAATCTAAGATCACAAACTTCCTTTGAAGAAACAGGTAAGTAAGGCTGCCCTTGGAAAAATGGAATATCTCGACCTACTGAGTGATTAGGATTTGTGGAGGAAAATGTGGAAAGTTAGGTTCTTAAGGCAATCTTTGTTTTCCTTGATGTTTAAAGTCCCTTTTTTTCCTTCTATATTTTAGAAAATCTCTTTTAGCATTCATGC
Organism: Punica granatum; assembly: GCF_007655135.1. Lineage (NCBI taxonomy): Eukaryota > Viridiplantae > Streptophyta > Magnoliopsida > Myrtales > Lythraceae > Punica > Punica granatum. The sequence goes on from NC_045127.1 coordinate 45,429,319, forward strand.
TTTTGTCGAAAACACATCTTCTGAATTACGAGGCCCTACTTATATCCTTAACTCCCAGTTTATGTAGGTATGGAACATAAAGGAGTTGGATAGATATCCATTACCAAACAAGTCAGTCTAGCGGCTTCTCACTTCCGACCTGTTTCAAGAAACATTATACGCTGAACAAACATATACTTATTTCGCAGGGAATACTTTTAAGTATGTATTTAAGTTGGAAAGTAGAAATTTGTGTGCAGTTACGAGTTCATCATGAATAATCTCCTAGGATCTCTTAGACCGTGTCCCCTTCATGTAACTCCTCACAAGACAAAAAGAATCGAGAGGGCATTTGAACTCTTCCCCTTTGTTACTACTGAATATGGTAATTCTAGCAAATGCATTACAGTTAACCAGGTTCGATTCCATCACAATGATAATTGAATACTTGATAAATACTTACATGATATAGTCGAGAGGTAGATATCCTAAAGTAATACCCAATACTGATCAAGTTTTCTACATTATTTTAGTCTCTTTTTTGGCAAATAAATTACTTCAAATGGTGCGTTTTACTTCTCAAAAGAGATGATACATGTATGATTTTTAGGTTTTATGGTTAGAACTAATTGATTTGTAATAAGCCTCAAATTGTTCATTCTAATTTTACATTCCAAACGCGATACAAAAAATTTACACCTATCATCTGGTGGTAATGGCAGGTACAACATAGACATCATAAGAAAAAATATTGCAAAATATCGAGCCATCAAATTACTCCCACAGAAGGAATATAAGTGCATAATGTCTTCGAAAAACTCTAAGAAAATATTATGCCAGACCAATAAAGTTGCAAGTAAATGAATAATATCAATATTTTTTAATGTGACGTAATATGCACTTACCTCAATAATAAAATATATGTTGTCAATGCACGTGTATTATTACACTAGTATTTAAATAAAAAGCTCAACTCAACTTTATCTTTTTCACTTGTATGATACCCGGTACTATGCACCGGTACCATCATCTTACTTTTCATTATTTTAAATAGTATTTACTTTTGTAAGTTGATTAAGAACAATTTTTGAAATTTAATAAACTCATAGTAGTTTCGATTTAAGGAATTTAACAATAGGAATTAATATAATAAAGGGAGAAAATAATTTAGTGCACTCATAAGAATTCTTCAAAAGATCAAAGAAGAAAAAATCCAAGAAGTAATCAATTAAATTTTAAAAATTATTCTTTCAAAAAAATGATAAGAAATTTTAAAATCAAATAAAATAATTTAAAATCCATGCATTACCTAACTATAAAATAAGGAAATGTAACAAAGTTAACTAACGTTTATTATTTTGTACCGAAAGATTTAGAGAAAAAGTGAACCTATATATTAATATTATTTACTTCATAGATAAGTAAACGTATACATTATTATATTATTTTATAATATTATTATTTACTTCATCATTAAATAATGTATATATTATTGCATTATTTTATATAAAAAATTTAGAAGACAATTTATAATTTTATATACTAAAAATAAAATATTTAATTTGCATAATAAAAAGAAATAACAATGTGAACACACTTATTGCTTTCGTATTTTTATTCATCGAAAGTCGAATAGAATATATTATAAGTAAAATAAATTTATTAAAATATAATAAAATTTTACTTATTTATATTATTTTATAATATTATTATTTACTTCATCATTAAGTAATGTATATATTATTGTATTATTTTATATAAAATTTAGAAGAAATTTTATAATTTTACATACTAAAAATAAAATATTTAATTTGTCGAAATAACAATGTGAATGCACTTAATGCTTTCATTTTTTTATTTATCGAAAGGGAATATAATATATTATAAGGGAAATAATTTTATTAAAATATAATAAAAATAAATAAAAACTAATTACAATTGCGAAAATACGGAATTCGAATCGTACTCTCCCCGACATCGCACAAAATAGCAAAATTTTCATGTATAGCTATATAGATAGATAGATTCCCCCTCCAACAACTTTATCTCTTTGAAAGACTCTTCATTTTTATATTCTAATAAGTGCATTATTCTTTTAAAGAATCTTTCTAGGTATCCCTCAAAAATATAATGACGTGGGCTAATATAAGCCACGCAGATTTCAGAGGTTTGGCTTGGTGGTTATGAGTATAGCATCCATACTCTCTATCCAAATTTAAATCCTTTAGGTCTAGTTTTGGAATGCGAGAATGAAAATCAATGGAATAAAATGAGCTTTATATAGTAAAAGAATAGTATTGACAATGATTCTTTTATTGACCATTATAAGATAAAGGAATATTATTATAAAACTTATCTACCAATGTATTTATTATTTAATACATATTTTTAGATATATAAATTAAAGGGAAAATTCTTGGACATATCACAGTTTGAAAATAAATATCACAGTGTATCATATTTCGAAAAATTAATATGGTGCATCATGAAAATTTTAAAAATTTTCACCGTGCATCATTTTCGTCAACTGGTGGACAGAAAGTTGACGTGGCTCGTTATTTGGACAAACAGTGCCAATGTGGTCGTGCTTACTCAGCATCTGGGTCCCATCTGGCCATGAAAATATGATGCACTGTGAAAATTATTTTCAGACTGTGATGCACGGTATCATTTTTCCATTTTAATATTTATTTGTTAACTTATTTTCTAACAATCATATATAAACTGTCATGTCCTAAACAATCTTGTTCCTATCTCTTTTCCATTTTTTGTAATATTTGGCACAAGTTTGCTAATCGATCAGGAGACATGGCCTCCATCGTCGGCTAAGCCACAAAACCTCATGTGGCGTGTTTCCCTTGCCCGGGTCAGGGCCACATTAATGCAACTCTCAAACTCGCTGTTGAGGAAACCGGGCCCTTCTCTAGAGTTGACCATTCGTCTGTGGTTGAACTCTGTGTTGACGAAAGCGATGTGGAAGCCCTTGCAAGAGCTCAGCGAGTTTGAGGATTGCGTTAATGTGGTCCTGACCCGGGCAAGGGAAACACATCGCATGAGGTTTTGTGGCTCAGCCGATGATGGAGGCCATGTCTCCTGATCGATCTGCAAACTTGTGCCAAATATTACAAAAAAATGGAAGAGAGATAAAAACAAGATTGTTCAGGACATGATACTTTGTAATAGGTTGTTAGTGCCTTTCTGTTTTAGGAAATAAGTTAACAAACAAATATTAAAATGAGAAAATGATACCGCGTATCACAGTCTGAAAATAATTTTCATAGTGCATCATATTTTCATGGCTAGGTGGGACTCATATGCTGAGTAAGCATGGCCACATTGGCACCGTTTATCCAAATAACGTGTCACGTCAACTTTCTGTCCATCAGTTGATGGAAATGATGCATGGTGAAAATTTTCAAAATTTTCGTGATGCACCATGTTAATTTTTCGAAATATGATGCACTGTGATATTTGTTTTAAAACTGTGATGCACGGTGTCACTTTCCCTAAATTAAAAGAACATATATGAAACTTACATAAAAAAATAGTATGAAATGAGGAAATGACCAATCCTCATATTTTTTGAGGGAATACTTATTCCATCAAAGTGAAAAAAAAATATTATAATGAGAGAATATCATTTCCTACTCACATAATTGATGCTACATAAGAAGATGAGTACGAAGAAATGTTCATTTCATTCCATCTAGCGTACCAAATAGTGCCTTAGGACCAAGTAGCAAGAATTATTTGTGAATCCCCTAAGTTGACCATGGATGATCTACTTTTAACTCACTCGAAGAGGTGGATTAGTCAAAGTATGTTGGGAAATGTCTTGCATTTTTCGGAATCTAATATATTATCTTGAGTATTATATGTAGGGTCATGTACGAATTATAAAAGGTGCCTTGATGTTGTGGAGTTTTGGTCCCCTTGAGGGCGATGAAAGAGTCTAGAATCACGGTCCGGTAATGGTTCAGTATTCTCGATGAATTCTCTAAGTTATCTTTTTAGAATCTCAGTTTAAAATGAGAGAATGGAGATAATTGAGAGATTAGGTCGCACTCTTCTCAAGATTGGATTTGTAACATGAGCAGAAATTGAGAGACATCTATCGGAGTTGTAATCTCATATTTATTGTCTAGTGAAATAATGTTTTGTCCGTGAATGTTTCTTTTGGTTTGCGGGTTTTATCACCTATATCCAGTTTTCGATTTACTTTTTATGTCATCTCATCCTATGTTTTAGACATCTTGTCTCTGCAAAATGTGTGGAAGCGGGCTCAGACATCACTTGAGCATAAATCCTTTAGGAAAATTGGCCTCAGTTTGACTTATTTGCTTAAAAGCAATCCAAGTTTTGATATTTCAAGATACAACCCATGATCTTTTGGAGGGATGTTTTCTCTTTAAATTTAGGGGTATTTATCTAAAATGGCTCATGGTTTGCCCGTTTTGTCAAATCTATTATATGTTTTTTTTGTCAAATCTATTCCATGATTTACTTTTTGCATTAGATCTATCCCGACGTTATCTTTTCTGTCGACATCTAACGGCTGTACTGATATGACGCCTACGTGGCAAGTGTGGCCCACTATCTTTTCACGTGCCACGTCAGCACGGCCGTTAGACATTGACGGAAAAGATAACGTCGGGATAGATTTGATGTAAAAAGTAAACCATGGGATAGATTTGACAAAAAAAAAGCATATGATAGATTTGACAAAACGGACAAAACATGGGTCATTTTAAGTAAAAACCTCTTAAATTTATTACAGTTAGAAAATCACAGAAAAAAGGGGAAAACTTCAAAAAAGAAAAATGACTAACTTAATTTACCCAAAAAAAAAAGGAATAACTTAGATCGGAAAGGGGAAAAAACTTCTTAGCAATAGGGCCCTCGTCACCGACCCCATCATCAGCGACGAGCTATTCTGCAAAATTTTAAATGAATATGAGGGTAATGTGGTGCTCTCTTCTCACTCATTTCAGTATACTAAAGCAGTATTTGGTGAATTCTTTCAAAATTATGATTTGATTAATTTCTACCGTTGGAAACGTTATTTTCTTCAGCAGCTTGATAGGTACTTATAAAAACTACTTATGTTTATTCTCTATTTTAAATATTAATTTTAATTTCAGTAGTTTCACATTGTTACATCCCAAACGCTTTTGCTTATTATAAAATCACCATTTATTTTTTGGTAATTATATTTTAGCACTTTTATTTTAGTAACACTTCCAAACCAAGCCTAAAATAAGTTGAGTTATCGACAAAACTCCTTTTTTATATTAAATAAAATAAAATATGAAGGTGTAGAGTGTGTGAGTGTTTTTCTTTAATAAGTAATTAGGTGGTCAGTAGGAGTCTTGTTGTCGTCCGCTATTCAATGTCCAAACTCTCGTGTTTAACTACGAATATATAGACGAATTGAATAACCATTACGCGTACTAGTCCCGCCAACGTAGCATCACCAAGGGTCTGGAATAAATCACATAAACCGGTGTTCCTTAAGTCCAATAAATCGACTTGAGATGGAAGCAATAGCCCCCTACTCGAGTTTATCCGATATTCATATCAGTCTCCAAACAAATTGGCTCAAGCCACAAGCACGCATCACAGGTCGTAGGATCCTAATTCCTAATAAGCATTCTCATTATTGACACCCAAGAACTCTTTCCACTGGCATCAAGATCCGTATGGTTAAGAATTAGTAGATTGCTACAAATATGTCATAACCATTCGGTTTCCCTTGAGCTCTAGGAGATACCACAATGACAGGGTTTCGTTAGACACCGTAACATAGGGTCTCGTTTGACACCGTAACATATCAATTGGCACGAGGGTCACCTATAAACAGCTGAGGAAATGATACCGGCCAGGGAGATAGGACTCGAGTAGCTCGAACCGCAGGCAACACTCTCTGACGATCCCTTTGTAGACTTGGCACTAACTTGGCGTATAATGAGTACCAGACTCATCAGCCTCTTACCGCGAACTTCAGTGATCTGCTGCTTTTCGGTTACTCAATTTGCATTACAAGCATGCGATCACTCCAGCGAACTCCCATACGTCGAGGCAAAACCGGCCTCTCACCGCATATGCATGCGGTTTCTCCAAGCCCGAGACATGTCTGCCAGCACTTGTCAATATTTGAATAAACAAGAAACAGAGATTCATCAGGGCAATACTGATGAAAGGATCCAACTCTGCCAATCTGAGCACTCTGGGAGAACAAAACGAGATCAGCAGGAACAACCATCTTGAAGCTTCAAACAAATCATGTATCTGACAAGAAAATTTCATTGTCCTCTTGTCAGCATCATCGCCGACCAAAACGGAAATATTCCCTTTGCAATAAGTTCGCATTTCAAAGCACGAACAAAAGTCAAGTGACGATGTTTATTTTCTTTTCCTCTCCCTTTATCTACATACACTTTTGATTATGGTGATCTCATTCCAGTATATATTGGAGTATAGTCATGCGGTCCAATGATCGCAAGGAAAAAGATGGGGCGAAATTTGTTGTAACCGAAAAAATGCAATAGAGGCATGCATACTTCTGTTGAGGCTACGAGCTCGCACCAAAGACCCGGATCTTTTTTTCGATCAGAACACGACAACAAGGGCAAGTAGCTTTGCCCTTCTTCCCATAGTTTTCACTGCACTTGCTGCAAATAACTTGGTGGGCGCAGGGCAGGAAGACGACAGAGACTTCATGCTTCTTACACAGCAGGCACCGTCTATCTACATTGATTTCAGTAGAGTCCTCCATGCTATCTAACTGATTGAGCAACCGGGCAATCGATCCTCCCTTCGGCTTTGCTGCCTCAAACTTTGCTGTCTGTGAGGCACTTGAAAGATTGCTATTATTATTACTATGATCAGTTGATTGCACTGAGGATCTTAAGCGAGAGAGCTCCTGCTCCAGTCTTTTGAGATCGTCCTTGTGGCGCTGAAAATCTATCTCTATCTTTAAGCGAAGGGCCTCGAGTTTTCGTTTATTGCTGGCTTCCGTAGCTTCCTTGGAGCGACGTTCCTCCTCCACTTGTGCCAAGGTGAGTTCCTTCTCCTTCACCACCTGCTTCCACTTCACCTAGTCGAGCAGTACGACAAAGCAAGCAAGCAAATAAAGATGAGGAAAGATAGGTGGTTACCGGGCAATTGGGTTGTTCTTTATTTACCTGACATGGGAGGTTCTCTATTGAGATAGTATTCTAGGGAATACGTTTGCAGAGTTTCAGACCTTCAACTATGTTGAAAACCAATTTGATTCATTCATAAATACATTCTTTCATTTTATGGCCAGAAGACATAAGATTACAGATATGGATGAACTGAAATGGCATTGCAGAAACTAGACATAGAAACCAGCCAATTTATTACACTCCACACTCAAAGCAGACGCAGATAACTTTCAATACGAGGTCGAAAATGCAAAATGAGGTTCTTTCTCAGGCATGTAAAAGGTTCAATACTTACTCTTCACACCTCATCCATCAAAATACAATTTAAAAGCTCCCACATTTAGGAAGACAATGCTTTCATGGGATAAATGCATTAAACATCCTAAAAACATGTTTTCGCCAATGAAGCAATAAAAAGAAACTTGGGATTCTGAGTGGCAACTATGTTTTGTCTTTCATGCCGCATTTCTACTCTTAAAGTCAGTCTCCCACTATTCAGATTCATCCTTTTATTGTTCATCACAAGCTCCCATTACCCCTCAAAAGCAATGCCACTTTTCTGAGATTATTTTTCTGCAGTCTTGCCATTTTCACTAGATATATTATCCGTAAATCCACACGTCACTCGTAGCTAATCAGGCCCACATTGCTTATACCATATTCCTTTTGTATTAAGTAGGACTCGGTAATTTTTGTGTTGATCAATCTTTACTTAATATGTACACGCAGAGGAAGGACACAAAGGTCATGCAAAATTCTTGATATGTATCCGCATATTCCACTTACCTCCGCTTCTTTTGAATCCCGGTCCAGTTGAACTAACTCTAGCCGTAACTCAGAAATTTTCCCTTTTTCCTCATCAATCTCCTCCTGCAACTTTGTCTTCTGTCTCTCCCAAGCCAGGAGTCTTTTCAGGCATTTCTTTTCCCTCTTTGCCACCTCCAGACAAGAGGTTACCGACTCTGATGCACTCAATTTAGAAGCCTCCATCTCTGCTCTAATCTCTGCATTTTCTGTCTCAAGTCGTCTAACCGCAGCATTAGCACGGTCCACTTGCCCACTTGCCTTCCTCAAAGCATCCTCCATTTCAGAGAGTCTCTTCATTGTAGTTTCCTCCAGTGTTTGCTTACCTTTCTTCAGCCTCTGAGTCTCCTCCATCTCCATTCTCAAGACCTTTAGTTCAGTCAGATCACTGCTCAGCTTCTTAGCTGCCTGCATTGCCTTCTCATGTGCCCACTCCTTCCTCTCCTTCACTTGCCTCTCGAGATCCTTTATCTTATGAAGAAGAGACAATATCATCTCATCCTTCTGATCCCCCGTCACAGGCCCCAATTTCTCATCAAGTTTTAATTCCTGGAATTTACTCAAGACAGAGTTCATCGAATCTAGGGTCTTAGAACTCTTCGACTCCCCACTCAGTCCGACGACCGAAACAACTCCTCCCTCTCCAGTGGACAAAGAGCTCGGCCCAGCCTGAGGTTGTGGCTGCAGGGCATACTTTGAGTTTGATCGAAATCCTGCAGCAAACTCAGCGACATTCCTCTTCAAAAGTGCCTTCATTGCAGGTGAGAGATTAAACCTCTTGGGACACTCAATGTCGGGAAAAGACTCATTGCTTGGAAACTCTGATACCCCATTGTTCCCAAAGCCCCATCCGCTGTGAAATCGGCGGGATTGGGGAGCTGGGACACCGACAGCAGCAGCACTGCTAGAAGAACTACCCTCAAGACTAGTATTGGAGGCTAGGCCGTCACTGCCCGACGACTGAGGAGCAACAATGGGGATCTCTATCGCGCTCGCCCGGCCCACATGGAGATCACTCATGAGGAGACACCACATTGCATCTCCCCGGCTCAAATGAGGCCTGAGCTGCTGCATTAAACACACCATCCCCGCCAGAGAGTATTCTTGCAAGTGCCGCAAATCCGAAAAGACATACTCATTTTCACCATTGCTGGCATCATCGCCAGTGCCACTACCGCTACTGTCAGAGATTCGTTTCAGATAAGCCAATGCGTTGTGCAGTATATTCGTCAAGACGTCCATACCTCCGTAGCAATAGCCGTTCCTAAGGACGGCCCTCAGGGCGGTGTCCTCGTCGTAGCCGAGGCTGACGAGCCTGGACAGGGCCTCGTTGTAGAAGAACTCGAGGTTCTTCATGAGGATGTCCTCCAATTGTTCCTCGGTGCAGTAGCCCCAGCCGCCGCCGGCGTCGTCGAAATTGAGGGTAGGGTTAGGGCTGGGGACGGGGCTAGGGTTGAGGCAGAGCTGGCAATTGTCGGGGTTGTGATTGGGATCGATCATGGTTTTGGGGATAGGGGAGGGATAGTCGATGGAGAGGGCGGGAGAGCTGTCCATCGCCGGCTGCGGCGGCAGCTTCACCGATCGCAGGCGTCGACCGGCTCTGACGTGCTTCCCTCTCACACTGCAACTCATGTATGTGACCTTATATATATATATATAAATCAAATCAAACAGCCTAATAGGAATGAAAGAAAGAAGGAAGGACGGAAGGAAGGAAGCAGAACCAGCAGAGGAGAAAGAAGGAAGCTCAGAAATTTTTTTTTTTATTTTTTTTTCTATTTCTTTCTAGATTTCTCTATTTTGTTTTTCCTTGTCTTAATTTTAGCTCTTTCTCTCCACTGCTAGGGAAAAAGATAAAAACTCTACCAATCAAGAAATTATATATTTGACTCTCATTGTGGAATTACGCATACACTTCATTAATTTTGTATTTTTTTTGGTGGAATAGGAAAGTCCATTAAAGCTAAATAATCGAGTTATTTTCAAGCCTGGCATAGAAAATTATGTTCAGTCTCTGAGTAGAGCAAGATATAAAGACTAATAAGGAGTCCTATGAACTATTAAATAAATCCTCCTCTTGGCTGTACAACGGGCAAAATGATCCGCACAGAAACTGGCTTCCCGATATATCTTCGTTAGGCAAACCTCCTCAAAGCAGTCACAGAGCTTCCTGCAGTCACGGATGATGTGATCAAGAAGGATATTAGCATTGCTAGAGCCCCACGTCCAATCGTAAATTACTAATGCATCTATTTCGACAATTAGGTGTTGAATACATTGGAATTTGGCATGTGCTTTATTAATTATTATTTTATTACATTCATAGGTCTCATTTATAATATATAAAAAAAATGGTAAATTCGAGGCTAGATTGCTTTTTTTAAAAAAAAAATTGTGTAGTTTTTATAATTTGTAGACCCCAACATATAATCTCAATTAAGTGGAAGCTGGCTGATTGTGCTGCCCCCCCCCCCCCCCCCCCCCCCATATCATATACTCGCATTTAAGTATGAAATTATCCCAATGATTCATATAGGGACATTCAAACTACTAATAATAACAAATATTCGTTTCGTAATATAATATATATATAATAGTAAAGAATCATAACATTAACTTTTTTTATTGTTACGAGATTAAGATTAAACGTCGTGCATAAGTTATACAAATTCACCGGTTACGGAAAATTAGGGTTAAATACACTTTGCCCCTGACCTATCGAGCGAAAATTGGGTCTGGCCCCGACCTTAAAAATTTGGCAAAGTGTAACCTCACCTAATTCGAAATAAGCAACGTGACTCCTAGGTTGGATAAAAAATGGTCACGTGATGTTCACATGTCAATTTGAAGAGGACAAAATTATCACAAGAGAAGAATTTGTCAAAAATTAGATTTTTCTAAAAATTAGGGTATAGATCTAATCCCCGAGGCTCCACAAACCCCCGGCGGTTTACGAAATGGGTAATCACGCCAAAAGTGTTCTGGTAGCCTCAAGTGATTACGAATACGGAATCGAGTGAATATATTAGGTCCTCTTTAATTACTAAGCCAAATCACTTTGGGATTTTCGTTTTTTTATTTTCTAACCATCATTTAACCCGTCAAAGAGTAATTGCACTCTATTGATGTTTTTTTCCCTCCTTTTCAAGTTTAGAGACTCTATTGATGATTTAACCCCAATATTTAGGTTAGTTCCATTAACATACTTAGGCTTGGTTTGGGAGTGTTGTTACTGAAACAAAAGTGCTGAAGTATAATTGCTGAAAAATAAGTGTTGATTTTAGTATAAGTAAAAACGTTTGGGAGATAATAATATAAAATTGTAAAAATTAAAATTAATGCTTGAAATAAAGGATAAGCAGAAAAGTTTTTATAAGCACCTATCAACCTGCCGAAGAAAATTACGTTTCAAACCGCAGAAATTAGTCAAATAATGATTTTGAAAGAATTTATCAAATACTGTTTCTGCTTAAAACTCAATAAAATAAGCAGTTACCCAACCGCCACCTCACTCCCTAATAAAGCCTTAATCGAGGACTTGTTTCTGCATATTATATATCTTCTACGTGTAGTAACTTATAAAGCCTATATTATCATGGTTTATGTAAATGAAAATTACAGATACCGTTCATCAACGCTTTAATGTCAATCTAGATTCATAAATTTCAACACCAAACGTATTAATCACGCAATGCTTATTATAAGATATGATAATTAGAAAAAAAAAAGTTCCTACAATATAAAGTGAACCATGGTCATTATGAGTGGCCAAAGTAATAAAACAAATATCATTATGAGTGCGTCTCACACCATTGAAGCATTAATTAACAACTTACGATTTTAAGATGTAAATAATTGCCATTTTGTCCACATAGCCAATAAAAAGTGGCAATATGTTTTCTCCTTTATTTAATCTATATATATATATATATATATATATATATATAAAATAACAAAATCTCGAACTGAATTCCCATACTGCCGCGTTATAAAAAATATAAAAAATGAGTTATCTTGTATTGCCACTCATCATCGTCCATATAAAGAAATTTTTATATTCTTTTATAAAAAAATAATCTCATATATATTGTCATTTATATTCATAATATTTTTTTATTTACTATTAAAGAAAATGAACGTATAATAAAATATACTATATTATTCAAATTAAGTAGATGTCATTTTATTGTGCCTATTTATATAGACATTATAGTGGAGTATATAATGAAAACAGGTCCCATTCTTCCCTTATAGGGTGGGGCGACTGGGCCTGTTTTCAATACTTGAGTTCTTTTTTTCCTCATGCACATTTTTATTTGTTTCTTTACAATTTTCTAAAATTGTATACATATGATTAGTCAAAAATTTTCTCTTTCACACTCTAACAAAGGGAGATAATTGACTATGAGGCTAGCTTACTCTTCCGCGCTCGAAATTACAAATCACGAGTTCCACACTCGGGCTACATAGCCCTACTTCGACTGCCACCGATAATAGACATTGGAGTTGGCATGTGAGTCCATACAAACACGTGATCCACTATGATATAATGTCAAATTTCCAATGGACCTGAAAGTGATAGAACCCATGTACCCTCCAAAAGGTCGAGTTGATAGCATGGTGAGCAAAATCATCTTATATACTCAAAAAATTATTTCCTATTTTTCAATGGAGAATTATAACAACTCCCGACATAATTTGACCCCTTTCAAAAAAGTCCGTGAAAGTACCTCAAAATATTTTTTTTAGAAAATTGGTATTGAATCTTCATTTTGCCATTTTTTTTAATATTAGAAGAAAGTGCATCTTTCATTATAAAAATCAATTTGAGAAATCAATAAAAGATAACAAAATGCTAAATAAAAATATTTCACATGATTTTTTAGAGTCACTGTTGATCGTTCAAAAACCAGTTGAAGTGTCAGCGGATAAATTTGAAAATAAGTTAGTTCAAAAATTAGGGGATCATAATCTTAGAGTATTCAGTTGGTTGTCGAGAAAATTTTTCAGCATCGTGCGGGTCCTCAACACTAGTTTTAATAAAAAGGAAAGGAATATTCTTTTATTAATTATTAAAGAAATAATTTGCATATATATCTTATCTAAAAAATGTTAGATTATAAGAAAATTTTGAAATATGCACGATATAATATTATTTACTAATTTGGGGTTAAGAATAAAAGAATTCATACATGGGGTTTCCTATTACGTTTTTATAACTTAGGGTATAAAATCCTATTAAAAGTGATATATATTTACAATTTTGTGTTATGTTTCCTCTGCCTCCAAGCTCTCTCTTTAGGTTTCTCTCTCTTTATACTCTATTATTGTCAAGCTTATATTGTCACGCAATTTATCGTTTTATTTTAATAAGTAATCACATGTTTACATGAAAAACAATTGAATAGTTTAAATTTTTATCTAAATTCGTGTAATTAGATTTATATTGTTTGAGGAACAATTTAGTATTTTGAAGAGTCAATATCGGAGATAAGCTATATGACTGTTTATTAGAATAATTTTTTTTCATTGTAACTCTTTTGTTGATCTTACTTTTGTTAGGTGATCAATATATAATATGTTTTTTAATTTTAAATAAAAGGAAATAATTTACTTAATATTTATTATTATTATTATTATTATTATTATTATTATTATCATCATCTCTGTTTAAGAATGATTTTTCAACCAAATTCAAAAATATAATCATAATATTATTAACTTTTTTTCTAATCATGCGCATTGCTTGGGTCATCATCTAGTTTATCTTACAATGAAGTAAAGTGATTTTTCTTTTTCTTTTGGTTTTTATAGGTGAAGTAAAGCAACTTATTAATATTATTAAAATTGCATTAAGTACCAAAACCATTTAAGAATTTACATATTTAAATTCAATATCCAGTTGGACTATTTGTATCTTTTCATTAGCTATTAGGATTTCTATTCTGTTGTAGTGGGCCCATGGGCTATCCTTATAATTGAAAAAAATAAAAGTAGGGATAAAATTAACATCTCAAAAGTTTCTACGCTATATTCTTACGCGGACTAGAATTAAAGGTAAATAACGTGAGGTAACTCAATGTTTTAAATTTGTCTTAATTTTAGCCCAAGCTTTAACAATTTTTTGAGACAACCCAATCTCTAACTTCTATTTCAAATATATCCCGCTATTAATTTTACGTCTGAGCTTGTCACACATAAACATCCCATGTCACATTCTTCATCAAGTTTGGATGAAAAATTGACGGTAAGCTAGATTTGAAACAGAAGTAAAATGTCAGACTGCTTCAGAAAAATTTTAAATGGATAGGATAAAATTGACAATACCCCAAACATTGGGCTACATGAAATTATTTTCTCTTTTACGCATACCTATACACTTGGAAAGGTTGTAAAGTGTTTCGATTGGGTATGCCGAAGGAGACCTTATGGAAGAGCATGTAGACTCATATCTAATCCAAAATTTAAGAATTAAGTTGATAGGTATTAATACCAAACTCTCTTATATATCCACGATTTATTTACCGACTCTTCAATGTAGGACGTTCTAACACCTTTCCTCGTGCGTAGTATTAATATTAGAACCCCAGACTCATCCCTGTCTTTCTCATGTATGGACAATGAAAATTGTTTTGTCAATTAATCTCCTATAGAAGATGTTAGCTTCTCTTGAGGAAGCCAAAGACTATGAAAGACTAATTCGTCTTCATAATTTTCAGATTTTTTTCTCCTTTTTGTTCCATGTCAGGCAGTTAACCATTCTTTATGACTCAATATTTCAAAACTAGGCATTGTGCAGGTAATTGAGATATTGTTATTTGAGTTTTTTATTTTCCATGAAAACTTATACTGGTAATTGAGAGCAAAATACGAGGGAAAGCCAAAATAAAGAATAACGAATCATCGATCTGAGCTAAACTTCTTAGGAACGAGCAAACAAGTCGAAGAACCGACGATGACATCCTAGAATGTTCTTATTTAGAAAACGATTTTCCATACTGGATGACTAACTCTGGTATCCACAGTATGGGTGAGGGTAGGTGTTAGAATGTCCCACATTGGAGAGTTGATGAAAAAAAGCATGGATGTAGATTCTTCCATTACTATGTAGATTCTTCCAAAACACTTCACGAATTTTGCAAGTGTATAAATATGACCTTCAGCATACCCGATCGAAACACTTTACGACGTTTGCAAGTGTATAAATATGCATAAAAGGGAAAATAATTTCATGTAGCCTAACGTTTGGGAGATTCTCAATATTAGCCTATTCTTTAAATTTTTTTGAGACAATCTAATATTTTACTTCTGTTTCAAATTTAGCCTATCGTTAGTTTTTCATCCGAACTTGACGGAAAATGTGACTGGGACGTTTCCATCCTTCAAGTTCAGATGAAAAATTGATGGTGTGATACATTTGAAACAGAAGCTAAAGGATAGACTACCTCAGAATATTTTTAAAGTATGAGCAATAATTGAGACAAATCGAAAATGCCAGGGTACCTCATGTTATTTACCCTAAAATTAATGATTGAGGAGGAGCCTAAACCCGTTGAATCAAATGGGCCAGGTCATTTCCAGCCCAAATAAGATTGTATTGAGGTCGCCAAGTTTTCTAACCCAACGAATAACGACGGTCTAGGTGCGGGTTCTGCCATGATATACACGAATGCATTTTTTTTTTTTTTGAAACGGTCAAGTGGTCCCTTTATTAATCCACAACAAAAATGGATATAAGGAGAAAATGCCCGATCGAAAATTACAAGAGCTCCACAAACGGTTTATTGACCAAGCAAACTACAAAACATAATAGGAAAAACATCAAAGAACAGTACAATTGTACTTTGCTATCTTGAAATCATTAGCACTGATCACTACCTGTTAATTGTATTTTATCATGGAAGCCGATAGTAATCAGGAAGGAGGACATCATAAATCCACAATAAATTTCTACTCCATAATGAAGTAGGATAGTCATGGTGCCTCAGGCCAGTATCCGAGCGCAAGATCACATCAACAATCACAACCAATAGAAAGAATTGGTCTACCTAATTCTTAATAACTTAGTCTCTAAGCAATCAAAGCAAGGAAGCCCAAGGCCTCCTTAATTGGTTTAGACCAGTGACCACAATAAGGGGGCCGAGACTTGCAAAAACCAACAAAAAAGGAGCAAAAGCCACAATAGGTCCATTTTTGTAGGTAGGAGGTAGGACTATCAGACTGATGGCGCGATCATGTGTCGTGTTAGGCGAGGATACTATTGCAGGGAGGAGATGGGAAGCCTGAAAGAAGAATTCGTCACCGGAGGGAAGAAGGAAAAGCCCGATTGGTCAAAGAGGTCGGGTTGGATGAGGGAGCGGCCACTAGGCTGTTGCTGCCGCCATCAGAACGGGATAAGACAGAGCAAATCGAGGTTGCCGGTCTGGACTAGTCAGGGTGTAAGGCCGCTGCTACCATTGCTATCTCGTTGTTACCGTCATGTGCCCTGCCATTCACCGTCCTAGATCTGACCGGATAGGGAAAGGGCGTGATCACTGGAGGGGAGGGGGAGACCACCGCCACATGAACCTTACTGAAGACAAAAAGGAAAAGGAAGAGGAAGATGGTCGTTGCAACCTCCGGGACACCGTCAAACACTACCTCAAGCACATATCAAGGGCGGAGGGGTCAAAGATGTCACGCAAGGAACGACCTCAGCCACGGGGACAACTTGGTCATGGAGGAGCTTCGGGCCTAACTGGAACAAGGGTTACTATAGCGACCTCAACTGCGAAATCAACCTCAGAGAGGACGATTTGGTCGCCGCATGTCGATCAGCGTAGTGTTGCCTTCTCTTCCTACCACGCCTCCATTAAGAGGCAGGAGAATAGAGGAGAAGGGTTGGGGTCGAAGGAAGTCACCACCACCAGGGGAGAGAGAGGAGCCTTAGTTATCCATTGGTGGTAGCAGCGACACCCGACGTGCCCTACCGGAGCTGAACTCAACAATGAGAGGGCCGGGACTTAGGGTTTTACTATTAGGGGCGGAGCTTTTTGCATAGAGAAAGAAGGAGATAGAGAGATGGAACTACATGAATGCAGATTTATTGAATTAACTATGTACCAAATAGATATTGTATAGTCCCGAAGACATGAACTTAGACCATTTCCATTTAATTTTCAATTTTTTTGGGTGTGTATCCTAATATTTGAAAACCCAATGGGTTCCGACTAATCTAGTTCGGACTGGATGACCAATTAAGGAGTGAAATTTTTCCACCGTGAATTTTCTTTATTCACAAGACTCAACCCATAAACTTTGGGTTAGAAAAATAAGTACCGAACTGCTTGAACCGACCTATATTGATTTTTTATCTCCAATTTTTATAATTAAGAAAGTCCGTCAAAAATTGAAAAAGGTAAGAAGAGGAAAAAGAATTTCCTTCATCCCGCATCTCTTCCGCCACATTCTTTTTATTTTTTATTTTTTGCCTCAAAAACTTCATTTTTGGTGATACTAGTGTGGATGCCCCACGCTTCCCCATGGAAAAGAATTTTCTACTATAAATTATCAGTTTTGGACCAATAATAATTATAACTTTCTGTCTAGGATCACATTAATTCTTTTAGTAAATTCACTAAATTCATGATATCTTAGATTAATGCGAATAAATTCGGCGATGCAAAATTGCCAGATCAAACTAAGACAATTAAAAAGTAATCATATCAACAATTGTTCTTGTTTATGAAATTATATTCTATAATTTTAATATGGGACAAAAATATGATTTGAAGAAAAAACAATTATTTTATTATTATTATTATTATGCTAAACATTAAACTTGATTTGTCTAGACCGGTCGACTCTTTTTTTGTTCTTTTGTTTCCCCCATTTTTTTACTTTTCATTTTTTTAGTTTCTCTTTTTTTCAAGTATTTTCAAATACGATCTGAATAAAGTGTCACGTAATCTTGTCGACTCATTATGACAAATAATCTGGTTGTTCATTTTAAGCAATTACCCATTTCTTTCAATTTCCATTTTTTAATTTCCCCCTTTTTCCAATATTTACAAATACGACCTAAATAAGATGCTCCATAATCTGGTATATCCGTTACACCAAATAATCTGGTCGTTATAGTCGGACCACTTATTTCCAAAAAACATGTTTCCCTAAATTTTATGTAGAAAATTCGAAAAAAATTCCGTATTAGAAGTACTAACTATACAAATTACGTTATATGCATTTTTTTTTAAAATTTTAGTTTGCGAGTGCGGAATATTTTTCTTCTCCCAATTTCTAATTTCTTCTTTTGTCTAGTGTTTTTAAACCCAGTCCGACAAGGTAACCATGTAACCCGATTAACCTGTCAAGTTAAATGACTAAACCATTATAGTTGGACCAATTATTCTTTTAAAAGAAAAAATTTTCCCCCATTTGATCTAGATTTATCCCTATTACTTGTAGGTTTTCCCCTTCTTTTCTACGATTATCATATAAGAAAATAACATGACCTATAAAAGCAAAACTGTAGTGTTCACAAATAAATATAATGTCATGCTTTTGGCCCATATATAGTGTACAAGTCTCTTTTTTTTTGGGATCACTATAGGATTTGACACCATATATTTTACCCAATTGTCTCTATCTATTTTACCTTTTTTCTAAAGAGTTATACTTATATCCTACATTTTATTTTTCTTTACAAATTTTCATTTACAAACATACATCCTCTGTATGTTATATTTCTTAAGGAATTATATAACTAAACATAGACATTTTAAATTATAAGTAATACCTTTTCTTCTTTTGTCCATAAGAGAAGATCCAATGATGAAAATCAATTTCCTTATTAATTTATTTTTCATAAATTTATAAAATGCGAACATTTTCATTTTCTTTTACTAAATATTATTTGCAAAATTTCAAATCTCATTCATACTTCTCTTTTTAAGAACAAAACTAAGCTTTGCATTCAAGAGAGTTAACCAACTTAACGCATTCAAAACAAGCTCCATAAAATGAAAATAATGATATCATATATGATAACATGAATAACTATATATATATTTGAGTTAATTTAAAACTGCCACTTAAAAATTAAGAAGAAAACATGGAAATATAAGAAGAACAAGTCCCAACATCTATCGACTTAAAATTTTAAATTGAACATGTGCCCACGACAATACTTATCCATCATTATAAACTCTTATATAAAAAAACATAGAATAAACTTAACTGAATTGGCTGATAAAGTATACTAACTTTTAATAAGTAGAAAAAAAATTAAATTCAAGCTTAATGTTAATGACTTCAAATAATAATAATAATAATAATAATAATAATGATCATGATCATGATCATGATGTTAATATATCTGAGAAGTTTCATAAATTTAAATGAAACTACATAAACAGAACGCATTTAAATATTGTATAGAGTAATAGATATAATTTTATGTCATGGTACTAGAATACTCACAAGAAATATAGATTATCTAGATATATATATATATATATATAGAAGTTCGGAAAAAGAATTACAGCATGATCCAATTTGTAAAATATTTGTAACTATAAAAAATATTAGACTAGCAAAGGAAGTGAGGATCGTTTGCCATATGTTTTACTAGCCATTTTCTATATTTGATTGTTTCAAATATTTGAATTTATATAATAAAATCAATTAAAGATAATAATGATAGTTATTTTATAACAAGGAGTTTATTCTTCATGAATTCATGAACACTTCAAACCATTGTCTTAAAATATTATAATCATTTAAAAATAAGAGGTTTAAGAAATAATAATTTCTTGATATTTCATGTATCTAATAAATTATTTGAGGTAATTTATGGACTCGTAAAAAAGTGCGGGAATGTTGCCTAGTATACAATTATAAATGTGACTTTGAGAAACCAGAAAGGCATTGAAATTGAATTTTTCTTTTTCTCTTTGGAAACTAGAAAGAAAGATTAGCTTGTGATCCATGTATATTGCGCATTTTTTTGGGTGAACTGGGATACTGAAGCCCTATGTATATTGTGCATACTAATTTTTTTTTTAATAAATCGTCAGAATTGCAAAATATAAGAGGCTTTTGAAAAGAGGAAATAAATTAAAAATATATTTACTAACTATAGAATAGCTTTAAATACTCCAATAATAAAGCTTTCCAAAAACTGTTATCATTCTCCACACTTTTATTTTAAGAACCTTTTTAATATAAATAATATTGATTCATGTACATATTTAATATATTTCGTGCATAGTATGAGTGAATATCTCTAATAGTACTCCATGAAGTAAGGTTATCGACTGTAGGAAAAAAAGAGATTTCTCAACAATTTTATTATTCAATTATAATTTTTTTCTTCAATGAGATTATAACTTTCTGCTATTGTTATTTTATTAAAAAACTAATAAATATTTTAGAAGTATGTGTGTTTCAAAGCATGGCACGTGTGCCACCTCTAGTTAAAAGAAATATAAAAATGTGTTTTTTTTGTAACAATGAAAGCCTACGTGCTTAATATAAGAAAATGAAAATAAAAATTTAAATAATATAACACATATCGTCCAACTGATAAGAAGTGAAGCTGAAACCTTTTAAATATCAAGCGAAAACGTATACCCACTCAATACGGCCTCGTACTAAAGTATGAACTTTTTTGTTTAGAGGGGAAATGAAACATGCATTGAAATTGAGGAAGTATTAAGGAAGAAAAAATCAATGAAAATATTAAAATACTAGAAAAATAGTTGCAATGAATAAGAAAGAAATATTTAAATAAATAAATAAATGACAATGTGAGGTTTGACAACATGAAGATTCTTTTCACTCTCACTCGGGAGACGTTTGAACCTTTCCAGCTTCTAAACTGCAATAATTGATAGATGATAAACTCTAATGAACCTTATCTTTCATTTAGACATCTTATCTTATTATATATGTATATGGAGACTTAGACTGATAAAAACAATCCAATAGCATCGGATTATGAAATTGGAACTCGAAATGTCACCATCGGGTTGGCTTTTCCTCCTACAAACATAAGATAAGATGCTGGGCAAAGCAAAACAATACAATTATACATATATTTTAATTTTCCGATTTCCACGATAGGAACATGCATGCTTGAATATTTCCCTGTCTCATATAGTTTCCTTCTCCATTTTTTGTTTTTTACTTATAAGTTTGTGCTCGGCCGCCTGCTATAGTTAATGTTGATTAATCAACGACAATATATAATCTTAAAATGGTCGAAACGGCATAATGTGCTTTTTTCTTTCCTTTTTCCAGTCCAAAAAAGAGAAAAGAAAAGGATCTTTTTTTTTTTTTTGGGAGACAAGTTGTTGTCGTTTTTTTAAGTGTTTGACCTTATCAGACGTAAGCGATGAGACAGGTGAAGGCAGTTTCATCACTAATGACAATGGCAACAATAAAGAGATGACCATAATCGTTGTATCGGTAGTTGGAGGAGGGGAGTTGATAATTTCATCGAAATATCAGAAATTGCTCGGAAATCTCTTCAGAAGATTAGAACCATGGGATCAACCGTCTGTGTTGCTCCCTCAACCATCTCGGATCGCATATTCTGATTCCTTTCTCTTCTCGGTTTTTTTTTTTAAATCAGCAAATTAATTCTTTTTTTTTTTCTGGAGTGAGGGGGTCCATCATTCATACGATTATTACTTGTTCAAAGCTTAAATATTTTTTCAAACAAAAGAAAAAGGAAAAAGAGCCGATAGACCGAAGGGGACATACCTAACTAACGAAGATTCTATGGATTACTTACCACGGCAAATGGTTTCTGTTTTCATCTTTTATTCTATTAAATGTTAATAATTAATCAATCAATTATAATAAGAAATTTTAAAAATGAGTTTCTCAAAATTTATAATAATAACTATCAGTTATCTAAATTTATAAATTTTTTAATTATTTTAACATGGCAACTGTAATTTAATTGTTATATTACAAAATCGCGAATAAATTTTATTTTAAAAGAATTGTCACTACTTTAACAATTTCTCAATAAATGTTCTAAATATAATTTTTTTTATTACATAAGTATCACATAAATTCCAATTCATTAATATTTTTGCGACCAACACCGACCATATAGGTTAGTGAACGAGAAGAAAAGATTTTTATTTTTAACATGCAATCAGGAGGGTGTATAGCCACTTGTTAACACTCCACTGGGGCATCTTATCGCTCTAAGTTGATTATTAAATGGTTTCATCTCAACGACATAGTATCAATAAAATTACCGGGTCTCGACTAGTTTAGTTCGAGTCGGGCTGACTCATTAAGAATAAATCTCTCACAATCAATTATTTTCTTCATTTACAATACTTGAACCGGATATCTTACTTGATAGTGGCCGAATTGCTCGAATCAATCCTTATTGATTGTATTTGTTATAATTTACTTGCTATTTTCTCACTCCAAATGCAGGACTTGGAGAGCAAGACAACGACTTAAAACAGTTTACCAGCTGGTGGTTTCCATTTTAATTCTCTGCTCTGCTATGCTCTATATGTGTAATTAACAACGTTGAAGTTGTGTCCTGTTATCACTCTGTACTTTCTCAGACATCCCAATTCCTCCTCCTCTTCTTCTTCATGGCCCTACCAGAGAAGCAGAACTTCGGTAATCCACCAGCAGCCGTAGTGGAAGCCATAGGAGAGATCATGGCCGTCCAGAGGTCACTCCCACCCAGACCCTCCATCGAAGAGGTTGAAGCCGCGGAGTCGATCCTCATGATGGTCGAATCGGAGGAGAAGGCGAAGCTTGAGGATGTCTCGAAACTGGAGTTTTCGAAGGATATCCCCCAGGAGCTGTGCAGTGTCCTGAGGGAGGTGAAGAGGACTCTGGTCCTGTTCCAGAGTCTCCAGCAGAGGAAGGAGGCTGCTTTCTTGGTGGAGGCCGAGCGGCTCTTCCAGGCCTTCGACGGGTTGATTCGAAGGGCTAACGGGGTGGTGACTGGGAAGGCGGATGAGGATGTTTCCGTGGAGGAATTGAAAGATGAGGCAGGTGGTGAAATTCCAGGGGAAGCTCTGACTTTGGTGAAGCAGAAGAAGAAGTTGCTTAGTGATGCCGGAGTGTTGAAAGCTCCGGTGAGGAGCTCTTCCACCATAGAAACAATCTCTGACTTGAAAGGTCTCCTCGAATTCCTTAAGATCACTTCGCGTTCAGTATATCGTAGAGATCATTGACTTATGTTCTTAGCCATGGAATCTCATTTCTTCTAGCAATTAGGGCAATTTCTGCTGATATTTCATGACTATGTTATTATATGTTGATTGCGAAGGTCTTTTGTTGTTTCTTAAAAGCAGAAGGAGAGTTTGAGAAGCTGAGCCTAATGAAAGTTGCAGCCCTGATCGAGCACACTGCGAAGACTAATTCGGCAACTCTCGACCTCAGAGGGAGGCTGATTGATCCAATTGAGTGGCTCCCCTTCTCGATCGGGAAGCTCACTGAAGTCACGGAGCTCGACTTATCGGATAACCGGATCATGGCCCTCCCAAACTCCATGGGGAACATGAGAGCCCTCACTAAGCTTGACGTCCACTCGAACCAGATCATAAACCTCCCCGAAACAATCGGGGAACTCGCCAATCTCAAGGATCTCGATTGCCATGCCAATAGGTTTCGTTCTCTGCCAGCTTCGTTCCGGAACCTGACGAGCCTCCTGAATCTTGACTTGAGCTCGAACGGGTATGTCCAGTTGCCTAACGTCATCGGGAGCTTGACCTCCCTGGAGAGACTCAACGTGGAGACGAACGAGCTCGAGGAGCTTCCATACACGATCGGCTCTTGCTCGTCCCTCATCGAGCTGAGACTCGACTTCAACCGCCTAAAGGCCCTCCCAGAGGCGATTGGGAGGCTCGAGCGCCTACAGATACTCTCGCTGCACTATAACCGAATCAAGGGGTTGCCCACCACGATGTCCAATCTGTCCAACCTGAGGGAGCTCGATGTGAGCTTCAACGAGCTTGAGTTAATCCCCGAGAGCCTCTGCTTCGCCGTGGGCCTCGTGAAACTGAACGTGGGGAGGAACTTCGCCGACCTAAGGGCCTTGCCAAGATCGATCGGGAACCTGGAAATGCTGGAGGAGCTGGACATAAGCTATAACCAGATAAGGGCACTGCCCGACTCCTTTGGGCTCCTGTCGAGGCTGAGAGTTTTCCGGGCAGACGAGACGCCGCTGGAGTTGCCCCCGCGCGAGATAGCCAAACTGGGCCCTCAAGTAACTCTCTCAATCTTCATTGATTTGGACTGTTAGCTAATCAAAAGATTCAAATTGCTAATGGATTTTTCCTTCTGGGCTTCTTTGTATGTATGTATATATACAGGCAGTTTTGGACTACATGATTGACCATGTGTCTAGCACAGATGCAAAGTTCCAAGCTTCAAAGAAGAATAAGAAGAAGAAGAAGAAGGGGCTTTGGTTATGGCTTTGCTGCTTTACAAGGGCCTAATGACACTGCCAATAAAGAAGTGATTATGTGTTCTTTTTTCGGTGAGACATATGTAATTGGATGATCGGCCTGATCTATCTATGAAATGCTTCCGGTGAGTTTATAACTCTGCATTGTAGATAAAACAGTCTACTTTGTCAGGTGCGCTTGGTTGCAATTTTCTATCATTAATCCTTACTATTGTTTTCTCAATCTTTTTTCTTATGTGAGATTTGTTATGATGTATACAGCCATTGGTTTTGCTGTAAAATGTAAAGACATTACATTGAAGATGACCAATGATTTAATTTTGTGCACCTTTTGGAAAATAAAAGAAGCAAGGATTAACGTCACCTTAGCTTTCTTGATCCACAAGTGACAAATGTAATCTTTCTTTTTTGTTGCTTTGAAAGAGATTTGGTTTTTTTTTTTTAATTCCGGTATCTGAAAGCTCCAGCTAATCCAATCGAGCTGGGTAGGCCAACTAAGGGATAAAGTTCTCTCAGCGTGAATTTTCTCCCGTCTATAAGACTCGAATGTGAGACTTTATTTAAGGTGATCAAACACCGAAATAATCGGGTTAAAATTTTAATTAATGTATAATGATATAGATCGAGTGTACATAGAAATAACAATATGCCCGGTTTAGCTCATAGTTCTCAATTATTTTATATATTTGGAGGAGAATGGAAATATTTTCTATCAAATATATTCCGATGAACTTCCACATTCTCACACAATGACATACTCGGAAAACAATTTTTTTCTTCCAAATTCAACTATGAACGTTGTTTCTGGTTGACTTTCAAATGGAATCAGAAAGCAACCTAGGAAACTTTTGCTTATAAACGTTTTTATATATTTTTTGCCATTCGTTGCTTTCCAAAATTAATAAATTAATCTAACGAATTAATAAAGATGATGACGGCAACAATAATTAAATTACTAAATAGACTACATGGATTAAGATATCTTTATTTTTTGAAAGATCTGTATCGCCGTCATCTTTGGAGAAAATGAAAATCATTATGTGGATAACGTGATAGTAAAGAATTTTGATTGTATTCGGCAAACAAAGCCACATATAGTAAAATCCAATCCGAAAGACTTAAAGCCCGGCCCAACAAATAAGGCCCAACCTGATCCATGTATTGGGCTCTCCATGCTTACTTCGCGATCCAAGGTTATTTTTGGTCGTTCGGATGGGATGAGATATTTCAACGGGATAATGATCGAATTGAAATCCTAAACTTGTGTTTAGAACATAGCAAAGATACAGAAGTGGGATATAAAGTTAAAATGACAAATTTCTCCCCATTTTGCTATTATTCTTTTAATTTTTAATTTTTTTGTTGGAAAAAAAAGAACTTGAAAAACTGAATATACATATATATATATATATATATATATTTATATTTATATTTATATATCTAGGATGCATCGAAAGAGGGTGTTGGGGCTTGCCACTGGCCGCTAGCCTCCCGATCGAGCTCATGGGCGACACCAAATGCCGCCAACGAGCTCGATCGAAGGATTGGTGGATGGCATCGAGCCCCCACCTCCTTAGAATCTCTCGGCTCTAGAGAAAGAGAGGCGAGAGATGAGGTTGATGAACACGATCAGAGGGCTGGTGGCTAGCGATGAGTCGCTATCTCCTGGGGATCTCTCAAGACTTTCTAAAGTTGGGAGATCCCAAGGATATACGGACTCGTCGTCGGTCACCAGCCCTTCAGTCCAGCTCGTTGGTGGCATCTGGTATTGTGTAACGCGTGTGATCGGAAAGTTGGTGGCTGGGGTGAGCCCCATAATCTCAGATAACTCGCATGGCAATTTGGTGCATTTGGAAAATTTAACCCTTGAATGGGGTATTTTTATCTTTCGGTCTAAATAATATCCTAATCCGGCCTAACCACATCCAGATCCGGATTTGGGCCTTAAAGAGTAATTTGGTCTAATCCTTCCAAATATCTTATCTTAATAGTCATCAAATACCGGATAAGATTGGAAAATCCTAATCAGACTTATATCCGGTCGACCAAACATAACCCAAAAGATTGAAGGATTTCTCTGTTTTTTTTTTTCCTTTTTTTAATGAGAAATTGATTATCGGATTATCAAAGGGGGAATGAATTTCACTATCTATCGGTTTAAATTTAAATTCTTGTATTAGATATAATTCTAACTATTTGTCAAAGTGAATTTAAGATTGTATCAAGAGTGGGTTCTGTGCATCTGTGTACCACAACAGAGTCGGGAGCTACTAAGAATTCGACTTATATTAGTTTCTCCCTAGCCCTAGCATACGAGAGTAACCTCACCTTATTAAATCCGAGCGTGGTAGAAGTTTATCTCATTGTCAATTGATGATGACAAATGCTCAAAGGCACTTGACACGTGTTAATTTTGTAGAATGTCACATGTTGACACCTAAGAATGGGATCAGAAATTGTTACCCTTCATTAATATAAAATAGCAAAAAAAAAAAAACTGACAATATAAAAGGGAACTGATTTCACCACCTATCAGTTTATATTTGCAGATTAATATGAGGCACTTCTAATCTAATCCCGATGAAAAGGGAAACTCTAGGAATTTTCTCCTGGCGAGGTTAATTAATTAATTTTTTTTTCGATGGAGGTGAATTAGAATTTGAATATGTTACGATAGTGTGTATATATATATATAACCGAAAAAAGCTAGCGTATGTTATTAATAGCTAGCCCAATAGCAAAATTACAAGTGTCACTAGGATAAGGTGGAGCCACATTAGCTGATTTTCTTGTGGGTGCCTTTGAACCAAATCCTACTAAGTTAGCATCATCAGTCCTAGAAACAATGGCTTCTTGTGTCTCAAGCCCCGGAATGAGTTTATTCGGCTGGAACATCGGAAGGAAGAAGGACACCCCGGAGCCTAAGTACCACGACGTTGAGCTTCCTTTTTCACCTTCCCTCGTGGAGAAGACATTCCTACGAGGTAGCACTTTCAATCACGGGATGAGTACTTACGTTTTGACAGTCGGGAATGGTCTTGACTCCTAGATATTTTGCAGGGAGGGAGCTAAAGTGCTGCTATCGAGCCAGTCTTGACGGGTTCAGCGCCACTGACTTCCATGCCTGTTCCGACTTCAAAGGCCCTTGCGTGATAATCGGCTATACTAACAGGAAATTCAAGTTTGGTGCATTCAATCCCGAGGGCTATAGAAGCACTGATGATTATTACGACACGTTTGATGCCTTCCTCTTCTACTGGGCAGAGGAGGGCGACGAGCGAGCAGGCCCAATCGTTTTGCCAAAAGTAGGAGGAAGCGGGGCAGCCCTTTTCGATTATGCCCGGGGAGGGCCCCAGTTTGGAGCTGATGGGCTGCTGATCGGGCCTCCATTGGCCCCAGTGATGGGTGGGTTTGCAGGGCCAGACACCAACTCCGGGGTTGGCGACTTGAGGCAGGCCAAGTCGAGGTTAGGCCTGTCATATGCTAAGAGGAAGGACGGGAAGGAATCGATTTTCGGGGACGAATCGAGAGCCAACATTGAGGAAGTTCAGGTGTTCTGTAGCCCTCAGATTGCGAGCCTGTATTAGGGTAGATAATTCGCTTGACAGGTACATAGTATGATTAGAACAAGAACTTTACGAGATAATTGCTTATATCACAGCTTATATAATGCCCCATATATCACTGTCCATCTCTCTTTTCTCTGTTTCATCGATGATCGGGAAAAGTGGAGTATCTCCTCGAGTTTGTTCACCGAAAACACTATTATTTTAGATAAATGGAGGGGATTGGTGCTGCAGATGTGTTTAAATTTGAAGAAAAGAGCTAATGGATGATAAGCCTTTAAACCTTTAGGAAAAAGCAAACTCTCAAAGTGCCATTAGTGTTTGCTCTCTTTATTCTAATATTCTCACAGGTGGGGAACTATTCGAAAACTTTCGGACATACGAAAGATTGTATATTGTATTGCATTCTCACTAGAGCTGTTACTGTCAAATGACCTCATCTGGTCTCTCCATCGCACTTGCTGCTAAATCTGAATGATGCTATTGCTAGGTGAAGTTCAGAAAATAATTTACTCCTTTGATCTGTTTCTTTATCAGTTCGGTACAGCGATGGACAATTTCGAAGTGAAAAGCTGTTTCATCAGTGAATCTTTGTTTTCTTTTGCTTTTACCATAATCTGCGTTAAAAAGGTTATTTGTGCACTGTTTCTATTGCTAATTCCTGAGTAATTTGTCGGTCGAGATGACAAACTTGCTATTTATATCATCCGAATGAAAAGCGATCTGTGCTTTAATGATAAAAGCTTTCAAAGTTACAGGTAATTCATATCATTGCAACTTAAATGTAAAGAAAGTTCATAATAAGTGAAAATCCCGGTAAAAATCGATAAAAGTGATCTTCACCGGGAAGACTTACATTCAGTATACTGACCCCAACTCCAAGAAGTAAGCAGAAACTGTGACTCTCATCACCAAGACCCAGCTCATAGACCCAGACGCGACCATTCCTTATCTCTCCAAGAAGCAACATTAAAAACCCGTTGTCTTGGAGACGAGTTGTACGATAATACTCGGAGTAGAATTACGTTGTGATCTCAATTCGGTGGCAGTTTGGCCTTTCTCAATCAAAATGGGTTTTGATACATTGTCGAGCTCGCATTGTCATAACCTTCATAAGGGAAGTACTCATCGCCGTAATAGCCCGTATAGCTCCCTGGTGCCGCATAAGGTGGTGACATGCACCCCATAGTCCCGAAATCATCAGCAAATTCAACTTCCCCTGTAAAATTCGAGAATGATGAACTTGACGAGATTGGGAGCTCGTGCTGTGGAGGAAAATACTGAGGCACTGAGTCTTGTCCTTGAGATGTATATCCCTGCAAAGGAAGACATATATCATATCAATATCAAACTTTCCGGGAAAAATATCCGAAAAAAATTGATTAAAACTTCCCTAGTTTGATACCTTTGAGGAATCAAGAATCAGATCAGGGGAGACCCAGAGGCTTGAGAAGTTGTTCTCAACCGAGGCAGGCTCACACTCGTCCATTGGTGTAGTGTTTCCAAATGGAAGAGTCGGGCTTGGATATCGACTCTCATCATAAATGGAGCCCATTTGAGAGGAAAGACAGCCCGAGAAGCTCGAATGCTCATTCAAGATCTCCATCGAGGTGATGTGGTCAACGTTGCTCGAACTGGTTCCTCCTTGTTTTCCTTTGGGTTCAGTTTCAGTTCTCTTCTGCGCGTTACTCTCGTTCTTCTTAATAACACGGCACAAAGCGTATGCTCCCTGATTGATTTCAACCAAATAACCGATCAAATTAAAGTCCCAAGGGAAGTTGGATTAAGGAAACCAAACGTTACAGCAGATTGATTTGGTAATAACCTGAGGATTCGATGGTCCTGAGAGATCATCAGAGAGGCGATACTCATGCATGACCCAGTCCATCCGATCTCCTAAAGGAGCACGCCCACGATAGAATACTAGAGTCTTACGATAACCCGTGATGGAGGACTGGCAGGAAATCTTCCGGTCTTTTCCAGTGGCTTTCCAGTAACCCGATTTTGTGGCTCTGTTCGTCCTAGAGCCATTTGGGTACTTCTTGTCCCGTGGACAGAAGAAGAACCATTCCATGTCCCGTTTTGGGAGGAAGGACTTCTCTGCAGAGCATGACAGAAAAAAGAGAGAAGCTTGGTGACTCCGTCCGAACAGGAAAACCAAAGGAAAAGGAATCATTCATCGGTCATTTTAAAGATACACAAAAAGACTGCTTTTCCAGAATGAAATGTTCTAATAGAAACTCGAACAAATCGGCCACTTAAAATAGTTTCTGGAAAACTTTTATCTCCTGTAGCTCAACTTTTCGATCTTTTATTTCAGTCCATCAAAACTAGATTGATCATGTCACTTGCCATTTAGATTATTATTATATTCTGTCAAGTTTAAATATTCCCATGGACATAAAACCTACGAATGAGCTTATCATTGCGCACAGAATTCTGGTACCTGGAAGCTCCCACGGGTCGAACTTGTACAAGTCAATTATAGGAATCACTTGGAGCTCAAATTCAAGCCCTTCAACTTTCCTTTTCAAGTAGTAACCGATCAACTCCTCATCCGTAGGGTGGAAACGGAAACCCGGTGGCAGCGAAGCCCCTCCCATTGTCTTAATTAATCCTGAACACTAGAGGCTCGAGAGATACAAAATGAAGGTTGGGAAGAAAACAGGGGAGAAGACCAGGAGAAGGGCCAGGGAGACAAATACGGGGGACGTCTTTAGTTAGGTGCCGAGGCTGTAATTATTAAAAATCTGAAAGATCCAAAAGTAGTAGCTCTTGTCGACAATCGATTTGTTGTTGACGGTCGAGTACAACTTCCACAAGGTGCACCCGTTGTACAACAAAATCATCGTCTTTAAGAGAATTCGAGGTTTCTCTTATGGGTTGCAGTGTCCCAAAACCCCCACAACTAATCCCCTTTCAGTACTATATTAGCCTAGGAAACAAGATTGCAAAAGGCAACCGAAAATACTCTCTCGCGCGCTATACCTAGAAGCCGAAACTTTGACGAAAAATGGAACTGGAAGCAATACCGAGAAAGGAGAACGGCTCAAGAGATTTCAAGAGGAGGGAATTGGGAGGGAGGAGGAGAGTAGAAGCTGAAGGGGGAGGGAATGAGTTATATAAGGGGTTGAAAGGAGAGAGGCAACGGTCCAAAATTGGCAACACCGAAAGGTCTCAAAAGATTGCTTGTTTGAGGCGTCCTCAAAATTCCAAAGGTTGTGGGGCCCTCCAACCGGTTAACCCCTTTCACACCTATCAACAGCTTTTCCCGCCCATTTTGATCTCTCTCCCCAAGTTAATGAGTTGGGTTTGTCCATGAAACTAATGAGAAAACACAGAGAACACATTGATCGCTACGAACCACCGTGTATACTGCACATCCTGTTGAGGTGTCGTGTTCTTCTTATACTAGCCGCACGAGATTAATCTGTTAAGTCGGGATTGTAATTGTATTATGTTCATACCGATGGTATCGATTTTTATGATTCCGTTTGTAAGTGTAGGAGACAAGAAATGTGAACAACGCTTTAAGACGGACCCAAGATGGATCCATACATTTCCCAGTTGGGTTAAGTATTATACATAGATCTTCATGATCGTGATTGTTTCCTTGGTTTTACCAACGTAAACTCGATGATTTTCGCTGTTTTTTTACTTCTCATATATATTCGGTGTACTGTGGTAAAATATGAATTTGTGAGATAGGTGTGATATCTAAAAGGCAAAATGTAGATAGTCTATATATCTATATATTATTATTATTATTATTTTTCCCCCTAGCACGGATGTATGTTGAAGGAGTTTCAAATTCATTTATGTGGTGGCAACTGGCAATGCACTTATTCAGCCAAAAAAAAAAAAAAACTGGCAATGGACTTCACGATAGAGGTAACTAGAGCAAGCACTGATTGGGGGGGGGGGTGGAATTTGGGTTTTCTTGGTCATGGCCTATAGGTCTAAGCACAATCCACATCACCATGAGTAGGACAAAAACACTTTTTTTTTCCCCTTTTCTTCAGCTAAAGAAGAAAAAAGAAATTATAAAATAAAAGTGATGGTGTCATCTGAGGCCCCAAGGGCTCAAAGTGAAGTTCCAAAAGTGTCAATTAAACTTCCTATTTCTTTTTTAACCCTTTTGGGATGGCCCAAAGACACCTTATTGGGGGCTTTAATACCTACGAGTTCACATGAATATATGTAATCAGTCTTTTGTTTTGTCTTTCTCATCAATTTCTAGGAATTGGGGCCAAATCAAAGAAACTATTAATCCCAATTGGTTGGGACTCTCTGCCTTCTTCATATGGATGGGTGGAAAGAAAGTGATGAATTCTCTCCTTCCTACCTATTTAGGGCTTGATATGATCTCGAATCCTCTTCGGGTAAAGCTTACTCGGTTTTGATACTTACCAAAGTAAGCAAAGATCGCGTGTTAATAATTAGTTGGTATCTTAACCAATAGGATGCCGACAGTTTGTAAATGCTCGGATCAATGATAAGATTACAATAACTTGGCCATAACATTTTGATTAACAAAACAAAATGGTTGGACTCTTCATTCAGTACTCACTAATAGAGATAAAGGACATAAACAACCAAATCAAATCCTATTATAGATAGGCTTTTTAGTTACGTAGGTAGAGGAACTCCTATTTCTTTTCTATTTTGAAGGTTAATTGTGAAATGAGAACAATAGGTTCTTGGATTACTAGTGGGGCACCCACTCTTCTATCGTGGCATTACAAGGGAAGTTTCCTCTAAATATGCCTTTTAAACTTGAAGTGGAACGAATAGTAACATATAGAGTTTCTTGGGTCTTCCTATCTCAAGAATATGAAAAGCATATCAAACAATATGCGTCTAACAAATATAAGTTATTCAGCACTCAAGGTGGAATTAATGGCACTACTTCAAGAAAACCACTCTCTTAGTAAAGAAAAATAAAGGAAATATACAAAAGGGCATATAGATAAGAATGTTTAGCCATCAAGAACTGATATTTGACTTAATTGGGGGAAAGTCCGCAAAGGTGAGCACACACTGATCTTACATCTGGTCGATCGGGTAAAGAAGAGGATGAGAATTTCTCTAATCCTATTCTGGGTATAATTATTAATTTATTAATTCCACTGAAGGAATGATGGATAGTGGTAGGGCCGGCAGTATTTGACACGACACGATAGCACGACATCGATATGACACGGAAAATAAACGTGTTTAAACGGGTCCAACCTTTGTAATTCGTTTATACACGGTTAGACCTGTTTATATTATTTGTTATCGTGTTAATAAATTTGTTTCACATATTGTATCAATTTATAGAAGAAATTACACTAAAATCATCTAAATTTGTTTATATAAATTACCCATTTATGATGCTTTCATCATGTTAATCGTGTAGTAGCGTTTAATTAAAGTTAATAGTATCATATCATGTAGATATAATATATACCTAGAGGTAATAGTGTAGTATACATACACATTTAGACACGTTTAGTTAAACGGATTAGACGTGTCGTATCCGTGTCAACCCGTAATTAAACGCGTCATGTTCGGATTTGAAAATCTTGACATGTTTATTAAACGTGTTGTGTTCGGGTTTAGAGCTTTTTGACACGAACCCGTTTAGACACGACATATTTAAACACGACACGACACATATTGCCACTCCTAAATAGTGGCGACTAGACGTCGGACACCACTGGCTCAACTGAGGTCGCCAACGGCCGTAAAGGTCACCGCCGACCTCAATTGAGGACGGGATGGCCAGCACCGAGCCAGCGCCATCCCTATTTGCAATTCTCCCACATCTAGTGGGTTATAATTTTAAATTATTTAGTCTTTGAAAATTCTTTTCTTTCTTAGAAATTTGGAAAATAGTGATTTTTTATGACGTTGATCTTTCACTTACATATCCCAATGCTAGTCCTATAAGGCTCCAAACAAGTATTCAGAATAGTAAATATCCATAAGATTGTAAATCATATCTAATTCTAATATTCTTGAATTCTATCCTAACCCAAAACGATCAAATGCAATCTTAAGGTTCATTTGGAGAGTGAAAATGGGATCTCGTAATAGGGTAGCGAGTCAATGATACACATCCTAAACTTTAAAACAAAAAGTCTTGAATTCAATTTCATCATTGAAACTCTCACACTCCTTTATTATGATCTTTGAAAAGCATATTCACCCCTGGTGCAATTTTATTTTTTTCTTCCTGTTCCATATAAGGAAGGGAGGACTATTCCTCAACCTCATGGGGTCATGGCACATCATAAAGTACATCTAGTATTCACTTAACATAGCATGTCAGAAGGCCTCTTTCTCTTGAAATTGGTATGTAATGGGAAACTGATATGAATTATAATCGAATGAAGTCGTCTATTTATACAAGATGGTCACATTCTACATAGAGATTCTTCCCATCAATTCGAACATGGAAGGTGTTATGGCTTAAATATTAGAGGCATGAATGAACGAACTTTCGAGCAATGTCAACCCCCACCTGTTATTAAGTTGTCTGCAACAACCAACTTTGGACTGAATGTAAATGAGACAAGAATCAATCTCCAGACACATATTTCCATAGCCAGAGATTCAAACTGTGGATGGAACTGCAGATTTTGTTGACTGATCACTTTTTTCCCTTTTAATGACAAAGTGCTCAGGTTTAAATGTTGGTTTGTCTGGCCAGGTAAACTCTTCTACAGTAAAAAGGGTCCCCTTTTGGACAATTATAAACTGAGAAAGATGAACCCAGAAGACGGTTTCGGTCAAACCTTGACCGATTCGAATCTCGATCGCATTTTAGGGCCGTCTGACGGCCCAGACAATACAAGTAGATGAATTCATCATCGTTGAGTGCATATGTGCCGAAGGTAAAGAGATGCGAGGACCGATGTACAAGAAAACCGCGGTCGAGAATTGGATTGACGAGCGGAGAAATCAGAGACGCGCGCGGTCCCGGTCTACGGCTCTAATGATGGGATGATGATGATGGAAACTTTTCCTGTGTTTGTCTTGTGATTAATGATGATAGGATTGAGAAACAGGGTAAATGAGAAGGGGCTTTAGATCGATTTCCATGGGGAAGTGGAAAATCTATGGGGAGGACAACCTTATCGCTTGTCCTCGTTCTTGTCCGCTGCTTTCGGCCTCTACGTCCCTTTCTCTTTGCTGCCTCCAACTAGCAATGATTTCTTTTGGCGGCCAATATTTTGTAATACATACACATCAAAGCCAGCACTCATATAACTCCTCAACTAATGCGCGCGCACGAGAGAGATGAGAAATTGTTGCATGCAATAAGTTACGGCCTGATCGATCACGTCGACAGTGAAGTACGTTGGACGCACTGCACGACTTAGACCGTGAATTTTAAAGTTCATATTTATAATTCTGACTTACTGTTCGCTACATCATCCACGTGCTAAGAGATATCAAAAATATTTGGTGGGAGCACAAATTAGTGTGGTGACAAAAAGTTTCTGTTCGGCGTGGCCGAATTATTGTTTTTGGGTTGACTTCAAAATACATATGTGGACATGTTAGAACAAAAATATTTCATGATTAATTGTACTTTGAATTTGAAGGCTCTGGGTGTAACCTTTTCTTTTCAACTAAAGATCTAATGTAGTGATGAATTATCTTCAGGGAAAAAAAAAATCTAATGTACTGTATATGGGCTCGTATTCAATGAACTAAAGGAAAATATACGATATTCATTAAAAAAAAAAAAGAAGGAAAATATACGATATGTCTTTGAAAGATATCCAACGGTCTGGTTCCATCCAGAGATCGACGTAGGACTTTGATTGAAAGGGGAGGGGTAGGGGAGAGATGGGATCCTAAGGAAAATAATGGTGCGTTTGGTTTCAGAATTAAAATAACTTTGATTTTGATTATGAAAAATGACAATTGATGACAAATGATTGTGTAGTGTGTTGAATTAAAGTTAAAGTTAAAATTTTTTACTTGGAAAATGTGTATTTTTATTATGTAGTGTGTTAAGTTAAAGTTAAAGTTAAATTTTATTTTATTTTAACTGCGAAACCAAACGCAGCGTAAATAACTAAAAATGTACGCTTCCGTATTTTGAAAGGAGGGAAATAATGAGTATAAGTAATTTCATCAAAATTAATGAAAAATACGTAAATTTTTCAAAGTGTTTTAAATTTTAGGGAGGGCAACTGCCTTCTTCAATCAGTCAGTCCATCCTAAATTTTATCTTAGGACCATAGAATTGAGAACATGCATTGTCTATATTTCTATATATATAATAGTTTATTCAAAATTGAGAACACGCATTTTGCTCGAGCGAGGCAATCAATATAGGATCGAGATATAATTGAAGTAGCATCCGTCTAGCTAGAGTATCAAAAGTAGCCCATTGTACGAAAATCACTAATGTAGCAACGTCATCACATATTTGAATTTTGAGCCAACTTCTACATTTTATCGATTCACTAGGTACTCCGACAAAATCCAAAAATGACATACAGGACTAGTATAGCATATGCTAAAATTTACAAACTCATATGCTTAACTACGATGTATGGTTCAACTGGTAAATTGTATAAGAGATAATTTAAAATTCACTCAAAATATTTCATGATCATATTAAGTCGATTTTTGAGTTAGATTAGTCTCAAATAATAAATATAGAGTGTATATTAATTTGAGAGAGATGAAATGACGTGAGATATAGTGATACACATTTTGCTTTCCCACATCAGTGGGGGAGACTGTGACAGTGCGACTGTGAGTGATCATCAAATCAATGAGTGCTTGAGCAAAAGATGAAAAGACTTCGATAAATATTTCCCTTTAATTAACGAGCTGCATAATAATACATACCATCTCTGGTCAATTACAGTGAAGAGAACAGCAATCCTCTCTCATTCATGGCTCAATAGTAATTCAATAATTTTCTCATCAAGGGAAAAGAAAAAATAATCATCATAACGCATGCCAGCTAGTATAAACATACAAATATATATATATATATGCATAAATATGTATGAAAAAGCAAGATTTGATTTGAACAGCAGCTGCTCCATTAATTATTTTCGATAAGGTTAATTAAATAACCAGACAAATGGGTTCCTTCCAAATTAGTCACCTGCAATCTTGAGCACTCCCTGGCGATTATTTATCAACTTAGCTCATAAAATAATAATAGGACTTCCTACAGTTTGAGTCTCGTTCCGTGATTTTGAGAAGTCATTTTTAATTATAAGAGATACTTATGAATCGGAATAATGAAATAAAAAACCCAATAAGTAATAAAAGAATACAATTAGTTTTATAACAAGAATCGAATTTGTAATTTCTCAATTGACAACTAAAACTGTACGTCATTACGTTACGCTCTCTTTCCCAATAAATCATTTCCATGAATAAATTAGGCAGCTGTGCACATCATATTTGACTTGTCCACGAAAATGTATGATATATATGTATATATATATTAACCTGAAATTAAAAATTAATAATTAGAGAAAGGGGTTTTGGAGATTCACAGGACAATCCCCGTTTGGATCGTAAAAAATTTGATTTTAACCTTAACTTTAACTTAACACACTATACAATAAAAATACACATTTCCCAAGTCAAATTTATAATTACATCTCATTTGTCCTTTTTCACAATCAAAATCAAAATCAAAATCAAAGTAACTTTAATTCTGAATCCAAACGACCCCTTAAGATCTCCGATTCCGTGCCAGTCAGCTAGGCATTTTCTAACTTCACTAGTTGAGGTGCGTAGCCTTGCTTCTTGGATTCTTGTCTAGAGAAAGGTTCTGTGACATGAAAACCCTCCCTAGTCCCTGCCCCACGCCATAGGAAATTGACATTGCATTTTCTGAACAGAACTAGAACTAGAACAGTACATAATCTTTTTTGAGTTATTTAATATGGCATTGAAACATCTTGTACCAGACATGTCTCGACATCCTTCGGATGTGCTTATATGGACAAGGTGATGAGGTGGATCTAATCAGGGCTTAGACTAAGGGGACCATTAGGTAAATTAAGTGAAAACATTATCTTAAGTTAGACTTCACAGCGAGATTTTGGTTAGTACGTCCCAAGATGTCGTATTCAAACACGATTATCATGCTAGAGGAGAGAGAAAGTGGGGACTCGTACTAGTAATTCGCCGCCATCAACTCTAAGCAGTGTAAAGGATAGGGAATATCTTTCCTTATCATCTATTAAAACGTTCCATATGTGATTTCAATGACGATGCATATTGTGAAAATCGCTCGATCGATGATTACATGCCTTTAGCATTTCTGTGCTCTCCCTATTTAGCTTTAGACTGGGCTCGTGCTAGGGATTTCCTTGATTGATGTTAGTTATCAATATATCAATCGGTTGGCATGTGACACCACTAAGTCCATTTGTTCTTAGTTCAAAAAATGTCACATTATTTCTTCGGAGGTCACATGACTTATTTCTTTTTCCGGAAATCACATGACATTTCTTTTCCTTAGTGCTTCTAAAAAGTTCCCATTATTCTTATTTTTCCCACTTTACATTTTTGTTTTTCACTTTTTCCCCTTCAATTTCAATCTTCTTTTTTTTTTCCCCAACTTCCCTTTTATACTACTTTTAATATGTGCACAAATACTTGAACAAAAATATGTACCCAAATGTTTCAATTTCCGGAGAACTATGAAGATTTTATATTCATTACCTATTAACATATTCAGCTTATAATACGAGTAATTATTCATAAAGCAATTCGCAGGAAAAGAAAATGTTCATACAGCAATATATATCAAGACGAGTTTTTCTTTATTTATTTATTTTTTTTTTTTGAAATTATAAACCTCGAACCGTTTGTGAACTTCTTTCATTAATCATAATGTATATATATATATATATATATATAACGTCCAATCAATTACAAATTATAAAAGTCGGGTATCGATGCAAGAAAGCGTCACGAGACCATTCTTTCAAAAATCTCAATAAATGGTTGATTGTATTTTCTGCTACTTGGCAAATTTAATATCATTAGTGAAACTTTTATCATTCTTAATTATTATACTGAAATTAAATTTATCGATTTGTGAATAAATATTAAATATTTGCTTGAAAAAATTTAAAAAATACCAATTCACTTATACAAAACTATCTTCAGAAAAAAAAAAGTTTTCTCGATAAATAAAATATTTTATCCATAAAGATGTCAAACAAATTAAGTTCTGTAAATTCTTCACGTTCCCTCGCCAAGCGTAAGCTTGCACCTAGTTGATTCTTATATATATGTACCAAGTGAAATTTATGCTACACACATGGACAAATTCAAATAATACAAAATGCTTAATATGGGATTAAATACGATATTTTAAACATTCTAATTTTTTTCAATGCAACTATAAGGTGTAATTAGCACAAGTAGATGTGCTTGAAGAATAAACGTAAGAGAGTCGATTCTATTTCAGATCCAATTATTCGATCAAGGGCAGTTGTTCCTGCCATTCACTCTTCTTCATTGTCCATTTTTTTCTGGAAACCCTTCCTTTTTTGATTCGGAGACTCCTTTTCCAATTCGGAGCCCATCCATTTATGATTTGGAGACACCATCCCGATCCCGAGCAAATTGCAAGTAATCGTAAAAAGGAAATTACATATCAATAATTAAGATTGATGACTTTCTTTTCAAAATATTGAAAAATAATAATGATGGTTATTATGATCTTTTTCTTTTAGTAACAAAGTACAGCTCTTTTTACAATTTATTACGACGATCTGTGCTCGAAATTAAGGAAGCAGAGATGGTTCTCGCAGTGTTTAGTTTGAGTTAGAGTTTTTCATGAATGAATAAGTTTTATGCATTTTTATATTTATTTTACTAATTACTATTAAAAAGTGCTCTCTTCAAGAGCTCAATACTAAGCAATTTAAATATTTTGTATATTTTCCAAATAAAACGAACCGTCATTTTCATATATACGTAATCTATATGCTCAACTGATACATTTTTCTACAATAATAGTCAGGAAAATGGCGAGGTATTGCTATCTGCTGGTGCCATGAACTCCATTCGTGCATGTTTGCCATTTAAAAATAACTAGGGTAGGAGCGCGGTGCAGCATGTTTCCACAAAAGTTCTCAATCAACAATATTTTCATATGATAGAAGTGCGAGAAATGATATTAATAACATTGCGATTATAAAATACTAACAAATTAATATCGTGTAACTTATTTTAAAATTGACATAACACACTAAATTTGAAATTGTCTTAGTTTAATAAACATATAGATGTGGAGGAAAAAACTGAGAAACTTAATTAGATGATATGATAAAAAAGTATAAAAATACAAAAGTTTAGTGAAATATTAAAGATAGTGATTCAATAATATATAATAAAAATTAAGAGAGAATTTTATGTATGTTAGAGATATAATTAATTTTATAAAAATTTAAATATTAATTAGTATCTATTTGTAATATGTATGAGCATGTAATTCTAGTTAATTCCTCTTCATTAAGTATCTCCTAATTCTTTTTATATGTTACCATTATAGCTCATCCTTACTGCAATATATATTTATATATTTGATAGATATAATATATTTCATTCGATCTTGATACCTTTAATATCAGGTTAGGATGTAACCAAATATTATGAGAACTCTTTTATTTAGTATAAAAAGCAAAAAATATATGGGATAGTGTTGAAAAGATGCACCATATTATAATAATACAACAAATCCATAAATACTGAACATTATAACTATTGTAAGTTTTAGTAAGTACAAATTTATTTAAAAATTCCAATATTAATCTTATCTCGAAAAGCATATGTGAATGCGGGAGAAAATATCAAAATCCATCTTAATAGTATATGGAATAAGTATAAGAAGGCATAAATGTAGAAGTAAAAAAAAGTTTAGTTAGGAAAATCATTGTTTGAATCAATTTAAAAATGATCATTGAAAATCTCGTTAATTGTGGTGGTATTCGAAATTCATTTAAAGTATCTCGTGGTCACAACTAACCCAAGCGATGATTGTCAATAAGCTGGAGTAACCTTGCATTAAACCAAAAAAAAAGAATTATGATATTTTCAACATCACGATAAAAACTATTTAAACCGCAGTCGCGACTTGAATAAAACTTTTATATTTAGGTAAATAAATTATTAAAAATATAAAATATATACATATACATATATAAGGCTTACACTAATATCCAAAATAAAAAATATAAAAAAAGAGCCAAAATTGTGTTAGTTTGACACACGGCATGATGAACAACAGATTTAGTACATTAAGATGATATTAACAATTTTAATCAACCACCACCAAATACAAAGAAGCATGATACTAGGAAAAGAAGTTTAATATAATCTCTAGATGATCTCGTCTAAAATCAAGAAGTCTCGGTATAAAATTTTTACCGGTCGTATAAGATGTTAAGTTCATATCCAATTCAGAAGTTTCGGTTCATAAGTAATAGTAACCATTATTTATTCTTCAATTCTCGTACATGAGAAATTTTTGCCTGTACCCGTGCCCCTTATCTAGTAACAGGTCCAACTCATGTTACTATTTAATACGAAGATCAGTGCTCGAAATTAAGTAAGCAGAGATGGTTCGCGCAGTATTTAATTTGAATTAGAGTTTTTCATATGACTGATTAAGTTTTATGCATTTTTATATTTATTTTACTATTAAAAATTGTTCTCTTCAAGAGCTCAAAACTAAGCAATTTAAATATTTTGTTGATTTTCCTCATAAAATGAACAGTCATTTTCATATATACGTATAGTAATAGTCGGGAAAATGGCGAGGTGTCGCTATATCTGCTGGTGCCATTAAGTTCATTCGTGCATGCTTGCCATTAAAAAAAAATTAAGATTAACGATTTTAACCAACCACCACCAAAAAAAAAGCATGATACTAGGAAAAGAAGTTTAACACAATCGTACACAATCTCATCTAGAACCAAAAAGTAAAATTTTCACTTAAGAAGTCTCGGGTAGTAAAATTTTCACTGGTCGTGTGAGATGTTAAGTCCATATTTAATTCAGAAGTTTCCACTCATAAGTGATAATACCCAACTCACTT
The DNA here is from genome assembly GCF_007655135.1 of Punica granatum. Taxonomy (NCBI): domain Eukaryota; kingdom Viridiplantae; phylum Streptophyta; class Magnoliopsida; order Myrtales; family Lythraceae; genus Punica; species Punica granatum. The sequence continues at coordinate 45,471,385 of NC_045127.1, forward strand.
ATATACCCATTATTTATTCACAAATTCTCCTATATGAGAAATTTTTGCTAGTATAACTTTTTGTGTCCTCTTTATTTAGGTTTCATTTTCATTTACTAGACCCATAGGTTTCCGTTGTCGTAGAGATACATAAAAACATATCATAATAATAATGATTTGCTTTATTGATTAATTAATTAGTTAAAATAAGATACAAATACCTTGCATGTACACTCTTTGGTCCATCATAAAGGAAAACAGACATCCCAGCTCTAACTTGAAGGTGGAGATTGGTATTAATTCCTAATTAAGTAGAAAAAAGCCCAAATCCCCGTGGAAATTCCCTCTTTTCTCAAGCATCCAAAAGTCCAGTCAGTAACAATTGGCCCACATAATTGCACCGTGCTACATAATCCTATAAATTAGCATTTGGCCCTCTTTGTTTGAGGGTTGTTCAATTATCCTTAGGTTTGTCTTGTGTGTTTACAGGCGGCACGGGAAGTTACACGTACGAGACCCGATCGTTGTTGCTGTCAACTAGCTGCAACTAAGCGGCGCATCGAAAGAAGACATGCTATCAACTGGGCCATTCTGAGTCGGGCCCTAGTCCAAATTTACTGGGATGGACAAATGCAATGAAATAAAAGACAATGGAGAGTGAATGCTCAAGTAGGACTTCAAAGCCCGAAGCAACAAATCCCACATCGACCCGACAGGAAGTCGTAAACAATTATATCAGTAAAACACGGGAGCCTCCTCCCTCTTGTTCGTAGAAAAGGAGAGATGGTTGGCATCTCTCCTGACAGGGACGGGAACGGCCTTCGGGCTTTACCTGTTACCTGCACATCCGGTTAAGGCTACCCACCTCCCAGTGGATCTCTAACCCAATTTTTAGTTTTTCTCTTTTCTCTTTTCCCCCCCTATATATGTTTCGGTTTTTTACTGCAAATGAGTAAGAAGAGCAAGCCGAACTGGATTGTCATGCTGCTCCTCCCTATGATTTTTGGGAGGATCTCCGAGTTCATTCGTGCTCAGTCTTCGGGTTGTGAAACCGCTTAACCCAGATCAGCTGAACAAACACTTCGGTTGCTGCTCCTCCAAAATGGGTGACCTTCGTTGTGTCAAGATGACAGATAGCATCCCCAAAAAAGCACAAGAGTTTGAACGCGACAGATGAGGAGAATACCCGAATCTCGCAGAGTGCATCGAGAAATTTACAAAGTTTCTCAGCCTTCATTGATCTCTTTTCTGTTTTTTCTCTTGACAAAGGGAACTCTAATTTCTGTAAAGCAAATCTCTATAAAACCCTCCCCCCAAACCTCACCCAACTTTTGAATACAATTTCTTTTCCCGGGCTCTAAAACCTCTCCTCTCTTTGAACAAAATAGACCAAAAAAGGCACAGATTAAGGAAGGAAAGAAAAAGGAGAAGAAGACAGACCAACTAAAGACCCTATACCCACCATTTGCCACCCTTCTACCCTCCTCTACGAAACTACCCCCTTTGATTACACTATCCCTAAACCAAGACGATACCAAGACCCACCTTCCATTTTCTTTCCTATGTCATCTATCGAGCCCCCTCCCCAGAATTACAACTAATGTCCCTATCGAATTCCTCTTTGCGAATTTACGGTTGAGCTTTCCTTCCGAAATGTTCCCCATAATGTCACTTGCAAACGAACAGGCTCCAAAATTGAGACTTCTTGCTAGTACAAGAACGGATTAGATTTACCAGCTTGAAGGACTCTTGCGGTCAGTGGTTTCAGAAGTACTTCCCCGACGACTTCCAGATCCTCCCCTCGAGCGATATGACCATAACTGTGACGTCATCATGGTACTTTCTACGGTCACCTTGTGGAATGTCCAGTAATTCATGGAACTCCATACCTTCATCAGCCGCAAATTGAGTTAGAATAGATACTGAAAGTGAAGTAAACTCAGAACAAACAAAGGTGGATGGGATTAACTTTAATTAGACAATTACCAGCTTTTTTGGCTGCACGAGAGAGGAGTTCCTCGATCAGGTGCTGTGCGGGATCTCCATCTGGGAATTTCTCCAGGAAACTCTCTATGTAAGCAACAACTTCCTGGTTGCTGAAGTACTGGTACAGACCATCGGAGGACAGGACCAGGAATTGATCCCTCGGACAAAGTTCATGGTGGCAAAGAGAAGGAGTACAAGATATGTACGGGGCAGTTCCAATGTAATCATTCCGAAACATTTCCAGTAGTGCATCATTCCACTTGGGCTGCAAGGCAGATTAGAATTCAACTCAAGCCATCACAAATATAAGGCAGAGCTAACACCGTCAGGAAAAAGCTCAATCTAACTCGACAATCTAGGAGAAGCATGGAACTTTCTGAACGAGAAAATGATCTCGTGATGGGTTACTTGAAACAAACCTGTTTCAGAAATCCTGCTCCGAAGGCTCTTGTGACCTTGAGACGACCTTTGACTCTATCATTGGCAATACAATTGCTGTCATCAGGATGTTCATTCTTTATTCTGATGACTTCCTGTGTAAATTAGAATAATTGTGATCAATTGAAAATAATGATGGGAAACTACAGAGCAATAGCTCACTGATTCATGAAACTACAGAACATTAATAGAAGGTATAAACAGTGAATGACTTAATAATTTTCAACACGTGGCTCATGTAAAAGATTTTATATCTTCCTCAATATGCTTGCTCCTTGAGATAATGTCACATGTATAATGTCACTTAACAGAATATCCGTACTTTGTAGGGTCATATTTACTATAACTCTAGGAAAGAGGCAATCCAGGAAAGCACCACAGCTATACCTAAATCCGAGTTCCCAAACCAAAACAATTTAAAAGCCATCTTTAAAGGTGTCCTGAGTCTCAGCATAACCATTAGAGACTGCTAAACTATCATAGGGACCATGTAACATATGGGAATTGGTTGGCCAAGTCCAAGCTTCAAACAACTGGTATTTCTGAGCAATTTGTCTCTTTATTCGATGGGTGAAATCAAATTTAATATCCTCATTTCTGCTGCACATATGAACTCTCAAGTCAAAAACACTGATCAACCAACCAGTTCATTATGTAGTCAGGCGCAAAAAGACAAAAGCTATGGCCTAAGCTAGTGGCAAGGATGCGACAGAGAAATATATCGAGAGAGTACTTGCACATTTTTAGTCAAGCACAGGAACCACTCATACTAAGCTAAACCTAATGAAAACATTAAGGTTTGCCTCGAAGGCAGATTACCTAGGATGAAGACCTAAAGACACTTATTGGTGGAATAAAACTAATGCAACGGAAGCAATGGATCATAACCCAAGAGAACATTAGAAGTTCTGAACAGCTAAACAGTGCGCAATACACCTTGCAGATATAGCATGAACAGTCAAGTCAAAAAGAGAAACTAGACTTCACAAAACTGTACATAGATTTAACAAAAGTACAAGCATCTCAACGTGTCCATACTTCAGTGCTGCCAAAGATGCTAAGTATGCATTACATACTAAGCATATTCTTGTATAGTATTCATGGGGGTGGACTTCATAATTAAATCAAAGAGGAACATAGGTAGGCCCTTTAGGTTATAAAGGTCCCAGAAAAGGAAGTATCTCCGCATCTTCCTCATTCTAGCTCAAGAAAAATCAAGGGAAACTTAGCGAGGAACTAGCAGTCCCACGGGAAATGAAATACATAGAAAGGAAGCTTCCAATAATCTTCTTAAAGTCCATGATGACACAAGCAGAATTACAAGGACAAAAATGACAAATTCACAACAGCTTAACTTCAACATCAAACACCAGTAAAATTGAGTCATCAAAGCAGTGATTATAAACTTTCAGCAGCCAAGGATGATTCAGTATAAATAAAATCGACAATGCTATAATGTACATGAAAGGCAATGCCAGTTAAATCTTGATCCGGGTATTTCTTGTCGATGCAACCAATTAATAACTATTGACTACATTAGTTAGCATGTTCATATGTGTGTGTGTGTGTGTGTGTTATGGATAATTCAATGTCTAGAGATGAGGCCAAATGACTAGATGTGCCGAAATTCAATAATTACCTCCTCAATGCTGGTACTATGATCAGTAGTCAGCTGCAATGCAGTCAATCTCATCAACAGAGCAGGAGCATCACTTGCTGCCTTCTTTGCCCTTTCCCCGTCTATGGATTCCTCAATTATACCCTCTCCGCTTGACTCCTGACCACTCTGCACCCCCGGCTCCATATTCGAACTTCCTGCTTCACCCTGGAGCTGAGCGACAATAGTCCGACTATCCCCCACATTCATTACGTACACATCCTCATCCCTCATAAGAACCACTAACAAGCACGAACCCATCAATGCTAACTCGGGATTCGTATCAAGAAACTTATCGGTCATATCCAAAAAGCCATTCTCTGTCACTTCAAGTGCTCTCGACATCGCTCTTAGCACCAGCTCATGATCCACGGGGCCTTCCTTCCGCCTCCTGCCACTCTTGTTGGCCCTCGCCCCCTCCACGTCCTCCACTCTGTTATCGATCTCAACATTCTCCTTTAGCCAAAACCTCCATGGGAAAAGCTTCCTGACTTGGCCCTCCTTATGCTTGGACAACCCATGCTTAAATTTCGACAGCAGAAGCCATCTTCTGCTCATGGATGAATCAGCATTGATTACGCTGATCGCATCATCCACTGAGAATGCGAATCTCTGAGACCCCGAAAGGTCCACCCCATCATCCGGATCTTCTTCAGCAAGGTACTCCCATAGCCGTCTTCGCCGGACTTCAACCCCCTCCGATTGAAATGTGACTCGTTTTCCCGATCCCTGATTGGGATTATCTTGATTTACACCAATTCGAGCTTCCTCGACAGACTTTTCTGTTGATGGATTTGTTTCCTCTACTATCGCTACATTTTCTCCTACAGTGATTAGGTCAGTCCCTTCTTCCCTTCCGTCAGTTACTTCCCAAAACAAGCCCTGGAGCTCATTGTAAACAGCCCGATAAAGATTATCCATCAAGAACTCGGGCGCATCGGGGCCATTAAACCCGTCATAAATCCCAACAAACAACCATCCCTGCTCCTCCGATACAACCACATGCACTCGATCCTCGCCCGCCTTGCCCAATGCCCACTGCACATTATCTACATCGTTCCGGCCAGCAACGTGGGCGACTTCTTCCTCCTCTGGAGTTTCCTTCTTTGCCCCGAAATTCAGCACGGGAACTACCCACGGCCGCTTCTTCTCCGAGAAGTTCCCGTAGATTGCCTTCTTAATCCCGGAAATGCTCTTCTTCCTCCTCTTCCTCTTCACATATGTGCTGCCGATCGGAGCCGAGAAGGGGACCTGGCCCGAAGCATCCAGGCCAGAGCTCGGGTCGAGCGGGCCCGAGAGAGCCCCGCGCTCAATCGGCCCAGAGAGGAAGAAACCGCCCGAGCCCGACCCGGAATCTCCGCCAGGGCCGGCGCCGCGGGGGGCGGGCTGCAGAGGCAGGGCGCAGAAGGAGGAAGTGCTCTCGAAGCCATTGAGCCCGCAGCCGCCGGGGGGCTTCAGGGCAGCGTCGGAGGAGGCAAGGTCGCAGGGGGCGTCGAGCTGGAGGACAGTGCGGGGGGTGGCGGTGTTGGCGCTGACGGAGGCGCCGGAGATGGCCTTGAAGCCGGTCTCGGGGGCAGGGCGGGGGTGGGGGCGGGGGATGGGGTCGTCGAAGCGGAGGGACTGGGAGGGGGAGATGAAGCGATCGCTGGGGGTCGGGGAGAGGAAGCGGGCGGAGGATCGGACGTAGCAGAAGGAGTGGCCTAGGGTTTCATCCAACGGCTCGGAGGCGGCGAAGATGAGGTCCGGTTGGTGGTTCGGGCTCTGGTCCGGTTGCTGGGCTTTCCGGTTCGCCGGTTTGAAGCAGGAGAGACCGCTTCCCATCACATTTGACTGCTCCGGCCGAGAGACCCCTCTTCTTCTTCTTCCTCTGCTCTGTCTGTCCCTCCGGCCGAGAGAATTCCAAACTCCGCCCGGAAATTCTCCGGCAAAGCTCGCCAAAATGTGAAACAGAAGAGAGAGAAAGAAGAGAGAGAAAGGAAGAAGTAGAAGAAGAAGAAAAATTAGTAAACTGAGAAAGTAAACAGAGAGAGAGAGAGAGAGAGAGAGAGAGAGAGAGAGAGAGAGCGTTTTGTTTTTTATATTTTTGTAAGAGAAAACTTCAAATACATGAAATTGTTTCGATTTCTTATATATACTGAGAGGACGAAGAGAGAGAGAGAGAGAGAGAGAAGTTTTTTATTATTTTATTTAATTTTTTAAATTTTCTGTTCTGTGCAGTTGTTGGTTCTTGGTTGACGGTTACACATGGAGTCTTGCAGAGGGGAGCCACGTAGGACGACACGTCCCACAGGTGGGCCCCGCTTTGGACGGGTTTCCGGAAATGGGTCAGGCCTTTGAGAGAAATTACACGCCGGTACCCCGGGCTTTTCTTTTTTTGCCTGTAGGGAAAAGCGGTGAGGTCAAGGGGGAGGAAAACCGAGGCCAGGGGGCCGGGGCCGGGGGGGGGGTAGCAGGGGGCTCTTTCGTCCTTTCGTCCTTTTGGGCGGTGACTGCACCTCGTGGAGGGCCGAGCCCAGGCCCAATTTACCCGCGGAGATTTTTCAAATTTATGCGTGGGTTGACGGTTTTGCCCTTCCGTTTTTATGTGAAGAAAAAACTCTGTTGTTCTTCTTTTATGCCAGTCACGATCTCTCCTTTCAAAGTTGACTTCAAGTGGCTTTGGCTTAAATCGGAAAAGGAGAGAAAGGATTCAGTTGCTTTCAATTTGGTGGATGGCTTTATCCATTCATTTCAAATGGCTAGCCAAAATTCGTACCAAATGCAATACAATTGTTTCATATAGTTTCATTTTAAATTCATCTACGTTATATTGTGAAAAAGTCACTCAATAATACGAATAAGAATTACTCTGTCAAATTGAACTTTATTTTCTTATTATTGCCATATATTTAATTCATGGATAATAAGGTAAATTGAGAGTTTCTGATTTACTAATCAGCATGTAATAAGCATGATTCTATGTCTACATTTCTTGATTTTCTATGTTACTTTTGTGCCTTTCCTTTTAAAATTTGAATTTCAAATCCCGTGTAAACCGACAAACTATCTTAAATATAATATGTTCATGCAGTTCTCATTTCTTCTTGTTGACTAAGAAAAAATTAACTGTCTTATTTAAGAAAATTTCACTGAGTTAGATTTTCTCACTTTCTAGTGTCGTTTTTCACTTAAAGTGAAACCAACTCAACAAGAATACCGAATAAGGTCAAACCTCCTTAAATATGATATTGACTCATGTTTATCTTTTACCACAAACTTTATCATTTGTCACGGTGAGCCCTTGAAATGCCAGCCAAAAATTGTACCAAATGTAATGTAATTGTCTTCTATGGTAAAATGCATCAATCTTTTATTGTGAAAGAGTCACTTAGCAATAAGAATGAGAATTACTTCGGCAAATTGTACTTCATTTTTTATTAATTACATATTTGTTCGAGGATAATAAGGTAAACTAAGAGCTTCTCAATGACTAACTAGCATATGATAAACATGATTCTAAGATGTTTTCTATGTTTCTTTTATGTATTTCCTATAAAATTTGAATTTCAAATATCGTGAAAGCTGACAAACCATCTTAAATATAATATCTATTGGCTTCACGCAGTTCTTATTCTTTCTTATTAACTGGAGAAGATGTAATTACCTCTCCTATTTAAGAAGATTTCACTAGCCAATATTTTATGACTTTCTGGTGTTGTTCTCTAATTAAAGTGAAACCCGATCAATAAAAACTCTACATAAGTTTAAAAACTTCTTAAATGTGAGATGAGCTTTTACATTAAACTTTGTCAGTTGTCACAGTGAGCCCTCGAAATGCTAGCCAAAAATTGTACCAAATGTAATGTAATTGTCCTCTATGGTTTCCTTTTAAATTCATCTATCTTTTATTATGAAAGAGTCACTTCCTAATAACAATAAGGATAAGAATTATTGTGTCAAATTGAACTTTATTTTCTATTATTGCCATATTTGTTCAAGGATAATAAGGTAAATTGAGAGCTTCTCATTGACTAATCAGCAGTTAATGAACATGATTATATGTATGCATTTCTTGGTTTTCTATGTTTCTTTTGTGTTTTTCCCAATGAAAAATGAATTTCAAATCACTTGGAAGCCGACAAACCATCTTAAATATAATATATGTTGGCTTCACGCAGTTCTCGTTTCTTCTTATTGACTGGGGAAGATGTAACCTCTCCGATTTAAGGAAACTTCACTGAGCCTAGACAATGTCATTTTCTAATTACGGTGAAACCAACGCAATAAAAACTCCGAATAAGGTTAAAACATTTTAAATATGAGATTTACATATCTTTATGTTTTACAATAAACTTTGTCAATTGTCACAGTGAGCCCTTTCTCGCCTCAGCACCCTATGGTTTCCTTTTAAATTTATCTGTCTTGTATTGTGAAAGAGTCACATGGTAATAAGAATAAGAATACTTTGTCGAATTGAACTTTATTTCCTTATTATTTCCATATTTGTTCAAGAATAATAAGGTAAATTGAGAGCTTTTGATCAACTGATCAACAGTGATGAACATGATTCTATGTTAGCATTTCTTGCTTTTCTATGTTTCTTTTGTGTTTTTCCCTTTAAAATTTGAATTTCAAATCCCGTGAAAGCCGACAAACCATCTTAAATATAATATATGTTGGCTATATGCAGTTCTCATTTTTTCTTATCGACTAGGATATATGTAATTACCTCTACCATTTAAGGAGATTTCACTAGCCCAGATTTTCTGACTTTCTAGGGTTTTCAAATTAAAGTGAAACCAATTAAATAAAAACTACGAATAAAGTTATAACTTCTGAAAAATAAGACTTACACATCTTTACCTTTTAAAATAAACTTTGTCAGTTAGCACAATAAGCCCTTCCTCACCTTAGAACCGCATGCTTTTCCCGCTTGTATATTTGTATTATCTTCTATAATAATAAAATCTTATTAGAGGGATGCAACATAAATTCCGAATAAAGTTAAAGCCTTCTTAAAAATGAGTTTCACTCATCAATTTTCTTTTATGGCAAACTTGCTAGTTGGCATAGCTATCATTTTTCCACCCGTATACATTTTGAGTTTTTCTATGGTCATATTGAGAAAAATCCTATTACAAGTCCGAATAAGCTCAAATTTTATTAAGTATGAGTTTTACTTATCTTATCTTTTACATCAAATTTTTCTAGCTTGCGTAATGACCATTAGCTCATCCCAGCATCTCATGCTTTTCTTGCTTGAACAATTTGAGTTCAACGGTATTATTAGAGAAAAATCCAATTGAAAACCCGAATAAGCTTAAAACTTTATTAAATATGAGTTTCACTCATCTCTTCTCTATTATGACTAACTTGCCAACTAGCATATATACAAATTTTCCATCCATGTTCTCTATGCTTTTTCTGCTTCTACTATTTGAGTTTTCTAGTCGTCTTAGAAGAAAATCTAACTTAAATTTGAATACAATTAAAATTTTATTAAATGTGAGTTTCACTCATCTTATCTTTTTACAACAGACTTTGCCAATTGGCATTATGAACCTTTTTCTCACTTCAACACCCCATGATCTTCCTACTTATACCATTTGACATCTATGACTATGTTAAAGAAAATCCAACATAAACTCCAAATATGGTTAAAAACTCAAGAAATATGAGTTTTCCCGATCTCATCTAGCTTGCATTTTTTTCTTACTCTATACTTTTCCTGCTCTGTACAATTTACGTTCTATGGATGTATCAGAAAAATCAATATTAAAGTCCGAATAAGATTAAAACTTTATTAAATATAAGCTTCGCTAATATTATCTTTCACGGCAGACTTTGCCGCCGTTCGCGAGAGTCCTTCAAGCCTGTAAAATTCTTGTAGATGGTATAATATATTGTGAAAGTCACTCACTGACAAGAATGCCTTTGAACTTTATTTTCTCATTGTTTCAATATTTATTCATAGATAATAGGTAAATTGAGTGCTTCTCATTTAATAATCAACTAATGGACATGGATGTATTAGTGTACATGTGCTTCTTGGTTATTTGCATTGTATTTTCTCCTTGAAATTTTGAATTTTACATCTCTTGAAAGCTGACAAACTATCTTACATATATTATATGTTAGCTTCACAGAGTTCTTGTTTCTTTTTATTGACAAGGGAAGATGTAATTGCCTCTCTCATTTAAGGAGATTTCATTAGCCTAGATTTTCTAACTTTCCAATGTTGTTCTTCAACTAAAGTGAAATCAACTCAATAAAAACTACGAATAAGGTTAAAACTTCTTAAATATGTGATTTACTCATCTTTATCTTTGACAACATAGTTGTCACAAGGAGCCCTTGAAATGACTGCCAAAAATTTGTACCAAATGTAATGTAATTTTTCCCTATAATTTTACTTTAAATTCGTCTATCTTTTATTGTGAAAGAGTCACTTAGTAATAAGAATAAAAATTACTTTGCCAAATTGAACTTTATCTTCTGATTATTTCCATATTTGTTCAAGGATAGTAAGGTAAATTAAGAGTTTTTCATTGACTTATCAGCATGTGATGAACATGATTATATGTCCACATTTCTTGATTTTCTATGTTTCTTTTATGTTTTTCCTATAAAATTTGAATTTCAAATCACGTGAAAGTCGATAAACCATCTTAAATATAACATATGTTGGCTTCAAGCAGGTTTCGTTTGTTGTTATTGACTGGGAAGATGGAATTCCCTTTCCTATTTAAGGAGATTTCATTAGCCCAGATTTTCTGAACTTCTAGTGTCGTTTTCTAATTTAAGTGAAACCAACTCAATAAAAATTTTGAATACATTTAAAACTTCTTAAATGTTAGATTTACTCATCTTTATATTTTACGACAAACTTTGTTAGTTATCACAGTGAGCCCTTGAAATGCCAGCATGGTAATAAGAATAATAATTACTTTGCCAAATTGAACTTTATTTTCTTATTATTTCCATAGTTGTTCAAGTATAATAAGGTAAATCTATCTTTTATTGTGAAAAAGCCGCATGGTAATAAGAATAATAATTACTTTGCCAAATTGAACTTTATTTTCTTATTATTTCCATATTTGTTCAAGTATAATAAGGTAAATTTAGAGCCACTAATATATTAATCAACTAGTGATAAACATGATTGTATGTTTACATTTCTTTATTTTCTACGTTTCTTTTCTGTTTTTCCCTTTAAAAATTGAATTTCAAATTCCATGGAAGTTGACAAACCATCTTAATTATAATAATTGTTGGCTTCATGCGGTTCTCTTTTCTTCTTGTTGACTGTGAAAGATATAATTACCTCTCCTATTTAAGGAGATTTCATGGCCTATATTTTCTGACTTTCTAGTGTCGTTTTCTAATTAAAGAATAAGGTTAAAATATCTTAAATATTATATTTACTTTACCTTTCACAACAAACTTTGTCAGTTGTCACAGTGAGTCCTTCCTCACTTCAGCACCCTATGGTTTCATTTTAAATTTATCTATCTTGTATTGTGAAAGAGTCAATTAGTAATAAGAACAAGAATACTTTGTTAAAGTGAACTTTATTTTCTTATTATTTTCATATTTGTTTAGGGATGATAATGTAAATTGAGAGCTTCTGATTGATAGATTAGTAGGTGATGAACATGATTCTATGCTCGCATTTCTTGGTTTTCCATGTTCCTTTTGTGTTTTTCCCTATAAAAATTGAATTTCAAATCCCATGGAAGCTGACAAACCATCTTACATATAATATATGTTGACTTCACGCAGTAATCGTTTCTTCTTGTTAACTAGGGAAGATGTAATTACCTCTGCTATTTATGGAGATTTCACTGGCTCAGATTTTCTGACTTTCCAGTGTCGTTTTCTAATTAAAGTGAAACCAACTCAATAAAAACTCCGAATAAGGTTAAAACTTCTTGAATATTAGATTTACTTATATTTATCTTTTACAACAAACTTTGTCAATTATCACAGTAAACCCTTGAAATGCTAGCCAAGAATTGTAACAAATGTAATGCTATTGTCCCCCATGATTTCATTTTAAATTTATCTTTCTTTTATTGTGAAAGAGTCACTCGATAATAAGAATAAGAGTGCTTTATCAAATTGAACTTTATTTTCTTATTATTTCTATATTCATTCAAGGATAATAAGGTTAATTGCGAGCTTATATTCGATTGATTAGCAACTGATGAACATGATTATATGCAATATTTCTTGATTTTCTACATTTCTTTTGTGTTTTTCCCTTTAAAATTTGAATTTCAAATCCTGTAAAAGTCGACAAACCATCTTAAATATAATATATATTGGCTTCACGTAGTTCTCATTTCTTCTTATCGACTGGGGAAGATAACTTACCTTCCCTATTTAAGGAGATTTCATTGGCTCTGATTTTCTAATTTTCTACTCTCTTTTCCTAATTAAAGTGAAACCAAATCAATAAAAACTCTGAATAAATATGAGATTTACTCATTTTTATCTTTAAAAAAAAAACTTTGCCAGTTGGCACCCTTTCTCATCCATGCTTTTTCTGCTTGTATATTTCTATTATCTTCTATAATAATAAAATTTTATTAGAGGGATGCAACAGAAATTCCGAATAAAGTTAAGACCTTATTAAATATGAGTTTCACTCATCTATTTTCTTTTATTGCAGACTTGCTAGTTGGCAGAGCTGCCATTTTTCCAACCCCGTATCCCATGCTTTTCATGCTTCCACAATTTGAGTTCTATGGTCCTATTGAGGAAAATTCCTATTAAAAGTCCAAATAAGGTTAAATTTTATTAAATATGAGTTTTACTCATCTTATCTTTTACATCAAATTTTGCTATCTGGCATAGTGACCATTAGCGTATCCCATGCTTTTCTTGCTTGACAATTTTAGTTCAATGGCATTATTAGTGAAAAATTCAATTAAAATCCCGAATAAGGTTAAAAAATTATTAAATATGAGTTTCACTCATCTCTTCTCTATTACGATTTACTTGCCAACTAACATAAATACCATTTTTCCATCCCTGTTCCCCATACTTTTCATGCTTCTACAATTTGAGTTTTTTGGCCGTATTAGAAGAAAATCCAACTTAAATTTGAATAAGGTTAAAATTTTATTAAATGTGAGTTTTGCTCATCTTATCTTTTTACAACAGACTTTGTCGATTAGCATTATGAACCTTTTCTCACCCTAGTACCCCATGCTTTTCCAGCTTATACCATTTGATTCTATAGCTATATTAAAGATAATCCAACAGATAGTCCGAATATGATTAAAAACTCATGAAATATGAGGTTTATTCAACTCGTCTTTTACAGCAAACTTGCCATTTGGCATAGCTTGCACTTTTTCTTACCCCATAGTTTTCCTACATTTTACAATTTACATTCTATGAATGTATCAGAAAAAATTCCATATTTAAGTATGGATAAGATTAAAACTTTGTTAAATACAAGCTTCACTTTTATTATCTTTTACAACAGACTTTGCCTCCGACAGCGATAGTCGTTCAAGCTGGTAGAATTCTTGTAGATTATACAATATATTGTGAAAGTCACTCACTAATAAGAATACTTTTGGACCTTATTTTCTCTTTATTTTGATATTTGTTCACAGATAATAGGTAAATCGAGTGCTTCTCATTAAATAATCAGCTAATGGACATGGATGTGTTAGTGTGCATGTGCTTCTTGGTTATTTGCAGCTGTATTTTTCCGTTAAAACTTTGAATTTTACATCTCTTAAAAGTTGACCAACTATTTTAAATATAATATATGTTAGTTTCATGCAGTTCTCATTTCTTTTTATTGACCGAAAAAGATGTAATTAGCCTCCCATTGAGGGAGATTTTACCTAGCCCGGATTTACTAAGTTTGCACTGTCGTTTCTCTAATTAAAGGGAATCCAATTCAATAAAAAAAATTCCTAATAGAGTTTTTTAAATATGAAATTTATTAAATTTTATTCTTTGCAGCAAACTTTGCCAATTGGCATAATGATTTCTTTACACCCCCAGCACTCCATGCTTTTCCGGCTTATATAATTGTATTATTTTCTATGGAAATGGCTATATTAAAGTAAAATCAAACTGAAAATCTAAATAAAGTTAAAACATAATTAAATATTATTTTAACTCATCCGTTTTATTTTCTAAATATAATTTTTTCTCATCTTATCTTTTATAGCAGGCTTGTCAATTGGCATATAACCCATCTATATAATCTATATAAAATATTAAAAGTTGGGTCACAGTATCGGGAAGTGCCACGTAAGATGAATGAGGCTCTCCTCACGTCCCTTTATCCGATCACCGATGGTCATGTCACAAGTGACACAATATTCTGTTGCCACGTTATTTCACAAAACTGAAATTAATTGCAATCATAGAAGACGTAAAGATTAATACAAGAACTTTATTAAACTGTTCATATTTTGCTGAGTGTTTTACATTTTGGTTGAGGCATTTGCACGGAAACATTAAATTTTCAAAAAAAAATTATAATTTTAGTCAACCAACATGTTTAATACTAATAGTAATGAATATAAGAATCATTTTTATAGAGTTATAATAGTAATTTTATTGATTATTGCAACCATTTTAACAAGCGTATATGCGTAGGTCCGTTCGTTTAGTTTTCTTAATAGCCCGTACTTTTCCTGCTTCTAGTATTTGTGGTTAATGTTTCTATATTAGGAGGACATCCGACTGAATCCGGACAAGGTCATAACCTTATTAAAGGTAAGTTGCGCTCATCTTATCTATCACAACAGACTTCACCCATTGGTAGAATGGTCATCTTCCGGGCCTAATGACCTATACATTTCGGCTTTTACAGTTGTGTTAATTTTTATAACAAGTGAATTCTATGCCAATATTAAGGAATATCCAACTAAAAATCCGATTAGATTTAACAATTATCTTATATATAACTTGGTGCTAGTATTTTTTTTTGGCTCGGAAATCAATGAATGTCCATTGATTGCAAAAATGAGTACAAGGGAAAAATGTGTAAGAGAGTACATTACAGAGACAGATATACAATAGATCCATCGAGATCACTACAAAGGAAAAATAACATCCGACTAAATCACATTTGATAAGCTTAGATACAATTGCAGAAATCCTTATGGTTTCTATATTCCATTCTCAACCACTTGAGATTAACTATGTATGGACCCTAGTGAAAACTGGGAAGCACAACATAACGCAATCCATATACAGAAAGCTACAATTGTGGACACAGTGCAACAGAGCCAAGAGGAGTTTTGGACCGGTACTCGGCGCAGGAACATTTTATAGATTGTATTCCTAAACCAATCCAATTAACCAATCCTAAATGACCCAATTCCAAAACATTCAAATCAATTCAGCAAGATTCTTTTGATCTGTTCAAACCAGTGGCGGCCTAACTAATCAAAACTAATCATACCATCAAATCAAAGTACCTTGCTTCCTCGATCAGTTCAAACCAGTAAACATCGTCGGGGAGCCGAAACCTGTGAAAACCAACAAAAAAAGGCGTAGCAACAAAAGGTTAGTCTTTTTAGGCGGTCAGTACGATTGAATTGCTAGAGGAATACGATCCTTTCATTATGAAGGGCGGGGATTCCATCGTAGAGGTGATGGTGGATGTCCGCTGAATAGAAGCCGCCATCTAGAAGGGGTGGGAAGTTGGACAGTGTCGGGGAGGACGCCTAGTCGCAGGATAGGGCTAGTCTACTAGTTGAGTCTGAGCAGAGTCTGTCAGTCGGGTCATAGTTTGTCAGTTGAGGAAAGCCAGTCATATCGGATTCAGATTGGGTTGATGCCAATCCGGTTAGAGCAAGTCAATGGTAGATGAGTCCAAGTCGTGGCAGAGTCGTGTTAGAACGGGGTCAGTGAGTTCTCTACCGGCACAGTCGCCGACAACCGTGGAATTGAGGGCTGACTTCACTCACGACTTCAGATCTGTACGGAGACAGAATGGTGCAACCCGACGAGGAATGAGAAACTGCTCCATCGGGGAGACACCTCTACGCACCATCGAAAATGAAGAGGAGGATGAGGAGGAGGGCCGCTGCAACCTCCGGGATGCCATCAATCACATCTCTGCCTTAGATTTGAAGAAGAAATGTCTGAGATAGCCTTCATCTCCAAGGGCTATCGGAAGCGGGCGCCAGATGAGTGCCTAGACCAGTAGATAACTATGATCATGGAGATACGCCGTGGAGGACCGAGTCTACCGTGACCCACATCCTTGGAGAGCACCGAGACTAGTGATGGCAACGCCTCGATTGGGATGACAAAGACTGGACTAGGATTGGAGACTGGAGATGGCATTCGCTAGAGTCGAAGGGTGGGTCTAGTAGGCTCTGACACGACCTTTTTGCTGAGGCCTGAGACCTTGCCAAACCATTTAAAGAGCAACCACTCGAAGGGGTCTTAGACTCGTGACTGGAACAAAGGTTATTTGTCGTGAGGAGACTGCCCTCGTTACCTGGGCAGTGGCGAGCAGCCCCCGCGTCCGTCCAAAAGAAGGGAAGGAGAGGAAGAAAAGGGGAAAGGGAGAAAAAAGAGGAAGATCACTGGGAATGGAGATCACCGAAAGATAGAAGGGGATCTCGACTTTTCGATCCCGGTGGAGGTGACATTCGACGCGCCTGGCCAGAGCCAGACGCGCCAGTGAGGGGGCTCTATTTAGGTTTTTTCTAGAGGCGCAGAAGGAAAGAGAGGAGTTAAAAGTTGGGGTAGAAAAATGTAATTTCCATCGGGCTAACATATACCACTATATAATTTCATGCTAGTATAATTGTTTTAACCTCTATAAAGTTTGAATTCTACGATTGTCTTAAAGGGAAATAATTCAAGTGAAAGTCCAATAGAATGAAAACCTTCTTAAGTACAGAGGATAGAATTTTATCGCAGTGGTATAAGGCGCTGACTTGGAATCGAGAGATTTTAGATTCATTCCTCCCCAATGGAACTTATATGCCCTTTATTTCGTTTTATTTCCTATCCTTATATTAGATCATGATCTTACCTTATGACCGAAGAAAAAACCTTTTTAAGTACGAAATTATTCATCTTATTTGTTTACAACTAGCGCACAAATTGGCACAACCATTCCATCACTACCACATCAATCCCATGTTTTTTCCTTTTCGTGTTGTGCAATCGTATTATCTTTTGTAACATGTGGGTCTCCCACTATATATCATAAAGATCTTACTTTAATATAGTAAAAGTTAATAAGATTAACTAACGAGGTTGGTTCGAGCAGTTTCTTTAATTCCTTTAAAGTAACGGTTCGAGTTCAAGTCATGTTAATGAAAAAAATCATTAATTGGGATGATTTTATCCCTTAGCAGGTCAACTGACTTGAACTAAATTTATCAAGATCCATTAAACCTCTGAATATCAGAGTGGATATAAAAAAAAAAGTCAGTAAGATTAAAATCTTATATTGAAAACAAAGAGAATGTATGGAAGATGCCACTTGTCCCCGAACTTTTTCTATTTTCATTTCATCCCATAGATGCTCTAGACTATTTTTACTATTTATAGCAGTTTGGCTATAAATTTCCTTCTCAATTTCCTTCTCCATAGCTTTCTGTTTGTTGAGAGGGAACAACTAATATATATATTAAGCAAATCGTTGATCTGCGAATTTCATGGGATCCTGAGGGCAGAGACGAAATCTTACCTAAAATGTATAGCCGCCACTTAATGCTTTAAAATGAATATGCATTACTAATGTGGCTTATAAACGAGCCCCTCAAATATTGTTTAGATGAATTTACTAGTTTTAATACGAAATATAGTATGACTGAGTAATTCGTCAAATCGCAATATTAAAAAATTAGAGTTTATTGATTATTCAAGTACTTTTATGAGATACACTTTGTTTGGATAAGAAATAGTTCGTTTTAGGGTTTTATGCCTCGTTTGGATTCATAGTTACTTGATTTTAACTTTAACTTTAACTTTAACTCAACACACTACACAACAAAAATACACATTTCCCAATTCAAAAATTTTAACTTTAACTTTAACTCAACACACTACACAACAAAAACACACGTTTTCCAAGTCAAATTTATAATCACATCTCATTTGTCCTTTTCCATAATCAAAATTAAAATTAAAATCAAAATAACTTTAATTAGAGTTTTAGGCTCATATACCAGTTTTAATATATATCGAGGAATGACTCGAGAAAGCTATTCCCCAACCTAATCACCAATAGAGCATTGAATATGACCAAGTTGTGAGGGCAATTTCGTCCTTTTAGGCAAAAAATATTATGGGCCACATGAACCTTTGACCTCGTGAGGCCCAAAACCCAAAAGCCAACCATATTAAAAATCCTCCATTGCCCCTTGTCGGGGCAGCAATCGGGTACCTCCACGCTCCCAATCCCGCCACGTCATTTTAATAACCAACCGTGCGATCAGACTCCACCCAGAACGGACGGCCAGGATCTTCTGGACGAAGGACGTAAAGTGCGTGCAGCTCTAGAGCGCATCGTAGCTGAGTCCCGCGTTCGACTAGTCAAAGGGCGCGAATTCCCCGTCGGTCTTCGTTTGTCGTAATCTTTTAGCTATTCTCCAATTATTTCATTATTAGTTATTTTTTCCACCCAAAAAGATAAAATATAAATATAAATATATATATATAAATAGTTAATTAATAAATTTTTCTGAGGTGGGGGATTATTTCTCGATATTGTTCGTGTGGAATTATGAAACAAATAGACAAACATTAAAAAAAGATTACATATGTAATAAGATATAGAAAAGGGCTTATTTTGGGAAGACCCGCTAAGGAAAGCTTTTCCCACTTAGTCAAAAAAACTCGAACTTTAATTATTAATGGAGGAAAAATAGGTGATTATTTTAACGATTCTTCATATTTTTATTATTTATACGTACACACAAAAAAAAAAGCAAAGGAAAAGGGCAAGAGGTAGAGAGAGAAAAGCGAAAAATAAAAAAAAGAAGAGGTGAGAGAAGGAATTTTGCATGTGAAGGCGGGAAGCCTGTTAGCTCTCTCCCCACTGCAAGTCAAAGAGTTTGTTGGTAGCGCCAATCCTCTGATTGGAAACTAAACGACAAAGCGCATATAATTAAATCTCGGCCCCGTGCGCGCGCGCGCGCGTGTGTGTGTGAACTCCACACATTCTTCCGAAAAACCATAATCAACCTATCATGGATCTCATTTTCTTTATGATCCATGTTCAATTTGCCGATCGCCAAATCGAATCCAAACCAGAATTAGTCTAAGTGCATATTGTGGTCCCATTAGATTCCCTACTTCTTCGATTCTTTGTAGAGAAAGTAAACTCTTATTCATCTTAAAGAATCTGATTATCTTATCTCAATTCATATCTCATATTCGTTTATGATATTGGCTCCGATCAGTCAGTTTGCTTCTTTTAGCCACCGAGCAAGCGAATGTACGTGATAGCTGGTTGAGGATCTCGACGTGCATGTAGATGTATTTATTTCAGACATTAATTTCTTCAATCGCTTTAATTTAATGCTATGATTCCCGCGATTCTAGCATGTATTTCATGCCATGCATAATTTTGAATGATCACATCTTCATGGACATTAATTTTAATGTGTGGAAAAAAAGTGATCCCGTGTTTGCATGCTCCAACCTCATGTTACCGCAATCACTCTAGATCGAGAAATTAGAAATATTGCGGAGTTTTCATAGAGATGCATTCAAGTATCTTGCTTAGCAGTAGAGACAATTGATTCCATACATGTGTGGAAGGAAAGGAATTACATATGTTCCTTAATCTATATAGATTAACTTTGTTTGCCATATTACTTGGGAAGCAAGATTTTAGGCACGTGTGTCTCTAGGCTTCTCTGCATATTTATATGTTTAAAATGATATCATACCCAACTAATATAAGTTGATTCATATAAGTTTCGGGTTCGAATTTTCCGGATGAAGAAAATTTATGATTTGAAGAATTTTATCCCTTAATGGACCGATTCGGCTAGAACCGAAATAAACTGGAGCCATTGAACTTCTAAATATCATATGGTACTAAAAAAAAATAGTGTACCTTGTGTTAAATTATCATCATGGAGAATTACCATTGATCGAGTGCAATATCAGAATATGAAAACTGATCTTTCACTTTAACTTCCATAGATTTACCAAATACACCATGGCATAATTTGATGCATGGGGAATTCTAAACACATCAAATTGACATGTAACGACTCCGAAAACAAAAAATAACATGGAACGACCATCGTATAAATTTAAACTATAGGGTATATGGAACATGCTAGTATCAATTCGTTCTCACGGGGGGTGGGGGTTCTAAGAGCATCGTTGCATGGAGTCTCAAAATGTGAATGATTTATCTTACCATATTATGAGCTTTTCCTATATTCACTTGTTATAAAACTTCATATGACATTTCAGAAAAAAAATTAATTAAATAAAAATCATATGACATTCTCCGTCCGATCGTCCAACACCTTCCTAGCGTCTTCCCTCATGAGAAGGACCCCACACGAAGTTTGGCCCTAACTTGACCTCATCTCAGTTGCGGGCCCCAACGGTGTAGCAAAGACAACAAACACTTCCGAGTGCTTATCACAATGATATATATAGGAGCGATTGCGTAAACTTAAGTACGATGCATGTACCTAAAGAGCTGAATATTAATGTAGAAGCTTAATCTTATTAGTCAGTTCCTGAAATTGATTTGGCTATATATAGTCTAGAAATTTCCTTGTTTATTCAAGAATCGGATTATGTGACATTTTTTTGGTGAGACAATGAATGTTCTCAGTTTACTGGTCGAAAATAATTGCATTCAATCATCGGCTTAACTTTAACCACAAGATACTCCTAGTTGATTTCGAACTCTAAATTGCAAATAAAGTTCACTTCTCGGGAGTTTGATTTACAATTAGATCACATCCTCGTAAATGGATTACGTGACATTTGCCTTTGTCTTTCGCTCTTTATATTAGCTAATGGTTAGACTAGATTAACGCAGAACTTCAAAATTTATGGAAGCATTGTGCCTAACTGGTGAAAGAAAATGGCACCACGATGCATAATGCAAAAAGAGTATTATTTTATTCCCAACTTGGATTGGTTCAGATAATTCAGCCTATATTTAGGCAAAATTTTATATTCACCAATAAGGATTGATGCAAGCGATTTGGCGTTTATTCACCTTAAATAATGTCTTGAGTTCGAATCTTCTAAATGAAGAAAATACTTAATTAAGAGTGCTTTATAACTTAATGGATCGATCCGACTCGAACTAAAATTTTCGATTACCGTTGGGCTATCGAGTATTAAAGTACACACTGAAAAATTTTGGATTCTAATTTTTTCAATAGAAAAAATCCTTAACTGAGAGTCTTTTGTCCCCAATAAGTCGATCACAGCTAAAATTCCAAGGGCACTGCAAAAAAGAAGGTGTTATTTTATTTAATTATTTTCTATTTACTAGCACTATGTATTTATATTTTTTGGCTAACTAATTGCTGTGCAAAAGAAATTATCCATAACTATTTTCCACTGTTGCCATCTTGTTGGAGAAGAGAAAGAAGAGGGAAAAAAAAAAAGAAAGAAAAGGAAAGAGAGAAGAAAAATCTTAACAATTAAAGAACACGCGCTCCCCTCGGGCGCGTGGAGCTAGGCGTTCCCCCTGGCGTAAGAGTCAATATTCAGATTTGTGTCGTGTTTTTTGTTGGGGCCCACCATGAATCAGTTGGTCAACGACCGATGACCCGGGGGGGGGGGGGTGCTTATTCGTTGGACTCACAGTTCGTGTTATGGTGGGCCCCAAAAGCTCGAATGACGTCATCGTTGTCGGATTTTTGCTGTCTTTTTTTTTCTCTAAATTCTCGATTTGTTTTTGAATTTTTAATAAATCCTTCAACGTTGAGGGAACGGACAACAAGCTGCCCATTTTCGTATCATGTATTTGTTGGACAAGTAATTTTATTTCTTTAACTATTATCAGTTTCTCCTTTATTTATTTATATATGGTTTCCCTATTCTAACATGCATCCGGGTTGACCAAGCGGTTAACGTGTATGGAAAGTCTAGCATGATCTGATATCAGGTGACACCGGAATCATGACGTTCACCACACGCGTGGGTCCCGCGAGTGGATGGCCTGGATGACCATTTGTTACATGACACACGGTCATGCTAGACTTTCTGTGAGGCGTAAACCTACATTAGTCCTAAAATGTATAATATATTGTCATATATTATCATATATAGGAAGTGGTCAAAAATATTGTGGAAGTGCAATGATTCGATTATTTTACCTTCGAATGTATAAAAATGAAATAACTTATTGAAAAGAAAAGCAAAGAGATGCATATTAAAGTATCACACTTTTTTCTCATAACTCATGCAATTCATATAATTTAGGATATATATATATATATATATATATATATTGTTTTAGCACAACGTGGTTGAGAAACGTGTTCAATCAAATTGGCCATATAATTTGTGAAGAATCTTAAAAGTAGAACGATATATTAGATGTATGCAAAGATTCTCGTACCATTCATATATAATACAGACATATATCTTATTGAAAATTAAAACGCACATGAATATTGTTAGGGGTATGATACGTGTGTACTGGACTAGGTCTATGGCCTAATATTTAGGTTGATTTTCTGTATATATTCTATGCTCTAAATGATGAACATCTAAAATTAAATATCGAAATCTCAAATTGAAGAACCGTATTAAGTATTTTAAGAGAATGATTACAATGTACAAATTAAAATGATTCTAACGAAAGAATGGAAACCTATGGGAGATAGAAAGTGAAGAGACGGAAGCACTGGGACTACGAAATACTAACAGAAATGGGACTACGGAATACTAACAGAAAAGAAGGAAATATTCATTTTCTTTATCTTTTTACGTACTTAGTGAGTGAAATGCCTTTTCAATGTATTCTGATGATAATCAAGTATAAAAGTTCTAATATGTACAAAAAATTATTTTAAAAGAAATTATTTATACGCGCAGATAATATATATTGGATCTATATCACTATGGATCATGGTTTGAATATAAATTTATTTTATGAATAATTGTTACAAATCCACGAATATATCACATAATTTTGAGTTATAATATAAGTTTTTGAAACCTATATCAACATTGTCTTTCCTTACCATTAATCAAATCATCCTTTTCGATCCGCGGCATTGACGCGGGCGATTCTCCTAGTATATATTAAAAGAAGAGGTAAACGGAAAGGGATATTTGCTCCTCACTCACTTTTTGTCTCAAGTTGTAGAGTTATTCATGGGAATCAATTCCTTCATGAGTGAGGTCTGAGTCAATTGTTCTGTTTGAACTGGCTGCTCAACAGATTGCCCTCCCTAATATCAATAGTTAACGAGAATCATTGTCCATCTCCCACCGCATCAAACTGAATTTTTCGTAACTCTTAATATTTATTGCAAAATGATTTTAATGAAAAGCAAAGTCCACATGACAACCCAATCTCTAATAGTTTTGTAAAAAAAGAATATCGATACTCATTTCTTTTCAAAAGCATATTCACCACGTCTTCTTCTGATATGACATCTATGTGATATATAATAAAATATATCTATGGGGATGAGTTTCATATATTGCAGAAAATGATATATATTGTATTCACATCTAACAGAATTACATGGTGATTTAAGGAATTTATATTTTGTTTTGTATTTAGGTAAAAGGAAGGCGACATGATAATCTAAAGATGAAAATCGAACTTATAAACCTCATGGTATATATTGAGACGAGGGCAGAGTGTGTCATGCACTGAACTGATACATTCCTTGATTATTAATTGTTTCTGAGCTGAATATACCTATAATTGCAAACTACACCCCAAGACAAGATAAGATGTGCGTATCCATCAACATGTGAAAACAAAGACAATGAAAGGAAAAGAAATCATTAATTAGCATTAAATTTACATATTAATTAATCTTAGTATCAGCGTATTTAGGTTTCAAACCTTAGACAACATTGATCCTTTCCAGCCTGTTATTCTGTCCACCATCCATTAATGCATATGCCATTATAAAAATTTCAGAAAGATAAATGAAGTCAATGAAAATTTATTAGATCAGATCTTCAGCTTTTATTATATACCCAAAAACAGTAAATTCTCTTAAAAGTGCTTTTAACTAATCTCCCGACACTCAAATGTAATAAATTGTCTTATATATTTCATCAAAAAATTGTCTTAAATAATGCAAAAATTACAACTCGTATCACTGTGAATATGTAACCAGGATGATTTTTAGAAGAATATAATTAGGAGGATTTAGTACTGCCAATTATTAGATCAGATCTTACTTAAGTGTTTTAAATGAAAATTTTACAGAACTTGTTTAAATGAAGACTTATAATCAAAGCAATCAAATTCTATTTATTCTTATTACCAAGACCACCTGATTATACACATAATACTAGTGTTCAATCCCGTGCGTTGCACGGGTTTGTATTCATATATTTATATTTTGGATCGATAATAATTATTACAGTTTAAAATATTATTATTATTATTTATAGTTTAATAAAATTATGCCTGCAACACCCAGTCAAACAATCAAGATTTAATATATATTTTGATTTTTTTTGTTCAACTCAGTCGAATTTAATTGTTTATTTTCTTTCTGTTTTATTATGGATATATTTATAGGCAATAAACCATGTTACTTATAGTGCCCACTTGGGTCAGGCATTACCTAATTTTGTTTCTTAATTTATTCAATTTTCTTTGGACTCTTTTTGAAAAGAGTGTCTGCTGCTGCAAATAAGCCTAATTATAACCGATCCATATGATATAAATCATATAGTTAATGGTCTCATCCCGAATATAGAAGATCCATATTACTTTTCACGAGTGAAAACAAAAAAAACAAAAAACACATGCCATAGACTTTGGCTGTTTAGTCAAGTGATTTGACAAGGTGGATAAATAATTCGTTTTCACTTTAAATCAATTCCATTTCTCATTGACATTCGGGTTCAATAGAACCAGATTAATTCCCATTTGAGTCGGATATTCTTTCTATATGCTAAATTACCTAGTTAAAAGAATTAATAAACTTTACGTCAAATATTTATCTCGAGCCATTTGGCTGATGATAATTAAAGCATCATTATACTGAATATAAATATGAATAAATGCAATTAATCAAATAGATGAAGAGGTTCAACATATCCTCACCTTATTCATTATTCAACTAATGTATACATCTATACAAAGAACTACTATTTATATCAAACATAGATTTGAAAAACTACGAGAACATGCATAGTTAATTTCCTAGAGGTAAGTGAGTAGGTGACCATGAATTTTAGTGCACCTTGAGATAAAGTTTCAAAAGAAAATTTAAATCTCTCTTTTTAAAAAAAAGGACAAATAAAAATTTAAATCTCTCTTTAAAAAAAAAACAAATAAATAATAAAAGAAGGAGAAATTAATAAGTTATTACTACATCTCCGCATGGTTTGACCTTTGCCTAATATTACGTGCCGTTGAGGATTGGTAGTGCAACTACCACTGATGTCCTTCTCCCTCTTAACCCCACGCCTTTCCCAATCTTTTTTTAGCCCCTAACATTAATTAATTTAGTCCATAAGATATAATATTACTAGTAATAATAATACATTATGATCTAATTATGGACAAGGTAAAAACAGGACAGGTATCCTAGATATATAATTGCACTTTCAATGAACAAATGTATCTAACTAATGAATGGATTTGCCTATAACACAAGGAATGATTAAGAACCATCCCGTACATGTTGTTGGGATACTCTGGCATTTAGGAATGAAAGTCAGGCTATGAGAGGTCAAGCTAGGGGTTTATACCCGACCGAGAACAAACCAAGCGCATGCATGGTGCAATTTGTTTCGCAAGTCTTTCTTGACAAGACGTAAGAAGTGAATATGTAGTAATTAGAATATACGTGTATGCCCTAATTTGAGTTTTACTAGGATTGCATCATAAAGTATATATCTCAAATGGGAGAGGGTGGGTGAGTCAGAGATGCACACAATATAATATGTATATATATAATATTTTATAAAAATTGTTTATAATTTGGAGAGTTTTTAGGTTCATCGATCTCATGTATGTGTCATGTGATTCAAACGTTGTTTACTTGTCTCAGCCGTCGATCTATCTCTCAAGAGGGTGCTGTCTGCTACCTAACACAACCTTGCCAAATCCAAATCTCAAATGCATATCTTTGCATTTCTGTTGGCTGAATTTGGAAGCCACAAGTGGTAGCTGTTGTTACTGATTAGGAAGAAAGGGCGATTATTTAAATATATGTTTTTGCTTACCTTTTTTGGTTTGTATTTGAAATTAAACTTAATACAATATATTAGAATAATGAAATCGTCATCATTAGGGAACTATTGGACTTAATCCATCATTAGCACAATCACTTGGGGAGCCAACATCGATGGGCCACGGAAGTGCTAATCAATCATACTTCGGACTCCCACATAAGCTTCGTGGAAAGTATTTATAGATTTACATTTCAGGTTGGTAGATTGTTGATCGGAATCTAATACATAAATTGTCCAATTAGGCTGAGATATGGAGAGTGAATAGAGGGACCTACCGAAGGATTCTGCCGTCATATACCGACCTAAAATGTGGCCAACCTCACCATCGGTAATTTGTTGCAATTAAGTGAAATTTCTGTCGACGTTGATATATATATATACACACATTATGGTGCCATAACCATTTTGTTTATGGTATGAATGAGGAAAAAGAAGAATCATCTTTGATTAGGCCCTAATGAACAGAATGCTTGTGTCGGACCCGACACGAGAAGATCCAAATATAATTATGGGCCTTATGATGGGCTTCAAGCAATACATGGGGATATATGGGCTTGGGCCGTACATTGAATTGTTATAAGGCTTAGCCCATTAAGTGGAGCCCGGAATTCGCTTGGAAAAATCACATATCTAAGCCCAATTGTATCTTTAAATGGTGGGGGTAAAAAGCCCAATAGGATTTTACCGTTAGACCTCCTGCAGCAGAAAATATCAGTCAAATATCTATTGTATTATTACATACAAATGTTGAAACATCATCCCCAGTAATTTCAAGCTGAAAGCTGCATAAACAGGAAAACATGATTCACTCCGAAATACTATAATCACGAAGGAAACTGGGCACAGAGTAGATGCAAAGCACACATTTTTTTTAAAAAAAATTTTGTCGGCTATATCGTGCCTTTTGGTTGAGATTACTTCGGGCCGGATTTTCTTGTTCGGGTATGTGTTTGGGATGGAGGCAAAGCAATGTCAAAAGGGAAGTTGGAGTTACTAATTACTATGAGTTTAGCAGTGGGAGTGAGAGGGTTGTTTAGGGATGATGAGGGATTCAGCAAAAAAAAGAAAAAAAAAAAGAAGAAAGGGATGATGAGGGGAGAGGGTGAGGGTTGGGTTGTGATTACTCACTGTGGAGGATGGATGAGGCTTTCCATGTCAACCATTCATCCTGTGGATAAAACAGCAAATAGCAACCTGAGCAAAACGAAAGGCTCCTCTCTTTTTGAACCCTCCCCCTCTTCCTCCATCATCATCGTCATCATTATAACAGCAACCAGATTCATAGCAGAGTGGGAGGAAGACAGAGAGAGAGAGTGTGAACTGAACTGAGTGAGTGAGAAGAAGAGGATGGCACTGAGAATGTGGGCTTCTTCCACAGCAAATGCCCTGAAGCTCTCCTCTGCAGCCTCCAAGACCCACTTCTCCCCTGCCCTCTTCTCTCTCTCCAGATGCTTCTCCTCTGGTTTTCCCTCCCTCTCTGTTCCGTTCTTTCTTTGTTTTCTGTTTGTTTTATTTTGTTTTTATTTTTTTATTTTTTAAGGTTGGCATAAGCAAGTGTTTGTTTGTAGTGTTGGAGGGGCTCAAGTATGCATCGTCGCACGAGTGGGTGAAGCATGAGGGCGCTGTGGCCACTGTTGGCATCACTGACCATGCCCAGGTATATCTACGATTTATTCGGTCGGACTGACGTATTTAACAAGATGGTCACAGGCTCTTCGATCACGAAAACCGCTTAAACTTATCGAATCTCACTAGTTGAATCGTATGAGTTTTCGAATCTTGATGGAACCACTATGAAGCTGCCGATCATGTGACCGAGTAGAAAACAGTACTTGAACAAGATCACATCTTACTTGGAACTTCCACCCTAAGCAGAAAATTCTTTGCGCGCAGGTTTGAGATAATTGAGAAGTATAATTGGCAGCTGGGATGAAACATGACAAGCATATTACTATAATGTCATGAAATATTTTGTATCTTTGTTTTTTCCATTCCAGAACATCAAACATGACGTAGAAAACGTTCTATTTGTTCGGTTCTATTAAGACATGAATGCTACGACAGGACCACCTTGGAGAAGTGGTGTTTGTCGACCTGCCCGAACCTGGGGGTCAAGTATCACAGGGAGGAGGCTTTGGAGCAGTGGAAAGTGTGAAAGCTACGAGTGATGTTCTCGCCCCGATCTCTGGAGAGATAATCGAGGTCAACACAAAGCTCTCCGAGACCCCAGGATTGGTAATCTTTCCTTTATCCTACTTCCACCAATGCTGTGAATGTGATCAATGCAGATTATAAGCTTTTAGAAACACAGTAGTCTCGAGCTTCTGTTCAAGGTCTTCTTTGACATTCTTTTCGAGCATCAGCCGGCAAGAAAAAAGCGCTTCTAAGTTGACTGGTCCTTAAAATTGAAGGTGAACTCAAGCCCTTACGAGGATGGGTGGATGATCAAGATAAAGCCTGCTGATCCATCGGAGCTAGGCAAGTTGTTGGGTCCTAAGGAGTACACCAAGTTCTGCGAGGAGGAAGAATCTCATTGATGCCTGTTTCCAGCATTTTCCTCGGACTGACCCGCTCGGAGCAAGAAGACAATACTCTCAATCCTCTTAATTTGTCGATAAGCTTCGGAAATGTCAAGTTTGATACTTCTATCTTCACCTCATTCCTCTTTTCCTGTTGTACTCTCTGCATCTTCATGTAATTAAAGACCCCTTTATTCCTTCGCTTCATCTCTTGGCTTTCTCGTCATATTATTCTGAGTTTCCATATCATTCATTCACGTAATGGAAAATAAGCTAAGAAGATCTCAAGTTCCTCGTACATATTAAATTACTTCAGGACAACATACAAGTCGATAAGAAAACGACAACAGGCGCCAAACCAAAAGGTAAAATATATGCAAGGGATTTCTCGGTTTCTGGCACCCTCTCACGTTTGAATCTTCAAACAACCCTTTTGATTCTTGCTTGAAAATTATCTTTAGGCTTCGGTGCAGGGAAGTAAACAACAGGGCATTTTGGGTTACTCCTCTCGAGCCTGCACGAAAATAAAAGCACTTACTTCAGGCTAAATTTTGTCAGCTTTCTTCTGCAGATAATTCGTAATGCTTATACTTTCAGATATAACAGTCAAAGAAGAGGAAATGAAGGAAGACTCACTCATAATTCAGGAGAAAATGGTGGAGCAAGATGAATATCTCAAGCTTGGCAAACTCATTTCCCGGGCAAAACCGACTTCCTGCCCCAAAGGGAATGAAGGCTCCGGCCTTGCTTCGTTGATTCTACTCATAATGGAGTGAAAAAAATAAATAAATTAAGGATCAGCTTTCCTTTTTTCTTTGGCACATGAAAAGTATACTAATACACATCAAATGTAATATTGAAACAGTTGCTTGACATGACGAAAATAGACATGAACAAGAAGCATTGCTCACTTACTTCCCATCTTGAGGGATTAAACTCTTTTGGCTCTATGTGGTTCTCCGGGTCCATGTGGACAGCTCGAAGCGAAGCGAGCACTTTCCAGCCCTTCGGTATGATATAGCCTGAGGCAAATTCAAAATAGTCTGGTTCGAAATTTTGGTTCCAGCACTATGGATACATGAAATTTGAGTGTTATGAGAGTATGTGGTGTATCCTGACCATTCATCGTCACGTCCGTGTTTGCCTCTCGATATAATGCAGCTGCAATGTTAACTCTCCGGAGCATCTCATCGATCACCTTGAGAACAAGAATCTCAGCAAATGCAAACAATACTTGATTGATTTGTTTTCTGTTACCATGCCGAGTTTATATATACCTTCGACAAGTACGACATTTGTTTAATTTCCTGTATGCTCAGCCCTTTCTTTGTGGGATCTCTTCTCTTCAGCATCTGAACCTGCTCTTCCTGAATAAAATACAACAATATCAAATCTTTACCGGAACCTAACCTTTATTTCGGGCAATTCTTATTTTCCTTGTTTTTGTTCTGGAAAATCCTGTTCTTACCCTAGCTTTCTCCAAGGTTTTGGGATTTTCATGGAGGCAGATCATCACCCACATCATGGCGTATGCCGTACTCTCATGACTTGCCAACAGGTACAGGTGCAGAATATCGGCAATCTCCTCCTTGTCTAATTTGCTGCCGTCCTCGTCTTCCTCTGCTATCAGTAAATCTAACAGGTCCATTGTTCTATCAACTGCATCATTCTTTTCCCTCATCGAGATTCTTCTGTCCACGAGTTTATGGATGATCTTTTCCAATTCTTTCTTTGCCTTGTAATGACAAAATGTGTATAGTCAGTTCATAACTTTTGTACCGCTCTTCCAAAGGAAACTAAAAAACTGGACAATTTCTCCTATGCCAGGCAACTAAATGGACAGGCTCTTCTTCTTACCTTTCGTGCTCGGTAAAAACTTGAACCCGGAAAATTGAGTCCAAGTGCATTAAGTCCCTGGTTAACATCGGTATACAACAAACTTAATTTCTCCGCAAAAGCATCATCAGTCTCCTCCGAACCAAGGAACACATGCATGACAACCTTAAAAGCTGCCTTCTTTATTTCTGTGAAGAACTCGATTGGACGGTCCAAACTGGCCCACTCATCCAAAGAGGCAGTTATGACCTCCTGGACGATATCAATGTATCGGGACAGCGACTCACTGCCGGTGATGGGGGCTGCTGTCAGGCGACGGAGGCGCTTGTGCTTGGCGTTTGATACGTCATGGAATCGTCCAATTAGTTCTTGAGTGGTCTCTGGGTAACCTAGCTTGAAATCCTTCTCGTCTGCTAATGCCCGGATGCATGTCTCAGGTGCACAGACTATTACCGTTGGCTTTCCGAACAGTAGAGTTTTGTAGATACCAGTCCGACCATATCTGTAAGAATCCAATCAACAAAAAGCAGAGTTAAGCACGAACATTTTCTTTTAGTATCAACTGTTCAAATCTGTTTGAATAACATGAACCAAGAAAAAAAAATTGCGATTCCGGGACTTTCAAGACCGACTAAGAGACTGGAACTACCTGGAGATGAAGCTCGAGATCATGGAATCAGGGTCACTGGATCTGAACGCCCACAGGAATGACAGCATTTTTCCAGCCCAAGGCAAGCCCATGTCTCCTGGAGGCAGAAAATGCCTCTTTTCCCCTAATTTTCTCAGATACATCCATTCATTCACTTTCCTTAGGAACCCGAAGACAAAACCACAGCCCAGAACCAAGAACGTCGTGACCAGATACAAAATGTACGTAACCATTTCCGAAGATCTTATTTTACACTCTAGTAGCCCATTTTTATAACTAGTCGAGTGCCGCCTGTAAGAACTACAACTCCGACACTAAGTTACAAGAATCTAACATTTCTCTACAAGACGTTTGTTTCCATTCACTATATAAATAGAATCAATGAAGGTGACTCGTGGGACTCGGTCACCTGGAGAGAGGAGAATTTTCAAGCAGAACTGCACATTGCAACTGTCCAATTAGCATCCATCCACAGTTTAACTCGTTGCAACGATACGTTTTGGCACATGTAGTTGTTCTTATCCACAATCATCTTTCTTGTTTTCTCAGATGTCAATTATGGCTTCTCTTGATCGGGAGACGGGGAATCCTCGGGGAGTATCAACTAAAATTAACAGTTACGAAATCCCTAACCTGGACTTCACATGAAAGATATTTCCAGTTCCAGAATATTGGTTGAAGTCCTCACAAAATTTAACTATGTAAGGACAGGACCGTGCGAATCCAGTGGACTTTTAATGCCGACATGAGCTTTATTTTCTTCTCTTTATTCATTATAAAGTAACTGGTCGGCCTAAACATCGGGACTTGATTGTTGGAACTCGTAAAAACATGTCCTAGTCCGGTCAAAAATAGACAAGTGATGATACTTAATCATATCCCATCTTAGAGGGTCGAACTTGTCCTGGCTCGGCCCTGCTGGTAGATTCCAGGATCATACAAATGAACCCCTCGGCACCAGACCGAAGATTTCTGCAGCCACAATGAACAGGTAATGTTGGATGGACAATTTAGAAAGAACTGCTTCTTTCTTGCTCCCTCGGAAGATTTACCTTGAGTATTGAACAGACAGCCACATTTGATCCCATGGTTGACATCAGAATAAACCGTTTCCGTCTCCTCTGTTCGACAACAGAAGTTACAGAACACCCATTATTCCCCTGGATGCGATCTTCCTCAACCCATTCAAGAATTTGGCCGGACAGCTGAACGTCACCGACCCGATCCAGTGATTCAACAATTATGTCCTTGATGCAGCGCATGGATCTAGCCAGAGAATGGACATTGTTTTCTTCCTCCTTACCTTCCCTGAAGCTCTAATTATCCAATGGGTGCCATATTCCCAACTGAAAAACAGATCAGTTTATGGCACGACGAGGTGCCTGGGCCGAGCATGCCCTATTAAAAATAAATTCAACTTCTACTTCTATGCAGTCGAAATCTGGTACGGTTGGTGCAGCTGTGATGTCCGCATTGTAAAACAACAATTGCGTGTTTATTATTGACAATGAGCCTCTATGGAGAAGAGATAATTCATTGTCTACAGGTAATGCACTTACCGATATGTCTAACCAACGATATATATACACAAGACACAAACATGTACGATAATGAAAATGTAGAAGAATCTTGCAAATTTTCGGTTCACTGCTTAATGGAGTGAAACTCTGGTGATCATACTTCTGTCCGTCTGTTCAGTATCTCCCATGTAATGGATTGCCCCAACAAATAATGTATGACTTCTCGGGGCTTTCAGAACCTCACAATCCGTGCTCTAATCCAAGCAACAGATCAGTGCAACATTCTCCACATAATTTAAAGAAAATTTGCTGTACGAGTCCACAGCACGAGATTGTCAATTATCACAACATCATATGCGCTTGATCGCGTGGATATTATCTTAAACGTGAATTTTTATTTTTTGGATGTTTCAATCTCATTAGTTTTATTGTAATTCACCTTGCAATGGTGCGGGGAATCAAGTATACAACTTTTATTTAGAGCCAATTTGTATTTCATATGCTGCTCTGATAAAGGAAAACTAGAAACAAAGAACGGGACTCAGTGCGGCGTGGCACTAAGTTTCGATTTGATTTTAAAATATTCTAAAATTCTATTTTTATCAGTTTAGTATGAGTCTACACGTTTCTTTAGTTCTCTTTCCCTTTGGACTATGAACTTCCTTTATAACCTAAGAACAGTCATGGGAAACTATAAAGTAGAATGGAAGAATTGGATTAAACTGATTTGATTTTTTTTTTTGCCCAATAAAACCGTTGTGACTGGTCTACCCTTTTTGCTAATTATATACATAGATCAAGCAGAAACCAAACCGCGAATGAATTACCGTTAAAATAACCAGAAGTACCGAAAGTTTGATCTTCCTAGCTTTATCTTTCACTACCTGAGCTTTTTCTTACTTCAAAGGTGGAATATAAGAAAAATATGATATCATTAAACTAGAAATCGAACATCTATATCTCTATATGTATGAAAGCAAGATACGAGGTGGGTTCGGCCAGCTGGCCTCAGAACACTCCGTTTCTAAATGAAAATTTCTCGGTTTTTTGAGTTTTTAAAATTTTAAATTATCTTTAATTATAAAATTAGCTACGAAATCTTTTGAAATAATATTCAATTTAAAAAATCGAAATTGCCATAAAATCTTTTGGACACTACAGTGATCTCCAATTGAAGGCAATATAAAATTTCTAATGGACTTTCTAGGTTTTTAAATTTTTTTAATTTTCGGAATTATTTTTAATAAAACATATTATATAAAAGATATCTCATCATAAAATCTAATTCGTTGATTCTTTAATTTTTATAATTAATGTATTATTTAATAATCTTGAACTTTTTAATATGAAAGTTAATATTTCATCCCAAATGGCCTTGAATGATCAGTTTCTGAATGGAATTTTCTTGGTTCTTTTAGTTTTTTAAAATTAAATTATACTCAATTATAAAATTAGCAACACAATCTTTTGAAATAATATTCTATTTAATAAAACCAAAAGTACTATAAAATCTTTTGGATAATTGGGTGATCTCCATTGAATGCAATATAAATTTTCTAAATGAAACTTTCTAGGTTTTTAAAATTTTTTAAATTTTCCGAATTATTTTTAATAAAAAATATTTTTAAAAAGAGATCTCATCATAAAATACGATTTCTTGATTTTTTTTAATTTTTATAATCCATATA
This sequence comes from Punica granatum, assembly GCF_007655135.1. Lineage (NCBI taxonomy): Eukaryota > Viridiplantae > Streptophyta > Magnoliopsida > Myrtales > Lythraceae > Punica > Punica granatum. The sequence goes on from NC_045127.1 coordinate 45,506,025, forward strand.
TTATTAAATAATCTTGAATTTTTTAAAATAAAAATAATATTTCATCACATAAATATTAATATCAAAATAAGTATATATTATTATATATTCATACATAATATAGATATATTAATATATGGTTATGTGGACAATTTTTAGTATCTAGAATAAGAAAAAATATATATGAATTATATTATTTTATAGATATCTATTTTTAAAAATACATTATATAATATTTTATTGATAGAAATGGAATTTTCTAGATTTTTTGACTTTTTCATTTTCGGAATTATTTTTAGTAAAAAAATATTTTTGAAAGATATCTCATCATAAAATCTAATTTCTTGATTTCTTTAATTTTATAATGTAAATAACATAATGTATTTGAAATAAATGAGAAGATTTTATTATATGTATAGATATTATTTAATAATCTCAAATATTTTTAAAATAAAAATTAATATTTCATAAATAAATATTAACATCAAAATAAGTATATATATTAGTATATATTCATACAATATAAAATATGTTAATATATGCTTATGTAGACAACCTTTAATATATATAGTAAGAAAAAAATATATAAGAATTATATGTTTTTGCAGATATATTTTTTAAAAATAGATTAGATAATTCTTATAGATATATATATATATATATAAATTATATTTTCTTTTTAGAAATCAAATTATATTTTTTCACCAAAAAAAATAAATCAAATTATATTTTATTGATATTTTATATGATAGTTACAAATATAAAGTATCACACACATAAATAGGAGCCTATTGAGCTCTCAAAGAATATGTCTACAACTAGAAGCGAACTCTTGAAACTACGTCTCTCTCTCTAGATGCAAGTGAGTTGATTAAATTTATGTTTTGATTTTCTCTCATTTTTATCAAAAATTTTCATTCTTTTATTTTTCTCCAATCTTTTGCTATTTTCATATTTTTTTTGAAAATTGGTGACGTGAGTTTTATCTCTTGAAAAGTATTGCTACCCCTATACACAAGCTCTCAAAAAGTAAATTCTTCTATCACTAAACGCGAACGTTATTTGTTTATTTTATTATTTTTGTTTCACTTTTGATTCTCTAAGCAGTTTTTCTTTTTTAATTTTTAATTTTTTCAAATTGGTGGAACTATCATGCGCAACGCACGGGCTTCATAACTACTTTAAAATAAAGCAATTCTTTTTTTTTTTCGATTACAAAAGAGGCACTTGAACTCGATATTAAAAAAAAATAGAAATAGAAATCTAAATAAAAGGATATAAGTAGTCCCACTGATGAGAGTCAAACTTGAAATTTCTTGGTTCCTAGCGAGAGTGTGTACCACTACTACGCTTCCTTTCTAAAAATACAGTAAACTAGATGAAGACCAGCGTGTTGCGCGGACGATTACCGGGAAATATAAAGATAGAAATATTGAAATATAAAAAATTATTCCCATTGCTTAAAAAAGTAAAACTTTTTCGTAATATATATATTTATTTAATTAATTGATTGAGTTTATGTAAAATAAGGAAATGACAAAAAGAATCTAAAACTATAAAAAAACAATTGAGTATTATTATTATTATTATTATTATTATTATTATTATTATTATTTGTTTCATTATAATATGTAAAACATGCATGAAAAATGATTTATGATAAGAAAATTTAAAAATATTAAGTTTTAATTCTTGTAAAGTAATTGTCTATGCAAAATTTGGGATATTAAGTATATTCCCTTATTACTTCTAGGAATATGCACAATACAAAAATATGTACGTTAGAAATGTCTTTCCTCGACATTATACAATCTAATATAGTTATCTTATAAAAGTAAAATAAGTTAAAAGTTTTAAAAAAATCTCATAGAATAGAATTACAATTATTGATAGTAAAAATTAACATTAACTCTATCATTATTATAAACTAAGAAAAGATATAAGAAAAAAATATTGAAGGATTTTCAAATGCCGAAGCAAAACCAATAATGAAAATGGAATAAAGATCTTAAAACAATCAATATCGAAGCAATTACTTTGAAATTTGCAATGAAATTTCATTCTACAAATCAAATTTCAACAAAAGAATAAGAATAAATAAATAAAGCTACTGATTTGAAATTCATGGAAAATAGATTTAATTAAATTATGTTGAAATAGGACAACAAAGAAATATTCGAGGCATAGAAATAAGAAGATTCTTATAGTAATTGAAGCTATGTTCATAGTGGAAATTGGAAGAAAGTTCCTGTTAAAATAATCAATATTGAAATAATCAGTTTGAAATTTATATTAACAATTTATTCTACAAATTAAAATTCAACAAAAGACTAGGAGTAAATAAATAAAACTACTGACTCAAAATTCATAAAAAAAGATTTCATTAGATTATGATGAAATAAGAATAACAAAGAAATATTTGAGGCATAGAAATAATAAGAGTCTTATTGTTATTGAAACGACATTCATAGTGGAATTGGAAGAAAGATCATGTCAAAAAAATCAAATCAAAATAATTAGTTGTAAATTTACATTAAAAAACTCATTCAACAAATCATAGTTCAACCGAGAAAAAGAAAGATTTTGGAGAAGCGAAAAATAGGGTTCATAAATATATAAACGATATCCGGTTCTTATATTTTGCTTCCCCATTAGATACGTACATATATATATATATATATTAATAAAGAAGATAATATTATATGGTGATATATGTAGATATTTCATGGAAATCATAGTTGATATAGTATATGCCATATAGCAATATAACTTACCACCCAAGACCTGCTTAGGCTGTTGGAGATGGAGACTTATAATATATATGCACATGCAATTATATAATCTATATATATGTTGGTATAACGCAAACGGCATCTATATATATATAGATGCATGTGCATATTATAGTGTCTTTATTAGCCTATATTTTGTTGTATATAATCTATATTTGGGCGATGTATATATGTATATTTTTACTATATAATCTTGCCTTGTGTATTATATATATATATATACTTCGTTGGATATATGTATCCTTAGGCTATATTCTGTTATATATAATCAATATATTGGGCAATGTATATATTCTACAGTATATTCTTGTCTTGTGTATTATGCATATATGTTCCGTTAGATATATGTGGATAATATATATAAGAATATTTTATTGATAAAATATTATAAAAAATTTCTTTAATACGTAAGTGATGATGGAACAAAGCGAGAGAATACCGTTTCTTATTTTTGATGATGTGGCGACGTGAGAATCTAGCTCGAATTTTGTTCTCATATATATAGACTAGATACTAACCCGTGCTATGCATGACACATATTAAACGTATATAATTAATCAAAAATGAACTAAAGTAGTATCTTTAGTTTCCATTTTCTCTATTTGAGTGTGCATGGTGTTCAATTATATCAATTATAATGTGAAAAAAAAATCACATATCTAAAGGAAGAATTTAAAAAGAACATAAATGGGGATTTTGGAGGTCGTCACGTACAATAGAGAAGATAGAATCAAAGACTCAAAAAAAAAAAAAAAAAGGAAGAGCGAAGAAAGTAGTGGTAAGTTATTTGTTTGATTTCATCAATATAATCTCATTTTAGTGGCTAAAATCAATTAGAATATATATATCATTATGCATGGGTAATTATGGAAAGTGAACGTTAGACTAAAATGATCTCCTGTCTTTATAATAATAATAATGTAGATATAGATTAAGAACCGTTAATAAAAAAACAATAGAATGGAGGGAGTTGGTATAGGTTTGTTGTTTTGATGCTAAAAGTAGATTAAAAAAAGTTAAATGAGCAAGATAAACGATCAAAAAAGTAATTAATTAATTAATTAATTCAGGAACCTTTTATTTTGGGTATGCTGATGAGAATATGAAAAAACATTTATGAGAAAACTAATAATTTGGTCTTTAATGTTTGAAGTAGCCATCAATTTAATCCCGAAGTTATGCTTCGGTTCATCAATTTCATTCTTCCCATTAAATTGCCAATAACGACTCTATTTAAAACAGTTTAAAAAAAAAATTAAAGCCGGGGGATGGGGGGTGTGGTGGAAGGGCGCGTGCTCGGGCCCCTCTCTGAGAGAGAGAGAGAGGGGCAAGGTTATGGCCCCTCCCAGCCACCTCCCTTGTTGGGGAGGTCGACGGAGGCTTCTAGGGCCTCCAGCCACCTTTGCATGATCTCCCCCTCCTTTGGAGAGAGAGGGGAAGGGGGGGACGGGATTGTGCCCCTTTGATTTTTTTTTTCTAATTTTTTAAGTATTTTAAATAATGTTTTTAGATTAAAAAAATTACCGTTAACGGTAAGGATGAAATTGATGGACATAAGTGTAACATTGGGGGTGTTTTTGATGGCAATGAAAGGTTGAGGACGAAATTGATGGCTTCAAATGTTAAGAACCAAATTATTAGTTTACTCTAATTTTATTATAATTGAACTGGATTGGTTTAAATAGTTTGATACTTATTTTTCTTAAATAATGTTTTAGGTTCAATTTTGTAAATGGAGAAAATATACGTTGGGGGTAACTATACCCGTTAGAGGACTGATGACCCGATTCAAATTGAATTAGTCCTATTCAACCTCCAAATATTAGAGTGCATATAGAAAAACAACTCCATTTTTACCTGATTAAGCACATTTATATTTCTTTCTCCAAATCCTTTGTCTTGTAGATCTGTACATCGCTGTATCTTTGCCCTCTGATCGAAAACCGACCCTACCAAGATCAATCAATCACCAATGTCAATAAAGACTATCTATATATCTATATCTATATCTATATATATATATATATATATATATATATAAACAAAGCCCGAGCCGAAAATCGTATGTCAAGGAATTCCAACTAGAACGAGGTCAAGCCTTGATCAAGATATTAAACAAACTCCGATTGAGATGAAATTTTGACAGCAGCTTCACCCAAGGATAGGTTTTGAACGGTCAGAATTTTAATTTGAGATTTGGAAGTGCTATTTTGGCTGAGTTTGTAAGCTACTCTTTTCGAGTGATTAATTTCGACTTTTGTGATCCAAGATAGTGTCTCTTAAGTTTGGAACCAAGGGTTTGTCCTTGATGAAAAGCTATGTGTAACCAATATTGTTTTAGTGAAGTCGACTCGGAGTTGGTCCCTTGATTCAGTGGTTTTTCCCACTTTGGATTTTCCACATTAAAAATCTCGGTGTTTATCTATCATCCTTAGATTCTATTTTGATCATACAAGGCGGGAAAGATTAATTCGCTGTGTGTAGGTATTCTGTGATCCTTTCCCAACAGCTGATATCAAGCTCTACGCAAAGATTCATCTCTGCCTTTCAAGCTTTATTGGTTATTTATTATACACAATCTTATTAATTTTATTTTGATGAGTATTAACATATTTACCTTAAAGAGTAGTTAAGATAAGATCTATTTAAGTAGGTTTAAATTTTGTTATAGATAATATATTTTGTTCGATTGAAATATGTATGGTTAGCTATATACTGTTTGATGAACAAACTACTGTCAAACCTGTACTTTGAAAGATTAATGGAGTTAGCATTATCTTTTCAAATTTCTCCGATTTTGAAGAATAATTTTCTCAACATTAACTATTTTTTGTCCAATTTATACAATTTTATGATTTCTTTTAGTTGTAATTGCAAGATTTATATTTAAATATAGTAATTTTTTTCTAGAAAATTCATAGAACGAAGAAATTCGTAATACAACTTAAGTCTCTTCCATCACTTCTCGTTATAAATTTTGAGTTTTTTGAACTATTTTAGTCATGAATAATTGTTTTCCTTTAAACTTTCAATTAAAAAATGATGTACAATATAAATTTTGTTTTATTCTAATCATACATGATTAATTTTTAATATTATTTTTTTTATTTTCTATAGATTTTCTTTCTTTTATCTTGTACTAGGTACTATTTATTAGATAAATTTTCAAATTATTATCTTGCGAGATATATTTTATTTTCACAATCGGTTGGTTATACATGGAAACTATAATTCCATCTATGAGAAATATATACTTTCTGATCATTTTGCTCTCCTAGCATAATTATCTTAAATAGTATGTATTCCTTTAATATCGAGGAAAGATATTTCATTATATATGACTTAAATATTTCCTATATGTATGTCAACGAATATTTAGGAAATATACTTTCTATCTCAAACTATATATATATATATATATTAGGTTGACTTTTAATGAAACTTATAGATTATTATGATACAAATTGAAATTCAAAGAAATAATAGGTAATTAGTTTTCACTTTTTAAATCCTTTTTCATATTTTTCAATTCATATAAATCTTGATCTTCTATTTATATATAACAATTCCAATATTTCTCTTAATGATAATAAACTGCAAAAATAATAAATAGTAAAAAATTATTATTGTAATTATTCTAATCATTCTAAAATGCATACTTGAAAATTATTAAATTTTCATTATTCTAATCATTTTAAAATACATACTTATTTTTAATTAAATTTAAATGCCTACTTATTTATTACTTAATAATTTTCTTGATAAGGTTCACAAAATAGAACATAATTTATCAATTGTTTCTTGATAGGTGATAATTCATCCAATCTTTAGACTTTAAGAGATTATTTTATTTAAAACTCAATATTAATTATTTTCTATTTTTGAGGAAATAGTTTACCTTTTTTATTAGTGTATTGTATATCTATATATATTTACTTCAACATCTTTATCCAAAAAATAATTTAAAGACTTTTCCTCCTAAAATTTCATTTATATAATACATATTTATTATAAATTTAACTCTCTTAATTTGTAACTATAAATACTTTGTAATGGCTATTATAAACTTTTTTTCTAGAAATCTTCTTATGGTAACCAAATTAGAATATGTTCATAATTTAAAATACATAATATATATATATATGTAAGCAAATTTTCGCTATTCATTACCTAATTTGATAAATATGTCAATAAATGTAATTCAGTTACTTCTTATGTTTTTATATTTTATGATTTATGCCTATACATATCATTGAATGAAATCAATAATTTTCTCATGAGGGATAAATTCATTTCTCCAAATTTAATTATCTTAGATAACTATCTCTAATTACTTTGATTTGTTGAAACAATTATTCTTTTGGGTGAACAAAACAATTATCCTAAATTACTTAGTTTGTTGCCACCGCAATATAGAATCAAAATAAGCGATTTCATGGATAAGTTTTAGTTATGATAATGATTGTAGAGAAAATAATCAATTTTTCTTGATTGTATATTTTAGGTAATTCTCTTTTTCAGTTACTTACTTTCCTAAAATAAATATTTAAGATTATCCATCTTTCTACATTTGAAAACCGACACATTACTTTTTTTGGTTTAAAAATTATTTTTTCATTTCAAATGGTATATTTCATTTGTTTTACTTTTCTAAGATATTATTTTTAAATTGTGTGATTTTGATTTAGGACATGAAAATCCTACTTAGGATACCAAAATCCCACTCCAATAAACTCATTTAATTTTCAAGTGAAATAACTTCTAAATCCATAATTTTTTTTGAAAAATTAATAATATATTTAATTTTAACTATTACTTTCTATCAAAAAATTATTAATCATTTCCGCACAATACGCAGGTTCTCATCTAGTTCTTAATTAATTAAATCGATTGAAGCAGCTGCCATTTCTTCTTAGTTTGGGTGTCCATTGCACGTATGTCCAACCATAGTTTAGCCCACTGGAAAAGATCAAGTTAATTGTTAGCAGCTGGAAGGAAATATTCAAAATCAGGTATTCCATAAGAAGTCTAACCTAATTTATTCAATCGTGTAATAATAATGATAGTAAGTCATGAACAAAATTTTCCCTCAAAACAGATACTTTCAGCCCAATCCAGCAAGCTGTTTTCCGCCAAGAAAAAAAAAAAGAAATCTTTCAATTTGGAATTGATCATATGCACTGTCATAAGTTTGAACTTGTCTAGGAGTTTCATGCAACTGAGCTTTATAATCGAAAGTCATATATGTGCAGTCAACAAACGCATTTTTGTAATCCTTCCGACCATTCTCAATCGTCTAATTGTCGCGTAATTAGCAACTTGTCCATTGGAGCAAGCCAAACGCTGGGTCATCCTGATTGCTTCGTAGAAAAGTAACTCCGAAATGTTCAATTTCTTGATGTAATTAGGAGATGGAAAGAACTTATGCAGGCAATGTCTCATTATATTTGTCCAAGGCAGAAATTTTTGTTAGGAAGTTACGAGTAACGATCTTCTCTCTAAGCGAATTTTTCATCTCTCATTGTACAGTGATGTAACCTCCAGGACTCTATGATGAATTGAGTGTAGATTTAGTTATTAAAACTGTACCGATATGAGCCGTCAAGATAACATCGCGTGCAAAGGAAAGGTTTTAAATAAATGCTTGAGGAGAAAGTTTATAGAGGATTAACTATCATTAAAAATTCAGAAAACACCAGCTGCGACCACTCCTATGTTCCAGATGATCTTGCTCTGCCAATGAGTCGTAAGTTGTTTGGCTGCTGTTCGACCGCCTACCATCGATCAGGCAAATGAGACGACCAACGATTAGAGCAAAAAGAAAGAATTTCAGATTAGACGATCTTGTTGAATTGACTCCTTAGTTTTATATTTGTTATGTTCGGAGATTTTAATCATGCATGATGCAGATGTTAAATCTATTTAGATATAGTTTCTTCCAAAGCTTACCTGCAATTCTCTTCCAAGTCAAACCTACGAGTCCTAAACACACAAAAATTGTCTGTTACTCGGTCTCATATAATTGAAACCCTAAAAAGATAAACTAATACAAACAAACAAACAAACAAAACAAACATTCAAAATAATGTTTCAAATTCTCGGGGAAGATTTTAAAGGAACATGCATGGTCTACTTCGTCCGAACGATTTCAAAGACAAGAACAGTGCGGTAAGAGCAGAACCGCGCTGGCTTGGTTGCACAATGAATATGCTTGCTTGGTCCACTTTGTCGGAGGAAAGGGAATAACACTTAGTCAAATAAAAACAACATTTCAAATATTCTTCTGAAATGGAAATGGTCGAAACGTGAACAAAACCCTAACCCTAGGAAAGCTATATATACCTCCCTCTTAATATTTGGGTACTGCATGTATTGTAACTAGACAGCATCGATTTATTTCATTCTCGTTCAAAGTTCTTGAAATCTCAATCCTCTCGAATCTCGATCGCTCACAACTTGTTGCAGGTTACATACAAAATCCAACATCTTTTTTTCACTTAGCATTGAGCAGGTCCGATGGAAACCGTAGTGTCATCATTACAACCTCCGCGCTACGGAAAGCTAATAACCATTCTTAGCATCGATGGTGGTGGAATACGGGGGATTATACCGGGAGTAATCCTTGCATTCCTTGAGTCTGAACTACAGGTAGAATTCGAAGTGTTCTGAAAAAAATAAAAATTTCAGTGTGCATCTTGATATTCGGAAATCTAATGGGTCCCAACTAATCAAATTTAACCATGGTCAGCTCACTATGCCTCTTTAACTAAAACAAGAGGAATTAGAAAAACCACCAACAAAAAAAAAATTGCATTTACATCGATTTGTTCTGTATAACTACATGCATTTTATATGTAGAGCCAAAATTTCCTTTTTTTTCTGGTTCTATGGCTATATAGGTAGCCAGTCGTGCATCTATTACGTGCATGTGTCTATTTATAATTTCTTACGTACTCGGACCTATAGCTGATGTCTGCCCTTTTGAGCAGAAACTGGATGGTGAAGATGCCAGACTTGCAGATTATTTCGACATCATTGCCGGCACGAGCACAGGTGGCCTTATCGCCGGCATGCTTACTGCCCCAAACAACAAGAACCGTCCACTTATCGCCGCTAAAGACATCACGTCTTTCTATATCGATCATGGTCCCAAGATCTTCCCACGACACAGGTTTAACGATATCCAAGCTTTAAAAAAAGAAAAGAAAAGAATAATCAGTATATCCCCTAAATTTGACATCGAAAATGTGTTTCTATGGTTTGGACAATGCTTAATGTAGTCGATTGTGTTTCTTTCACAAAACAGTCCTCCTCTTGGTAGTGCAACCAAGATCGTTAGAACCATGTTTGGACCGAAATACAACGGGAAGTACTTACACAAACTTCTCAAGCAAAGGTTAGGAGAGTCTCGACTGCGTCATGCACTGACTAATGTCGTGATCCCAACTTTCGATATCAAGCAGCTCCAGCCCACCATCTTCTCCAGCTACGAGGTTCGTCTCTTTGGAGAAATACACGCTATTAATTAACATCACTATGATCTAACTTTATAATATCCAGAATCAGTTGATTTATTGGTTCTCCCATACAACAGCTGAAGAAGAATGCTTCATTGGATGCTCTCTTATCGGATATATGCATCGGAACATCAGCTGCTCCAACTTATCTCCCAGCTCATTATTTCACCACGAAAAGCTCGATCGGACCAGAGAGGGAGTTCAATCTTATCGATGGTGGTGTTGCTGCTAATAATCCGGTACATATGCATATATACGTGTGTGTGTGTTTGTGTCTGTGTTTTGATTACAATTTACTCACATGATCCACGGACATGGGTAATTTTGAAACTTAACTAGTAACGGCGCATTTTATGCATACGACATGCAGACGATAGTGGCCATAAGTGAGGTGACCAAGGAGATCACCCGTGGAAACTCAGAGTTTGGTGACAAGATGCAGCCCTTGGATTATGCCCAATTCTTGGTGCTTTCCTTGGGCACGGGCTCGTCCAAGGCTGAAAAGAAGTACAGTGCTGAGAAGGCGGCCAAATGGGGAGTCCTAGGATGGCTGACGACCGGCGGCAGCACTCCTCTTGTGGATGTCTTCACTCAGGCCAGTGCCGATATGGTCGATATCCATGTCTCCACGGTCTTCCAGGCTCTTCATTCCAATAATTACCTCCGCATTCAGGTAGGTACATATACGTAGCCACATACACGACTATATACAGGCATACAATATACTAAACATACGTGTATATATATGTATACTTGTACTATGTAGGATGATACGTTAAGTGGGAACGTAGCTTCTGTGGACATGAGCACGAAGGAAAACATGAAGAATCTGGTCAAAGTTGGTGAGGGGCTCATTAAGAAACCGGTCTCAAGGGTCAACTTGGAGAGTGGTGCCTTTGAGCCTCTTAATCAAGGAACCAATGAAGAGGCTCTCAAAAGGTATAATACAAGACATATATAGAGAGAAATTCTATGGTGCAATATTAACTGCACCATACCATCAAGTAAATTTGCTAAGGGAGTAAAAAGTTAAGTAATTTACTAAAAAATTAAGTAAAATTCCTTAAAATATGTGTAGTTCAAAATATAACTTATTTCAAAATGTGTAATTTATTTTGAAATCTGTGTAATTTACTTTTTTTTTAATAATTTCCTTCCTTTGTTAATAATTTACTTTGTGTAATTTATTTTGATTGTATGGTGCAATTAATTGCACCATAGACGTTCCTTTTCGAATCCTACATTTGATTTTCGATAATATATCGATTAATTCCCGGATTGTGCAATTCCACTTTTATTTTTTTATTTATTTTTATTACAAGGGAGGCTATGAGTCTAGTACATTGATTTTTTTTTTTTGCTTTTGCATTCTCTCTCTCTCTTTTCTTTAATTCTTTTATTAACCTCTTTGTAATTTCAGGTTGGCAAAAATCCTTTCCGAGGAGAAGAAGCTTCGGGAAGCAAAATCCCAGCCTTAAGGGGGGTCCAAATCACACATGAATCACACACCATAGAGATCAAATTGTAATGAAGAGTAACAATCATTTCATTAATCTGTTGGTAAAGATGTAATAAGTGCAAAGGTGTATCACATTACATGAGATACTCAACCTGTCGTTATTTTTTTTTGGTTCAATCTTCCTATATATTTTTCCCATGTTTTTGCACAAGATTTAAAGGTTCCATGTCAAAAAATTGGATCTTCAAGCCCGAAATTGCACTCTACTACATTGATATCAAATCGAGACCAAATTAATTGCAAATCTCTGATTGTTCTCCCCATCTAAAAGAGCTAAAAACTACGGGAACTATATATTAAACATATCCAAAAGTATGAATGAATGATCCTGTCATCTCCAGTACGTGTTCCTCAGAAGCAAAAATCTAAGATGGGAGTTGCTCAAAAGTCAAAAACTCTTCATCGTATCGTGGTTCCTGGTGAGAACTCTCATCGGATGATTCCTGGTGAGAACTCTCATTGGATGACCTCAACAAGTGCCTGTACTTATCGGGGCTGTCCCACCAAGTCGTCGTGTTGATGATCTCTCTTTCCAGCCAGTACGGATCGACTTCCTTCTTCTCTGTCAGCCTTTTGTAGAACCTCCCCCACTTGTACATTGCTCTCCTTAGACGAACACTCTTGCTCCCTCCAAAAAGGAACTTGATATAATCCTTCGCCAGTCGAGTCAGCTCTTCTCCGGAGATGATATACACATACTGCCATAATCATTTGTTTAGAAAACTCAAATCAAGTCCCAAAGCATACACACGTATATCATTTTGGTTATTTCACAGAGACTAGAACTTCTAAGCGACAATGTTAGAGCTACAAAGAAGGGCAAGGAAAGAAAAAAACTATCCTGCAAAAATTAATATGACAAATATTTGTGGCTCTTCTTTAGCTGAAAATTATAATAGCCGCATGCTATGGCAGGATATCACGGTGGCAATATCGAGGCTTTTTCATTGTTTTCAGCCAACCTAAGTGCAAGGAATATAGCCTCTGAGGAATAGACGGATGGAATAGAAAAACAAAAGCATGTAGCCTCCACTATATTCAGATAAACTACAACAAAGCCATCAGAGTGATTCCTCCGATCACGTATCTGGATAACCCTCTCTTCATAAGACCCTTTTTTTTTTTTTTTGTTGGGGGGGGGGGGGGGGGGGTTGGTTCTTCATAGGACTTTCATTGGCCTACTATTCCTATCGGCTTGGCTCAAATCAATCAGCTACTCCATGCTTAGATTCCCCAACAAACCACAGCTAACAATAAACTCGGTGAGAAGGACGGTAAAGACTTGCAGCATAAGCAACTTTCCCAAAGCAGCAAACAGAAGATCATACCAGAAAAATAAAACCAAGGGTTGCTAGAACCACTTGCAATGTCTCATCCAGTATTCCAGCAAAGCCCTCATCCTCAGTTCCACCCAAATCACCGCCGCCTCCACCACCTTGCCGTGGTGGTTTTCCACCAGTGTTGCCATCATCAAAGAATTCTTGTTTTTCAATTTGCTGACGCAACACGTCTTCTATTGACTGATTCTTACCAAAACTTCCCATTGCCTTCTCGAGACTTTTCCATGCTGAACCCTGAAGGATGATTAAATAATACATAATGAGGAGCTAAAAACTATCATATATGATGCTCCTCCTATCTGTACTAAATAAGCTCATGTGGACTCAAGTCTCTACTAGGTAAAGCAATATAAACCTTACTTTAACATAATTCTACTAACGAAATGTTCATATTCTCAATGCCAAGAAAAACTGACGTCATGAGATCATTAAGTAATCAAAAGAATAAGCCAGCAAGAAACCGTCTGACTATGCAAGCCTTGTAACCCCTTCTAACATTGAGGAAACAAGATACAGTTTCACAATATTACAAGTTGAATATTATCACTTCAATGCCTCTCCAAAAGTGGGCAAAACTCAATCATATCGGCATATTCACTGTTCAAAGGTAATGATGTTAGTGCTCTTACCTCATTCCCCTCTTCTGACTTCCCTTTACCACCAAATAAGCCAAAAGGTACCAGTTGACGGTCCTTTAACATGGGAGAGTGCAGCCGGTGCTTCAGCACTGGCACAAATTGCCGGCACGTGAATTCCTTTGAAGATAATCTCAAGGATGTTCTCGAGGATCGGTTCAAAAGGGTTACTTGAACAACTGGGCTGGGACAAGAAGTACATGACAGCCTATCTTTATTGACATAAAGCAATGGCTTGAGAGCAGCAGCTTGAAGACAACTCATCCTTTCCCAAACTCTTAGGTTACTCCCCTAATCAGATATTAAGCTCCAACCCTGAAATTAACAGTTCAGTGACAAACGTTGATGAACTAGCAATTCATCCATCCTAACTACTATCTAATCCCAATTCAAAAATAAGGACAAGGATTATAATCGCCTGATTAAGGGTCTCAGCATCTGTCGAAAGAAATAGCAAATGGACATAGCACTGCAATCATCATCATAATTATCAGAATATGCTCGTGTTGAATTCTAGCAGACAGGGGTTATGCGACATTACGGGGTGCCATAAGATGCTGTCAGAGTCTGAAGCAGAATTGAGTGTATAAAACACAAATTTATGATTGTCTGAAATTTCATCCGTCTCCATTGCAGCAGGGTGTGCAATCAAGCTGAGATCATCTCCATTATAGGCAAGCTCGACTCGAATCATCTTGGCAACGCCTAGCTTGAGCACGAGGTCAGTCGAGCTTTGACATACATAGCACTAGCTTACATCCAGATACACTCGAGCAACTCAAGCTTCGATCTTTTGGCTTGAATTTTATTGAATTAGAACACAGCGACGAATTTCATCCAGTCCACACTACAGGGCGCCAAACAATCAAACAAGTCTAACCTTGTGTAAGGTAATGTTCCGGAACTGCCGCAGTCCGAGACACAGTGACGAACTCGCCGGTGTCGAGACGCCGAGAGGAGGACTGCGAAAAAGAGGGAGGGGTGACTGATGTCGAACAAGCTCGCTAGGAGGAAGGAGGAGGCCACCCGCGTCGAGTAGTTGCTCGGAGGGGTACGAGTTTCTGGAAAGCTCCGGTGGTTGCCGCTGCCGCCGACGTAGATAGCAGAACAGAGACTAGGTCGGCGACAATTAGGGCATGGAGTTCCGATTTGCAGAGTCGACCACCGTCACAGGTACAGAGCGCCGGGGATGACTGTTTGCGCGGATAAAGCGAGATCGGACTAGAGAGCCGACCTTCTGAAAGTGTTCCAGAAGTAGCCATTAATTTCGATACGGTCCCTAACTTAAATTCAATCTCTATTTGATCCCCAAAGTTTGAAGTCTGATTAAATATATTATTATAATTAATTTTTTAATATTAAATTCTTTCAACTATTCAACATTTTTTTTCTCAATTTCAACATTTTTTCTCAATTCAATAGCACAATAATTACTTTTTTTATCTTCTTTTCTAAATTCTCTCACATATTTTTTCAAATTACTTTTGTCTTTATCTCCTCAAATCAAATTAAATCAAACTAAATTTCATTACCAAACGCTTTCTAATTCTCCATTTGTTGGACAATTGGAAACTGATCCTTTGCCCATTGCAGGACATGAGTTGCAGTCAATGGGCCTGATCCAATATCTTTTTTTTTTCGATGTGTACTCTAATATCCAAAAGTCCAACGAGTCATGACTAAATTGGTTCGAGTCAGTCGGCTCACTAAAGAATAAAAATATTCAAATCCGAAATTTTCTCTATTACAAGACTTGAACCCGAAATTTTGCTTTAGAGAAACTAGTGTCAAACCACTTGAATTAACTATTGTGTTGGGACGGTTTCTCTCCTATATGGAGAATGGTGAGTGTAGATGTTCGAGATAGTCCCATATGGAAAAGTTGAGAGGAAATCCATAGGTTTATATGAGACAATGGTCTAACAACCCATTGACTTAACTTTTTGGGTTGTGGATGGGCCCAAGTCCGAAGTAGGCCTGTGAATTTTTCCTAACAAGTGATATCAAACCACAAAGGTAACGATTCTAGGGAAGTGCACACGCTATGCGTGGAAATCCACACCACACCAAGACCCGAGTGTGGAACTCGTGGCTAGTGAAGGGCCTAACAATTGGTATTCGAGTTCGGAAGTGAAAGCCCGGCTTGAAACTCTCCACATAGTCGAGAAGGGGGAGAATTGTTGGGATGATTTCTCTCCTATATGGAGAATGACGAGTGTAGGTGTTGGAGATAGTCCCACATGGAAAAGTTGAGAGGAAATCTACAGGTTTATAAGAGACAAAGATCTAGCAACCCATTAGCTTAAACTTTTGGATTGTGGATGGGCCCGAGTCCAAAGTAGGCCTGTGAATTTTTTCCTAACAAGTGGTATCAAAGCCCAAGGTAACGATTCTGAAGAAGTGCACAAGTTATGTGTGGAAACCCACACCACACTAAGGCCCGAGTGTGGAAGTATCCGAGTTCGGAAGTGGAAGCCTAGCTCGAAGTCCTCCGCATAGTCGAGAAGGGGGAGAATTGTTGGGATGGTTTCTCTCCTATATGGAGAATGGTGAGTGTAGGTGTTGGAGATAGTCGCACATGGAAAAGTTGAGTTTATATGAGACAATGGTCTAGTAACCCATTGACTTAAGCTTTTGGGTTGTAGATGGGTCCAAGTCAAAAGTAGGCCTGTGTATATTTCCTAACACATTGTCAGTCCAATATCATTTCTTTTTTAATTTGTTTCCTTCTTGTTCAATGGTATTCACCTGCGACTTTGAATTGAGACGTTCCGATCCCATATTCGATTATCATAGGTAGTACTTTGCGTGTCACTTACTCTTGTCATATTTCGTACTAGGCCAATGAGTCTCTTTGCTCGATGACATACCAGGTCCACTAGGTCGTTGCTTGCTGATGGCGGGCTTCCCCACTGTTGCGAGGCTAGTCCATCTAGCATGGGCGTCGATCTGCAGTGCCGAATGAACGTCTTTCATGGGCTCATGCAATTTCCGTGGATCGGGCCTTAGTTGGGCTAGCTCCTCGAGATACTTGCCGTGCCCCATTTGAGGCCCATTATGATTGCCCTTATAAATGCTACTTGTAGTGGAATATTCTGAATATGTAGAAAAATATCACTGACCAAAAATAAGAGAACATGAAGAAAACGTCTTCATATTGAGACTGATTTTTCTTATTATACAAGTCTTGTGGAGGGAGAAAAGCGTCTTTTGGTCAAAATTATCAATAATTAAACCAATTATAATGGGGAAAGCCAAAAAAAAAAAAGAACAAAGATTATGCGTTTTCCAATTTGTGCTTGTGCATCCTATAGATGCTTACTATATAGAACGTGGATTCCATTTCCTTGTTGATGGGGGAAATATAAAGACTTGTTTCGTTAGTGGATTTTCGAGTACTCTCAAAAGAAAGCAATTGGATTCCGATCTACCCTTTTCCGAACACATGGGAATAATATAGAATGGAATATTCTTCTTGTGATTGGTAATCGTAATTTTGTAATGAACCAAAATAGGCAGATTTCGATCGCATCGGGATTGCCCTACTCCAAACGCATTGAAACAGAATGGAACATTCCGATCCCGATAACCCGGATGCTCGTAGTTTTTAGGGAAGAAATTAGTGTGACCCCTCCTGCAATCAAGCTCGTAACAAATTATTGCTGAAGTTGAAGTCTGACCTACCTTTTTCTTCTGCAAGAAGTCTAATCTACCTTAGCTTATTGAGCTTGCACCAAAAGTAACGGCCATGGAAGGCAGATTAGATACTTTCAGGTGATCAACCTTGGAGACAGAGACTTGATTTCATCGAACATAAATGGACCTCTTTTTCGGTCTCTGTACTTTCATCTTGATTTCTCGAGTCTGATTGCGTCTTTCGTCAGCTTTACTTACAACACATATTGCTCTGAGATTTGCAGCAGAGGATATATTTTGATGGAGACCAAATCACCTGTCAAGGAAGCATCTATGGAGCATACTCGGAAGTCGCTTATCGCTATATCCTATACTCTTCCAGATAATGCTTCTGGTCCGAAAGCTCAGCCCGAAAGCAGTGAATGCGGTGATGATGATGCTTTGGAGAAGTACAGATCCCAACTCATATCCATTTCAGATGCTCAAAGTAATATAGAAGCTCCCCAATCTTCAGCCCAAAAACAAGTGCCATAGAATCTGAGATTTTGGACATCCGCCTGTGTAATTGTAATTGTTGCTTCCGTGTTCTATGAATTCCGGTCGTTGGTAAATGAATGCATTACAAATATTTGTTTGAATTACTCATACATGGTTGCCTCTGGGAACTTTTACTCTCAAATGGGAGGCAAGTCGTTCGAGTAACTGTTTAATTAATTTCGATCTCGGGCATGATACGAAAAACTTCAAGTTTGCATATACCCGAGTTGGCCTGGGACTGTGACGACTGGTATTGGGATTTGCTTATAGATGAACATAGGGAGTGACGTGAGTCAGAGTCTTGAAAAAGGACTTGACGGGAACGAATCCGCTAGAATATTAATTAGTCCTATAGAACCGATCCTAAGATCTGTTGAAACTTCCTTGATCGGAATTTTCTACAGTCCTGATAGAGTCCAATACTTAGGTGAAACAAAAACTAACTAATTGTTCGAGTTCGACTAGCCAACGATTAATCATGAACAAAATGGCTACGGGGGCGTTTGATTTCAGAGTTAAAGTAACTTTGATTTTAATTTTGATTTTGATTGTGGAAAAAGACAAATGAGATAGTATTATAAATTTGACTTGAGAAACGTGTGTTTTTGTTGTTTAGTAGGTAGAGTTAAAATCAAAATCACGATTCTAAAATCAGTTTCAAATTTCAAACGGGGCCTACATATCTGACTCTCGAAAATTGCCAGGCCGAATACCCAGAATATAGCATGTTCACCTTTGTCATAAGCATCTTATTTCAACCAAAAAAAAATGTTTTAACTATGTAAAATAAAAATTACAGTTGTGAGAAAGGGAGTGTAGTGTAATAACATATGCCCTCGCATTTTTTAAGTGTGAACCATTGTATCCGGAAGTTGAATTGGACTCCGATTAATCCAGTCGAGCTGTGTCAGCTCATTAAGGGGTAAAGCTCTCCCAGCATGAATTTTCTGCATTCACAAGTACTTGAACTCGAGATCTTACTTAAGCGGAACAAGCGCCGAACCGCTTGAACCAACCCACGTTGGTTATGTCCTCACATTTCTTTGCTGGATATAAACTCTCGCATGATAAACTAGAGATTTCAAGTTTATTTATTAGAGTTTCTATTTCTTCTCTATGGATCTCCTTTTAGAAAAATTTGCAATTGTTTGCGTAATATGTTCTTTTCTTTTTCTAAACGAAACTCAAAGGTTAGAAGTGTAGGGACGGTTTCTCTCCTATATGGAGAATGGTGAGGGCGGGAGATAATTTTACATGGAAAAGTTGAGAGGAAATTCATAGGTTTATAAGAAACAATGGTCTAGCAATTTATTGACTTAAACTTTTGAGTTGCGAATAGATCCGAGTTCGAAATAGGCTCGTGGATTTTTCCTAACAAAAAGTTCTCGGGACACCTCTTTCATCACTTTTCTTGTACAGCTATTGGACGGTCTACATGGAAATATATGTCCCGTTCGCACGCCTAAGCGTGCTATTAATTGGTGGAGGAAAAGGAGATTATCAAATCACTGGATGAGGCTGTGTGTGTATGAAATCGACATCGATCCTATGTGTAAGGTACTCCATCTTCTGGTCTCCTACAACTATTAGGGCCTTTGGTTACCTAAGGTGGGGGATAGCTACTAGGGTTACCCATCCTTAATATCGATATCCCAAATTAGGACCTCTACTGGGCCTCATTTTCATCAAAATGGTTGCCCACAACTTTGCCTGGATGATGATAGCCGTTGCCCGAAATAAATCACTCTCAGTGAACAATTGTAATCGTCGACTTTGTGAGGACTTATTAAATCTCTCGAGAAACATAGCGGTTTGGGATATTTTCGATAGTCTCAGTGATTGTCAGCAAGTTCTTTTTTTTTCTTTCGAAATTTTTTTTCATAAAATATTTTGTGCTTCAATAGGTTTATCGAAAATTCAAAGATAAGATCAAGGTGGATAAATCGGGTAACATTGATGATAAGATCAAACAAAAAAGAAATTAGGATGCAAGTGAAAGCATTTAAATGTTAGGACCTGAAGATAATTTTCTCTTATTTAGTCAGCAAAATCAACGGAATCCAGTGTCAATTTTTGTCAAGAATGGGATAAAGTGTAATATAAGAAAGTCTTAGAGAAGAGAATATATTTCAGCCTATAATAGAAGTTTAAAATGACGATATAATATCCAATGTTTTGTTAAACTTAATCGATTATTCAATTAGTTTTTGTTGATTTTTATTTCTTATGCGGTACTAGTTACCTATTCTTAAGAAAACTTTATCAGTAAAATACTACAGATTAATTAATGTGGATTGGATCAGGTGACTCTCGGTGCTTGTGTCCTCAAGCAAGGGTACCAGTGTAGTCTTGTGAATAGAAAAAATTCACGATTAAGAAAACTCTACTCCTTAATGGAACAAGTGGTGCATGCAAATCGAGAAAAGATACTACGAATTGGGAGAAAGGGAGTGCGGTACAATCATATACGTCGCCAGAAACCAAGAGTTTTAGATTTGATTATTGCCAGTAGGATTACTTGTGTCCCTTATTTATTTTTCTGTTTTCATATATTAGACTGATTCACCTCCTTTCCTTTGTAATCGGAAAAAAAAAAGAAGAAGCTTAGAATTACATAAATGAAACATGCATAATGCGTGGGCTCACGACTAAATAGCGTTTTAATTATGGTGACTTGTCCTGCAATTAAGCTCGTAAATAGTAAATAAATATCTTGGCAATTGAAATCTGATCTACCTTAGCTTATGAGCTTGCACCAAAGGTCACGGCAATCTTTGAGTGATCAGCCTGTCTATATAAATTGACAGAGACTTGATTTCCTCTTCCTTGTCAATATTGTTTCTCGGAGTTAATTATGCGATATTCATTCACTTCGTTTAAATTTCCTGAGGTTTGATCACTTCCAATATACTTAATTTCATCGATTAATTTGATTTACAGTTCACATTGCTCTGGGATTAGAAGCAGAGGATCCATATCTGATGGAGATCAAATCGCCTTGCGAGGAAACGTCTTTGGAGCGCACCTGGGAGTCGCTTATCGCTATCTCCTCTATTCTTCCGGATAATCAATGAATTCCAATAGTTGAAAAATGAATGTAATTATCATACTTATATTTGCTTGAATTACTCATACGTGTTTGCTTTTGGGTACTTTTACTCTGGAATGAGAGCGAGTAACTGTTCGATAAATTCGCTCTTGGGCATGATACAAAAATCTTGAAGTTTGCATGTACCCGAGTTGGCCAGGACTGTGACGACTGGTACTGAAATTTCTTTATTCATGAACATAGAATCCGCTTGAATATTAGTCCGATTGATCCGATCCTGAGATCTGTCGAAACTTCCTTGATTTGAAGTTTCCGAAGTCCTGATAAAGTCCAATACTTAGGTGAAACAAAAACGAACTGTTCGAGTTCGACTACCAAACCATTAATTACAAGAGCCAGAATGGCTACATATCCAGCTCTCGGAAATCGCCAGGCCGAGTACCCAGGATAGCACGTTCACCTTTCTCATAAACAAACAATGCATCTTGTTTAACCAAAAAAAAGATCTGTTAATGCAAAAATTACAGTGTTGTTTGCTTGATAAAGATGTTTTCGTCCTTCAAAATGTCATTTTCATATTATAATATGCTGCTTCTTTTCTGAACCAAACACAATGGCCAGAAATTCCTCGGGACACCTGCGTCATCATTTTCCTAGTACAACTGTTAGATAGTACACATGGAATATCCGTCCCGTTCCCTCGCATAAGTGCCGTTAATTGGTGGAGAAAAAGGAGATTATTAAATCACAGGAGGAGGGCGTGTGTGATACGATATACATATGGACATCGATCCTGTGTACCTAAGATCGGATATAGTGGTAACTTAGTCACCTGTGTTTGTCCCCATGTTACAGTCATTAGGCTCCTAACTAATTTGTTTTGTTGATTTTTTTAATTGATCAGGAGGATTGGCCTACAACCTATAAGCTTTTCCCTCTTTTTGCCAGAACTTTCATGGTGACTTCCTCATCATCCATATACTTTTTGGCTTTGGTATATTTCTAATTCGCAAGTGATGATGGTCGACCGATGGAAGTCGAGATAAGTTATCAATCGGAATTAGAAGAAATAGTAGTAATTGGATAGACGTGGCCAACAGTAGGAAAACCTGAGGGTTCATTGAAGCTTTTGCTGATCAGACAAGGATCCTTTCTTATCATTCTCGAGTTCGCGTATGTGTGTGTCTTTGCTCTTCTTCAGTTTTCTTGAATCTGAAGTTACGCAATTCGGCCAGTCTAATCCTTCCTGATTGTAATGCACATAGAAGGGACATCATATATATATATATGTGTGTGTGTGTGTGTGTGTGTGTGTGTCTATGCCCACCTCTTATGTTCGAAGACATATGCATGCATCTCAACTTGAAATAGTAGTTTTTATGTTACTGTAATTTTAATTGTTTTATTAGTTTATGCATCCGAGTTTCCTTTTTGGCATTTTAGGCCGTTCTGACTGATTGATTTATTTTCTCAGTATTAAGACAAAATCTAGTCGTGGAGTTGCTATTGTTAGGTGAAGTTTTAGATGTTCTCCTCATTGGGCCTTGGGGTGATTGAAATTAATCTAAGGGCCTCATTATATATATATATATATATATATATTCATCATCTGGTATCCGAAGCCAAAAGCTCAATTATCCCAATAAATCCAAGTTCGACTTTCGGTCAGTCACTAAAAGATAAAACTCTCACAACCGTGAATTTTTTTTATTCATAAAATTTAAATATGTGTGACCTTACTTGAGAGACAAAGGTATCGAATCACGTAAACCAACAAGCGATGCTAGGGCCTTAGTACGCACCAAAGCGAAACTTTCTAATTAGCTTGAAAATTTAATGTGATGAAGTTAAAGTATTGCTATTATTTAACTGGAAATCTGGGTATAGTCCACCTCATTCAACTAATAAAGAAATTTAATTACCCTTTTTCCTTCTTGACCTCATGAAAATTAATGGACGTTTAGGGCCGGTTTATTTCGGGAAAAATCTTTTCAATTTTTCCTTTTCACTTTTCTTCCCATTTTCTAAATTTATTTCTTTAAAAAAAGTTTATATTTACCAACTCAAAATTGAGTATTTCCAATTGAGTTTGAGACATGAATAATATGTCTACTAAGTTACCATGTGTTATTATTTATCTTATCTATCAATAATATATTAAAAATATTACTTCAAACAAAAATTTCCTTATACAATACGGTATAAAAAAAACTCATACCATAGAAGAATTTCGATAAGTGTTTTTTTTATTGAAACAAGCGAACATTTGTAAGATTTTTTTTTGGTATACCTTAGTATTTGAAAGCTCAACGAGCCCCAACTAATCCAGAAACATCCGTAAGATTTTAAATGATTAGCATTAATACGAGTTTTGATAATGATATCAAACTTTTTTTTCGATTACATGAGGGGCCCGTGGGCCTAGTACAACGAAATATAAGTTCTAATTAGCTAATAAAGGGGCACAACTAGGTATCGAACCTGAAATTTCTTGTTTACCAAGCGAGGAGTACACCACTGCATTACACCCTATTTTAATTAATGATATCGAACTTGTATTTAAAATCTAAAAATGATTGTGAACTTCCCAATTAAACAAAAGATAATTTATTTAATTGGAAAAGATATAAAAATATTACAAACTTTCCTAACTAGTCCAATTAAAGAGAGAAAATGGAATTTACCTAAAACGACCCATGGTTTACCCGTTTTGTCAAATCTATCATATACTTTTTTTTGTCAAATATATCTCATGGTTTACTTTTTGCATCAAATCTATCCCGGCGTTATTTTTTCTGTCGACATCTAATGGCCGTGCTGACGTGGCGCCTACGTGACAAATGTGGCCCACTATCTCTCCATGTGCCACGTCGCACGGCCGTTAAATGTTGACGGAAAAGATAATGCCGTGATAGATTTGATGCAAAAAATAAACCATGTGATAGATTTGACAAAAAAAAGCATATGATAGATTTGACAAAATGGGTAAACCATGAGTCATTTTAGGTAAAAATCCAGAGAAAAAAGGATTGGAGAACTATTAAAAGTATTTCTTCAAGTTGCTTGGAAAATTAAAAAATTCAACTTTTCCTAAAAAAAGATGCTCTTTCATTTAGTTAGCTAGGTAATATTTTACAATTTTTTTTTATTTCTTCTGAAAATATTTCTAGAATTTGAAAAGCTTTTTCGAAGTAAATAAACCTTAACCCTAGATATCCCTCAAAAAAATAATGATTAACAAATTATGACTTTCTTGCTCTTTTAGTGGTAATTCTGGTGTTAGAAGTTACGTGTTGATTAAGGAAGTACATTTTAATAAGAGTAACCAACGATGTTAAAAAAGAAAGAAATTAGAATCCTAGGACAATTTATGAGATTCGTGACTGAATTTTCAATCACTTCCCAAGTAGAAAACCCCAAAATAAGTGTACAAGAAATTTGGGCTTTGTTCAAAAAGTTTTTGTGCAACTTAACAAAAAACTTTTGTACAACAAGTGTTGGGGGTTTGCACTTGGAGTGACTGAATTTTCAGTCATGGGGATCCAAGAATTTATCTATAATTCTATCTCACAATGAGATGATAAAAGATATCAATAAAGTACATTCAATCAATACATTTTTTTTCAGTTATACATACAGTCAATAAGTTATATAATATATGACCCAATCGAGTGCTTAATAATTACTGATAAATCACTATCATCTGATGCAATCTGGGGACCAAACTTTTCTGATTAGCATGATTCACAAGACGTGATTAGTCAAGGCAAAAGGGTAAGAAAATGTGGTGCAATTCTATCTTGAAAATGGAGTGACCTAACTGATATGATTGGAATTAAGTGGCTAATATAAAATCTGAAGGGCTCACCCCTTATCCATCATCAATGATAAATAAATAAATAATGAAATAATAAGACTGATGATCATGTTTCCCTTTATGACTCAACTTTGGATCCTCAAGAAGACATTGCGCCCGCTGATCAAACCCTAAAGCATGCGCCCATAATCCCACTATTTGTATATATTCAATTTAATTCAAAGAATTAAGGCTTCTCATTCCGGCATGTAATTCTTGTGCTGATATGTTCAAAAGCTATGGAAGCCAGCTGGGCTTGAAACAGAAGGATGTGCATGCATGTATATCTATACATGTACATCCACGAATTAAATACAGAAATCATAAATTAGTGAAAGAAACAAAATCTTAGACCTTGGGTAAGGTATGATCTTTGTATCCATACATATATATAGATATATCTTGGAGATATAAAATAGGAGAAGTGTACTACACTATATACTTCCCTTATAACCCCGAAAAAAAACAAAAAAGAAGAAGAAGAAGAAGAAGAAGAAGAAGAAGAAGAAGAAGAAGAAGAAGAAGAAGAAGAAGAAGAAGAAGAAAGAGAGAGAAGGGGCTTCGAATGGTGGCAAATTAACTGAAAGAAACCCTAATTTGACGACCCAACAACTTGTGATCATTTGAGGGGCCCCGGTTTTGTAGTGGCATAGGAAACCAGTGCTAGGCAAATTCAGGTCATAGATTTTAATGATTAAAATAAACACCCTTTTCCTCCTTAACCACACGAGGTGCGCGCGGTACAATTGTGTTAAATTGCGCTATATTAAATAGATTTTTTTTAGTAGATATATGTTGAGTGGATTTTTTCGGTAGTGCTCACGTCCAAAACTCACTATAAGTACTTTGTGACGACTGTCATTCGTCGATATTCAAATAGAAATTATATATTTATAGTCATAAAGTAAGAACCCTCAATGACCTCATCCTAAAATAAATAAATAAATAAATAAAATTTCCCCTCATCATTCCATCACTCTAATTCTTTTAATTCTGCGCACCACCTGATATTCAGAAGTCAAGTGAATCCTGACTAATATGAATTCACGTCTGGTCGGCCCATTAATAATAAAGCTCCCTTATTATAATTTTTTTTATATCTACAAGACTCGAATTCGAGACTTTTTCTTTTTTTGATTAAATAACTCGAGATCTTACTTTAATAAAAGAGGTGTTGAATCATCTGAATTGATGCTCTCTCTTATCATATCGCTCTCATTAATTACTGTTTCCTGACATAATCCACCACGAATGCGATGACCTCTTTTCTTTCTTCTTTTATATTTTTTGTTGAATTCTTTTCCGTTATAATTACGAAGGAAACAGCACTGATAAGTGAATTTGAGTATTAGGGTACAGTAGTTTGACAGTGAGAAAACTGGTGGCTGCATTATTCTAATGCCTCTGCTGAAATATCATAAGGCAAAGTGATAAGTATTCTTGGATTTTAATGGCATTGCTTATGGCAAGAAACACTAGGGATGGCTCTTATAATAATTATCGTCTCAGTGGTTGCGTATGTATAAAATATTCACAAGTCGCTGTCACTTAGATTATTGACTGTAGATAAGTCTAGCCATTTGGAAATTGTCGCAATCCTGCCCGAGAGAGAGCTCGTTACCGCTAAGAGAGAAATGACAACCAAGTAATATAAGTCAACATAAGATTTGGTCTCAATAAAGGTCTGATCCGAAGAACTTCGATGAAAAGAGTCATTTCAACAAAATTATTTTGGCAAAAGGACCACCAAAAAGAATGCGGATTTTCGGAAAATCCCTCTCCATCCCGCGATAAATCTTATAGTCTCTTCTAATCAGTAATAGCATGTCACATAAGAGATTCGACACGTCGGCCGAGGGTGAGCAGCTAGCCAATGAGTCAACAGAAGGGTGCTCGAGGGGGAGACAGAAAATCTGGTCACTGTCTGCCTCAAAACTCAACCTGTGTATATACTATTAATAATGTTTGAATAATCATTTTTGTGGCGTTACATTTGATGGATATCTCGATAAAAATTCGGTCATGACACTGATGTTCACAGCTATGTACTTGAGTGGGATCTGACTCGTTAAGAAGAAGACAAATTCGCAACTATATACTATTAACAAAAATGAAGAATAAGATTTGATGTCAAGACATGGCCCTCGATTTGCTGCTAAAACGTTCTAAATTCGATTCTTATCAGAAAAACTTTTTATATTCATTATTGTTTTCGTATTCACTCATGATTCACGCGTATTCTTTGTAATAAAAATAGAAAAAAAAATTGTAACAAAAAAAAGGAAGAAAAGCAATTTCTTGCTCGAAAGGAATTAATATAAAATGAGCAATTCCGGCTTCTCTTTGATTAGCCAGCCTTCCTTTTGCTTTTTAACAGGTCACATATATATGTGTCTGCATGTGTTGTTTTCTTGGAAATTTGCTTGCGTAAGACTGTAAAAATGGGCATAAAGGGAATCCAATTTATGGGTGTTGCTGTCATTGTGTACATGCACAACATAGGAGCAGCTGCTTTTCAAGAAAGTTAAATATATTCACATTATTATTCACCGAAGAAAAACAATTCACACTATTCACCGAAAACAATAAAATCATAATTAAATGGCTGCGGATTAGCTAGGAAAAGGCAAACCTGGATCTGGAACCCAAATTTTTACCAACGTCTTCCGTCATATATACAAACATGAATATACAATGAAAAAGGCAAAAAATTTGGCTTTATTTTTATTTTTTTGTATTAAACCTATGTGTCTTCCTTATTACCGAAAAAAATAGTCCAAAAATCCTACTAATAAGAATCCAATGAGTTTTGATTTTAAATAAATTATTTACGTCGTTGCACTCTCTTTCCTCTCTTTATCCAATGTTTAATTGAGTTTATGTTTTGCTGGTGGGGTCCCACAGTTTCGAATGAACGGTGGTATTGGAATTGTCTTCTTTCTCCTTTTCTCATCGCTGCCCTCTCAGGGGCCAATGCTAAACAGTTGGATTCATGATATCTCCATCAATTATAGTTTCTTCACAATCTCGTGCAGAAAAGGGGGCTGATGACTTAGAAAAAGCCTGATACAGTTTCGTGGATTAGGGATAAAATGGCATCGTGTATTCGGGGTATCCTCGTCTGTGGGTGAGCTGTGGATCATCCTCGTACCCTTAAGTCGGGGCAAGCAAGTTGATCAAAGCGCGACTTTGTCATTTCTATATATAATTCATAATGATCTTCCGTAAAGATGCAAATGTAAAAGTGGAGCTTAGCGTTTACAGATAAGAACGATGAGACAGCTATTAAGAACCGAGTCGAGAGTGGCAAAACTATGAGAAACAGAACAAGAAGAGATGCTACACTAGAGAAACATATAGCATAGTGCAAGTACATGCACGGAATTGGAATATTCATTACAGAACTGTTAAAGGTACGTTGAAGCACGTGCGTTGATGTTTTAGTACGAATTGATCTCAGCCTATATGCTCAGACTAACTAATTCCCGCTGGACCAATGCTCTGTCATGACGGTTCTGAAGTCCTATGAGAGAGCTCGGCCTTTCCAAGCCCTCTTGAAACCTTTTGGAACGGTGGAACAGAACGGAATGAGTCAAATAGGATCACATAAAATGAGCTTGAAAGAAAATTGGTAATGCTTGAGTTAATATAAGACACATGATGAAATATGATTAAAACCTATCACCTTTTAACAATATATTTTTCGAAGTAATAAATCATGCATATTTATCCTTTTATTTTGTTTTTTAAATTTATTAGATTGGTGGAATGAACATTTCTGAACTTCTTTCGAAAGAACGAATTCAAGTTGAAGAAAAATGCACATCACAATGAAATGACCATTTATCAAGTGCAACCAAATAAGAATATGAAGTGGAAGGAGAAATGTTGATTCCATTTCATTTCTTTTCATTTCACCGTACCAATCCGGATCCCAAGGCAGAGAGATGAGATTATATTTCTTGTATAAATTTTTGCTGTGACCCATAAAAGCATGACATTTGCTATATTTAGAAAAAATGCAAAGATCGTGCAAAGGGCGTGCTTTTCTAAATGATTAACATTTCTATAAATAGATGCTGGCAAGCAAAAGATAACCCAAGTACAAGACAAAGGGGTTAAATGTAACAGCATGATGCTCGATTACAAGCGACGACTAGAGATATAAATGGGGATAGATACGAGATAAAATAATATCGATGTGGAGATATTCAATTGATGAAAGAAGAATATATGACGTCTTGATCTCAGGTTGAGGGTTAAGTTACTGCATACTAAAATCTCCTTTATCATAATAACAAGATTTTGAATTTAATAGTTATCGCGTGCTTTCCTATGCCTCTTCCTTTTGTTCGTCTCTCTTCTAGGTACATGCGTCTCTCTTTCTAAAATAATCCTTCCGTTTAAAAAAAATAATAATGCTGAGGCTTATTGTTTATTTTACATATACTTATATGTGTTGTAAGATGAGAGAGTTTTATACGTAACAAGTATATATCATGTGTTAATGTAATAAGCCAATAAGAATTCCTTAATATCTATTGATTTTTAAAAAATATCAGCAAAATTATCGAAAGATGATGTAGCATAGTAGTGCATACTCTCACCAGTTGATCTAGAGATTGCAGGTTCGATACCTAATGAAACTACACATTTTCATTTACTAGTTATTTATGATTTCTCTTTCATTGTACTATGAGTTTTGTAACCAAAAAATATTTCACCAAAATTATCTATTATTAACAAAAATATTCTTTTTATATATCTAGTGACATAGTATTACGTAATATACCTGTTACAAATAATACTTTCTGAGGATAGGACATATAGAAGTGCAAGTAGCTGATCCCCAGTTTCTGGTTCATGTCTTGACTTGTAAGATTGTGGGGATCAAAATTAGGATAGAGAGACTTTACGAGGCCCCATTTGGGGTGACATGGTCTTCTCAGCACTACTAGAACAGGATAATAATCATGCCGGGCATATATATATTGGTGAAATGCAGGCCATGTGTTAATTACACAATATATTTTCATGGAGAAACTTCACCCACATTTGCAAAATGAAAAACATATCATTATTGGATCGTAAAGTATATTCTGTTTTTCTTAATGGGAAATCTTTACGCGAACACTGACGGTTCGATTCGAATCCTCCCTTTCTTTAGGTAAAGTAAATTATTAGTATTCTGGTTTTTGTTATTCGATGATACAAACCACACACAAAATAGATAAGGCTTCCTCGTTTTCCTCTTTTTTCTTTTTCTTTTTCTAGTGTTAGTATTGAGCAATAAATAACGCACTACGTTCTTATCTAATTATATTATCGTGTTAGAATAGACTGTTGTAGTCTTATAATCATCTCAAAATTTTACATGATATTAAAATGGGTTTTAAGCATCTCTGCGTGCTTATAATTCGAATATTAAAGAGAAAATCCACCTTGTGATTAGTAAGTCTGAGTACAAAAGAGAAAGCTCGCTTCACGGGTCAGTTGTCCCTTTTAACCTGAGTGAAAGGGGATGCTCAGCTTGTGCAGTCAGTGATTAGCTCGGGTTTGGAAGAAGACCTGCATCGTGGTTAATTCTTGGACTGCTATCAAGGTCACATGGTATATGTGTTCAAATGTAATCAAAGCCTCGCGTTATCATGTGAGAGTATAAGTCGAGAGTTGAAAAAAGACACAGCTGAAAGTCAGTAAGTAAATCATGAATTTATAGATATTTAAGTTTATCATTCTATTAATTTCGATTTTCTTTTATTAGAAATGTGTCTAATCATTTATAGAATCAGTTGAACAGTTGTAGTGGTTGGTGAATTTGTTTGCTGACTCCTCTAAAACATGGAAAAGGGAAAAATCATTTGAGGTTATATACTGTCCATAATTGGGAACATTTGCAGAATGCTTAACCAAAAGAAAGGGGATATCGAATGTCCCCTCTAGACAACAAGTTGAGGTATAAAGCGATTAAAGATTGTATTATTAAGGCTGTGATAACTCAATTATCTTCAAAGGGAATGTAATGCCATTTTATTTTGTTCCCACTGAGAAGCAAACTGTTTTTTGTAGCTTATAATTGTGCTTTGTCGGTCAAATGAAATTGGGGTACCTGCGTTAATTGTTCGAATCCAATCATCTTTGTAATAATAGAGCACCAACGTTGAAAAATAATGAAAAGAGTCTCTAGGTTCGAATCAACGTGCTGGATTTGGATACCTAGCTTAATCAACTCCACACATTCGAGATTGCACGATGATTCGCTACATGCATCATGCATGAGTGTTAAATTTCCTTTCTTTTTTTTTCGATCAAGTGAAACGCATTTGTTTAGCTTTTCATACAGAATTGAGACAAAGGCACCAGCAACACTATGATTATCTATATATGCACGTGGACATTAAGTTTTCATAAGTTAATTCAAAATTAACAGCCAATAATGTAACAAGTAATCATTAGTTAATCAAAATTAATACGAACCGGTTATACTTAAATTGGACAAGTAGCTGTACAAAAATCTTATCATAATATATAGTCTTATGCGATTTTTACTATTTAAATATGATAATATTATCAGTCATTGAAATAAGGGCATAATCTTCCATGTGATTTGGACTCGAGAATGACCTGTGGAAATTCGTAATGGGGAGATTCTGTGGCTCATTTTGTCAAAAATTGAAATCTCAAGCACCCAAAAAAATGATTATTTCTTTTTTTTTTTTATGTACCTTGATATTCAAAATTTCAACAGACTCTGATTAATCTAAGTCAAGTCGGATCAACTCATTAAGGGGTACAACTCTCCCAATCAAAGATTTTCTCTATTCACAAAACTCGAATCCGAGACCTTATTTAACGGGAACAAATGTCGAACAGCTTGAATCAACTCTTATTGGTTTGTGTTTTTTTTTCGATAATAAAGGAGATTCTTGAATCCAATATAAAAAATAATAACTTAACTAAAATAGCA
The DNA here is from genome assembly GCF_007655135.1 of Punica granatum. NCBI lineage: Eukaryota > Viridiplantae > Streptophyta > Magnoliopsida > Myrtales > Lythraceae > Punica > Punica granatum. The sequence goes on from NC_045127.1 coordinate 45,537,852, forward strand.
CAGGTAAACTTGTTGGTGAGAATTGAATTCAAAATCTCTCGAATCCTGAGCGACAAAGTGTGCTCTTGCACTACATATGAGCCATTTTTCTGTGTACCCTGATACTAGAAACACTTAGGCCTCCGACTAATCCCGTTCGAGCCGGGTCGGTCCACTAATAAGGTAAAGCTATGAATTTTTCTTCATTCACAAGATTCGAACCCGAAACTTTATTTAAGAGGAATAAGTAACAAATCGTTTGAATCAACCTATGATAGTTACATATGATCCCTTTCATTTCATGTGTCATTTTAAGGGGAAGTTAATTTGCACCTCTGAGTCGTCATTATCAGCCTTCAATTTCTTCCCATGATGACTCCAAGTTGATTCCGCTGTGCCTAGATACATCATCATTCCACTGTTAGTGAGATCAGCATCTATGGGCAAGTTTACACCCGAGCTACGTGTCAATAGAGGATCCACTCAGGCACCTCTCCGAGTTTACAGTTGAGGACAAGTCGTTCCACCACTTGTGTTAAATCCTCGAGCGATCGCGATAAGAATTTCGAAGTTATATTGGATGGCAAATAGTTACTTCTTTTCTTAATATTGCAATTTGGAAACAGCAAACATATATCTTACATACTTGAGAGTTCATATAAGTCCATCTCCCATCACTTTCTATGTCCAAACAAAGAGCATACCGCTCTACCTTTATGTTCCATGGAAGATTTGGCCACGTGGACGTACCCCCCCAAATCTCCACCGTCCAGCCCATCCACTCACCCTCTATATATTCACTGCCAGCCCCTTCCCTTTCTTCCCCAACTTCTTTCTTCCTCTCCTCACCATATCCATTCATCAGTAGCTCTCTCATCAACACACTTCCAAAAGGATACAATAACCTCGGTTCATCAATGGCCTGCTTAGAAGTGTGCATGGAGGTCAGTAAGAGACATATATATATATCAATGTCTGTCTCCAATACCGTGTCGTGTCGTGCCGTTGGTCCGTCAGTGCTGATCGATATTTGTGTCTGCATGCATTTTTGTGATGACTGAATTCCAAACGACCCTGATCACGTGTATGGCAGTTTGATAATGGTGCGTGGAATCCTGCAGGGTAATTTCAAAGGGGAGAAAGAAGAGAACACCCTTGATGGAACCGTTGATTGGAAGGGACAACCTGCGATCAAGGGCAAAACAGGGCAGTGGGTTGCTGGAGCTATCGTCCTGTGTAAGCTCTCTAATGTCCTTGCCAACATATATATAATCCATATATGTATAGCTCTCACTTTTACTATGAGACTTAACCTTTCATTTTATTATTATCTATTCTGCAACATGATTAGTTAATGAAGCATTTCCTTTTCGAGACATGATCATAATGAGTACAAAATCCGTTAAACTCGTCACATTTGCGCCGTAACACTGTACACATCAGTAACCTATGGATCGAGCGGCCAGCTCATCTGGAAACCATATTTAATTCGATAAGTAAGCGGACGCACAATGAGTCTGCATATCCGGCCTTTCGCTTCGTCACGTGATCATCCTTCTTTTTCTCCTTTTCTTTGATATTAAAAAAGGGATCAATATGGATATGTTTATATGGATATTTTGCTCTCTCTGTGTTTAATTCCTTGGTGGTATGTTCGATAAGCTATCACAGCCAGAAAAAGAAGTGCAGAGAAGAGAGATGGCTAGGCTATATGGAGAAAATGACAATATGGTACAGCACATGAGGAACAACGTGTGGCCTTTTGGCATGAAAAGACCAAAAACAAGTGTTTGGAGTTGTCTTCACATGAGGTTGATGAGAAAATATTCGGCGAGTATCACACAGTTAGGTGATTATATAAAACTCAATATCTAACATGTATAGAAGTGGATAGAGAGAGAGAGTTTATGAACTATAACTATTTTTTCTAATGGTCGCAAAAAACACATACCAAATTCCAGAGGGAGAGAAAGGGAAGATGAGATCTGGTTAGTGCAATAGATTCTTGGTGGGGCTACGACGGCTAGTAATTAATTTATCTTTTTCCCATTCACCCAAAAAAAATTATATTTTTCCAAAAATAAAAATATTAGGTATCAGTAGTACACAACACATAATTGACGCACTTCTAGCGTAAATATTGTTGGCATAATTAGATATATTAGTACCACATAATTAACGTGTTTTAACCGAAAAAAATTAGGTATCGGTACACATAATTAACGCATTTCTACTGTATAAATTGTTCCAAAGATTGTAAACTGAAATTGGGTTTAGAAAAAGAAAACACGTCCTAACTGATCGGATCAGATCTCTTATGATAAACGGAGCGTGAAAGCTAGTTTTATTAAGGCGAACATGTCTGCTCCATATATCTGATCCAGTTATAAAACTCTTTGCATCGCTTATAATAAGATTTCACACAGCGGTTAAGAATATACGGAGTGCCGATAAGTACGTCCGAAGGCTCGGTTTCTAGGGCCTTCGACGGCACCCACTTGACCGGGATTCATAAGTGTTGGAATAGAATGTGTCCAAGGGAAAATCGGAATATGGGGGGAAATCGACTGGATTTTAGGAGCATGCAGGGGAAGGGAAGTAAGCTTATGAACGCAAGTGATGATGACATGAGTGGGGAGAGGGAGAGAGAGAGAGAGAGAGAGAGAGAGAGAGAGAGAGAGAGAGGAGGAAGAAGAAACATGCAATGTCCCGCCCGAACGAGGAGGGCGTGCTGGATACGTTATGTGTCATCCTCCTCGCCCCCGTCCCCTCCCTCTGCTGAACTCGGTTGGTGCCACGTGCCCCCTCCCTGGAATATGAGGCCACAGACCGACCTCCACTGGTTAAAATCACCGGCGGTGGGTTCCCGGTCACTACCTACGTAATTGGACCTGTTGCAGCCGGCGATCCCAATTAGGAGATGGTAGCCACCGGTGGTATAGTCACTATCATCGCCCCCCTCCCACTTTCCTCTTATTAAGTTAAATACTCTTTCTTTTCTTTTAATTTTATTTTTTATTTTTTTTAATTAAATAAAAACCCGTGAAGTCTACTTGTCCAATCATATTGTGTCACGTAATATCATTAGTTGTTAACGTTACAATCTGACGGAATAATTGATGTTATGCTAAATGCGCAACAAAACCTGAAGGTCATGCATTTTTATGCTATTTTTTAAAAGTCGTGTCACATTCAGAAAAAAAGTACAAAGGTCGTGTCTTTCTGTACTACTCTTCAAATGTCGTGCTATATTTAGGAAAAAATACGAAGGACGTGTCTTTCTATACTATATTTCAAATGTTATACTATATTTAGAAAAAAAGTATAAATGTCGTGCTTTATTAGGTGATTAACAAAAAAAACACAATTAAGAATTTTCGTTTCTTTCTTTTTTCTTTTTCTTTTCCACCTCAAAAATAGAAATTATTTAGGCATAGACGCACTTAATACCTTGCCTTTCCATAGAATAAGCCAAACGCCACTAGTTGAGTTGCAATTTTACTTTTACTACTTTAATAAATCAAACAAAGAGTTTTATTTACGAGTGTGCTCGACTTAATGGACTGACGCTATTCAGCAAGAGGCATTAACCATCGGATCCACAGTTTTTACATTTAGCATGAACCATGATTTATGATTCACGTATCTCAATTGTGATATCAAAATATTTATTGACCTTTTTGGAAGAAATTACAAAATAAAAAGTATATTTAACCAGCAATTGCTTGAAATCGGACATGTCATGTATATAGACAATTTTTTGTTGCCCAGCTTGATGAGTAATTCAAGCAAAATCCATTAAAAAAGGGGAAAGAACACTGGAACACTGCAAACCTTCTTTGTGATTTTTAATTACTTGGTAATAGCTTGCGTTATAGCCAAGGGATGGACTTGAGGACGGACGCGACTTTGTCGCCATTGAATCGGGAAAAGGATTTGTGTTAAAATTCCTGTGTATGCCTTTCCAATTTGCGATGGATAAAATTTCTTCCATTTTACGCATCATTACATTGATATTTTACCACGTCAATTCTCTTTTAGTAGCATGACCATCATTGAAGAGAAATCACCAGTTTGAGGAAACAGAAAAGATGGCTTTTTTCCTTAGGATCCTCAAAGCATGAAAAGAATGCCCAAATTAATTAAAGTTTATGTGCATTACCAATCAAACCTCAGGGAACTCCCAGCATGTACTTGTCAGAGTTTCTATACATACATAATCAAATGCACATGCATAACATCATATGGGTTGTAGCCTTTCCGCATTCGGATTCGGTCCTCAGGTGGAGAGCAATTTCCGATCCGTACAAGAGTTTCGTGTTCTACTAGGAGATGAAACCAATTACCGCTCGATCTATCAGAGCCACAGAACATGCGAACAGATAGAAGTAAGAAGAAAACGTGGACATCTTCGACTTGCTTAAGTTCTTTTTGCCATGTGATTTTGATGCCGATCTGCTCTTCATTTGGGAAAGCATGGCCCGCTCTTTCTCCTCTTCCACATACAAATACTCACTATGTTTAAGCAAATAGGTCCCAAATCACTCCAAACAGATACGACCGAGATTAGATATCGGAACACATGTGTAACCATTGCAGACAGCCGTAATCGGCCTAAATTGTCGGCAAATTCCTTATTTCGAATTAAAGTTCTTGTCATACTTTTCGATGACTTTTTACCTTCTTTTGTGACTGGAGATCTGACTCTTGAGCTGTAACTTTCTTTGTGGATCGTGGACTGGAACAGTGAACCAAGGACTGGCAACCTTAGCATTCTTCGGAGTCGGGGTAAACCTGGTGCTGTTCCTGACGAGGGTGCTTGGCCAGAACAATGCTGATGCTGCTAATAGTGTGAGCAAGTGGACGGGAACGGTTTACATCTTCTCTCTAGTCGGCGCGTTTTTGAGTGATTCCTACTGGGGAAGATACAAGACTTGTGCTATTTTCCAAGTCATCTTTGTCATAGTAAGTACCATAAACCGAAATCCCAGTCGAGCTTAATCACATCACCAATGGAACATAAATTGACGCATTGCTGTGATTGAATTGAAGGGATTGGTGTCCTTGTCACTTTCATCGTACATGTTCTTGATCCGACCACGAGGCTGCGGGGACGAGCAGACTCCGTGCGGTTCCCACTCGAGCCTTGAAGTCGGGATGTTCTACCTCTCCAGCTATCTCGTTGCTCTAGGCAATGGGGGTTACCAACCCAACATTGCCACCTTCGGAGCAGACCAGTTCGACGAGGAAGACCCCAGGGAAGGTCACTCGAAGGTGGCCTTTTTCAGCTACTTCTACCTGTCGCTGAACCTCGGGTCCCTATTCTCAAACACCATACTGAGCTACTTCGAGGACGAAGGGATGTGGGCCCTCGGGTTCTGGGTCTCTGCCGGATCTGCATTCGCAGCCCTGGTCCTCTTCCTTATGGGGAGTACTCGGTATCGGCACTTTAGGCCGAGTGGGAACCCGATTGCTCGATTTTGCCAAGTGCTTGTTGCTGCAACAAAGAAGTGGAGAGTTCAAATGCCAGAAGGCGGGAAGGGCTTGTACGCCGAAGACAGCAAGGACTGCCCTCCTAATGGCAGCCGAAAGATGCTCCACACCCACGGGTTCAAGTAAGTTTATGAGCTAAAAGCTTAAATACGATTGCGGGAAAAATGCATTTGCATTCCTGAACTTTAGCAGCTCAAAGTACAAAATTCGACTTTTAATCTCACAACAACTAATGATCGCATATGTGAATATAGGTTCCTGGATAGAGCGGCCTATATTACATCAAGGGATTTACAGGACCAGAAACAGGGCAGTTCGAGCCTGTGGTTGATCTGCCCGATTAGCCAAGTTGAAGAAGTCAAGTGCATTCTCAGATTGCTCCCTATCTGGCTCTGCACGATCATATACTCAGTCGTGTTCACGCAGATGGCCTCCCTCTTCGTGGAGCAAGGTGCCGCCATGAAAACAACCATCTCCAACTTCCGGATCCCCCCAGCGAGTATGTCTAGCTTTGATATCCTGAGTGTGGCACTGTTCATCTTCCTGTACCGGCGAGTCCTTGATCCTCTTGCTTGTCGGTTAAGGAAGAGAGACTCTAAGGGGCTCACAGAGCTACAGAGAATGGGGATTGGACTCGTGATCGCAGTACTAGCAATGGTCTCCGCAGGGATTGTCGAGTGCTACAGGCTCAAGTATGCCCAGAAGTCTTGCACCCATTGTGAGGGATCGAGCTCACTGAGCATCTTCTGGCAGGTTCCGCAGTACGCCTTCATTGGAGCGTCCGAGGTCTTCATGTATGTTGGGCAGCTCGAGTTCTTCAATGCACAGGCACCGGACGGGCTGAAGAGCTTTGGGAGTGCTCTCTGCATGACCTCAATCTCACTCGGGAACTACGTTAGCAGCCTCCTCGTGACCATGGTGATGAAGATCTCTACCGAGGACCACATGCCCGGGTGGATCCCTGGGAACCTCAACAGGGGCCACCTCGACAGATTTTACTTCCTCCTAGCAGCTCTCACAACCATAGATCTAGTGGTGTACATAGCTTGTGCAAAGTGGTACAGGTGTATTAAACGCGAAGGAAAATGCGAACAGGAAGAAGATGAGGAAGACGAGTTTGATGTCTAACCATCTATGATCTATTCGGTCGGAGGGCTGTAATCCCGGCTTAAATTAATAAGAACGGGGAGAGAGGCGGGTTGCTGCAAGAGAATACTGTAAGATTCTAAGAGACTTCCGGACAGCTAACGACTAACTGTACCTTCTCTTTATGCTTTCTTCTAGCAGAACCCGACCGAGATCTCTTCAAGTATGTGTTGGTTTGGTTGAAGCTTGAATGTCATTTACATCAACCCTCCTCGGCCCCTAGCTATTTGCTCAAGATACAGAACTCATTTCTTCAGTGCCAAACTTGTATAAGTCATGTTAGATTTACATGTCCGGAGCCGCTGTTCTTGGCTCGCCTGGCTACACGGCATACATACAGAACTTATCAATCACTTCGAGACCTGCAGAGCCTGATCAGTTTCTGGACGAACATTTCGACCCTCTTGTCTGCCGGGCTACATAGCTATCACACAGAACTTATCAATCACCTTGTCCTGCAGCTGATAGAATTAGCAACTGGTAATTGATCAGTTACACTTAAGTCCAATCAGCTTCCAGACAAACATTTCGACCCTCCAAGAATTAGCAGGAGGGACAAGGACAAAGTGTAACCATGTAAAACCGGCAGCATTTCCCAATGAAATACTTCATCATACTAAGGTATCGTAGATGGAGATTTTATATAGCAAAAAAGAAGAAGTTTTAGGAGACAGCTTGTAATATATCATCAATAATGACTTCATAATCTCCTTGGAGACATTCCGGGCAATATAAATTATCAAGTACGAAGTGACAATAAGCGGCAAAGGTTTTCAGGTTCCTATACTCTTCAAAACTCATTGATTTCATACTCACTACAAAGAATTATAAATATGGAGAACTAAAAATTTGAAGACAATCACTCGACTGTCGACCAACAGCAGCTGCATCTGGTCCCAAGAGAGCGTGTTCGTAAGAGCGAAATATTAAATCAACCTTGGACCTGACGAACTTGGATGTGGTGAGTAGATTCTCGGCGCCAGATCGGTTGGGCCCCACTTTGAACCAGAGTTACATACTGTTCTTCCTTTATCAGCCCCTTCTCCTAGAGTACCAAATGCTCTTATCATCAGATAACATTCAATCTAATAAAGAAAAACAGATAAAGATCAGGTGCACAGAAAATCGCTAACCAGTAAAAGCTCGATTGCTCGAGAGAAGGTCTCCTCTGCATCATCAGAGAACTGCATATGTATTGGCAAGACACCATGGTAAAGTGCTAGTCTTTGCTTGATCCTTTCACTGCACAGTAGCAACTTTTATCTTCAGTGTCATACTTAGGGGTTGTTCAAGATTGTACTGTAAAAACTAGAATTGTTTACACAGGTTTTCTAGCTCACTTTGCAAGATGTTTTTTAAAACCAATATTTGGTCTCCGGAATCTTGCAATTGGTGCTCGTGACAGAAGAATAGTAGGTAGAGGTCGGTGACTGGAGGAGCAAGTGGTGGTGGAAGTGTGGTGGTTTGTTGGGAAAGTCTGTTTCTAAATTTGCTTTTGGAGACATACCTTTTGAGAAAACTTTGGGAACAAGTTTAGACAACCTATCAAGTTGTTTTTAGGCTAAGAAACACAAACTCATCTTTAGAACCATTCTAAACATCCAATTAGTTATGATGTTCAACAGAAGAGAGTCAGACTCCCAAATAAGAAACAAAGGATCTCTGAGCTTATCTTTTGAAAGTTGATGCATTTGGTAAAGAGTTCATAATAATTTTACTGGGATCTGATGAACTCACTCATTTGTGAAGGCAAAAATTGTTGATGAAGGCCGATAATGGCTAAGAAGTATAGCCATGGATCCAGTTCTTGTGAAGACAATGATGGGTGTATTGAGCGTATTTGCCATTGTAGTAGCATGAAAAGCAAACATTTCACCCATATGACTCTGCCAAAACATATAAATAAAGTCATTAGATGGTGAATCAATAATTAGATCTCTACTATTATAAAGCCAACCCCCTCCCCCTTCATTCTCACTTGAAATCTACTAAATTGTCTATTCCGCATTAACCTCAATCTGTAAGAGCTATATCATTGAAGATAAGATAGTAAACTAGTGAGCTTACATTATGAGCACTGGACTTAGCTGGAGGAGCGATGCTAGTAGATAGACTTGATTCAGTTCTAAGTGCCACTGTGTGCATCACTTTGACAGCCTTTAGAGGATACCTGCATTATGTTTTCAAATTTTCAGAAGAAAGAACTTATTACTGATGATAAGAGAGTGAGAATATAACTGCAATTCACACAAATTGAACTGATGAGAAAAACTTATGCAGGGGAGGATTTCCTCTGTATGTTCCCATACAGTATTTACTGTTAGGAGAGAATATCGAACATCCATTGAGCACATCCTGGATACTTTATATGTTTCATAGACTTACTTTCCATGGGCAGTTTCACCGGAGAGCATGACTGCATCAGCACCTTCCCTCACTGCAATTGCAATATCAGAAACCTCAGCCCTGGTTGGAGTAGGATGGTCAATCATACTTTCCAGCATGTTGGTGGCCACAATCACTGGCTTCTGCATACTGTGACACCTCCTGATAATGTCCTCCTGTCTTAGACAAGTAAGTTGTCATTCTTATCCTTATCTCCACTCCATTAACATATACATTAAGCTATTCGCTGTTGCTTTAGACCTACCTTCGGTAAGTATTAATTAACTGCAGTAGTGCGGCAACCATCAAATCTTCTTTTCATGCTGTATGTTATGCATGTCAAATAATACTACCTAAGATGTTGCATAAATTTGCACACAAGTTACCTGCAATAGTGGAACATCCTCAATTGGAAGTTCAGCACCGAGGTCTCCACGAGCAACCATTGCCTGAAATGGAGAAGAAAGCAAGATACCACTTTCATCAGGCAAAGATTTGCAACTCACACGGTGCAAAAGAAAGAACGTCCATTTAGCAAGTCATAGAAACCAACCCCATCAGAGGCAGAGATAATAGACTGCAGATTTGGAATAGAATCGGCACTTTCAATCTTTACAATTACATGAATATCTGCATTGCTACCTGCAGAAGATGTTTGCATCCATTGAGACCGTGAAGAGGAAAAGAACAGACAGCCATGAAAACAATATAATAGTAAAACAAGAAACCTGAGAAGTTGGACGTATTACTTTTTAGATAATCTTTCAGCTCATGCACCACTTTTGCATCCTTAACAAATGAAACAGCATAGAAGTCGACTTGGTTGTCTACCCCAAACTTGATATCTTCCCAATCCTTATCTGCATGATTTGAGTGCAAATCAAACACAAAAAGAAAGTTTCTGCTCCATTTAAAAGGTAATATATTAAAGATTACTCAGAGAAAATATCACAAAAGATCATTGAGAAAATATTATAAAAGAAATCACCTGTTATTGAAGGAAGATTTGCACTTTTGCCCCTGACATTTAAATGGCGTCTTGATTTTAGTTCCCCACCGTCAACTACTACACATTTGACTACATCTGCTGTCTTTTCTTTTACAGCTAATGACATCATTCCACCTATAACAAAGTAGTAGAGTAAACATTAAGTTTTACAACCAAAAGATGTAGTAGATAAATCTCTTTGAAATAGAATCAAACATGGAATCAGGAATTAAATTTTTGGACCAATCAGTATATACTTGGGAACATCCGTTCTATATTTAATCATATTGATGAAGTACATACCCTTCAAAATTGTGGATGCTAACAAACATTCAAATATGCAGTAGAATACATGGATCTCATAGACTGGGATCTATCATTGGCAACTTCTGTTGAAGAGACATAGGGACACAGGTGAAAATTCCTTCCAGATAAGTCTTGAGTTTTTAGGACACCAGTCATTTCCATCTTCACTCTTAAGAATGTAAATGGAAAACTCATGTAAGTCAAAATCATCTAAACCTCTCATTTTTCTCTACTGAAACAGAGTACGCACCTGCTTCTATATTGAGAAATAAATCGTTTCTCAAATCCCCACACATGAACCAAACACATCACATCAGAAATCTAGACAATGATTTGGTACATCAGGTCAGAATAACATTTCTACTAAACCTCAAAAAGCTAAAAGAGCAATTGCAATAAATATCTTATATGGGACGAAGACAAACTTACCATCCACCAAAAGTATGTCACCGACCTCCACATCGTTAACAAAGTCATCATAATTTACGCTAACAGTGTCTTCTGTGCTGACTCCTCGCCTAATTGTGAAGTTGAACTGTTGTCCCTCTTTAAGAGTAATTGGTTGTGGTACATCTCCACTTCTCACTTCAGGGCCCTGGAAGAAAGTCAAATATTCGAATTACCAAAGTGTGTTTATTGAAGCCTACAATCAAGTAGCTAGAATCATTACATAATTTTCAACTAGGAAAGACAGAATCTTGTGAAATGAAAGTGAAAATAATTATCACCAATAACCTACCTTGGTGTCCAACATTATGGCGACAACCTTATCTGGGAACTGAGCATTGTATTCCTTGACAAGATCTATAGTTTTCTGGTGTGAGCTATGGTCACCATGAGACATATTGAGACGCGCCACATTCATACCACTTTCTGCAAGCTTCCAAATCATTTCACTTGAGCTTGTGGATGGACCAATAGTACACACTATCTTCGTCTTTCTCAACGCATTGGGACGCACTCTCATCTGCCCAAGTGGATGGCCATCGGATTCAATGTCAAAAGGGTACTCTATCTTGTCCTGTAGTATTCACATTGCAGCAGGTGTTTAGAACATGACTATCAGATTAAAAGGAAGACATTCCAGGCTTTGCGTGTTCGTCAAGGCTATAAACATAAACCATACCTAAAATTAAGTAGACATGCGGGGATGGGTCTCTTTGAATTAGCGGCGCAGGCAACCCAATAAAAACGAAGACTAGAAATTATAAGAAACAAGCCACAATAAAGTTCTAACATAATGAAATAGCCTCGACCTCAGTTTCATCAATATTACAACAAAGCTGAGGTGTCTCGTCGAGAAGCTTGAAGAGTAATTTAAGGAGAGATTTCCAACAAGACTGACAACTTTGATTAAACCAAGACACAAAACATAGGAAGAACAAACTTCAGTAGAAGAGGGAAAACAGAGGGCTCCACTAACAATAACAGTGAAGTCATAATAAAACAGGGACCTAAACAAAGAGGAAAGAGCAATAACTGTTAACCCCCAAAGAACAAAATCATGAACACGTTCGCTTCTGCTATGATGAGTTTCAATCAGGGAAAAGCAGTTAATAAGTCAAACTCCCGAACAATTTTATTTTCTTTGGCATGGTACTGTTAAGACTGCTCAGAGATTATTGGATTCAGGACCCTTTACAACCTCGAAAATCCGAACTTTCCGAAGACCTCGACTGCCCAAATTCTACGCACACATCCTCAGTGCAAGCGGTTCAAAGAAAACGAAACTGTCTAATTCTACAAATTACGAGCAACACAGAACATCAGAGACACAGAGAGAGAGAGAGAGCTCACAGCTGTCAGGGGCCCATTATGCGAAGCGACGCGTCGGGTCTCGCTCTTTTTCGTCACCTTCATCGATCGGACGGGGGCGATTCGGTGCTTGTTAGTGAAGGCAGCCCAGCCACTGGGTGCATGGAAGAGCTCCGTCACGCTTCCGACGGAGGAGAGGCGATCGAAGGAGGCGGAAGCGAAGGCGCCGGAGCCGTCGGGCTTCAAGAGGGACATTCTCGAGGAGAGATCGATCGCCGCCATAGGAAGAGAGCAGCTGGCCACAGAACAGTGGGGAAGAGAGAGAGAGAGAGAGAGAGAGAGGCGGCGAAGAAACGAAACGAGGAACTCCTGAGGGGAAGAGAGAGAGAGAGAGAGAGAAGGCCGAGCGAATGAGGAAGAGCGCAATCAGTCAGTCAGTCAGTGGGGACAGTTGAGCTGGGCGGATTCTCGCGTCAGACTCATTCCCCGCCTCAGCTCGACTAACATAATATCACACGTTTTCCGCGCCATTTTATGCTCTTTTTCTTCTCTAGCAATTCATGATTATGTTTGAGGAATTTCATCAAGAGTAATCCCTAATCACGAATTACAAGATTGAGCGTTTGTCCTCCAAATAATGAGCTCATGATGGAAAATTGGCTATCTAATTATTGTCTATAACTGACGATGAGGATGTGGTCTCGCACAATAAAAAAAAAAAACTCGTCAAGAGATATTGTATTTTTTGAACTCAACCTATATGATTTTACCCTGAAAAACGCCGAATGAAAGTGTGTATTTCTTCAATGTAGGATTTTAATTCCTCGTTACAGCTCCTCGAGAGACAAAGGGCTTGGGAAGTTGAGTGCATGGCTACATTCCCACAGGTGACGCTAATGATGAGGATGTGGCCCAAGATTCACGCCTAAAAAAATTTGAGCCTTAGAGAAAGGGACTTATCTTACTCTTATAAAGAGGTCCATGACTCTTGTCTCACATTCCAATATGATATCGAAATACCTCATCACTGACCATCGCAATGACCCTGACGATCTTAACTCTTCATAACACACTAATATTAGCATCTATATATCAACAAATATATGTGAGAAGACGAAGAAAAATTTTTGAGTTCTTCAAAAAAATTCAAATTATTAAAATGAAAATTCACAATACAATTTAGGCTTTTCCTTGTTGAATATTCAGCAAAAAGGACTTGCTCGAGCACTAACCAAGGAGCAAAATGAAAAAGGAATGCGAATTACACTAACTAGCCACTTACCCACTCATTGCACAAGATTATCATCTTTCAAAAAATTGCTACGTATTATTGCCTTCTTAAAAGGAAAAAATTAATTGTTAATTCTATTAACATATATTTTATGAATTTTCCCTAAGATAATCTGCAGGTATCTTCAATTGTTTGTCATTTGTACAAAATCTTGAAATGGAGGCTTCTTATTCAACGATTTTAGAATGCCCATGTAATAAATGTTTATAACTTGCACACACACAAAAAAAGAAGAAAAACTTAATTGATAATTGATTATCATCATCATCACCATTATCTAATTGACAATTGGAGACAAAATAACGAATTCTTTGTCTTCATAAATTCAAAATCTTAATCTAGTCATTACAATATCTTATGATACTTAAAATTATATTTTTCAAATTATTACATAATAGATTCCATTTTTTTCAGTTTAGACAACTTTTCACTTATCTTTTTATGTAAGCTATTTACATAGAATACCAAACTAAAAATTATCAATAAAGTGGGAAATTTAAATATGAATAACTATGAATATGAAACTTAATTCGATAATTAAGAGTTTTATAAAATTTTAAGGACAGTTTTTAAAACTTAAATATTAGCAAATAATTATTTTTGTCCCCAGTAATTATCACATTTGGTAAAAGGTATGTAAACATTTGATGATGATGATGATATAGATATATAGATTCTTGAGATGTTAATCATAGTAATAACAATTACGTTTTTCTCTTCTTCTTCTTCTTTTGTGTGCAAGTTACAAAATTTCGTTACATGTGGCATTCCAAAAGTGGTTGAATAAGAAACCTCCATTTCAAATTTTGTACAAATAGCAAGCAATAGTGAAAGCCTCAGCAATCATATATCATATATAGATTTGGTGAAAACTACGAAAACATTTGATGATGATGATAATGATATATAGATATATACAATGCGTTTGTTTTCGGAGTTAAAGTCACGAATTTGTGATTGTGATTGTGATTGTGATTGTGATTGTGATTGTAGAAGAAGAGAAAAATATATGGGGCCCACCAGTTTGATTTTTGAAATATAAAATGAATGGAAGGTAGAGATAATTAATTATAATGGGATTGTATTTTAATAATATATGGGGCCCACCAATTTGACTTTTGAAATGTGTGTTTTGTTGTGTAGTGTTTTGAGTTAAAGTTAAAGTTAAAATCTTAAATCACGACTTTGAAAACAAACGGAGCAATAGATTCTTGAGAGATTAATCATAATAATAACAATTAAGTTTCACTCTTGTGCAAAAAAAATTATTAAATGTGACATTCCAAAAGTCGTTCAATAAAAAACCTCTATTTCAAGATTTTGTACAAATGGCAAACAATAGTGAAAACTCCAGCAATTATATATAGATTCAAAAGACTTTCAAAAGATCAGCATCTGCAATTAAATAGTACACTAGAATTATGACTCATCATATTTCCTATCACATAACTCTCTTTATAGAACAAAATAGCAAATCAAAAATCATAACCAGAGAGAGATTAATTTCGAAATCTCATCTATACATTGATCATGTGAATAATTTTTTTTTATAATTGACTTCTAAATCCATGTCATATAATATAGGCACCTGCGTTAAACCATCGAGATAATCGAAACCAAAGCACTTAAATTTACACCAACATGGCTTGGTTTAAGCGAGTCTACATTTGTTTTTCTTAAATAAGAACTCATGTTTGAGTCTTATAAATAGAGAAAACATATGCTATGAGAACTTTACTTCCTTAGTAGGCCGATTCGGCTCAAACGGAACTAGTCGAGATCCCGTTGAGTTTTCGGATATCATGATAGACATGCAAAAAAAGAATTTAAATTTATAAGCATTTTCAAAGTGGCAAATGAACAACAGACAAAACTATAAAAGACGAATATTAGCCGAATGTGAACCGACTGGGATTCATTTGTTGTAATTTGTATTTATTTGAGAATACATTGCGAGACATTTACTTGTATAATCATTCAGGTAATGGTCTCGGTCGGCAAGCGAAAAGTTCGAGAGTCAGAACTAATCGAGTTGGTTTATAGGTCCCCGAGATGAGCAGGACCACACAAGTCACGGGCCCAATCCATGTGGTGAACCAGCCATCATGGTATGATTAGCCGAGATGCGAGGACGGTAGACCAATCCTCTGACCTGAGAATCCACACCGCTTTCAGTCTCTTAGTCCGAATCGATTACTTCCACAAATTTACAGTGTCAAATCGAGCAAGACGAGCAAAACTTAATCATGCGGTAAATAAATTAAAAACGAAAAATGCTAGACGAATTAGAATACCGATAGGGCGTGTGGGATGTTGGCCCGCACGTAACAAAACCCCCGAACTTGGAAACCTCGATTTCGTAGATCATATGCCTTAGCAAGAAAAGTGTACCCATTACCCCTAGACCCGAGCAACTCACCGGTCATTGATCTCCGGGTTATAAATAGGTAGTGGTGACTCATTTGCACGCGTGTACGTCACGTTTTCCCCAAGAAGGTAGATATTCTCAAGCCATACAATCGTGCACACGCATACAAACCTTGACGAAACAAAATTTGGGTCCACATACCTGTCATAGAATATGTGTGCACAAAACGAATACAATAATATCTATCATTTTACTCACCCATTTTTCTTTCTTTTCCCTCTTCTCTCTTAAGCTATCTCCATCCATAGTCTTTAATTGAGTCTCCAAAGTGGGCCCCTCACTGTCACGTAATCGCCACATCATTTAGAGATACACTCAATAAAAAGAGAGAGTCACCACTCCAATCATAATCTCTAGTTTTTAGTCTCTGGTTAGGTCCCACATTTCAATTTAAAAAAAAACTAAAAGAGAAAAAGGTGATTGCAGCACATAGGGCCACTTTACTACCCGACAGCAACTAAGTAGGTCTCTCCTTTGAGAGGCCGGTCTCTCCTTTGAGAGACCCCTCGGTAGAGTCTTTCCCGTTGGTCTCTCAACTTGCATGTGGCTTGAGAGACCCGCGGGAGAGACTCTCGTGGCGAGTAGTCTTAGCCCCCCTAAAAAAAAAAAAATTTACAGGGTAAGTGACCTATAAAAGTAAGTATGTTCTAGTTTTTTGGGAAAAATATATGTCATAGCACAACCTTTTGCTTTTGTGTCAATTTTATCACAACCTTTTAAAATTACACTATATAGCACATCATTTAGGGTATAGTGTTAATTATGTCATGACGTCAAATTTTTCGTAAAAATTAAACGAAAGGCAAATGCGGCATACTCGCGAATGAATAGTAGGCCCAAACTCTTGCCTTATGCGAAATAACCTAGACTCTTTCCAATCTCTCTCGTCACACTTCTCACTTTTTTGTTCTCATATAAGAAAACGAATTAAGATTTGCATTTCATTTAACACGTATGAGCTTCCATTTCTTTCTAATAATTTTTCATTCATTGTTCACTATATGAATTACAATAAGTTCAATATGTGATTTTTTTTTTCATTCTATTGATGACGTGATTTCAGAAAGAGCAATTTTGTATGTGAAGAGGCGGGAATGGGATTTGGGTATTGATGGTGTGGGAGTCATATGAGTAAAAGGGCACCGGGCGAGTTGGAATATGAATTATTCCACATACGGCAAGAGTTTGGGCCCATTATTTATCCACGTGTGCCCCGCATCAGCTTTTCGTTTAATGTTAACGAAAAAGTCAACTTCATGCTATAATTGATACTACTACCTAAACGTTGTGTTATATAGAGTAATTTTAAAAAAATCATGATAAAATTGACACAAAAATAAAAGATTATACTATGATATATATTTTTCCTTTTTTCTTCAAAAGTCTATCACTGTACATTCAAAATTTTCTGCATGATCACAATATTTCGTATTTCGTCTTAGGTCTCCATTAATTTTTGTCAAATAATTAAGTTTTTAGAAAATTTGTTAAAAATTAAAAGAAATGTAGTGGGGACCACAACAGCACGTGCCCCATGGTCTCGTCGTCAGCCATTACCCCTCCAAGATCGGGTCACCGATGAACTTGCAAAGTCACATCTTCCCAAGGGGCGGTGACCATAGGTGAGGCCACCTCCTGACAAGAGCCGAGGGTGCGTGTTGGATTTTCTTGGGTTTTTAAGGGTTTTATTTTCCATTGAATTATTTTTTTTAAAAAATAATGATGTGAAAGTACCGTATCATCATCTGACAAAGTAAATTGATGGAGATTCAAAGCGTGCTAGATCGGACGCAAATATGAAATGCCGTGAATCTGAAAAAAATTTAAAGCACGTATTAGATAGAAAAATAGTTGGAAAGTAGGTAGGTTTCATAGGAAAAAAAAGAGGTAGTTTTTATAGGTCAGTTGCTTTTTTATATTTTTAAATTATTCTTTTATTTTTTTTAATGATCTTGGAGGGATTTTAGAGTCAAATTATCAAAGTAATTACAAATTCCAACAACGATGTCAAATGTTATGTTAAACGATTACAAATTCCAACATCGATGGACCTCTACTAGCTATCAATATTGTTGATAATATAATATTACTTCTAATTGCTCTTAATATATAGATAAGAAACAATTTTACAAAAGTTAATGTCCTGTATTCATTTATTTTTGTGTTATCTTTATCATTATTCTTCAAACTCGATTTAAAGCTTTAATATATTTGTACACACAGCTTTTCTACTCAGTTCTTCTAGTGACATCACCTTATCGTATCATGAGAATATGGACATCATCAATGACCTAAAAATAAGAATATGGTGGTTAACCACTTCTCCTCCATCTATACTACCTCCTTCCCTACATACAACCAAGACTTGCACTCACTCTTCCCAACCATCGTATCCCAACTTGAGAGTGCATCCATCTGTACCATCCCGTCGGACCTCGAAATTCAAAGATCAATTTTCGCCGTAGATGGCCTCAAATCCCCTGGCACTGATGGCTTCCCAGCACTCTTCTATCACAGATACTGGAACATCATTGGGAGGGACACGACAGCCGCGATCGGAAGCTTTTTTGGAGGTAGCTTCCTTTGAAACATCATAATCATACTCATATTGCTCTGATCCCTAAAGCAGTGCGCACTGCTACTGTTCACAGCTATTGACCTATTAGCTTGTGTGGTGTCTTTTATAAAATCATTTCAAAAGTCAACCATGTCCCAACCAATCTAAGAAATCATTTTGGTAACTCCTTCAACATCAAACAGGGAGCCCCCGATTCATATCTTGGTCTTCCACTCCACATCCTCAAGGCAAAAACTGCTTCCTTCCAACCTCTTGTCGATAGAGTTGGCAAAAAAATAGATATGTCGAAGGCCAAAACTCTCTCCCAAGCTGCCCGTGGAATGCTCATTCGATCTGTAGCCTCTGCTATTCCCTCTTATACAGTGGAACATTCCTCCTCCCAAAAACTATTTGTTCCCTTCTAGACTTTCTGTTCTCTAATTTTTTGTGGGGGTTCTCTTCCACGGGCAAGCCCAACATCCATCTCAAATCTTGGACAGCCTCTGTTGCCTAAAAGATAGAGGAGGTCTCAGCTTTCGTCGAATGCATGATCACAACAAATCTCTCCTCTCCAAACACGCTTGGGCAATCATAAATTAGCAAAACATGCCTCATATAGCTCTCCTCAAGGCCAAATACCTTAAACACTGGCCCTTTCTCAATCATTCTCTCAAGCGTGACTCCTCCTTTTGGAAAGGTGTTTGTCAAACGTGGAATCTCATAAGCAAAGGTGCTTGTTATAGGATTGCAAGTGGCTTATTCATCAGTATTTGGGAGGGATCCTTGGGTCCCAACCCTCCCTTCCTTCACTCCTCAATGGGTCCATGAGCTTTTCAATCCTGGCACCAGAGCATGGAACCTGCCTTCACTCAGAAATCTTTTTTCCCCGAACACAGTCAGCCTCATTTCATCTATCACCCCAAATTCTAGGCTGCAATTGGACTCCCCCGGCTTGGTTTCCTGCTCCGAATGGCAAATTCTCCGTCTCTTCTGGCATCAGCACTATCGCTTTCCTTCATCTTCACAACTCAACCCGTCTCATTGGCAGGCCCTCTGGATCAAAATCCACGATAGACATAAGCACCTCTTATGGAAGCTGTTGAGGAACTGTCTCCCCTCCTATCCTGTCCTTTCTAGCAGGTTTCCAAATAGATTATCCCTCTTGCAACTTTTTCCATCGCTCATAAAAACTATTGAACATCTATTTCTCCACTGTCCTTTCTCGACTATTGTTTGGGCCTCCCTGTAAATACCGATCAGACTTGACAATCTCAGACACATATCCATGACTACTTGGATTAAACTCATCGTGGGGACTAGCCATGAGACGCTCTTTTTGGCCGCACTGGGGCATACTGAGTTTGGTGTGGTATGGGTGTATGCTCATATGCGTAACATGAGCTCTGATATCATATTAAATATCTAATTGGCCTACAAGGGGTTGGGCCAATTTGCATCCTAAAAACTCAAGTTGATAAGTGTTGTTACTCAAATAGTTATTATTTCTTTCTTTCTTTCTTTCTTTCTTTCTTTTTTTCCATATGGGATTTTATAATTCCCAACAGAATATACCCAGGAATGATCGGCATAAGTTTCTTCTTCAAGCTGTTGTGTGCTTGGATCATCTTTGGCATCTCTGCAACAACAACACCAGATTTTCCGGCACCTCCTCGGAACCACTACAAGCGGCCAATACAATCACAAAAAGAATAGCTGAATATGAGAACGCATGGCCTCATCGCTCCATCGCCCAATTCGGCCATGGGAAGCTCGTCCTCACATCATTTGATAAGGCCATCTCCAACAACTCCTCACATCTATCTGTGGTTTGCTGTAACAGTCGAGGCACCCTTAAATTTGTTTGGGCGTTCCCATCAAGCTGAACCGACCCTTTTAAAGGGGAAGCAGAAGCAGCCCGTCGCGCTGTTCGCTGTGCTCATTCGCTCAGACTCTGCAATATGCTTCTTTCTGGAGATTGTAAGGACCTCATCCCACCCCTCTATCCATTCCATTATGGGTTATATGCTAGTTGATCTCTCTGCTTTTGACTTTTGGGATGTATTATTCGTTTCCCGGGACGAAAACTGTCTCGCCCATAACATTGCCCGCCGCAGTTTGTAACCTTGATGGACCTATTGCCATGTCCTCAATCCCCTCATTTATTCTCACTGGGGATGAAAGATGTGATAGTGCCATTAAGCATTTATTCTCGTATTATTTTCAATGAATTACCACTTCCGGTAAATAAAAAAAAAATACGGTGGTTGACGGTTTCATGCAAATTTAAAGGTCCTTACAGAAGTCCCAACACATACGAGGTTGCTTACTTTTTGCAGGAACTTGAGGAGCATATATTATACACAGAAAAATACAGCGATATTCATTCCACAAAATATATATATATGCACATTACATTGTTTAGCTAAAAGAAAATACACGTAGATAATCATAAATAATTTTATTCTGGTATGCACCCTAGTATTCGAAAGTCCAAAAGACCTCCGACTAATTCAGTCGAGTCGGGTCGACCTATTAAATTGTAAAACTCTCATAGCGTAGATTTTCTCTATTCATAAATAATTTTATTTTAAGCACAAGTTTTCATGATTATGTAAAGAAAATAAAACTCGCAATATCAGACCACAGAATTATCCGTCCCCTCGAGGCCACCGTCCTTCCACCGAAGGCCAGCCATACCACCCCTCCGATTGGGTGAAAAGTGTAGCAAGTGCTAGCATATGATAGACGAGGCCTATTCTATAAACGGATATTGTTCAAACCGCATTCTACAATCCTGAAGTTGAAGCTGCGCCCCATAATGCCGACGTTGAAGACATGTTCTATGTATCTGATAGTATGCCGCGTACAAGCATTGAAAACATTCTTGAGCTGGAATCCTTCCATTGCAGGTTGCATGTCCATAGCAATAATATCCATTATCCCTAGACGATTCGGCATAATAGTCAAAAAGGTGCTCCCATGTATGATCTCGCAAATCCGATATAACCGACTCCACGGACTCTTCATAAGGATCACCATCTTTATAACTTCTGGGGTTGCAATGGATGTACAGTCTCTTCGTATTGGGGTAACCCCTCACAATGTAAAAACAATGGAGTAGAGCTATTGCGACTACGATAATTCTCCGAAAAACAACCATATTTCAATTCGCGCAGATATGTGATTTCTTTCATTGGTTGCTCGCCTATTTATAAAACGGGCTTATCCTAGTAGTCTCTTTGATTATTCTCAGGGACAATTGAGCCGACCATACATATCTAATCTAAATACATGAAACTAAGGAGCTTCATCATTATTATATTCGAACGTATGGGGAGAAAACAATGTCCAATTAAACAATTCATTAAAAAACCTTATAGAGGATCGCAAGGAGCCAACCATACGGCATATGGCATCAAAATCTTGTGGAGGATTATTTTTTATTGGTTAAAAGGATGGTATGTGAATTTAATACAATGAAATAAAAATTATAATAGTTAATAAATGAACATGAGTAGTTCTACTGAATATCGAATTTGAAACCTTTTGATTATCATAAGAAGGCGTGCAACAGATATATATTTTCTAATTGACTAACAAGCGATCAATGGAATAGCATTACCTATATCAGTATGTACAACCTCGGTAATAAAGGTGCATAATCTTATTAGGTATAACAACACATCGCGTTAACATTGGACAACACAATGTGCACTGAGTAATGATGATGTGTATTGTAAATAGTTGAAACGAAAAAAATATATATATTAATTTTTTATCATATTAACCTCATACGCATACATGTTAAGTAAGAATATGAAGAAATTAGCCACCTAATAAATGTAAACCTCAATTGTACGCAAAATTTATTACATATATAGCATACACTTGCGTCAACTTTTCTTTTAAAATATTTATCTTTGTATTTCCTCGTTTCCCTGTTTTCTTATTGCTTCTAAAATTTCCAAAAAATTGTCCTGCATTTCACTAGAAAAATCCTATAAACAAGTTTCGTTTGGTTTTTGAGTAAAATATCTACTCAACCTAATTCAACTTTATTTTTTGCAAATTAAACAGCACAATCTTTACTTTTTTTTTACCTTTTTCTCTAATTTAATAATAAATTTTCGCACATATCTTTTATAACTATTTTTATAATTAATTTTTTAATAATAAATTTCCCATCTACATTCACTTATATATACATAATAATTTTTTAATGATAAATTTTCCATCTACTTTCATTTATATATATATATATATATATTCTCGCGCATCAATATATTTGTCAATACTTATAATCATTGCACAAAATCAAATTGAGTTGGATCATTATCCAATTCAAAAACCAAACACAAGCTAAGTATTTCAAATAATAAACGAATATATTAGACTATTTCTTTTTTTGGATAAAATACAAGGCCCAAGCCTGATAGACTAGTTTTAAATAGTGCAGTGACGGCTTTGCTACTAATTTTTATCTTTACTGTGTATCGTACATTTACTCAATTGTTAATATTAGTAGATTTCGTTACATATATTAAGTATAATACATAAAATTAATATTGCAAATTTATTTTTACAATAAAAATTTTGTTATACCCTTACTTTTTTTCTATTGGAATTTGACTTCTTATGTGATCCTGATTTCTTAGAACTAATATACTGTGTTATTTTTTAAAATCCTAATAGAGATAATTGATTATTTACTTAATACATGTAGCATGTTTATATAACTTGCATTTTAATATAAATATAAAGATATATTGAAAACATTCAATTTAGATATACAAATTTCATCTTACATATTTTTAAAATTAGTACTTAATAGAGTGATCAACGATTCTTGATGACCTTCCCGTTGCCTTTGCTTTTGATTCTTCTCATTGGAGTTCTTCTGTTGACGACCATCCATATAGTGGACTTTAACTAGCGAAGATCCGAGAAGACCAGAGAGAGGGGCCGACGCTGATTGTTGCATAGTGGTCGCAACGGCATTGGTCCAACGCGATTCATGGCCAAGAAGAAGCGTTGTCAACTCATCGGTGGTAGAGACGGTGAGAGACTCCGACCGGGCGAGAATAAGAGGTTCCTCCTTGAGTCCGAGAAGAATAAGAGACTCCAAACCCATATTTGTTGAAATGGAGCAGCATTTGATAAATAAAAAGGGAAGAATATAACAAAAGTTTAGAAACAAACAGCCTATGAAAATAAAGGAAATATGCAAGAACACGACACTACGGTTTATGTGAAGTTTGGAGCAATTCCAACTTGACTTTTATTCATGTCAATCAAAATTATAAATAGGCTGTAAGCCTTTTATATGAAAGGAAAACGAATAATGAGAAATAGAAAAGTATCTACGGTTGCTATGTATGTTACAACATGCCTATTATACATTGAAGTTATCCTTAATACTCTCCCTCAAGTTGGAGCATGTAGATTACAAATGCCCAACTTGGAAAGAATAAAATGGAAGCGATCCCGTCCTAACGCCTTTGTGAAGATATCTGCTAATTGGAGTCGCGTGGGCAGATGGTCGGGAGTCACAAGTCCAGCTTTGATGTGATCACGAATAAAATGGCAGTCGATCTCAATGTGCTTCGTCCGTTCATGGAAAACAGGATTAACTGCGATATGGAGTGCAGCTTGATTATCACAAAATAATCTAGTCGGTGTAGTCATTTGTACCCCAATGGAAGAGAGAAGACTTCGTAACCAGACAATCTCGCTAACAGCTGCCGCCATTGCTCGATATTCTGCTTCAGCAGACGAACGAGAAACCGTAGTCTGTTTCTTTGTCTTCCATGAAACTGGGCATCCTCCTAGAGTGACAAAATATCCCGTTATAGAACGACGGGTCAAGGGACAACCCGCCCAGTCAGAATCACAGAAGGCTTCAAGCTCAAGAGATGTAGGCTGAAGAATGATTCCTTGACCAGGAGATTGTTTCAAGTAACGAAGAACTCGCATAGCAGCATCCCAATGATCCTGACGAGGCTCCTGCATAAACTGAGCTAAGATGTGTAGGGAATAGCTGATTTCTGGCCTTGTAATGGTCAGATAGATAAGTCTCCCAATCAACCGTCTATACTTGCCAGGATCCAATAGCAAGTCACTAGAACTCATGAAAAGTCGATGTCGTTGTTCCATAGGAAAAGGTGATGGTCGCGATGCCAACATGCCACATTCGGTCAAGATATCTAGCACATATTTCTGTTGATTGAGGAAAATTCCAGAATTCATTCTAGTGACTTCAATACTGAGAAAATACTTCAGAGCCCTAAGTCCTTAATACGGAAGCATTTATCCAGATATTTCTTAAAAGAATCACAGTGGCTAGAATTGTTCCCCACTATGATAAGATCATCGACATAAACAAGCACTCCAAGAAAATTGTTACCTTGATGGAGAGTGAAGAGGGAATGATCTGCACCTGATTGACTGAACCCATATTCTCGAAGGGCATTAGCGAATTTCGAGAACCAATTCCTCGATGCCTGACGAAGTCCATATAGAGATTTGTGAAGTCTACATACATCACCTTTCTTCGAAGCGGAGAAGCCCGGTGGTAATTCCATGTATACTTCCTCTTCTAAGTCTCCATGTAAGAAGGCATTGTTTACATCCATCTGATGAATGATCCATCCTCTTGCTACTGCAACTGTCAATAGACATCGCACAGTTACCAACTTGGCCACTGGTGCAAACGTCTCATGGAAATCAATCCCCTCAACCTGGGTGAAGCCCTTTGCAACCAGCCGTGCCTTATAGCGCTCCACATTTCCGTCCGCTCAACGCTTCACTTTAAACACCCATTTGCAACCAATAGGTCGTTTACCAGTGGGAAGTTGTTCAACCGTCCAGGTCTTATTTAATTCGAGGGCATGAATTTCTTCTGCCATTGCATTCTTCCATCTGTGATCCCGAATGGCTTCCCGATAAGATGTAGGCTCTGCATCCGAGTCAATTGCAGCTAGATATGCCTTGTGATGATTAGAAATACTGGAATAATCAATAAACATCTCAATGGGGTAAAACATACATGAGGAGTGCGGGGAAGTAGGTGAGTCAGGGGAGAGGGTCTTATGGCGAGCAGTGTGAACAATGTAGTCCTTGAAGTGTTTTGGACGACTAGAAATCCGTTCAGATCGCCGTAAAATCATCTCACCACTTTTATGGTCTTCATTTGTCTCCAAATTATCACCCCCTTTTTCTTCAGAAATGCGGCCCTCTGCATTTTGGGCCGATCCAGAATCACTCCCCCTTACTTCCAAATCTCTACCCCTATCTGTACTTGTTTGGTCAAGTTCAGAAAATCCCATGGGTCCTCTATTTTCTTCATCTCCTCGGCCTCGACTCATTGCCTGGGATGTTTCCAGAACCTGCTGGGCTAGATTGAGCTCATCTCCATTTATGTCCCTAGCTCCGCCCAGAAATAACGGGCTCCCTTTTCCTTGTTGCCTTGATTCCTCATTTTCCATGGCAAAAGGAAAAACTGTCTCAGAAAATTGAACATCCCTAGATACCAATATTTCCCTATTTTTCAGATCGTAAAGTCTCCATCCCTTCTTCCCATGAGGATATCCGATAAATACACATTTGCGAGACCTAGGCCCAAACTTATCCTTGGTTCGCATATGTGCATAACATAGTGACCCAAAAACCCGTAAATTCAAGTAATTAGATGATTCACCAAAAAGTACCTCGTGTGGACTTTTGTTGTCGAGTAAAGGCGTCGAAGTGATATTAATCAAATGGACTGTTGTCGAGACACACTCTCCCCAAAACCGTGTCGGTAATGAGGCTTGGAACATGAGTGCCCGTGCAACGTTGAGAATGTGTCGATGCTTCCTTTCTACTCGACCATTCTGCTGAGGTGTATCTGTACAATAAGTCTGATGTAGAATCCCATGTGCAGAGAAAAAGTTTTGTATCTCCCTTGACAAGAATTCCATTCCATTATCACTTCTAATAACTTTAATCGTGCGATTAAACTGATTCTTAATCAAATTGTAGAAGTCAATAATAAAACGCCGAGCTTCAGATTTTTCTCACAGAAGATATACCCAGACACCACGACTAAAATCATCAACAATAGTCAAGAAATAGTTGGCTCCACAACTAGCCTTAACCCTGTATGGTCCCCATAAATCACAATGAATTAACTGAAACGGATACTCAGCTTTATTCATGCTCAATTGAAAATGTGAGCGTGTCTGTTTCGCTCTAAGGCATACATCACACTCCTTATTACTCCTTTCGCCAAAATCTAAATTAATACCATGCAATTTTATCAGACGAGATGGGTGACCAAGCCTCCGGTGCCAGAGATCCTCAGATTCCTCAAGGACTGCCTGGCATGTCTACGGTGTGGTAGCCACTCGCCTCAGGTAATAGACCCCCCCTTGAAGCTCACCCACTCCAATCGTTCTCCTCGAGGTGCGATCCTGTATAATGCATAGATCACCATAAAATGTCACGTAACAGTCCATTTCCTTCGATAATTGTACAATGGAAATCAAATTGCAATTAAAAGTCTGCACATAAAGTACGTCCGTAATTTCCATCATGCCAGCAATTTTCACATTTCCTGTTTGGGTGGCTTTTACCATGCCCCCATTAGGAATATATACCGGTGCTCCACCTTTGATTGCAATCGTTCTCGAAAAATTTTTGAGGCATCCTGTCATGTGTCTCGATGCTCCTGTGTCCAAAATCCATTCGTTTTGCAATTTTATAAAATTGAACTCATTACCGACTAGCCGGTTCGGGTCTATGGTGTCATGCGAAAGCAAGGACAGCAACCGGTTAAATTGGTCATCAGGGAGGGCCTCCAACTTCTCAGCCCGTGATCCACTCCCCTGTCCGGTCTGGGCTGTATGCGCGCGATCTGGGCCGTGCTGGGCTTGCATTTTTCCCTTCGGCCCATTGCTCGGCCTGACTTGTTTCTGTCCGGGCCCCCTTCCTGGATTTGCTTTGGACTTGTAATGCCAGGATGGGTACCCATTAAGGGCCCAACAAGTATTTTTGGTGTGGCCCAATTTTCCACAGTGCTCGCACGAGGGCCTTTCGCCCGCTTCTCCCTGCAACCTACCGATTCTTCCTTGCCCGTGCTCTGCTTCCGCTTTGACGAAGAAGACGGCAGATTCCGGGGCCGATTCCCGAGCTCTCGTCACCGATCGTTGCCGTTCCTCATTTGCCACCATTTTGTAGACTTTATTCAAATTTGGCATCGGTTCAATGCTCAGAATCGTCGACCGAATCGTGTTGAATTCGGAGGTGAGCCCCATCAGAAACTGGAAGCACTTCTCCGTCTCCTTCTGCACTGCCATCGCGACTCCTGCCCCGCAGCTACAACCCGGGTGCTCCAGGTAAATCTCCAATTCGTCCCACAACAGCTTCAATTTGCTGTAGTATTCCCGAATGCTCAATCCTTCCTGCCGTAAGAGACAAATATCGGTTTTAATTTGGAAAACCCTAGATTGATTTCCCTCTGAATACCTCTCTTTTAGGTCATTCCACAAGCTTCCGGCGTCCACGGCATACGTGACCGTCGCCTGAAGGCTCACA
Organism: Punica granatum; assembly: GCF_007655135.1. Classification (NCBI taxonomy): domain Eukaryota; kingdom Viridiplantae; phylum Streptophyta; class Magnoliopsida; order Myrtales; family Lythraceae; genus Punica; species Punica granatum. The sequence goes on from NC_045127.1 coordinate 45,565,753, forward strand.
TCCATGGTGTTGAACATCCACGCCAGGATTGTTGAATTGCATCTCTCCCAGCAGTCTCGGAGAGGATCGTTCACTTCCGGTACCTCCAGACTCCCATCGATGAAGGGCAATTTGTTTCTTGCCCGTAGAATGATTAACATCGCTCGTGACCATGTCAGGTAATTATCCCCATTGAGCACGCAGCCGATTATTTGGGCGCCTGTGCTGTCTGATGAATTGAGTCGATAAACCGGCGGGATTTCCACGCTCTTGCCCGAGTCATCCCCTGCCTTTCTGTTTGCAGATGAGTTTCTGCCCAGCCTTGGACTTCTCTCACCCTCACTCACATCCGACATTCTGATGGTCACAAAAAAAAAAATTCAATTGATCCAGGAACTTTGTTGCTTTGATACCATGTGAAGTTTGGAGCAATTCCAACTTGACTTTTATTCATATCAATCAGAATTATAAATAGGCTGTAAGCTTTTTACATGAAAGGAAAACGAATAATGAGAAATAGAAAAGTATCTACGGTTGCTATGTATGTTACAACATGCATATTATACATTGAAGTTATCCTTAATAGTTTAATAAAGACTAGAGGAGGACCCTGCTATACACATAATCAACTCATGTTTTCGTTAAAAAATTATACCAGTGGTAAGTTATTCTTAGAAAATATATTTCTAAAGTAATTTTAATCCCTTTTCGCCACATATCATGATGTTTATATTATGATCACTTTTCTAATTTATTGTTTAGCCATTTTTTAATAGAGAAAAATCTGGTTTTTTCAATTAAAAATAAAAGCGATAAAATAAAATAAGAAAAATAATACGGAAGTGATGGCGTGCAACTGCAAGAAAAGAGAGAGAAAGTGGAGTGAGAGAAGAGGAGAGAGAATAATGGCCGGTAGTTATTTGGTAGTCATACGAAGCGTATAAATTGACTAATTTAACCTTAACTTGTTTTCACATTTGATGATTCTTGATTTTCAAATGCTATTTCGTAATGGACAATTTTGCGATAACAAAAGTTATCTCAACCACCATCGTATTCCCTTTTGTAATATAGAAGATATAAGAAACGCATTTAAAATAAAGAAAAAAAATACAAACAAGGTAAGAACTCGAATCCACGACATTTTGATAAATAAAAGAATCACAAAACCAACCTATCCATGCAACAAATTTGAAATAAGCATAAACATAAAAGCAACAAGGAAACTCGAAACCGTGTTATCTTGGCGTACAAAAACAATCGAACCAACCCGCCAACATATCATAGTCAAAATAAACTTACAGATTATAAAGATAATATTTCACGTAATGTAAAAAATGATGTCCATCGCCAGATTCGAAAAAGCATGAATCAGATTCAAGAAAAGAGATAAAAGAGAAATCGGAAAGGAAAACGGTGGAATCTGGAGAAAAAGAGAGCGCCAAAGCTGCCTGCGACTGCTTTTTCGAGTATACGCAGAGTATTCATCTTTCGAAGTTTCAGGTGCCTCTGATATGATTCTGCAATCTTGTGTTCTTCTACTGTACATGAACAGGGTCGGATGTAATCCAATAACCCGACCTGGGCATCCTAACCCAAACCATTTTTTTGTTTTTTTTTTGTTTTTGAAAATTACTAAGGGAAATATTTTCCATGATACTTTTTTCAAATTACCTAGGGACAAAATTTATCGGTAATCCCTCGATAATTTCCCATGGAATAAATTTACTCGAAAAATTCTCTTGATAAATGCGCATATTCTAGTAGTGGAATCTAATGACCGGCAATAAAAGTCAGTTGGTTAATTGCTTCGTGTCAATGAGAAAATCTCAAAAGTACTTGCGAATATCCATGGGAACTCTTTACCTTGGCGTACATATGGATATAATGTAGCTCACGATTTAAGGAACTTGTGGAGCACATATATATATATATATATATATATATATATATACACTTGGGCGTAACACCCGCACGATGCCGCACGCTTTCAAAAATTTTCATTGATTTTTTTATTTATCGTCTGCAAAACTAATATAGATAGTGTAATTAAAAATAACGATAAAAATCTTTAGGTATAAAATTATTATCCAAATTTTTGTAAAGATTGTACTAATTAGTATTTCATATGGTAGAAAAGTTAAGGTGCCGTTTGGTTTTGAAATATAAATCTTGCTTCACCCTAATCTAATTCATTCTTTCACCAGTTCAATAATATAATCATTACTCTTTTTCTTTTTTCTTTTTTTTCATTTAACAATAAATTTTTGTAACTATTATTACAATAATTTTTTGATAATATTATCCATCAATTTTTACATTTATAGATGTTATCTTTTTTTCTCATTTAATAACGGGTTAATTGCCTAAAAAATATAAATTTTTCACATTTTATCAATTCTAGCACGAACTTTTTTTTTATACCTAAAATGCACGAACTATCAATTTGATATTAATTTTAGTACGTCTACTTTTCCATTAATTTAAACAAGAATCTATGACCACACCCTCCAATCGAGATAGTCGCGGTCACCGGCGACCTTATAGGAGCAGCGGTGAGCCCCGATGAGGCCCTCACTGCCCAAATTAGAAAAAAAAAAAAGGTAAAATCTAGAAAAGAATGCAGGTGGTAGGTAGCAGAAGTTTCATCAGCAACCACCATCCCCCTAATTAGGGTGACTGAAGACCTTTACCGTCATGGGCAACCCTATTTGGGCAGGCGGTGGTTATTGTTGATACCCACTGATCGAAAAAATGGAAGTTACGTTAACATTGATATCAAATTGATAGTTGTATTAGAATTAACAAAATGTGAAAAGTTTGTGTATTTTTAGGCAATCAACTCCTTAATAATAAATTATCACATATATTTTTTTCTAACTATTATTACGATCAATTTTTAATAATAAATTCTCCCTATATTATGTACATATAATAACTACTTTTGTCCTCATTAGGCTGGAATGAAGTGGAGTAGAATTCCAACTCCATTACCAAGCACACCCACATATCTCCCTTATAATCTCAACTTGAATTTTCAATATTCCTAAATAGAAAACTATGGTTGCAATATAAGAAGCCTTAAGTAACTCGCTAATTTATTAGTGGACAAACTTTACTCGCAGTAACGTCTCAAAATTGATTAAAAGCATCTCTTGGATGTAGTCAAGTCAATGCCCAAGCAAGAATTTTCTCAATCAACATGCAAACATAAACCATTTCGCTGAAAAATAAGGACATTTCTAATGTACAAATAAAATAAGACTACTTAAATTGGTAATAAATTGAAATACACTTTTGAATTGAGTTTGTTTTAGATGATTCCTCATTTAGTCCCCTCAAGTAAAGTCTCCGGTGTGAATCTTATAATTGGAGAAATTCAAGAATTGGTAGACTTTTATCTCATAGCGGACCGATCATACTCGAGTTTAAATTAATCGGACTTGTCGAACTTTCAGATATTAGGTGGTGCATGCCAGGGAGAACAATCCTTAATTGCAAGAATTTTATCTTTTAGTGGACCGACCACGCTCGAGTTTAGATTAATTGGGCGTGTTAGACTGATGGATATTAGTGCACATCAAGAAGAAAAATACATAACTTAAATTATATTAAAATATTACATAAAGGAGGGTGGGTTTTCGTGGGAGGGAAAACCCTCCTTATACTCTCTATTAGGGGATGGACCAGTTTTAATGTGTTAAGATATGAAACCACACCAAAAACATTTTGCAAGGGAAGAAAGGGGAAAAAGCAGGGGATGGCAGCACATGTTTGCCAAATACTCATTTTAATTATATCTAAACAAAAGCTTCGAGTAGCGTCATTTGGAGGGAAAAGTGTGTGCGAGTATCTGAACAACATCCGCTCACTTTTACCAAATGTGATTCATTTTACTTAATTACGTATATGGTTATGACACGTTAATTTTGAAATTATTTCGAAGGATGTAAAAAGAATAAAAATACGGGCACAAACGAAAACTAACCAATTAAGAAGAAATAAAAATAAGGGGAACAAACAATAAAATCAAAGTTTGTGGGCAAATCTTTAAAAATGTAAAAAAGAAGGTTAGAAATGGAAAAAAATTTAAACAAAAACCTATATGTGCATGTAAATTCTCCTATTCTCTCTATTCTTCTTATGGACCGATTTTTAATGTTTTTAGATGACGACGACGACGATGAAGATTTGTTAGGAAGAGAAAATGTAAGGAAGAGAATAAAAGGAAAAAGAGAAAAAAGGCCAAAAATTGTAGAGTTGACATATGGCAAAAGAAAACAACGGTTTGATATATATATAGGGTAAATTGCACTTGTAGTCCAAAATGTTTTACAAATGTTTCATTACGGTTCAAAAAGTTTTTTTCGTTACATGATGGTACAAAATGTTTTAAAGTTGTTTCATGATAGTACAAACCGTCAATTGGCCCTAACGCCGTTAACATTTTGCTGACGTGGCGTGTCCTATGTGTCACTTTTGTTATGTTGAACCAATCATAGTACGCCACGTCATTTAAGAGAAAATAAAAATTTAAAAAGTCTAAAAAAATACAAAAAAGAGTAAAAATTTTGAATAAAAATTAAAATAAATATTTTAAAATTTTTTTAAAAAAAATTTTAATTTTAAAATTATTTTTAAAAAATACAAAAAATAATAAAAAATACAAAAAAAGAGTAAAAATTTAGAAAAAATAAAAAATCATTTTAAAACTTTCAAAATTTTAAAATTATTTTTTAAAAATTTAAATTTTTAAAATTTTTTAAAATAATTTTTTATTTTTAAAAATAATTTTAAATAATTTTATAAAAAATTTAAAATTTAAAATTTAAAATTTAATATTAAAATTATTTTTAATTTAATATTAAAATTATTTTTATTTAAAATAATAAAAATTATTTTAAATTTTAAATTTTAATTTTAAATTAAAAGTTTAAAATTATTTTTAAAAGTTTTTAAAATTTAAAATTTTTAGAATTATTTTAAATTTTTCGGCCATGTCAGCAAGGAGGTGACACATAGTAGCCACGTCAGCGTCGGCTTGATGGCGTCAAGCTCGAGTTGACGGTTTGTACCATTATGAAACAACTTTGAAACATTTTGTACCATCATGTAGCGAATAAAACTTTTTGGACCATAATGAAACATTTATAAAATATTTTGGACCACCAGTGCAATTTACTCTATATATATATAGATATATATACTAGTACAGTTGCCCGTGCCATGTACAGGGAAACTAATAAATAAAATCATGAAAGTATATATATGATGAAAAACATGTATTACTTGCTTCATAATTAAATTGTAATTTAATTTAATATAATTATTATAAAGTATCTGACAATTTTGATAATTTAATATTCTTATAAAAAATACATGAAGTATTCTTCGATCGATCCTTATTATACCAGTGTATTAATACATCTTATCCATAATATTATTGGTTTATTCAAGTTTCACAAGTAATAATCAATGTTTAAATACTTAAATCAACCTATAAGATTGAATAAGAACAAAAATAAAACTCATCTTGTATTTTTTCTTAGCTAAGTAAAATGAATTTCGTAATTAAGTTAATGTACAAGATTAATTAAAGTTTTTTTTGTATTTGACAAATTACTATTACTATTACTATTATTATAGTTATTATTATTATAATTATATTTATTATTATAATATTTATTTATTTATTATTATCGTTATTATTATAATTTATTTCACAGCCAAGCTAAGTAAATGTATATATTATTAGATTAATATATATCTATAATATTTCTTATTATAATATTATTGTTATATTTATTATTATTATATTTATTTATTCATTACTATCGTTATTATTATTATTATTTACTTCACAGCTATGTAAACGTACATAATATTATATTACTTTATATTATTATTAGCTACTCATGGCTAACTAATGTATATTTTTAGATTAATTTATTCGTATTTTTTAAAAAAATAAAAGAGAAACTCAAGAGTATGAAAAACGAATATACTCTACGTGAGAATTTCCGAAATGCTTTCGGTTTATATAGATATAAATATAGATAGATAGATAGATATGTATATATATATATAGAGAGAGAGAGAGAGAGTACAATAAACACAACATTATTTTACATATATATATATATTTGTATGAGCAAAAGGAAAGTACACTACACGTACATCAAAGGCAATTCATTTTATTTCAAACACGAGCTTAATTCATTTTATTGTAAAGAAAATGAAACCACAATGCTACACCGCAGAATTCTACCGTCCCTCGAGGCCATCATCCTTCGGCAGAGGCCAGCCATTCAACCCCTCCGGATGGGGAAAGTGTAATAAGGGGGATCCAATGCTCACGGATGGACCAAGAAGAGAGCTCATGAGGGAAGTGACCACCTTAAACTTTTGATTTTATAGGAAAATTTATATATTATGACTCAATATTTTATGAAAATACTTATATTCGTCCCCCAATTTCGAAGCACTATCATGTTATGCATCCCTCAAAAAGCTCACTTTCCTCTATCTAAATTATAAGTACTTCCCTGCTGATGGCCTTTGGTGATAACATGGGGGGCCGATAAAATTAATATGTATCACACACACACACACAAATATTCAAACTTTATATATATAATAGATGTGTGTGTATATATACATATACATATATATATACCTAACTGCTACCGTATGATAGATGGGGTTATTATATAAATGAATATTGCTCAAACCACATTCTCCAATCTTGAACTTCCACCCCATTATGCGGACATAGAAAACATGTTGTTTGTAACTCATAGTATGCCACATATAGGTATTGAAAACACTCATGCAGAAAACCTTCCGTTTCAGGCTGCGTGTCCATAAAAATCATATCCAGTAGCGTCTGAAGATACGGAATAATAGTTAAAAAGGTTTTCCGATGTTTGATCTCGTAGATCCAATAAAACCGACTGCAGCGACACCCCGTAAGGATCGCCCTCTTCATAATTATTAGGGTTGCAGTGAATATACAGTCTGTTCATATTGGAGTCACCCCTCGCAATGTAACAAGAATGAAGGAGAGTTATAGTGATTGCGAGAATTCTCCGAAAGAAAACCATTTCAATCCGCGACTATATGCGATTGATCTCACTGATATTGCACGCCTATTTATAAAATGGGGTTATCATCGTAGTCTCTTGATTATTCTCAGGGACAATTGACCAGACCACATGCATATATATCTAAGTAGATGCAATTAGGGAGCTTCATCATTATTATACCCGAAGGAATGTGGAGAAAACAAAGTCCAATTAAACGTTCACCTCAAAAGTCAACCCTTCTAAAAGATTGCAAGCCGATTGTTCAGCATAAAGTATCGAAATCTAGAAGGATTAATTTTGTCGATATAACAGAGGTCAAAAGTCACCTAACAAAAGATGGCCAAGGCGGTTAACTAATACCTCAAGAATATGAACAAATAAGCATATATATATATATAAAATCTCATCGAAATCGTCATTTCACACACACACACACATATATATATATATTCTCATTAACTAACACACAACCAAAGTGTTCGAATGTACAACCTCCATGATCAAGGTGCATAAGCTAATCAGATAACAATCATCACATTATTTTTTCGATTATAAAGAAGGCTCGTTGGTATAGTACAATAAAATAGTGATCATAATAGTTAATAAAGGGACTACAATAGTCCCATTGAATATCGAACCTAAAATATCTTAATTACCAAACGAATATATGTGCCTTGTGCAACACTCTCTTTTAATTCATCACATTATCTTTAGACAGTACATATGTGTGCACTGAACAATGATGATGTGTATAAATAGTTGAAATGAAAAATATATATATTGATGATATAATTTTAATTTTCCTAAAAACTTTCATCAGAAACACATAGCAATACCAAATGGAATCGCTATATTAATTAGCAACATAATCGTAATTTCACAATTGTAATTTCTCATGAAATAGTTGAATTGCTCTTTTACGTCATGTTTGGTATGTTAAAATGAAATAGAAAGGAATGGAATGAAAATTCATCATTCTACTCAATTTCCTCATATGGAGACACTTGAATAAGTTAGAAAGAGCATTCCATTTGAGGAAAAATTTCTTTACAACATGATGGAATGATCATTTATTTAAAAAACTGAAGGAATGTCCTTTCCATCATTTCTATTAAGTTTTACATATATCTTGTATTATTTTTTAGTTTTATACATCTAAACATATGATATATAGAATAATATTATGAAAAATAAGTTCATTTAATTAAATTTAATCTTTCATATTCTCTATTTCATTCTTAAAATCACTATTTTGCCCTCAATATAATTACATTCACTATACAAAAAATCATTTACATTCCTTTTAATTCCATTCCGGCGTACCAAACGGGGCCTTAAAGGAGCGACTTCATTCTAATAAGGACGACGTCCTGACTCACAACTAACTTGAATGGCAGCACTTAAGAACCAGCATCTAAGCGTAAGATGTTTGAGTGTGAACCATCTAGAAGAGGGAAAGGCTGAGTTAGATTAGTTGATTATTATCTCACATTTATACCTTGTTCCGGTGGCAGATTATGAATAGTTATGATGAAATGCTGAATTCTGGAAGGCTATTATCAATTATTAGTATACTGAGAAGGAGTTAATGATGTAACTTTCCTCTTCTAAAAGTAACCTTTGTAAAATTACTTGAGAAATTAATAATCCTTTGATCGAGTATAAAGTTGGTAATTTCAATTTTTTTTCTTCAATAACCAACTTCCATCTTTTGCTTTCTGTGAACACTTCCATTAATTTCCCTCTCTCCCTCTTTTCTCTCTCTCATCAAGTTTTTCTCTCCCCCCTTGCAGATAAATTACATGGGGATGCTATATGACATGGCGAGACCATATCTTACGACTGAACTATGTATCAATTGCATCATATGAGTAATTATTTACATGATGATAGCATTACTAACAAAAACACCTTATTCATAGGTCATCCAATATAGTTTTTGGAAATAATAGATGACCTCACTTTCATCATTGATGGACGTTGGCATCTGTTTTCCTAATTTTAGTAAGTTTTTGTTAATTTTAGTTTTTTTTTTAAGTTTTTGTTAAGTTTAGTTGAGTATTGATTTATCAATTTTATATAAGGTCAAATTATGATTTCATTTAGAGCGATCCGAAACTAAATCAATTTTTCTTTTCCAAGTAAAGCTTGAGTGAAAACTCGGAGGCTCAATCATCAGATGTTCAGAGTTGAGACGGTCCGATGAATCCGACGTTCAGCTCGGCACGACTCCATTGCCCCGACTGTACGGGTGGACTTGAGAGAACGTAATAAAATTAGGTACCTAAAACGAATTTGTTAAGAAGTTTGGGCAAAATCCGTGAAGTTTCAGTACCACTCATCACTTTCCTTCCCGAAATGGCGGCTCTGCTCGCCACTGCCCGAAGCTCTTTCAGCCACTAAAAAACTCCCGACGAGCTTTTCCGGTTTCCGCCATGTCCATTTGCTGACCGATCCCTCCTGCCAAAAGATGAAGCTTTCGCTGAAGTTCCCCGACGTTAGGGAACGCCGCCACCGCCACGTCGCCGGGGACGCCCACGGCCACAACCAGCAGCAGCAGCAGCCGATCCTCAAGGCCAAAGTCCCCATCACAGTCTTCTCCCAGCCCTTCGCCACCGCCGTCACCGCCACCACGGCGGTCCGCTCGGATCTTTCCCTTTCTCTCTCCACGAACTTTCCCTCCGGCCCTTCCCTCAAGGTCTCCTACTCCCCCAACGCGGCGCCGTTGTCGGCATCTCCCTTCTCCGTGACCCTCAAGTCCGGCCTCGGCCTGTTCGGCTCCCCGAAGGAATCTCCTCTCACCTTCTCCGCCCACTTCTCTCTTTCCCCTTCTCTGAACCACCCGACCCCCATCTTCTCCCTCCACTTCAAGCCCCGAATCGGCCACTTCTCCTTCCACAGCTCTGCGTCTTCCAACCCTAATCCGAGTCAAATTCCGAAATTTAAGCCGCCGTTCGCCTCAGATTCGGCTTTAAACGGTAGTTTCCTGAAGACCGAGACACCTGATTCCGAAAAGCACGAGCTAAAGACGATCCCTCACTTTAATCAGGCTTCTGATCATCTTGGGGCGGATGCAAATGGCGGAATAGGAATTGGGTTTAAGCCAGCAGTGGCTTCAATGAGCTGGGAGGAGCTCAAGTTGGAGCCTTGTGGTGGCAAGGATAAGGTTTTGACAAAGCCTAACCCTATAGGAAACCTCAATTTCGCCGAGAGTTGCAACAACAGGGGCGATTTCTTCACGGGTGCTTCATTTAGGGCGAGGACGGCATTGCCGATCATGAAGTGTTTGAGGTTGAACTTCCAGTGGGGGTTGAACTTACCTGCGGATGATGCCGGTTTCACAATGCCATATTTGACGGTTCAGAAGATCGGAATAGAAAGGGACGAGGAAGTGAAGATTTTGAAGGCTCAGAGCGGCGGTCATAGTCGTGCTGGTGACTCGGAGTTGTTGAAGGGGTTGTGTCTGTGGATGAGAAGGGATTTGGAGGTTATGCAGAGGGAAAACGCAGAGATGAAGCAGTATTTGGAGGAAATGAGGTCGGGAGTTGGCAAAAGGGCTTCTGTGTCTATGCCTTCGAGTGAAAATAAGGTGGACTTCGAGATGTGGAGGAGTAAGAAGAACGGGAAGGAGGAAAATGGTACGGGATACAGTCGGCCCGCAAATCAGTTGTTTGATGTAGAAAGCGAATTAAGAAGAGCTATCAAGTCTTCTTCCACTTGAGGTTGGCACTACATGATTGTACATAATGACCAAGATGAACTTGGGGGAAGAGTTTCACGGATTTGGTGCAGCGGAATGAAGCACATCATGGTTTCCACTTTAGGTTTCTTAGTGAATTTGATAATAATCAGTCCCGGTTATTGGCATGATCAAAGTAATCATCGCCTTCTATCTGGTCAATCTGATTCGGCTGCTATTTTGGTTTCAGTTTAAGTTTACTGTATGGTCAATCTGTCCAGTTCTTTCTTACTTCTTGAAAACCAAGAATTAGTCAGTCCCTGCTCTATATGGAAGTGTGTTATCGGAAAATCGAGCCATGAGATGCAGACATGGATGTATCTGTCTTCATTCATGTCTACTGTGGTGGAAAATTTGGAGGTAGCTGCTCTTGCAGCAATAGATTGTGATTTTGCAGCATGAAAGGTCTTAAAAATGATCGGATTGATCGATATTTTAGCACCGTGTTGCTATCTACTTTGTTGATCCTTGTGTTGTACATGTACAAATGGAATCCTGTTTCCAGATTTAGAATTACACTTGCCTATTATTCTGTGCTGTAGATACTCGACTCTATTTTGGCACGCTTAGTTACATCCTGTCGACATATAATTGCTGTGCAAAGCTGATGCATTTAGAACGGCTTGAATCTTTGGTAGTTTCAAGTCGCGATACGAGTCTCAGCTGTAAACTTAACGCCGTAAACTTAATACCATTTTCATTTGAAAGATCACTCCGAGTTGCTTATTAGATGCCCTTCTTCAGCTTCTCCTTGAGCTCCGATTGTTTATTCAACATGCTCGAATATTTCCCAAAGAAATTCTGCAACTTTGCTGATATTGCTTGCTCCTCCAGTTTCAGTTCCACTGCCAAAGCATCTGCCTCAGCTTGGACTTTTGTGAAATCTTCAAGCATCTTCGCCATGTGAGGATCAAGATGGTCCTGTTTATTAACAATCAAATCGCTTGTAAGTAATGTTCAAAATAATGCGTTGAGCGCTTTAGTTGCTTATATAATCTGTAAATCATTTTGCTCGTTTGAAGAATTTAAGTTATAAGGTATACCTCGGAGTCGACGCATTCGATATGAACACCATAGCTGCAATCCTCACAATAGTAAACCCGATGCTTCGGTGTGATTCTCTTTTTGCAAACCTCACAAGGAAACCAACCCGAATCACCTTTAACTACGGAATCCTTAAGGAATAGGGAATGTTGGTGTTTCTTATGCTTCACGGTGCTTGCAAATGGCAAGCAAGTGCAATGCGCATTGAAGTTGCAGGCTGTGCAGCGGTAGATATATTCTCGACACTTTTTTCCGCAGACATTGCAGGTAACCTCGACACCCATATCCTCAAAAAACGCGAGCGGGTGTTGGTCGTGCTTCTTATGCCTCAGGGTGGGCATTCGAGAGATGCAAGCGACGTCTAGGTCGAACTTGCAATTTGAACAGTGGAAGGCGAATCCGTTGCGAATGGTCTTTCTGCATGCGTCACAATATAAATTTTCTGAAGGATAAGGAGATTTTGTGTGGAGAATGAGAGGGTGCAGTGGGTGAAAGGGATGCTGAATCTGTTGAGGGGACTCAGAGCAGGACTTGTGCAACGCAAATTGCGGGCATTCGGGGCAGTAGTACGTTGGACCAGAAGCTGGCATCTCGCATCCTCGGCAACTTTGTCTCATGGAATTCTTCTCTCCGTAATAGCGGAGCAACAAGCCATGCTGGTGGCTGAGGTGATGGATTTTTCTCGTCTTTTGTCGTGAGGGCAGATCTGGGTATGGCTGAGTCCTCAGGAAGCAATCCACGCCGACGCTATAGTCACAGTTGCTGCATCTGAAGACGAACCCGGAACACGTCTTTTCGCAGAGACTGCATTTAAATGGCTCTGACGAGTCGGGATGACTGGGGACGAGGACAAGAGGGTGCTGCGGATGGAGAGGGTGGGACCCCATTTCTCGGGGCAATTTCGCGCAACTCTTGTGAAGGAGGAACCCGCAGTCAGAACAAGCGAAGGCGAGACGATGGATCGTTTTCGAGCATAAGTTGCACATCTCGCTCCCGTTCTCGATCCTATCTAGTACCAACGGGTGCTCGTGGCTGAAATGAAGAATCTCCATTTCTGTTTGATCTCAATCTCTCGAGATTTCTAAACTCTATGATGTGTAAAATTGTTTCTGACAGCCTTTTATAGAATGAACGAACCAATCCAATGGAAAAATATACTTTACTTTTTCTGAGAGTTCCTTTGGAAAGGGGCAGCATATATACCTTATATAAAACTTGCCAGGAGAATTAAGTATCAATAAATCTTTCCAGGACTTCCAAAGAAAATCTTCATCATTTATTTTGAGAGAGTTTCTTCGGTAATCCTATGCCGCCATGATAGTTCGGGTCCATTGAAGTTTGTTCGACACGATGGTTCAGAGATATATATTATGGGGCCCTTCATTATATATGTGGAGGCCCAATCACCTCTCCGACGTTCAGACAGTGGAATGCACCTACTGAAAGCCGCTGCTTCTCGTGGTCCACCACTGCCTTGTGCTCTTTGCTCTGGTACTCTCCGATGCCATCCGCATCGAAAAATTACGGATTCTTAGCAATGGCTCCCTATATTTCTGATAAAGGTCTTTTATATGGCCTTTTTTATGGCTCTAGAAGCCGTCAGATTCACTTCTACAAGAGTGTACATAGGACAACTCCCGAACTGTCACTGCGCAGTGAAGAAAACACAGACAACATCCATGAAGATCCTTGACCCTAAAAACCCATGTCCATTAGTTCATAGTCTCACGTCTAGTTTCCTTTGCAGCGGTAAACTCGTGATTTGTATTATGTTCACGGTCGTTAAGGGTCTCCGGGGCTCCACTTTTGATTGAGGATGAGGGGCCTTTTAGATGCTGAGCAAGAGGAGCAGGAGGGAGGAGAATGTAATCGGATTCGGGCGTTCTGCAAATCGATCGAGTAGTGCAATAAGTGATTGACAAGAGCTAGTGAATCTCCTTTCACTTAAGATTTGACACTCTCCTGGAACTAGTTTGATTTTAGTTATTTCATCGGATGAAACCTATGCCGTTCACAGCCCCTACCATAATCAGTGGAAGGTGTCATTTTGATCACTAAAGTTATTTCAAACTTCCGAATGTTGTTTTCCGGAGACATGGTTCCATTGGAAAACAACGAAATCAAGCATGGTTTTTCCCATATGTACCCAAGATTATGATAACTGAAACAGTTCTCAGCGGTTTGATTCAATTCATTCTCAAGAGGCCAAAAATTGGTACAAGTAAAACTACAATGGGCAGAAGCATTAGCGGAGCGACTCATTTCCCCCATCTTGAGAGGATAAGCAATCCGATGATCGTGAGACAGACAGATGCCACAATGGCGACAACAAGTGCAAAGGCATAGACAGTGCCAGGAAGGTTCAAGTATTTCTGAATCTTCTTCAGTCCTCTATCAATTACAGGTGCCAGGGCAGCTGCTCCAGCCACTCGGAACGGCCTCGTCACATTATTCCCGGTCCACATAAGGATAACAATCTGCAATAACACGAGAAGACCTTTTCATGAGAATATATACAAAAAAGCTGGCTGTCATAATATGTGAATAAAAGGATCCAACTGCAAATAAAACCCGAACAGCTTTCCTGAGACACAAACTCCTAGCTATTACTGCACTTGAGATCTAGATCGAAATAGGTTTGCCCAACTGAACAAGCGAACCAGACCAATCCCATCAAAAAAGTATGGAGTTAGCTACTATGGCGGACAGAGACACACAGTAATGCACAATTGCACCCATACTTGAAATCTTATTTTTGGCTGTTCCTGTCCAACCTACTGCCGATGCTCAAAAATTATCTAATAATGTAAGATAAGGCCATTTTAATTGTGCTTTTGCCCCGTTTACTTACCCCCCAAAAAAAAAAAAGTATGATAAAGCCAATTTCATTATCGGAATAGAAAGACGTCTTTGCGTTTGCATGGTTGAAGTTCGAACCAGCTAGCAAAGAGACAGCTGACATTGTGACGAACCTACTAAATGATGCTGATGGCACGCAAGTTAATAGCTGAATGAAAGGAAAACTTACCCCTAGTAGTGCCTGCAGATTAGCAGCAGGGTTCTTCCCTGTACTCTTCTCGTATCCACAGAACGCGAGTATGAAGAAAGTAGTGTACGTGACCCCATCAAAGAGGCCGTAAGCAAGCACTGCCGCAAGTCCTAACTTCGCTAGCTTCGCACTCATTTCAGCCGAGTTAGCCTGAGGAGAACAACAAGAGAAGTTACATATCCCGTTTCCATCAAATGTAGGCAGCATTGACATTCACCCAACAACAGAGCTGACATTTTGATTTTGTAACAGCAATCCCGTTTCCAACGAATCTTTTCACATCCCAAATCTTAACACTGATCACTAATCAGCAGTCGGGGATTAATACTATGAAAGTAGCACTGAAGGTTCAACTTTTATCCAGGCTTGAGATTCTTCCCGAGTCTTAATCAAGACGCTTTACCAGCCCAAATGGTTTCAGCATCTTAATTCAGTAAACAGCAATCAAGATTCCGAACACAGCATCATAGATTCCGCACTGCACAATCACGAGACAACATTTCAAACGATGCACCAAAGGTTCAATCTTTAACTGGGTCTGGGCAGAAAGTGATGCTAAACGGTCACGGCATTTTCCATCGAAATTATACCATCCCGACTTCCTTCCCCCAAAGTAATGTTACGAAATCCCGATTTCCTATAACTAAACAGCAATCAGGTACTCATTGATGCTGTAAACGGAGCCAGAACTATCATTTATAACAAGGCATAAGAAATGGAGATGAAATTCAAAGGACCAACCTTCCATTTGCTCCAAAATCCCTTGGCCTGTTGGCTCTGCCAAAGAACAGGAACAGTCTCAGCATGCAATGCAATCAGAAGCAAGCATAGGGAGAGAGAAAGGAGAGAAAGACCTGCAACTGCTCATCTTTGCCCTCAAAGTCTTCCCCTGAAGGTGCTGATCCTCCACTGATGGAGCATTTCGGAGGATCTGAGAAAGGGTTCTGGCTCTTTAGCTTCACCGCGAGTGGACGACGGCTCTGATTCAGTCCACTTCCTCCTCCTCCGTAGCTGAAAGATGACTTCTTGCAACTGATGCAAAGCTTCCGGCTTTCCAGGAGATTCTGAGCTTCGAGCTGACGCCATTGATGGAGGTGAAGAGCTGCAGAGTAACCCATCTTTCACTCCGCTCTGCCATAAAGGTTCTGGGGCTGCTCCAATGGTTGTCAGAGCAAGATGAATATGACTATTATTATCTAATTTTCGTTTATTTTTGTGTACATAATTTAATTATACCGGTGATATAATATAGCGGCCAAAACACGTTTCTAAACCCCAATTTTGGACACTTTTACTATTTTTGTTCTAAATCATTTTTTTTTTACATTCTATCCTAATTTTTTTGCATTTTTGTCGTGTTATCATCTAGTTTTCCGTCGAAGAATGCATTCCCTGTCAAAATTTGAAGCCTTCAGACGAAAACTGACGGTCATTGTTACAAAATAATGACGTTTTATATTGAATTGTTGCAATTTTTTTTTGTATTGAAGTGTTATATTTATAGAAGGTTGTGTATCAATTTTGTAATTTTCTCTCTCGAATCCTACCAAAAGTGAACATCGGTCAAAGGTGCCAATGACAAAACCCTTCGATGCTTAAATCATAATAATCCCCATAACAAGATCGGGAATTAAGAGAAATAGATGAAAAATCCGCATTCAAAATGACGTTACTTTATACTCAAAGAGATATTTTCATATTCCTTTTTGAGTAATTTACGTGTCGCATTTCTACTATTATAAACGTTGAAAAGAGTTTTTTGTCTCACTTTCAATATTCTAAAATGCCTATACTAGTGTGTTTGATTTTAAAGTTAAGTAGAGTTGAATTTTGATTTTAATTGGGTTGCAATGATTGTGTTGTTGAATTATGAAAAAAGTAATGAATAGTTGAAAAAATTTAATATTAAAAATTGAATTGAATGATTAAAAAATTTGAAGAAAATGAAAAAAATAATTATTGTGTTGTTGATTTTTATTGTATAATGAGTAGAGTTAAAGTTAAAGTTAAAATTTTAAAAATTAATCATAAAACCAAATGAGTCTGATTTTTGAATTTATAAGAATTATTAGATAGAAATTATTGTAAATTCACCACAATAGCTACCGCACTCCTCTTGGTTTTTTCCACACTTTTTTCTTGCTCTCTCTCCCCCACAAATCTAACGTTGTGTACGACCTTTCTTTATCATAGCATAATTTGTTTCATAATTTATACTGTTATAAAGTCGGAAGGAAGATTTTTTTCTAACTTTCATTTTCCCAAAATTTCTTAAATAATAGGCTAATTAGTAAAATTCACATCCATATATATATATATATATATATAAACTTGACAACAAATACAATAAATCGGGATAGAATCGTAAATACTTATACAATTTAAGTGAGTTGGTAATTTTGTCCAATTAAAACTGATATATATATATATATGCATATATATTTATGATGCTACACATTTATACTATGGTTGTAATAATTGTAATTTCCAAAGAAGTAAAATTTTAATGCTATTAATTATGTTAGAGAAAAAATTATCTTATAAAATAAATAAACGTGGTATAAAGGAATTACTAATTAACTTGACACATTGACATTTTAATGTGTAAGGCAATAAACTACATAAAGTTAACGGCCAAATAATCTAAAACTCTTCCATAAAATTAATGTATGTGCAATATTAGATAGGATTTTATTGCATTGTAATAAAACACATGAAAATTGGTACATGACACCTATTCAATGCTTACTAAATTATTCAATTTAATGGTTGCAAAACGTTTTCCTTTATTTATAATGGTTAAAACACTTCGTCAGGTTAGTATTATGTGGCACTTAAGCCTTCTTCCATGCTTGACATGTAGCATTCGAGGCTCTCGTATCTTGACACATTGCTCCATCAGGTTCTGCCATTATCAGCCTCTGCCATATGTCAACTACATAGCATCTGATACTTCTCATATTCTTGACACATTGGCATATTAACAAATTAAAATTAAACTATTGATACATCGACATATTAAAATTACAAATAAATTACTAATATTATGAAAAGAATTATATACAATTATGGAAAATTATTTTTTGATACATCGATATGCCAATATATAATAACAATTATATTATAAAAATAATAAATAACTAATATATTTAAAAAATAATACATAATTTTAAAATTTACAAACGAATTACAAGTTAATCTCTTGACTCATTGACATGATAATGTGTAAATATAAAAATGATAAATTACTAATATTTAAAAATATATATATATATATATATATATTATTTTTTAAATTTAAAATGAATTACAAATTAAACTTGACATATTGACATTTTAATGTATAAGGTAATAAACTACATAACGTAAACAGGGCAAATAATTTAAAACTCTCTATAAAATTAACATATGTGTAATATTAAATAGAATTTTATTACATTGCAATAAAAACTTATGAAAATTGGTAAATAACACATAGTCAATGCCTATTAAATTATTCAAATAAATGGTTGTGAAACATTTCTCTTTATTTACCAATTGACGTGTTTTAATGTACCAAAAAGATTTAATATTGCATGTCTATATATAAAGCACCAAACTGTTAAAACCTTACGTCCATTCATGGGCGAAAGTAAATTCTCTCTTCCCTTGTTTCACTTCTTATAACTAATATCTCAGGTGAAATTATATTGGCAATTCGCCAAAAAAAAAAAAGATTTCCTTTGGGATAAATTATAAGAATTTAATCTTGTTGAATTTCCTTGCTCAGGATGATGGATCGATACATGCACTTACGTCAGCCAATTGTACATCGACTTTGAGTGTTGCGGGAGAAAATGAAAAGGGGAAGGGGGAAGAACCGTGTTTCTTATTTTTCTACATGTCTTCTCTCATTGTTCATTGCTTTCCTTTATATGTTGCAACAAATATGTCTCTTTAGTAAAATTTCATTAAGATTTTTCATAATTTTCTAAGAATTGGTAATGCAATTAGCTTACTAAGATTATTTAAAAACTATTATCATTCTTTAATCAGGCATTGCTTAAGAAACTTTTCTGTTAAATATTCTTTGAACAAGATATCTAGAACACAATTATGCTATGTAGGTATTTTATAATCATAGAACAAAATATGTAAATTCATTCATATACATTTTGTATAACGTGTTTTTCACCCCAACATCTAAATTAGTCGTGCAGAAAATATAACTCATACTTAGATGTCACTTGATTCTCTTTTAGCATTAGGAAAATAAATTTTCTATAAGCATTTTCTTTTATCTTTCCTCTTTCAATAAGAAAAAAAGGATAAAGATTGCAAAAATCATGCATTTTGAAATTTATAACAAATTAGTATTGTGATTCACCATTACTGTAATTTAATAAATCAGTTTTATGTATGAAAGAGGAAAAACCAGAGACTTTAAAAAATTTATCGTAAAAACATATTTATGATTCAAGCTAGAAACATTCTGATTTTACATTTCTTATTCGATTTTGGCGTAGTTTAGTTTATAATTAATGGCCTCTAAATTCAAGTACAAGCAATTTATTTTGTAATATTTATATTTAGAAAGATTATATTATTAATATTAGTATTAGAATATATGCCTTTTTAAAATATGAAAATCTCATCAGGAGCTTTAATTAATTGTCTTTTACAACTAACTTTTCTTAATAAATAATTTATTACTTTTACATGGCACTCTTACAATTTTGTTCAGTATGCCAATGAATTACACACTTCTATAAGTGTTACTAAGTTTTAGTGAATAAATGAAAATACTATTTAACTTATGTATAAAATATATACTTTTGAAAAGTCATTTTGAAATTCATATCCAAAACCTAGATATGCTTCGTTTGGATTCAAAGTGAGATTTTAAAATCTGACTTTAACTTAATTCTACCCACAACAAAACAAAATTATACCCACAACAAAACAAAATAACTCATACAAAGTCAAAGGGTGAGCCCCATTTATACTACTCTTTTTCAAAATCAAAATCTGATTTTAAAATGTTATTTACAAATCAAACGCATATTAACTATGAAGATTTTGTGCAAAAAAAAACATAAAATTCCCCGTGCAACGCACGAGTATGAGAACTAGTATATAATATAAATACATGAGAGTCCAAATGCCACGTGTCAAGCATAGAAGAAAGCTTGAGTGCTGCATGACAGAACCTAATGAAGTGTTCCTGCCATGATATATTATATATTGATTCAGGGGTTGGCTATGGTTTGGTTGTATCGAGGTAACGGTAATTGTGGAAGGTGGAAGGAATTTTTTTTTTTATTTTAACAGTTGTTTTATGTAATAATTAAATATTTTCGGCGTGAACTATCAAAATAATATTTTCGATGTATTTTGGGAATTTTTTTTAATATATAATTACATGATAGCCTCGAATGCCACGTGTCAATCTGGCGAAGTGTTCCTATTATATATATTATATATTGATTGATTCACGTGGAGAGTAAGATGAATCTATAAGAAGAGCATTTCACAGTTCCATGCCAGGAAACGAATCACATTGGTCTTCAGTCGAGGATAACTCAATGGAAATTTTGGTCACTGTGGATTATTTCGCAGCGACAGTTCAGGTTTAATAGTACAAAAGCAGTTGAATGATGGAATTAACGTCAACAGTCCGTGCAAGAGAATAAGCAATGGGATTGATGGAAGTTGTAGAATAAGCATTACTGTTGCTCGTGACAACTTATTTGATCTTTCTATACATATGGACGTACGTACGTCTTTTCGCTAGTTGATTCAAGCTTCACATATCTCATCTCTATCAACTTCATTCCCTTTTCATCTCGAACCATCATTTAGAGAGCTCCGAATGGAAGTTCGACAAGCTAGAGTATTTGTGAAATAGAGTCTCTAACTTTGTATGTAATGCTTCAACCTTTGATTTCAGTTCTGTTGTCAGTACAGCTGCCACGGTCTCGTCTTTTGCAACGTCGCTGACAAGTTTTACGAAGTTGGGATCCGAGGTAGGATTGTCCTGTTTATCAGCAGTCAAATCTCTCGTAAGTAACCTTATAAATAACTTCGCAGGTGATTTGTAAGCTCAAGTAAACTGGGGATCTTGTCAGTCTTTTGAGAAAATTTGAGAGGTTACCTCGGGGTCGATGCATTCAATATGCACTCCGTAGCTGCATTGCTCACAGTAGTAAACTGGATGCTTCGGGGTGATACTTTTCTTGCAAACCTCACAAGGGAACCAACCCGAGTTGCCTTTGGTGATTGATTCCTTAAGGGAGAGGGGATGCCGGTGATTGTTATGCTTTACGGTGCTCGCAAATGTAAGACAACTGGAATGGACATTGAACTTGCAGGGGACGCATCGGTAGATACGTTCAGTGGACCCTTTCCCACAGACACTGCAGACAAGCTCGAGAAATGTCAGCTCGAAGAATTCAAGTGGGTGCTGGCTGTGCTTCCCATGCTTAAGGGAAGGTGCTCGTGATGCGCAGGTAAGGTCCAGGTCGAACCCGCACTTTGAACAGTGGAAGATGTATCCATCTTTTATGTCCTTCCTGCAAGCATCACACCATTGCTTGCCCGAAGGGTAAGGAGATTTTGTGTTGAGAACCAGAGGGTGCGAAGGGTGGAAAGGATGTTGAATTTGTTCTGGGAACTGAGAGCATGACTTGTGCAGACAGAATTTCGGGCATTCGGGGCAGAAGTACGTGGGGCCGGAGACTGGCTTCTCGCAGCCTCTGCAACTGAGCCCTGCAGGATTCTTTTCTGGGCAATATCGAAGGATCAGGCTATGCTGGTGGGTGAAATGATGTATTTTTCTCGTCTTTTCTCGCGATGGGAGATTCAGGTCTGACAGGTTTCTCATGAAACAGCTCACATCGACGTTGTAGTCACACTCGCCACATCGGAAGACAAACCCAGGACATGTCTTTCCGCAGACGCTGCATTTAAGCGGCTTCAATGGATCAGGATGGTTGGGAACGAGGACAAGAGTGTGCTGGGGATGAAGAAGGCGGGATTTTGTTTCGCGTGGCAATTTTGCGCATTTCTCGTGGAGGAGGAACCCGCAATCGAAACAAGCGAAGGCCAGATAATCGATCGCGCTCGAGCACAAGTTGCAAGTCTCACCGTCTGTCTCGGTCCGGTCGAGGACCAGCAGATGCTCGTGGCTGAAGTGTTGTATCTCCATTACTGCTTTCTCTCGTTCTGCGATCGCTCTCTTTTTAATATTTTCTGTGTTGTTGACTTGCGTGTAGATTTCGAAGTTCAGATGTCTTTTATAGGATCAGAAACAGCATATGTACTTTACTTCATTAACCTTCATCTCTGGAAATAAGCAGCATATATACCTAACTTAAAAGGAGAGTAATAATAAAGTAGATTCCTATCTTTTCGATAGAAAATCATAATTCGTTTATTCGCTCAACTGTCTGGTATGCCTGGAATAAACATTCTCAAGAGGAACAGCATCAACAGGTGAAGTGTTATGTTCGTTACATCTAGATTCTTATGTGGTCTAAGAGGCTTTTCCCGTCGAGTTTGCTGGAGATGACGAGCTTGATGTATTCCTCATGGCTCAGGGTCCTATACTGTGCGCAGCTCTGTGTAGTGAGATCTTGCAGAGGTCCAATCACGGTTGTTAAGTTCGGGCTGTGGAAGGCAGCTATGGAGAGCCGCTCTCTTGCAGGGTCCACCACCGCCCTGTGCTCTATGCTCCTGTACTCTCCGTTGCTCATTATCTGCATCAAACAAATTACCAACCCTTTAGCTGAAGAAAAAATATAATTAACTTAACTCTATGAAGAGAACTTTGAATGGTCTTTCTGCTCGGTGTCACGGCATGGATACGAGCACAGGATCCATCACTTTCAGGCTAAACTATGGCCCACTAGCCGAGTCATCCATGCTCATACTATACATATTGCAGAAGGATAATCTAGGAATTTCGTGTTAGCTAACCTGGTTCAAAACTTACAATTAGCATAATTACCTCGATAACGTCTCCAACGTTCACTATAAATGCCCCTGGGAAGGGCTTGATGGGTAACCAATTTCCGTTTTTCTTGATCTGCAGCCCATCAACTTCGTTCGCCTGAACTAGTAGTGTCAGGCCAGTGGCATCGGAGTGGCAAGTCAGGCCCATGACCCTGCTCGCCTGTGGACAGGGTGGATAATAGTTCATTCGGATCCCCTGCACTCCATCTCCGAACATGTTCACAAGTTTGTCGGGATCAACTCCCAAGTTCATAGCCATGGACCTTAGGATGCGTGCCGAGATTCCAGCGATCTCTGAGGAGTATCTCTCAAGGGTCGCCCTGGATTCACAGAGAAACAAGAAAATTTTGCTTAAGAGGAAGTTGCTTAGCTGAACCAATCTATTGAGATAGAGAATATCTAGAAAATTAATGTTGCTGATTGCACTACAGTACTCCACAAGGCATGTCAATGATAAAGCATCCTGCAGAGTGCTATCTGACAACGTAAAAAAGATTCCGAAAATTGGCGAGCAGTTACTTGAAGGATGAGGGATTGTTTGGCCAAAACTGCAAGTTCCGCTGAGAAACCGGTTGTGGAAGAAGGAAGAGCATGTCTCCCCAGTCGAGCTTCTGGTCTTCTGACACGACGAAAGCTTGCCCATAGCCTTCAATGTTGTTCGGTAGCTGAGCATATGCCTTTTTCTCTTCCAGTGGCAGCTTAAAGAACCTCTCAGTATCATTCTTCATTTGCAGGATGGCCTCATCAGGGATTCCATGATTTAGCAACTGCATCACAAGAGCAAGTTGCTTGACACGAAGTTGATTTGCAAAACTCATCTGTTTGACTTGTTTAGTTTACGAATAGAGAACTGCACTGAAAATACTCCCTGCTGGTTCCAAAGAATTAGGAACAAGGGTACACTTTGTCCGCTTGAGCTTGCAGGACAATTTACTTACTCGATCCAACAAGTTTTACCCATACTTACGTAAAAGTAAATTATTTTCTCAATATAGGAAGTGTAAAAGCTGAGAGGAAGTATCCATATATAATGCGAAACTCGAAGAAAATTCCGGGAGATCTGTACCTGGAAAAATCCCCATTCTTTGCAAGCTAAGTGAAGCTTCTCAAGTTCATGCTGATCTTCTGCTTGGTTCCCACTAAGTTTACTCAGATCAATGATTGGAATCTGCAGGGACTCACCCAACCAAACTTCGCCAAGCTCACATGTTGATCTCAAATATCGAGCCGGAACTTCCTCCGAGCACTTTGCAGCAAGATCCTGCACATTCTCGACTGGTAAAGACCCACCAAAGTTGCTTAGATTGAGGACCCCAGTTTCCATCCTCTCTCACTGTCTTTATCTCGTGATCTACTAGTGTTTTTTGGAGACAACATTAATACTTCTTATAGCACTCTTTCGATGATATCAAAGTGATGAGGAGCAGCTTTCGCATTTGTTTGGTTGTTGGTTAGATGTTTGCACTCCGAGAATCTGTATCTGCACTTTTTCTTTAGGGACGGCAGGGAGAGTTCTTGTCTCCTTCTGGTCCTTTCAATAATCATCAGTTGATTGGGACTTGTGGACCCAACCAATTCAGATCTCTCTTTTCCTTTTACCATTAAGGTGTTAAGTACAGCAGGACAAAGAAGACAGCCACAAGGATGACGAATCTTACCGGTACCGGGTGTCACTGTTGTTGCCGTTGCAAAGACTCAGAGACCGATGACAAAAAGACGTGATCCTTCTGATGAATTCTCGATTGCAACCCCATCTAAGAAATAATTTGTCGAAGGGAACTTGGCCCAAGATGGAAGTAACTGATGGGAAAGACGAGAGAATGGGTGCATCTATCAGCCAGGGATGGAAAAGGCTGCACGATATACTTTGACTTAAGATGGATCAGCTCATGATGTTGTAACAAGTTCGTATTTCATCACACAGGGAGCTTCAATGTCTGCATTGATTTTCCATGCGTTCAGATAAGGGTCTTTCATAGATACCACTGACGGGCTTCGGAGCCATCTCAATCAAGCTTACGAGCAGGTGCATATGATGATTCATATGTTGTCATTGCAGGGTCCCAGTAAAAGACATCGATAACATTAAGATTGCTCATCAAGAAAAGAAAGGAAGGGAAAGGTAAAAAAAGAAAAACCCATTCTTTATATGCTCCTGCGTCTTTCACTGGCTAATCCTAAATCATATCCGTATCTACTCGCAATGGTTAGTAAGAGTATGCATTAAAAGCCCGTGGTTTGTTATTCATCGGAATGTTTCTGCCAAGAGCTCATATAACACCCTAACAATCAAGAAGCAAATGGTGTGGAACTTTCATATTTTTGACAAAAAAGGGGCTCCTTTTTGCTAAATATTGACAAGTCGACAATTTCTCCTGATCTCTCCTTGAACACCTGTCAATACATTGATGTTTCCCATCTTCACAATTGACTCCACGAATGAACTGAAAAAAGCCTGTCGGTCGGAGGCATAGTACCAGACCCGACTCAAGATCTCTCCTTCATGATCTTCATTCACCAGCACATTATCAGAATGCAACAGTCCTCTCTCCTGCAAGATATTGATGAAGTACTCATTGTCGAACAAATTCTTGGTGACATAATCCAGAGGAGCCAATCTCTGATCACCCCCTGTCTCCGGGCAGATTGAACTTAGGACCCTTCTGAAGGTTGTCTGCTTCTGATAACGGTCATGATATTCCTCGGGATTATAATCCTGGTACACCCGCTGCCTGAAGCTCAGGCATCTCGCCCTTCCAAACGTGTGACTGCCTGTTTATCATGCTCCCAAATCGAATCTTTACGTATTGTGTACATTGTCGAGAATAAAAGGATTTTTTTTTTTTCACTAGTTCATTTTCTTCATTGGGAAACAAAATGAAGGAAAATCTGTGTTTTCTAGCATCGGAAAGGACGTAATCGATCATAGAACGTACAGTAAAGCACAACCATGCATATTCTTTTCCTTATTAACTCGGTATTTCGGGAATAAGAAAAAATAAATATCCGAAAAATCTCGATCATCTGGATAGAAAACTGAATCTACAATGCAGAGTTAAAGAGTGTTCAAAAACAAGGGAGGAAGAGACTACCTGATAGAGCAACCAAGTCTCCAATGTCAAGACCTTGTTGCCCGAAATTGGCAATGAGACCTACAAGTGAGGAGTTCGGAAGAGGGATGAACTGGTTGGCTCCAGTGAAGCTTGCCGTCAACGAGTCTCTCCTCCCAAGCCACACTTCCCAACTCGGTCCTCCTCTCTTTCCATGGAAACACAAAAACTCATAAGATTACAAAAAAGAATCTATAGACGTGACCAAGGTTTTCCTGCAGAGATGCATGCAACTATTTCAGGATATAATAAAATTTTGCGGCTGTACCAGTACGACAGAGTCACGGGCGGCAATGGCCAAGATATCAGCACACGAGACAGTATGGGGGCACGCTTCTTCCAGGTAATATTTTATCTCGTCAATGACCTCAAACCCACGCACCGAGTTGATGTTGGGTCCTGCTAGCTTCTCGCTCAAAATGCCGCCGACGCTGTCCAACAAAATCGATCCATCGCAACCCTGATTCAACCTCAAAATGACGGACAAAGGAATCACGGACAAGGAAGAAGCTATTAGTATCATGCCTACTGACCATTTTCGACAATTTAACTATTCAAGTGTCACTCTTGGTTCGAGCTTTCTGACCATGACAAAACAGTCGTGGAAATGGAGACGGAGAAGGGATGCGGCCATTCGAGGGTCTCTTAAAACCGCACGTGCCACAACCCTCTGGACAATCTCTTCTGCAAAAGGGCAACTCTCTCTATAGTATCCTACAACCAGGGGCTCCCCTTCGACTAAACTTCCAATCCCGCATTGCAGGGCGAGTACTAAGATTATAACAGGAAAGAACATCCTCGTAGGTTGCTGCAAGTTAGTGGTTTCGGTGTCGCGAAGTACGCCGGAGAACAATGTGATTGCCATATATATATATATAGATAGATGTATATGCATATTGCATGTGAATATTGCATAACATGGAATACTCCCACCAGAACGAGTTTTCTTTTCTTGTTGACAGTTAATGTTGTTTTCTTGTGTGCTTTCGCACCAACCTTATCTTAAAGCAATGTCTGCGAAGAATGAACATCGTAATATCAAAGTGGATGCAACTAACCCAACCAACTTTTCTTGTCTTTCTAATCGATCGAACCAGTCTATTGAAAGCTATTAATGCTGTGTTTGGGTCAGCGATGATCTTAGAATACCATGACTCAGTCATCGCCGCAAGACAAAAGATCAATATACTGTAACGAAAAGGGAAAAAATCCACGGTATAAACCTTGCTTCTCAGTCCTCACCAAGATAAATTAGCCAACCAGCAACCAAAGCAGTATTCACAACCACCAAAACTTTTCGCTTGTTCTCACCTTTAATACCAGAACCCACCTAATCATTTGCAGGTCCAAAGGCGAGAACATTAACAGCTTCGCGCAGGTTTTGCTAATCAAACTCATGTCTAGTTGGGGAAATTGTAGCTTTATGCATGTTTTGCACCTATTCAGGTATTGCGGTGCAAGGTCGGTAGCAGCCATTAGCACCGAGCATCGATGATACACTACACCTTTTTAATCTAAGAGGGCATGTCGGAATTCACTTATGAACATTCCCCAAAAGAAAGAAATTCACTTTTGGACAGCAACAGTCTGTCTGACCCTTCTGATGCAACAGAGAAATGGACAAACCAGTCACCTGGAGGACAACTCCCACTGTTAAAAACTCATCAGACAATGCCATTTACAAACCGAAATGCTAATGAGAGCCGAGACATGGAAAACCAAAAGGAGAGCATTCATCTCTTAGGTACAAAAAGCTCGAAGAGGAAGAACAGCAGCTCCTCTCTGGCTTTTACGAAGTCTTTCGCATCATTTTGTCTCATACTGGGACTACATAACTTAGAACTGACACCCAAGGACCACACTACATGATGGTGCATCGGCTCTTCTGTTCTGTTGGCTGAGATTCTTGCTGGGCCCTGCTTGACTCGGCCGGGTTGTATGTGAACTGCGAAGTATTGAGCCCGTACTGTACTCATAAGAAACAAGGAAAATTATATCAGCAATAATTCCACGCAAAACCAGTCAAGTTTCATGCAAGAATTATACAAGAGAGAGAGAGAGTGCCAATTCGACCAACATCCAGATCCTGTAATCAAGAACTCTGTGATTTGAGCAACTCATCAAAATTCAAGCAGATATCGCACCCTAAAATCTAAGGCGATGGCAAATTCTATTTTTGCACTGTCATCAGAAAAATTCTACCAAAAAAGTTTGCACCATGAAATTGCATGCTCTAGTCTAGACATCTTCCCAATTTGCACCAATTCCATCAATCAATCAAAATTTTATCAGAAACAGCAGGTAGCCATGATATTGCACTTGATTTAAAGCCCATATACAAAGGTAAAAGAAGTATTTATGAGAGCAATTGCATATAGAGATTGGAATTAGTTGCCTGCAGTGGTTTCTTTCTGGGATTTTGGACTACGTAACTGTTGACTGTCAAACGTTCAGTCAGCTAAACCTCAGGGTGCAAAGTATCACCGCACAAACATTTAGGATGCAGAAAGTAATTTTCCCAAAAAAGTTAAATCATCTGATAGATTTTATTATGATAGAGGTGATGAAGACCTTTTCCCTCATGCGGGTACTCCAAGCATCAGTTCTAGTTGGCAGCTGTTCCGGGGGGCCAGCAACAGGAACATTATTAATCAGAGGCTGCCGAATCTGCTGTCTTGGGTCAATCAATTCATCATCACTGTCGTACACTACAGGCTTGTTTGCTGCCCTGACTATAAGGGCCAACACGAAAACCAGAACCTGTATATAGTTACAAAACACATCACTCCCAGGGTCATCGAGGCAGCGCCATGGAAGAATGTATTTAGGACTTCCTAAGAGGATGGACCATATGATCACCACTCGCAACAGAGGTCAAAACAAATTTCAGTGTAAGTTCGAAAGTTTCACAGCTAAGAATATATTACCGTGCTTAAAGACAAGATTGTAGCCAGAAAACAAATAGAATAAAAATATATAAGAAAGAGGAATTTCAGCAAAATTGCTGCAACTTAGAGGTTCCATCAGAGAGAAAAAAAAAATAAATAAATAAACCAAGGAACCCTTACCTGCAAAACAACAATTCCAAGAGCAACCCATTTGATAATTTCCCAATGCTCTTTCAGGAAATCATATATCATTGTGAAATCTCCTGTTTTGTCGGTTGGTAGTTCCTGCAATTGTACGCTTCAGATCAATAGGCAAATATATAATATAGAAATTCAAAATATCAGCAAACTAGGACTAAAAAGAAACCTACTTCTTCCCAGCTTTTGTCAAAGTACACGAAAGCTGCACATCCCAACTCCACCAAGATCAAAAGGATTATCAACACCGCATACTAAGTGCGATTAAGGAAACCACTCATCAACAACTTGACTCTGAATGAAATGCGAGACTGTATCAAGAAACAAATTTTTATACGATATCTCAACAGAGTAGTCATCATGAAAATAGAACTAAGAAAAGGATACACAGCTCAAGAAGAAGGTGTTCTGCGTGCAAATTCCAATGCAACCAAAAAAAGATATGATGAAGAGGACCACTCCAATACCGATAAACAAGTATACGAACCTGAAACAACAACCGACACAGGAAAAACAAGGATTAATTTTGTTTCTGAAAAAAGAAAAAGTATATAATAGATGATGCTCGTTTCATGCCAATCAAGGATCAAAAGAACTTCGAAGAGGTTACTGCAATATCTCACTCATCGTGACCTATTCTCTCGGACTTCAGAGGGGGTAACCCTACATCAACTCCCACGTAATTTTCTTCCACAGTCACTATGACTTTTGGTTCCATTAAAATATCAATAGAACAGGGCCGGCTTTCACATAGCCGACCAAGTCATACTATCAACACATAACCAGAGAACTAATTATGCTAAAATGCGACAAGAAAGTGCTAGAAACCTTTCACTGCAAAACAAGAAATGACTGTCACACATTCTCAACCAAAATCTGCAAATAGTGATGGAACACAAGGACTGGGGAGTTCCCCACTTCCCAAAATTCTAACAAATTCTCTCGGATCGCTTCCTCAGAACTTTAATTGACTCTTCTTCCTACCTATCTCAATTCAGCTTTCGTGGAACTCATTCCTGCTGTCCCGAAATTACTATTCCCTCATAAAGAGCTTAACCTCGCATAAGTATGGAGCTTTTTGTCCAAACTAGCAACACCCAACAATTCCAATTACACAAAATAAAGGTGACACATACCAAGCTTTCGGCAGGCTCCCGAGAGTGCTGGCAGACAGAGAGATGGCGACGAGCATAGGGCGACCGAGCGGAATTGAACCCTCGTCGCTTCCGAAAGGCGGGACTTCCACGGAATCGCTCGACGCCCTCTTGTACTCCACGAACAGGTAGATTCCATACCCCACCATAGCCAACCCCACGAGGGTCAACAAGAAGTTCAGGAGCTTCAGTAGACACTGCAAGAACCCTTTGCATGCCATCCTCTTTACACTTTCCCAAAACCTCCCACTCAAAGCTCAAACGGGTATCCTTCTATTTCATCAAATTTCCAACCGAACTCCTCTCCTACATGAACGAAGCCCGCAGATCAACTCAGTACCTCAAAACGGAAAGGAACAATGAGCACATACTCGAAAAGCTGACCCAGATGAAGAAACAGCCGCTACTCAGCAAACAAGCTCGAGTCACGAGATTACCTGAGCTGACCGACTTCCTCCTTGGGATTCTGAGATGAGAGAGAGGAAGAGGGACACGGGGAAAGAGGGAAAGGTAAGGTACAGAGCATTAACGCCTTGTCCGAGAACACTCTGTCAAGTTTTCTGCTAAGTCTGAAGCTTTGCGCAGAAACGCCGGGGCCACGTGCTAAATGACGACTTTGTCCCCACGAGGATTGGGTTCCTTACGGACCCACCCGAAGTAAAGCATGGGTAAATTGGGAAAATGAATGAACGAGAAAAAGTCTACCGGCTTTCCACAACTTCTCCGGTTATCTTTTTATGAAAGAATGTTAGGAAGTTGAGAAAGTCGCACGCTCGAAATAAAATATCACGAGTTCAAACTTTTCTTTTTTAGTGAGGTTTTTCGTTTTTTTTTTTTCGTTATTTATATTCTTGTACTGTGTCATTAATTTTTTTATAACTGAAAAAGAAATTGAATATTCAAAGACTATATGATACTCCAAAATAATTGAACTATCGAAAATGATTCTGTGACTGGTACGTTGAATCGACAAAAGCCGCAGCATATCCTCATTTGCTAAATCCGACATCGTCATTGAGCTATGCAGCAATCTATAGAAGCACATCTTAAAGGGGGCGTTTGGTTTGAGCATTGTTAAATTACATGAAATGAAAAGATTATATGAAAAAATTAATTATGATTATTTTTCTTTGATCGTGGGCCGAGATATTAAATTGTTGTGTTTGGCAAATGAATTAGATTATTGAAAATGTGGGTGAAAATATAATTTATAATTTATTTTTATAGAGATAAGATGTAAATCGCATAATTATAATTTCGTTTGTGATATGAGAATTGAACTTGTTTTGTATGCAAAGTATTTATTGACCGCAGTTGCAAAGTTTAATTTGAGAAAACGATTAAAATGATTAATTTCGCAGTCAAACGATGTTGGCAAGTTTGGATTTCCCCTAGAAAATCTGAAGATTACAAATCAAATCATGTAAACATTGCGTCCATATCCTATCAGGAAACACCATTTTCAGTCTTTCTGTTTCTCCCAGCCACGGGAGTTCGATCGGAGGCAACCTCGTTGTGCAGTCGACTAAATAACGATTTTCGCACATCTGCATACACAGAATTCCAGCAATAGTACGTGCAAGCAATCTGTCGAACACAACATTATAAAGCGTTATCTGGTCGTCCAAATCGAAGTATTAAAAACAATACACTAAACCGCCCTTCTAAGGACAGCGACATCACAACTACCGCTCAGACAAAACCATTGCTTCATGCGTTGCCTGCCGGAAATATACATTTGCCGGCCATTCATCGGCTTTTGGTCATCGTGTTGCAGACAACATCCAATGACGAGATGCCAGGTGTCCCGGACCGGCCAAGAAGGTGGTCCCACTGTCACCGTCCAAAATACTAAATAGGCAACCTTTCCGGCCGCGACCATTTTAATGCATCCATGAGGATGTGTGACGACTTGGGATCCCTGTCTATGCCTCTCAGTTTCACTTACCGAGTCCGCATCCGAACCTAAACAACCTTTCCTTTGCGGTCGGGTATTTTTTCGAGTCAGGGTTCATCCGTTTCTGGTTTTACCCTTTATTTGAACAGGGAGACTTGGATGGATAACGTACTCCATATTCGAGCAAGATCGATGCAGCAACTTGTCGATAATCCAAAGGATCTTCCCATAAACAAATCAATATGATTATCCCTAATTACACGTTCTTTAGATGAATGTAAATCTCTTCACCTTATTATTCTTGCAGGGTAAATAAGTTTTTCTTTCTGCAATATGCCCATATCAACAGATCACAGAGTACCGATCAATTGAGTCTTACCCATCAACAGCCCGAGCCATTACCTGGGGTCCGTGCTTTCTTTTCTTGCTTGAGAATGAGATTTGACATCTTCGGTTGATGGGGAAATCATACATTGGCTTCAAACCTGGAAATCTTTCCATCCTTACATATCATCAGTAGTACTGTTCCCACTGGAACCGACCCAGTACTGCTTCGTGCCGACTAGGATCTTCTCAGGAACAAGTGGCCCGTCCTCGTGATCGACCAACTTCGTGTCCCATCTAATTCCTCCAGCAATCTTCCTGACCTTGTTCATGACATCGACCTCATCCCGGAGTACGATGGCCCCCTCGGGACGTAAGATACGGTCCATTTCCAGAAGAATGTCCTCAAATTTGCACCTGGTCATGAAATTCAGCCATTCATCGAGCTTCTCTCTCTCAAAATATTGAAAATCAAGAGGAAACCCAACTGGAGCACTATTACATAATGACCAGACGAACGGGAAAAGCCGAAGGGGGGCTTACTTGTCCTTGTACAAGCTAAATAAACCATTTGCATGAATGAGATCGTATGTCCTTGGGTAAGTAGAGAATCCTTCACACCTAAAAGCAAAGAGAAATTGCTATCAGAATAAAACCAAATAAAGAAAAGAAAAGATATTTCTAGGTCCAACAATGAAACCATGAAGCATGTGGCCTCAACAAAAAACATCTGCAAAATCGCCATACTTATCAGCTTGTGGGACAAGTAGAGAAGATTTCAAGGACTCACCAGTCATGATAAATCCCAATAAGACCTCGCTCGTACACAACACCCAATGTGTTCTCAGCAATTGTTGGGACCACATTCATGACCCACAATTTTGGCGATTCAAGGGCTGCTGCGAACCCACCGAGGCCTGCGTTCATGTCCATCACGTTCCGATACCTAGTGGACCCAATCAACTTATTCAACCTCTTGTAGGCATTTACATGCTTTCTCCATAGCTTATTGTCCTCCTCATAAGATTTCTCTGTTACTCCGGGAACCAGTCCATTTGCTACCCTAGGTGGGACCGCATTAAGCCTTGCAGGGAACTTCTTCAGCTCTCCTCCAGCCACTTCTTTGGAGCTTGACACCTTGGGGAAGGGTGTAATACATGCCTCCATTTTTTCATACCTAAAATTTATATACACAAAGAAAAATGGTTCATCCTAATTCCTTCATTCAGTTGAATTGAATTGTCAATTGTTCAACTGTATAAGGATTGGAAATAGTTTCATTTGGAACTAAGTTGAATTTGGTTATTGCCGGAACTACATTGAATTGAACAAGATCCAATTTCAATTCTAGTGCAACATTTTTCATCTTTTTTTGGGGCCAACGTCTGTTTAGCTTTAGTTATCAAACACAAGAGTGCTAATGTTACATCTGACTAAACTTAAAAGTGCCACGTGTGCTAATTCCAGAATGATCCGGGTCATTAACGGGATGAATGAAACTAAATTATGCAAGGATGAGGGGACTCACCATACATCATCAGGGTTTCCAGTTTCACACATAGGGGTGGAATCCCTTTTACAAGACTTGTCATTCACTTTCTTCCTGAAAATAGCTATATCTCCCTTCTCGTACTTCTTCTCCCAGCAGAGTTGTTCGGCAATCTCCTCAATCCTGTTTTGCTCCGCCTGAAGCTCCTTCTTTGGGCGCTTCCATGTCTGATAGTAAGTCTTCCAGTTTATTGGGGGCCCCGACAAGACCCAGTATCCGCCCGGTCTGAGGACTCTATCAACTTCCATCATGTACATGCCCTCTATGACATAAAAGAAAAGCGAAAAGAAAGCTGCCATCAATCTTCACTTTGACATGGAACAAGAATCAAGTACTGCCTCATGAAAAACCATCTGCCTACGTGAATTTGTGAAATACGAGTGTTTTGACAATCTGATGCCCACTTCCAGAATAAAGAACAAGCATACCGTTCAATGTCCAGGGAATGAGACAGCGAGAACACTGTGCCATATCAAAGGCTCTTGAAGGGTACGGGAGTCGAATTGTTCCAAGAACTCCAATGACCGCTGGCACTCCTCTCTCCAGTGCAAACTGTACCTGAGCTTCGTGATTGTCCCTTGGAGCAAATGACATAGCTAATACATTTCGCTTGAGAAGATAAGCACCCCAACTAGCAACCTGCTCCATATTGATATGTATTTTTTAGTTTTGACTGCAAGGTCCAGTAAGTTGATTAAAAATTTATTATGAGTAAACAGAGGAAAGAAACAGTCGAACTTGTCTGACTAGGATTTTTGTGTAGTATATATTTAAAGGATCTGTAAAAATGAAGCAGCACATTCATTGACCACCTCGTATAAGGAAAGGAAATGTCATGGAATGGAATCGCCAAACAAATCAGAGGCATTACATGAGAAAATCCATTTTATAGGAAGGAATTGAAACAAGTTGAAATGGAATCATCAGTTTCCATGGCAATTCTAATATGCTCAATTTCCATGCTATGGCGCCAAATTTAACATTGATTTAGTTTCCACTTATGGGATCTTAATCAAATTATCAGCTTAAACATGCAAGGACAGGCCCAGATGACATATAGTCGCTCTATCAAGTTGGTAATTATCAGCTTAACCTTTCTAGCCAAAAACTAAACAGAGAGATAAAAGAGCACACTTCACACCGAAAAAAAAAAAACAATAACAATAACAATAACAATAATAATAATAATAATAATAATAATAATAATAATAATAATTAAAAAGGATAAAAGAGTACGCTTGGATATACATACCCCACACCCAGTATCCAATGCTGTTCTCACAGAACCATCAGCGATTGGGATAACCGAAGCGAGCTCATCGATATATGCATCTGCACCTTGTGGAAACATCGTTCCGCCTCCAGGAAACTTGAACACATCACCCTGATACTGAACCCAGTTCTGAATGGCTTTCTCGACGGTCAAATGTTTGTAAGGCACATTAGCGTAGTGGACATAGTCGCGGCTCTTCGGCCAGGGGAATGGCGTCCTATACCCCTTACGAGCAGGAATCAAGCACCGTAATTTCTCGTCGTCAGAAGGGCAGTGCCTCTCCCTGTAAATCATGTTCTCCCTCGGGAACTTCATTGCAGTATCCTGCTCCTGACAGGGAGTGTAGTCTCGGTATTTCATATCGCAGGGCTTGAAAACTTTGACTTTGACCACAGGGTGTTCGCTGATCTCAAGATCATTGTGATGAGTTTCGAAGTTCAGATCTTTGAAGATTGTACAGTCGGTTCTCTTGGTCATTTCCATGGCTACGCGGTCCCCTTTACCAAAACCGCTCCTCTGCCATGCTCCTAACAAGTAGAAGAAGCAGCAAAGTCCAAGGACGACGAATATAGAGACTGGGCTTCGACCTCTATTTGCTGTTAGGCCAGGCTTCAGAGCCATAATTGACGATACGAGGGAATATCACTGCGTTGCACCAGTGTTTATTAATGGAATCAAACCCCAACGGAATCAAATTGCAGGGAAAAAAATTTGATCCACTGTGAATGACCTATCAGATGCAAAACTTGCAAAATGAATATAACTGGGGATGTATGAAAGACCAAAGGAAATAGCATGATATTGTACCAAAAACAAAAAACATGATATAAGTCGGGGAAGCATGAAAAAGCCGAGGAAATATCATAAGTTTGTTACACATAACTTTCCAAAGATAGTCCCACCAAAAAAAAAAACAAAAAAAAACAAAAGAACTCTTTCCATAAATAGATCCTTGAAAGTTGAGAATGTCAAAGAAAGAAATCTCACCATTCAGGATTAGATAACAGATTCCAGAAAACTTGAAGAGCTTCTACAGACTATAAGAACACTCCTAAAACAAATGTCATTCCTCGATATGGATTCTAACGATTTCGAGACCCAGCAAAAGATCATGCACTGAAACCATCTGATATGAATACCAAGTAACTGAAAGTAACATTTTTCGTGCTTAAAAAGCGAAAGATCAGCACGAATCTACGGAAGTAAACCACATAACCCGCAGAAACTGAAGTAACAGCTACGTCACGAAACCAAATCCTTCGCCGAGCAACTGAAATAACAGACAGCAACCAACAGAGACCCAGAAGAGGAAACAGCTAGAACAGTAAAATCAGGAGATCACCCTCTCCATCGATCTAATAATAAAGGGAACAGAGCAAGCGCAGATATGCAGTGAGCACAGCATGACGAAGAAAACCGAGAATGGCAAGAGAGCTGCAGGGCGGCAAATGTAACCTCAAAGTTTCGATTTTTCAGCTTCGGAGGGTCTGATCCCGAGATGGGTCCTGAAGCATTCGAGCTCTAGATCTCAAAAATGGCCACTAGCAACTAGCAAGTTGAGCGTGCAGTAAAGGAGTGAGTGAGCTGGAGGACGGAAGAGGAAAGCATCGGTTATATATATATATATATATATATATATATAGATAGATAAACGGGACAGAGAATTGAATATAGTGAAGATATTGAGAGGTGAGGTGCGAATTATTAGGGTAGATTTGGAATTCGAAGGACGGAGAAGATTTTGGGAAGCAAGAGACTTCGGTCTTCTTTAACCAGTGATGCTTCCGCTCCCTTTCTTATGTTCTGTTCTGTTCTCTTTTTTTTTTTAATTAATATTTAATAAATGTTTTAGATTTATTCTCTGTTAAATAGATTAAAAAAAAAGGGTGTAATAATACCTTGACGGGTGAATCTGCACCGACGATTAAGACAATAGAATAAATCAAGCGACTACAGGTTGCATCGTTATATATTTGTTTTCCATGAATTTAAATTTTATGAAATTTATTAGATTTCCAATATTTCCCTATATATCTTGGTCAATAAAATGTCAAAAATTTGGTCTGTATTGGCATATAGTTCAAATTTCTTCGATGAAGATTAATTCTTTTGAAATATCTTATGAGAAATTATTGCGGCAATATTTTTCCATTCAAAATGTTTATGTTTTCTACTTTTGTTTATGCGCATAACATAAATTTTAAACATGATAATTGAGACTGCCTCATTTAAGTTTTGGGTGGCTTCTAGTTGTATCATAATCATCAAATATAATGGTGCCGACAATAATTTTGATTTCTCATTAAGTATTTCAAATGTGGGTTCAGCAAAATTAATAATGCTTTCACTTGAGACCATTGTTATCAGAACCGGACCGGACCGGCCGATTCGACCGGTCGGACCGAGAATCGACAGCATGTTCGGTCCGGTTCGCCTGAAAATCGAAATTGCAGCTTTGAACTGTCGAACCCATTGAACCGGCCGGTTTTAAGTAAAATTTCATTGAACCAGCCGATTCTATGGATTTTATGGATTTCTTATTTAATGTAAAAATTGGTTGGTCATGTAAGGATTTGAACTCATGACCTCTTACTTCTCATACTAACATACTACCAACCAAGCCACCACCATTTTTTTGTTCTTTTAACTCTACTTTTAAGTACTTATTAAAATAAAATATTTATTTTGAAGTAAGAAATATTAAATCTAGATACTTTCTTATACTATTGTTATATTTCTTTAAAATCATCATACTTTTATCTTAATTATCATAATTTTTTTAATAATATGAATATTTATTTTATTTTAAATAAACGTGCGGTCCAACCCATCGAACCCCCGGTTGGACCCATAAACCCATGAACCCGTACCCCTTCCAGTTCATCATCCGGTCCGGTTCTGATAACACTGCTTGAGACACACACATATATAATATACATAGATTATTACTATTTTCATAACTATATATGTTGGGGTCGTGAAAAATCGGAACTTGATCTCGTACAGGTCACGAGCCTTGTAAGTCAGGAGTCTCGAGAGCAACCTGCAAAAGGGGATGATCGAGGGAAGTCTTGATCTCCCTATCCGATACTTAAATGATATACAGAAAAGTAATAAATTTAACTTAAGATTTAAGGGTATTTAAAGAGATATTTATAGAGTTTGTAACAAATATCCAATAAGATATCATTATGTGTTTCGAATATTCAACTGCACTAGAAATACTTGTCAAATATAGAATTAGAGATGTCATAACATATCATAAAGACATTGATAGCACATTCTAGAATATCTAAGAGATATATTAAAGATATCAATAGATATCCAGAGATAATTAAAGAGATATATCATCACAATAAGATTCCATTACCAACTCGGATGTATCAAGGTGGGCCCAGGATGCCAAATCAAACCCGACAAATTGAGCCAATTTTCCGATCCCAAACATAGGCCCCCACTCCTACAAGCTCAAGAGGTAACGGGAAGTGGATCAATTCATAACTGCCATTACCGCGTCTTTAGCGATGTCTTGGCGCGAAGGTTGACTTTCTATCGCTCGTTCAATCCTGTGAAAAGAAAATCCACCATTGGTTATCAGACGTTGTTACTTCCGCGAAGGAAGACTCTGCTCTTGGTTGTCGAACGTTATTGCTCCCACAAAGGAATGTCTCGCTCTTGGTTATCGAGCATTGTCGCTTCCACGAAGGAAGATTCCGTTTTTGGTTATCGAACGTTATTCGTCCATTGGTTATCGGGACATAGTCCTTGGTTATTGAACTTAGCCTTTGGTTATTAGGCGTCGCTCCATCCTTAGTTATCGGATGTTTATTCATCCCTTGGTTATCAGGATATAGTCTTTGGTTATAGAACTCAATCAGGACCATTGGTTATTAGGCGTGATCATCGTTAGAAGCGTATCCCCCCGGCAAAGGGAGATGTTCAAGTGCGTCGCTTTTCTGTCCATGAAGAGTTAGTAAGCCATAATACAAATCTCATAATTCAAATAGATGTTCATCAATCGAAATGTCATAAAATCATTCATTCTAAATTATCCCTAACAAGTAGAAGGGAAAAGCAATAAACTGTGATAGTAGCTTAATAGCTTAATTAATCACTACTTCATGAGTATCCTCGCGCACCTTTCTATGCTATCGATGGTGAAGAGTTTCACCGTGGACAAAGGACTTGAGGTGTCCTTGTCAAATCAACTTCTCAATCTCTTTAAAATTGACTGCATGACATCATTCAGTATCATGGTCACAATCCTTCTAAAACCTACAATATTGATATAAATTCTTATCCAAAAACTTATCCTTTTTCAGCGGAGGGGGCTTCACAAATTCGATGCAGCATTGTCGACCCGCCTCACTTTGTTGTGGCGAGGATTTCTAGAGTTGCGTCTTGCTCCTCAATCATCGTCGTTCGCCTTTACATGCAAGGGGTTCTAAGTGCCCAGCTTCAAGAAACCTCATGCCTCTCGCTTTGCATGTTCATTGGCTTCAGATATTTCTTTGCGTCTAGCTGGAGCCATATGCCCATGCAGACTCCAATTAAAGAATCAAAGAACCAAAGCTTGCCATGGAATGAAATTAGGCCAATGGCCTCCGAGTCTCCAGCAACACTATCTTACACATATAAACTAAGAAGTAGCTTCATGATCTTGAAGGGGATCTTTAAATAAAATCTTCAAATAAAAAGCCCTTCCAATTGAATTTGGCCAACGAGGAATGTTTATTCACAATTATCCTCAATCCAAAGCTTAATTCGAAATCTAATGGCTTAGCTTCTAGAAGGGGAAGCATTCATTGTTCAAACTATTTTAACAACATGGCTTTACTATATTAATAATCGCATGTGCTTTTTGTTTCGCGATTTTTACGAGCCACTTTTAAAAGGATTTGCCAATGTAATGCATGAGATTTCCGAATCAAAGTACTGTTGATTTTAATCAAATCAGTCTATGCGGAAACGATTGTGTAATCAATCTTCTTCGAAATTTCAATTCGAATACTAATTGAATTTAAATGACTTAGCTTTTGATATCTCTAGGACTGAAGCATCGCATATCTTTTGCGAGGAGAGTCGCGATCGTCATGAGGTAGCCTTGCTGCATCGGCCCATGCACCTTGCTATGAGGGTACACAGCCCCCCACTCCCAACTTGTGGTTTGCTTTGCTTTTGGTGATAAAATCCTCACTTCTCGGTGTGGTGGTGGAAAACAACCAATGCTGATGACTTTTCGTGCCGAGACGGCGCCAATGTTGGGGTCGTGAAAAATCAGATCTTGATCATGTGCAAGCCACAAGCCTCGCAGGCCACGAGTCTCGAGTTTCCACGAGCAACCTATAAAAGGGAGGATCGAGGGGAGTCTCGATCTCTCTCTCCGATACTTAAATGAGAATATGTAGATAAAAGTAATGAATTTAACTTAGGTTTTATGAGTATTTAAAGAGGTATTTTACAGTGAATTGTAGCAAATCTCCAATAGGATATCATAATGCGTTTCAAATATTTAGTTGCACATAAAAAGTAGAAATACTTGCCAAATATTGAATTAGAGATATCACAATATATCATAAAGATATTGATAGCACATTTTAGAATATCTAAGAGATATATCAAAAATATCAATAAATACTCGGAGATAATTAAAGAGATATATCCTCACCGCTAATATCACATCCTCATAAAATCCTTGTAAATTCTCATAACTAATGTAAAATTATCTCGTGTTAATTCAATCCGATGATGAATTTAATGAAATATGGATATTTCTTTTAGTATTGTAAGTATATGTTGTTTCCGACTACCAACGGTCGGTGAGAAAGAAAGATGGGACAAAGCTGGGATCAACGTCAGTGGTTCTCTCATCGTGTTCCCATCGATTGGCTGTCCTTTTTGTCTTGCCGACACTACATGAGCTCCTCAATTTTCAAGGCAAAATTTCACATCGAGAAAATAATCATTTGCATGTGTCTCAATTTGGATAGCATTTATCCATATCTAATTTGCAGGCGAAAACCAAACGCAAGAGAACAATATGCATTGAGAGAGTCAGCAATAATAATAATATGCACTGGGACAGTCAACAATAATAACAAGTTCGATATAAATGATTTGTTTGAACCGCTTCGAAAAAGAGATTATGTTGAATCTGAATTAGATATATACAGTGCTTTTAATAGATTTTTTGCATTTTATTCATAGCACCTCATAACTATCAATCTCGCTTCTTTCTATGCACACTAGGTAATACAACTGCATTACATGCGAATTTATTTAACAAATAATAATTATCATTTTTTAAAAAGATTATATAGATTGATGTAGAATTGACTATTAATATGCACACTAATATACAAAGTTAGAGATAAAACTCTTCGTCTCACTTTCGCTTTCCGATATTATTCATGGCTCATTACATCTGAATTAAAAACAACCAATAAATTTATGACAAATTAGTGATTTCACTTAAATAATTTTTTATCAACCCACCCACTTTCCTCTTTTCCACTTTCTCTCCTATTTCTACGGAATTCTCAACCTCAACCGTCCATTTAGTTCTTCTTGGCCAAAAAAGAATCCGTTTCTTCACATTTGAGGGGGAAAAAAACCGTCCCTTATAATAAAAACAGACGGCCCATTCTTTTCTTCTTCTTTTTTTGGTCGGTTTCTTCTCTCTCTTTGTTTCTTAAACTTGAATTGTCATTTTAGTACTCTAATAAGTTCAAAATTTTAATTAGGAGAAGGTTATGATAAAATCCTTGGGTAACACAAGTGTTCGTCGATATTTTTCAATCTTCAAATTTTCTTCTTTTTTTTTTCTTTAACCCGTGAGTAGCACGGATGCGTTTATCTCGTAATTAATAATAAAAAGATCAATTGATTGAAGAAAAGGATTTTGATGCAGTAATAAACTTCTAAAGAATCTAAAATTCAAATCAAATGAGAAAGTAACCTGAGAAAGAGAGAAATATGAGAGAAAATGGGAAAATAAGAGTAATTGGTAGTTATTATTTTTACTATTTTATCCTTAATCCAATGACTCTTAATTTATTAAATTATTTCATGTTAGGGCATGCTAATCGATATTACATTAAGTTGCCCAACCGACTCCAAGCCCTGCATCCACCACCGACACCGATATTCATATGGTAACTCCACAAGCTATCATCCATCGGCCAAAGACATTAGGACAATCTAGGCAGTATTTGATTCCAGATATCTATTCACTAGAAAATGTACGTGCCTCTAACCGCCCAATGCATTGATATTTCTTTGGATAAGCTTAGCAAATTAAAGTCCCTCTTGGCCCAATGTGGACCCTCCATTAAAGAGCACCATCCCTGAACTTTAATGGGTACATAACATCGATATTCATCCATGGTGACCCCAAGTCGGAGGACCCACCCACCCATGTGCCCTTTCACCATTCGTTTTCGAATTTTAAGAATTTGTCATGCCCTGAAAAGGAACAGCAATTATTGGTTTCAAACTATTAAATCTAAAGCTCTTTTGAAAAAAAAAGGGATAGTTAAGATGGTGTATTTGGACGTCATTCTTATGGATTTTTTTTCTTTTTTGAGAAGTCTATATTTCTTATTGAGTGCAAATGAAGTCGGAAAAATGCTTCGATGTACAATAGTAAAAGACAGTATTTTCAAATTTATGGCCAATTTTGAGGTGGTTAATGATTTTCAAGTTGTTAGCTAACATAGAAAAGGAGGAATGATCTTGAAACTCGACCGATTATGTAAAGGTGAGATTACCGAATAGAACAGTCTTCATCGGAAATATGAATGTTATTCCGGACTACCTTAC
This sequence comes from Punica granatum, assembly GCF_007655135.1. Taxonomy (NCBI): domain Eukaryota; kingdom Viridiplantae; phylum Streptophyta; class Magnoliopsida; order Myrtales; family Lythraceae; genus Punica; species Punica granatum. The sequence continues at coordinate 45,608,855 of NC_045127.1, forward strand.
TTCCAACTAACACACGACTGATTTGTAGAGTAGTTTACTTCCAACTAGTACACGTTTGACTAGATGACTTCGAAAGTAGAATCGCTGACTATATGACTTCCCCGAATAAACTTATAAAATACTCGACCCATCCATTTATTAGGTGATTCGAACTCATTCCCTAAACTCTTTCCGTTTCCCGCTATTACATTTTCTCTCTCTAACCCGCGCGTCGGATGGTCGGTCCAGACCTCCAACTCTGAGCTCAACTTCCCTTTGTGATCCCTAGCCATGGAGCTTTGCCGGAGCATTGAGCACAATCAACATCACTGAAAACACAACCCACGATACTCAACACAGCTGTCGTATCGCATGACAACAAAATTCCACACATCATCATGTTGGTAATCGTGTCAGACGTCTCCCACATTGTCTTATTAGTTAATCATATCATGTGATAAATGCAACCGTGGATGCATGAAATACTTTTTCCTGAAAAGACCTCGTAAAATCAAATTGGTTTGGCAGACGTACTACCGGGTCATCAAGGAAGTCCGGTTCAAGATAACACGCAATTCTGTCTGATTGCTGGAGAGGGGCCGGTAACGGCGAAGATTGACCAGCATCGTCTAAACCGTGGAAGGCTGGCCGTTTGAACTTATACCGGTCGGCTCAGCAAGCCGGGATTTCTCTCGACCACCTTTCTCATCACCTCTTGGGCTGGGCTTCAATGGGCCCATATCTGCTAGCGGGTCCAGCGTCTTTTCTTTTACTAAATGGGCTTTCCTTTTCCGCGCGCATATTTAATATATTTATCATAGAAAAGAAAAAAGAAAAAAGGAAAAAGGAAAAAGAAAAACTGCCAAAAACCATCGAAGCTCTCTCTCTCTCTCTCTCTCTCTCTCTCTCTCTCTGTTGAGCTCGCGGCAATGGACGAAGAGCAGAAGTCGGTCCTGCTGAAATCCTCATCGCAGTTCCCAATCCCGCCAGGTTCACTGCATTTCCTCCTCTCCGTCGATCCATTCCGATTCAAATGAGGAAGTCTATGGCTTCGATGCTGATGCTTCCATTCTTGTATGAGCAGACGTGAAGTTCTCGTACGGGACGTCCGGTTTCAGAGCAGATGCGCTGTTGCTCGAGTCCACGGTGTTCAGGGCAGGGATTCTGGCCGCCCTGAGGTCCATCAAGACCCGGTCGATGATCGGGCTGATGATGACGGCCTCCCACAACAAAATCTCCGACAATGGCATCAAGATCGCTGATCCCAGCGGAGGGATGCTCACTCAGCAGTGGGAACCTTTTGCTGATGCCCTCGCCAATGCCCCTGACTCCGATCGTCTGCTCCAGGTCCTCTCTCTTTCTCTGCCTGTAACTTTATTACGATGAGTTCAGGATTCTGCTTAAATGATTGGATTGTGGCATTGCGTGTTTGGTCGATTCGATTGTTTATTTGTTCAAATGACGAGATGTTCTTGTGCTGTTGTCATCTTAAGCTTGATTAGGAGTAGGTTTCCTTTCCGATGTGAAGCAACTATTATCTAAGGGCATGGTGGAATGATTTGGTATGGTTGAAATGTCAAAACTTGATGCTAATTAGCAGGGATTTGAAACGGCTTTCCTACTAAAATCGTTGCATTCTTTCTAATTGTGTGGTCAAAACAGCTAATAGTTGAATTTGCCGAAAAAGAGAACATCAAATTTGATGGGGATTTCCGGCCCGAGATTTTGTTGGGCAGAGATACAAGGCCTAGTGGAGAATCTCTTCTTGAAGCTGCTAAACAGGTGAGATTTTCCCTTCACTGGAAAAGAGAGAGCAGTCAGTCTTCGTACTGAACTGTCAGACTTGGATTTTTTAACCTTTTTCTTGGCTGAATCACCATATATGGTTTCCTTAATTGCAGGGAATTCATTCAATTGTCGGATCGGTTGGCAGTGATATGGGAGTTGTGACTACTCCACAACTTCATTGGATGGTTCGTGCCAGAAACAAGGGTATGAAAGGATCAGAACTGGAATATTTTGAGCAGCTCTCCAGCTCTTTCAGGTTTGTTTGCGCTTCAAAATTTGACACATGTATAAAATGTACTCAGTAGTAATTTGATGCCAATGTGTGTGTATCTTATGGTATTGTATGATGGTCCAGGTGCTTGGTGGATCTGATCCCAGGTGGATCTAAGACTGACAGTGCTGAGAATAAATTGATTGTGGATGGAGCACATGGGGTTGGTGGAGAAAAACTCGATTCTTTGATGAAGTTACTGGATGGGTTAAATATTGAGGTTCGTAATTCTGGGAAAGGGACAGGTATACTTAATGAGGGAGTCGGCGCAGATTTTGTGCAAAAAGAGAAGGTCGTCCCTGATAATTTTGATTCAAATGATATTGGAAAAAGGTGAGCCATCATGTTTGATAGAACATCTCTGAGATGGAAGTCTCCTCTTCTGCTCCTCCATTTTTCCCTTGTGAAGGCTTTACCCTGTCAAAGGAGAGTGCTAACTGCTCGTATGGAACTAGTTTTCAGGTGTGCTAGTTTGGATGGAGATGCTGATCGGCTTGTATATTTCACAGTGCCATCAGCAGATAGCAGTAAGATTGACCTTGTCGATGGGGACAAGATCCTGTCCTTGTTTGCTCTCTACATCAAAGAGCAGCTCTCCCTTTTGAGCACAACTGGTGCTGAAGACAACTCTTATAAACCTCATCTGGGGGTCGTGCAGACAGCTTATGCCAATGGAGCATCCACAGATTATCTCAAAGGGTTGGGCCTTGAAGTTGCATTGACTCCAACAGGAGTCAAATACTTGCATGAGAAAGCTGCTGAGTATGACATCGGTATCTACTTTGAGGCAAATGGGCATGGCACCATTTTGTTCTCAGAAAGGTTTCTGTCCTGGTTGGAGGATAAGAACAAAGAGCTTGCTTCAGCATCTGAAGGTTTTCATAGTCATATCTTTTGCATATACCTAAGAATTCTATTTAACTATGGAAACTGAGATCAGTATTGTGTATTCAGGTTCACAGCAGCAGAAAGCTGCTCTGAGATTGTTGGCAGTGAGTAAGCTGATCAACCAAGCAGTAGGAGACGCATTGAGTGTGTTGCTGCTAGTTGAGGCCATTCTGCAGCACAAGGGATGGTCAATACAGTATTGGAATGGCCTCTATCAAGATTTACCCAGCAAGCAAATTAAGGTTTGTTTTTCTTTAGCTTATCATATTATAGATATCACTGTCACGGACTTTTTACTTTCGGTCACAATATAGGGACTGTCTTCCATACATGTAAATGAGGTGGATTTTCTTGCATGTCATCTCAATTTTTTCTCTCTTCCACACACTCTCCCCAATTTATCTCTTTCTTAGAGGGATTCTCGGATGTATCTTTTGATTCAAGAGTAATTACATTAATCATCTTTTCAATATTCCATGTGTCTTCTACTACCAGGTCATCGTTAAGGACAGAACAGCTGTTGTCACCACCAATGCTGAAACTCAGGTTGCGAGTCCACAGGGCATTCAAGAAGCAATCAATTCTGAAACAGGTAATCCCAGTTGTTGAAAACCTTTTGCAGCTTTTGCCATTTATAGATACTGTGATTTACTTGAAAACCACCAAGGTGGTAGCCCAGTTGGTAACGGACTTCGTCTTCCAAAGGGGAGGTCAAGGGGTCGAAACTCGACTTAAACATGAAAGCGCTTGCTTTAATAGACCCTTGTCCTCTACCCTATGGGAGCTGTTCTGGTTTACTGTGCACTTTGGTGGGATCATGGTGGCTTAGGTGGGCTATGTCTCACTGAGCCCTTTATCTATTCGGGCGAATGAAACATTTCATAGCGGCTGTGGAGCCCCTCTGGTCTCCAGAGGGGGTTGCTACGCTGGTCTCCTCCTCCCGGCCTTTTATTCATAAAAAAAAAAAGATTTACTTGGAGAAGCTTTAAAAAATGTGCATTTAGATTTATCTACACGAGATATATATTAGAAGCACTAGAGTGCTGGCTCTCTTTAGAAAGCTATGCAAACAAATCTTTCTAGTGAATGGCACATCACCGACTGAAGAACAATGAAAGTAGTCCAAACGCTAGAACAGGATAAATTTATCTTGATTTGGAGGAACAGCTTGTCGGAGCAACTTATTCACCCTTCTATATTAATGAGTAAATACATTACCGGTGTTCCCTGGTACCTGCTAACACATTGTGGTATGTTACCCCATTTGGGATCGCAGCAAAATACCCTTGGGGCCGATCATTTATTAGACCTTCGGGCACAGAGGATGTAATACGAGTGTATGCAGAGGCCTCGACGCAGGATGCAGCAGATAGCTTAGCAAGCTCTGTGGCCAAGCTTGTGGACAAGTATCTTGGAATCAGCAGCTCCTGATCAGTAATATTAGTCTCTTTTTTCCTTTTGCTGACTTGCAATCAATAATCAGCAACATCATCGGGGCTGTGAAGGACTAATTTTTCCTCCTTGTACCCTGTATCAGAAATTTTGCTCATCGAACCGAGTTGCTAACTGGTTTCATTTGTAGTTCGGTTTTCAATTTTGTACGTTCCAAATTGTAGGAAATATGAAAACTATATGTATCTTCAAGTATTCGGTATATGTTCTTCTCTCCTTGTAATCCAAAAAAAAAAAACTGTATTGAATTAACACATCACCTCCATCGGAAGGTATGATTCAGCAGAAAACCCCACAGCTGACTTGACATCGGTGAGAGAGATGACTGAGGGAGCAAAATGCATAATATATCTTTAGAAAGGGCTTTGTATGGGTAAGGAGTATTTTGAGGGGGCTATTTTGTAATTTTCTCAAAATGTAATGCAATCAGTGACGCAGCTTGGTTCTGTACGGTACTGCCTACACAGTCCGAACAAGGTGGACGCAGCAAAACTGAAATTCAGGCAATGATTCATACAAAAATGTGCGACCCATATGATTTTTTTTAATAAATTGAGATATATAATCCTTTAGAATAGATCACCGATGTTGTCTTCAACGATTCTATACCGTCATGTAACGTAAGTATCAATTAGATTGCCATAAGAAGAGAATGGCCATTGCTGCACGAGTAATTGCTGTAAAATTCCCCATTTTTTGAGTACATATGATTAGGCTCATGATTATTTATAGAGAGTAAAGATACACTCATATTTACAAGTTTACAAATTGAAACGTAATAGATTTCTATAGATGCATATGAATAATATAAATAAGAAGTATACTCCAAGCATAATAGAAAAGAAAATAAATTATATATCTGGCTTCCATGCACTTGTGTATATATATATATATACACACACACACACACACACATATATCTGTGCGAGTGTGTGTTTGTACATCTACAACACTGAAGGAGTTGAGTGAGATATCCGCACATCACGAGTCCCAATTTTTTGTATCCAGACGCGACGAACAGGAGAAGAAATGGTGAAGGGGTCCTTCCTAGGATTTGTTCTCATCTTCCTCATCGCTTCTGGTCGGTGACCTCTCTCTTTAAGTTAACGATCTGGGAATCGAATGTGTTATGACTAAGACTAGCTGGAATTTCTGCAGGTGCTCTGTTGTCATCGCCGGTGGCTGGAGAAGGGACACCGCCTCCGAAGAAATGCCATAAAGATGAGGACTGTGTACCTGGTTGCAGAGCCGGATTCCCGGTCTGTATCAACGGTCTCTGTGTCTGCGAAGGAGCCGCAGCTGCCCCTGTCGTCCTAGGAGGCCGGAAGATGTGAGAGAGTTCGTCATGTAGCCTGCACGGGAAAGCAATAGATAATAAAATCCTTGTGCTATGTTGCCATTAATTTTGAAAATGAAATAAAATTATCATCATAAAGTTGGTCGCCCTAAATTTTTTTTCTTTATTAAATTTTGAAGTATATAATTATATATTTAATGCCATTAAAAAAACCAAAAAGAAAAAAACGTGTCCGACTGAAAATAAATTGGTAACGAAGTTAAAGACAAACTTTTTAAAATTTCATAATGACTCAAATTTTTAAACATTTTTTAATTTTGCCCCACCCTTCTTCTCTCTTCTCTAACCGATCACCTCACTCCCATGGTCGTCCCACCCACGACAAGCCAATTACAACTCACTGTGATAGTTCTCGAGGAATGTTGAGTCTCAGATTTCGATTTGACGAACCTCGAGCAAGAAATCAAACCAAATTTCGCCTCGGATTTTGATTTGACCAAACCCTAAAATTGGAATTGCCAAGATCTCCTTCCGTCTCCTCTACTAGACCCTCAATGACTGGAACAACCTTATTGGATTATGGCGCCGCAGTGGCAATCCAGGCTTTCCTCCACTACCTCACCGTTGCTTCTCGTGTTCTTCGAGTGGGGACCTCGTTTCTCACCGGCTCGAGGGTCTCCTCCTACTAGGAAGACACCTATGGCATCGTCAAGTCACCGTCCCTGTGGTTGTCCCTCTCCCAAGCGGTGAGGCCGTGAGCTTCCCCGACCCAGATGGGAAAAGTAGCGGCCAAGATGGGTTTTGATCGGGCTTCGTGGTGATGGGAGGAAGAACATTAGAGAGAGAAAGGAGAGAGAGGGAGTTGAGTGGGGAGAGAGGGGTTGGACAGTTTTGAAAAAATAAAAAAATTATGAGTCAATTTTCAAATTTTTAAATTTGAAATTAAATTAAATCATAATTTTACTCCATTACCAAGCGCCATATAATAAAAATATAGGTGTGAATCTAAGATATTGTGAGATTTTGAAATGCCAACAACTATTTAATCTAAAAGATAATCTTATTTATTCACTAATACTCCTCTAATGCGTGGGGTGGAATAGATCTGAAGTTCCATCCCATGGAATTAAATGGGAGGCAAATGCATGAGCATAATATCAAATTCGATACCATGTGAGATTTTGAAGATATCACAACCGTCTAATCTAGAATGTTAATCTTGTTAGATACAATATGATTTAGTTATTTAATACACAATACTCCCCCTCATGCCTGCTCATGCATGGACTAAGTTAGTTTTTAAGGCTCAACGCGTGGAATTAATTAAATAGCGAGGGAAACGCGTGCGCAATGTATCGAATCAACGTTATGATACTAACACATAAGTAATTAGGTCAATCTCATATTTAAAAATTAGAAAAGAATATTTTAAGGAAAAGGAATGTGCAAAAAAGAAAAGGATTTTTGAAATGAGTGGAGCTCTGTTCATAGCGACATTTCCACGATATTATTGTTAATAGACTAAAAATATTCCCAATCATTTTTTAAACAAGACGGTGATTTAATTTCTAACTAGTTCTGTAACTCGCGCACAATGCCAGCCCATAGGTAAGGCCACTAACGCCGTCGTCTCAGGCCCCACTTTGTTGCCTTTAAATGAATAATGTTGTAATACAATTATAATCACAATGATTATTGTATTATATACAGTATGATCAACTGATGTCCAAATATTGATTTTTAACTTAATCATTGAAATCTCATTCTTCTCTCTCGTTTCATCAATTACTTGATTACACATCGTTCAGTTCTGTGAATTATATTAGGTTTTTGGTGGTGCTATGCTGATAAGATCAGTATTTGTGCTAGTTATTCAATATTCCTAGTTGAATATGAGAGTTCGTATATTATGTAGCGGGAGGCAGCAAGATTACCACTATTACTATCCACCAAATTAATCATAAAAAAACATATATTGTTCACGTGCCACAAATATTCTATTTTTATTTATAAACAATCCCAATTCCATATCATGTCATCTAATCACGCTATCGCATATATTTAACGCATTATGAACCTCGCTACTCTCACAAATTTTCCCATTTGTGCAATGAGGACCTTCCACCTATGTGTATTTGACAAACCCTCAGCTCATGGTTGATTGCTCTTTCGAGTCTTCCTATTAATATGTACGTAGACTTTTTTTTAAAAAAAATCATGATATATTTACAACTTTATTGGATGTTCTCAAAGGAAACTTTACAATTTTTTTTTCTGAGATATTCATTAATGAAACTACTCTAATGTTGTAGTAGGTCCATGCTCTTTCCTATATAACCCAAAAAAAGAAAAAAGAAGTACTCTAATGCTTTTTATTATTTCTAATTATCTTTTGTATTGTAAACTTAGTAAATTCAATAGTATCAACTAAAAAGAAAACAATGTTGTGCGAGTTACAGGAGTAGTATAATATGAAAACTACTATCTATAGAGGGAAGAGGCAGAGCCTGATACATATCAACATGGGCAAATTAGGAGGGACACATTTATTCGACCGTTGGATGGAAGCAATGAACGGAAAAGGATGAGATGAAAAAAAACAAATAGAAATAAATAAAATGATGATGCCTAACATTACACATCTATATATACCTTTTTAAAGTCGACTCCCCGAAATCGTGCAATGCAAGGTCTTTGTTCGTTTTACGGAACTCTGCCACATCAGTGTTTCGACAATTTTGCAGACCTCTAATTCACTGACACTTTGTTTTCTTGTATATACAGAAAGACTACCAGTATATTCTGTACAAACTACATGAAATTATGAATGAAAGTTATGGTAAAAAAATTTAGCTCTTATTGATAAAATAGGTGAAGCATTATCTCCGGTAAAAAAGGGTGAAGCATTACTATCAACTAGCCATTCTACTCGAGAGTCGCGCGTGGCTGTAGTCATGAGAAAAATTTATATATTTTATCATTTCAGTAGATCGTTAAAAATTTTAATTAACTTGTAATTATAAAATTATATATGTATATATATATTATAATTTTCAGCAATGAATAAAAGATGTTAAATTTATCATATTGAATAAGTTGTATTAAATACTTTTACAGAAGGAAAAATAACGTCATGTATCCTAACCTTTACATGTTGTCCTAGTTTTATCCCAACATCGATTTTTTTTTAGGTATCATAACGTTAATGGTTTGGTGTCAAATCTATCCTGCAGTGACATTTTGTCCATTTTTTTTTAAAAATGCAATGCTGACGTAAAGAGTGTATGAGTCCCAATATAAGGGAAAAATAACACTATATATCCCAACCTTTTAATATTTTTCCAATTTTACCCTAACCTTTTTTTTCTCAATTTTATCCCAATATTTTCATAATTTCTCAAATTTATCCCAAGTTGTTGGGATAATATTGAGAAAACAGTAAAATATTGAGATAAAATTGAGAAACTATCAAAATGTTGAGATAAATTGAGAAATAACAAAAAGGTTGGGATGCATATTGTAATTTTTCTCTTATATTGAGACCCACATACTCTCCACATCAGCTTCATCAAGCAATTAATGCACCACGTCAACGTTTTCATCAAAAACGGACGGAACTTTTATGGTGATTTAAAACCAAGCTATTAATGTTATGATACATAAAAAGAAATCGATGTTGAGATAAAAACTAAGATAACATGTAAATATTGGAATATATAGTACAATTTTCCCTTTACAAAAAAGAGGTACATTATACATAACAAAAGCATTAATTTAAGTATTTCTATTAATAAGATTAGTAAAATAAAATGAATAAATATATTTAATCAAAACTAAAATAAGAACTTATCTCATGTATTGTGTGATTACTTAAAATTTGTATTAATGAATTTTGTTTTGAAACATGCGTTTATATATTTTATTTGTAAATTCTTTTCCAACTTTTTTTTTTATCTTTTTCGTTTATTAATGTTTTACTAAATTTTTATTCAAGTAATTTTTTTTCCAAATTGATATCGATTATTCAGTGAAAAACTTATAACTTATGGATAGCTTATTACTTATTTGAAAATTTTAATTATTATGTTTGTGCAAATAAGATTTTACATGTATTTTATGATCCCTGATATAAATTTTTAATCACTTTGTCAGCAGCCCATTTCGGTCCACTGATTTCGAGGGGCAAACTTGTCATTTCGTCATCCATAGGAGAAAATTATTTTCAGCTAATTGCTCGAACATTCGCGACTTGTGCAAGACAATAATGCCACAGTGGCGGAGGACTAATAATATAGATAGTTGACTTCATCAAATTTTTTTTCTTTTTAAATTTGCACTGGTGTACGGACATAATTGGCATTAGTTTTTGTCAAGCATATAATTAGATTTTCTTATTTCTTTGAGCGTTATCGTAAACACAAAAGTTAAGTCTTATGATTTTCAGAACACTCTTTTCATATTTTCACATAAGTAATTAATCGAATTCATTTTCTCAAGATAGTTACTTAATTATGTGGGCATGTGAAAAGTCGTTTAACGAAGAGCTGGGGGTTTGGCATTTAGACAAATTCGAGCGATGAGGTTAATTCTCTCTTCATCGTCTTGCAGTTATATCTATATTACTTATACTGGAAAGAACCTTAGTGGTGTAACTTTGTATTTTCAAAATTATCCATTAAAAAATAAAATTGAAAATTGTGAACGACTAAGATATGAATGAAATTATCAATACATGTAATATAACCACCAATCCCACGTCCTCCACTTTTCTCTCGTATTTTTCTTCTTCTATCTTTCCTCTCTCCTCCTAAGGTCCGCCACTTAACTTTCTTTTTTCTCTTTTCTCTTTTCACAACTCCTCATTCTCCTTATATTAGAGACTAATATTTTAATAATTTTATAAATTAAAAAATAAACATACATGCAATTCAAAAAATAAATACAAGCAATATGGATTATAAAAAACCATTTTTATACGGGTTTAATTTGATACTGAAGTTTGTTTCTTTAGAAAAGTGCATAGAAATTCATCTATGGAAAGATGTTAAATATTTCAATCAACTATATGCCTATCTATCTATTTCCTTTTTTCCTTTGGCTGCAATATCTATCTATCTAGGGTAAGCGCTGGGGCGCGCTTGAGGGAAAGTGTATCTATATATAAAGTTGTAGCCCAAATATAAAATAGAGGTAGAATCATAAATGTTTAATAAATTAGTATGCTATATAGAAATTGAATAATGCTATTTGTTATTGTAATTAAAAAAACATATCCAAAAGAAACATTAAATAAAAAAATTCTAGCAATTGTTATTTTATTAGTAAATAAATATACTTAATTTTAAAGGCATTAAGAACTATTGAACTTTACTTAATTAATTTTAATAAGCAATATTAGCCATAAAAGTTAAATTAAGTAAATCTCTCATCAAACTGATTAGTCATTTTATCAAAAATCATTTAAATTTAGAAAACTTAATATATGAAATATGAGTGAGAAAAATACAATTGCGAATACTCAATGTCAAAATTTTATAGGCTATGATTATATTAATCTTTAGTTAATAATAATCTATAGGAATTTTTTTTTGGACTTTATAATTATTTTCTTGAAAATTGAATTGACAATTGAAATTGTCTATGAAATATTTTACATGAATTATTTGATTATGAACTCTTAATTAATATTACCTAGCAAGTATGAAATTTTTATAGTATAAGAATATTTTTTTTATTTTCTATATATAGCTATAAATCAATATTGACAATTGTCTCAATATCTACCATTTCTTAATAAATTGTTTTACAAAATCCAAACAAGGAATGGGTTCAATAGCCTAGTCATTTATATATAATATAAACTTGACTACGCCATAATAAATAGTGGCATAATAGTAAATATTTTTCTAATACATAGATTAATATGTTATATAAAAATTAAATAATAATACTTATTACTGTAATTAATAATAGTAAATATGAAAATGAAGAAACTACTATTTCAAGTCACTCAATTATGAAAAATATGAATATTTTTATTTATATAAATAAAAATTAAATAATAAGACATAATACTGTAATTAGTAATAGCATATATGAGAATGAAGAAAGTATTCAAAGCAGCAATATTAAGAACTCAAATCACATATTGCCATTTGAATATCAAATAAATATTAATAATCATAAAAATTAAGAATATTTATAAATATATAAATTTAAAATTTTTGAATAAGTTTTTAAAATTATAGATATTGTTGTGATAGTAAATAAATATTCAAAATTTTAGTAAATTAAAAATATTTATAATTATATAAACTTAAAATTATTGAATAAGTTTTTAAAATTATAGCTAAACTTTGGCTTGTTTGGTTTCAAAGTAGGATTTTAAAATCCTATTTTAACTTAATTCTACTCACAACAAAGCAAAATAATTTATACAAAATTAAATGGTGGGCTCCATTTATACCACTCTTTTTTCACAACAAAACAAAATAACACATACAAAGTCAAACGATGGGCCCCATTTATATCACTTTTTTTCAAAATCAAAATCTAATTTTAAAATCCTACTTTGAAACCAAACGCTGCATAATAATTCAATTGAGTTTTCTCTCACAGAAGCAATGTTTCATTTAGCCATAATTATTCAAATTCCCGGAACTTAATATATGAGATTTGAGTAAAATAGCACAATGAATAGTGAAATTATTTGTATTTGTTGACATGCCTTTTTATATATATTTGACACTCTCTTACTAAATAGTGGTAGAACAGTTAAATTAAATAATTAAAATATAATCTAATAGGATGTTTATACGCTTTATGATCAATACATCTTTGTAGAAAGATATATATTACATATATATGTGAAGATAAATAAATTATGGTCAATAAATTCATTACTTAAGTACTGTAATTTTAAAAAATATTAATTTCCACCTCTCAATACTAATAAATCGGTTATGAGTGATGAACTCCACTAATTGTTTGCATTACATGGCCTTGTGGTATTATTTTACCACTAATTCCATCAATTGTTAAAAGAAACCATAAATTTAGTGATAATTAAGAGAAATGGTATTATTATGGCTATTAAAATTTTCAATTGTTTTAATTGCATAGATATATCTATATAAGTCAGTTCTGGAGTTCATATGCATATGATGAGGTTGTTTTTCCAATATTAATACAAACTCTTAGTTAAGGTATTCCTATTGATTGAACAAGATATTTACATGGTAAGATAAGTAATTTCTTTCAATTAATTTGTAATTCTAATTTAAGTTCACTTTATTAAGTATGGTCCATTTGGCGTATTTCCATTAGAACATATAAAAATGGAGCATATTATCAAATTCATTGTGAATCAAGATTTCAAGCAACAAAGTGTATCGTTTTTATTTCTCCCAAAATAAGGTAATTTTTTATTTATATTATCTTATTTTTATTATATAATTTATGCCTCAGAGAGAATATGGTACGGTTTGATTATGTATACATTTTTTTCCTAAATGATTTTAAAATATATAGTTTTCTTCACTTATCTATTAAAAATATTAGGTAATAAATAAGAGAGTACTAAAGATTCGATCCATAGAATTTCTCAATTCTGACACAAGGTACTTATTAGAAAGAATAAGTGCATTAGATCTATATAATAACTCATTCAAAAAAATTATTAAATATTTTAATTCATAATTATTACTGATTTTGATTTTTGATTTTATATTCATAAATTCATTTCTTTAATTATAATTTTTTTATAAACCCGTGCGTAGCACGGACCTAAAAACCTAATTGGGTATATATGTATGTGTCTTATTGACAAGTGTGCTAGAATGATTGATTAATTGATTTATCTGATCTGGTACACAAAAAATGAATGAATGAATGAATGAATGAATATAAACAAAAAAAATAACAAATAAATATGAGGCAGTGGATGTTGGAGTAGACATGGACAAAAAAGAGAGTAATTTTTGGTCCTCAACCTTTGACTACTTTTTCATTTTCCTCCTAAAACCTTTTATTTTGTTCGATTTCGTCCTCCTACCGTTACATTCTCCATCCAAAACTAACAATTTCTAATAAACATTGTTTTCAAAAATAAAAAATAAAAATCAAAGCAATGGCAAGCCGACCAGCAATAAGATGGATCATAGGGGCCGGTGGCGTCGGAGCAGTGGTGAGCACCAGCAGGTCCCACTGCCCTCTTCCCCAACTCTCTCCATCTCAAACCTCAAAAAACAATATCTTTTGCAAATCGAAGTAGAATATCTACAGGATCTCTAGCAGTTTGATCCTCGGTGAAAGCCTCCAATTTGGTCTTCTCTACTCCAACTCAACCTTTCCCGAAATCAGATATTCAATCTAGATCTCATGGAATGCCAAAACCTGACCTTCCTCAACTATCCAAGTAACAAGTTCAGCGGAAAACACCCTCTCGCACGACAACTTCTCTGAAAGCTTCTCAAGGGTCTATTTTCACTAGTAATCAATTTTGGCGACTGAAGCTGTATTCTCATTCTCGCCATATCATGTGTATAGGGGTTGGTTGGTATATACATACATTGGCAGAAGTGAAAGAAAAATGAAAGTAAGAAATGGGTAATATAGAAGGTATATGTACAGTGAATAATGAAGATTATGTGGAGGAGTTTGCGACGATGATGCTCGACAAATCAGGAGTTCCCTAGCTAGTACGGGCTTTGAGAACCCCACCGCGCTTGAACTCGTGGTCGCCGGCGACCTTGCCAGAGTGGTGGGGGCGCCGGCAGGTCCCCATGGCCCTCTCCCTCCCTTGCCACCCTGCTTCCCTAATGCTTGCTTTGATTTATTCTTCTTTTTTACTTTTTCATTATTATTTTTTAAATTTTTGAAAACATTTTTTTATTACAAACCGTTAGTTTTGGATGAAAAAAGTAACAGTAAGACTAAGCGGAACAAAAAACATAACGTTCAGGACAAAATCGAACGGAAAAAAAAAGGTTTATGACGAAAATAAAAAAGTAACCAAATGTTGAAGAGTAAAAATGATTTTTCCCGTAGAAATAAGCAATTATTGAGGGAGGCATTGGAAGCCCACATGCATTTTCCAACCTCAAATTCTTGTGGTGGGCCTGTGCTTAAGCCTTACCAATAAACCTTTTCTTCTCAAATTTAAATATATACATATGTACATATTCTTCTAACTATATTTGGCTTTATTTTTTTTCCTCCAAAAATTCCCAGTTTTCAGCTGCAAAAAAGAAAAAAGTCTCTGATCTTCTTGATGAATCGTGTTCTCTTGTTACAATAATAAAAAATATTTATAATTTAAAATGCCAGAGCTTGAAGTCTTTGTTAAATGCACCAGTCAATTTCGAGAGAAATTCGAGAGAAATTCAATTATGATAAGTAATACGCTTTAAACATGATATGCATCATTATTTAGCTTGCTTTTTTTTTCTTTTTTCCTGAGATTGGTCGATGCTGATTCCAAATAGTATACTTCTTCATTAATTATGAATTTTAATAATCTCTGTTGATTATAGTTTCTAAATTACACATTATAATTGATGACTGTGCGGTAATTTTCATAATATTTATCTCCAACTGAAATTCTTTTGATTTCCGACATGGTTTAAAGGAAAAATATTTTTTAATAGTTTGAGCAAATTCTTTTTTCTTTTCTTAATTCAAATTTCGAATTTTGGTTGATGTTATTTATGAAAATTATGTTTCAAGATCCTCTTCTTCTTTTCCTGGGGCCGAGCCTGCATTTTCGTGGAAGAAGGCACCTTGTCTTCGCCATCAATCCGGATCCTCTGCAATCATCTTCGTCCCCTGCAGCTTCTTGCTCAGGAAGGGATCCCATCATCAACCTTCCCATCTTCAGTAGCCACCATTCCATGACCACAAAAACCCTCTCTTCTTCCTCTTCTTCTGACACGGCAATTGGCTCCACTACGGGACCAAGCAGCAGCTCGACCCCTTCTTTTACCTGATCCCTTCCCTTCTTTCCTCACGGCTGCAACGCCTCCTCAGACGTCACCATCTGATCCTCACCTTCCACTGCCTTTCCTCTCCTCCCATGCAGCCACCTCTTTCATCATCTCTGCTTCACAGCTCCCTTTTTCATCCTCTTGCTGATCTCTCCCTCTCTTTCGGCTCTCCAGGACAGAAACTGACACGTACACACACGAAGCCCTTCCAAGACAGCTTTCCTTTCCTTTTCCTTGGATCTCTCGGCCAGCAGCAAAGGGCTCCAGCTCCAGCTCCTCCTCCTTGCGTACTGCCACTTACTGGTGCTCCTCCAAATTCTCTGGAGTGGTTGCACTGTCACCACCCTTCCTATCCTCATCTGCCCCCACCAAACACGGCCGTAGGGGTTCATAGAGATATGGCCGAGGCCAACTGCTATAGCTTGGAAGATCATTGCTGTCTATGCTGCATTTGAAGCTGTGCTGCAGCTCCTTCTGCCCGGGAAAACCGTCAAGGGCCCGATATCACCCACTGGAAATCAACCTGTGTACAAGGCGAATGGCTTATGGCATAGCAGCCTATGCGGTAACATTAATCATCTACCCTAGCCTTTGGTGGTTTGCGATATTCAATCCCCTGATTGTGTATGATCACCTGGGGTAAATATTTTCAGCCCTTACCTTTGGAAGCTTCGTCTTTTGTATCTTCTTGTACATTAAAGGTCACTTGGCACCATCTTCAACTGACTCCAGCTCTTCTGGGAATATAATAATAGACTTCTATTTGGGCATGGAGCTGTATCCTCGCATCGGAAAACACTTTGAAATCAAAGTCTTCACAAATTGCAGATTTGGGATGGTCGTTTTTCCGAGAATGAATGATGTAGAGATGGGTCCTGTTGATTGACTAAACTTTTTTTTTCCCCGATCTTTTCAATCTTGGATATGAATTAGCATTGAATCATGGAAACCTTATAGGCTTATTTCTTGTCGATGAGGACCACCTAAGATCAGCATATGCTGCTTTTACATCCTGGCTAGAACCAAGTAAGATCTTTATAAGTTCCATTTGGTCACCATCCTGCAATAGAGGGAGCTCTTGTGTTTAGATGCCTTGATGTCACTTTCCCTTGCTTTCCCGGCCATCCCGGGTATCAAATTGAAGTTTCTAGAATTCGTTTTGATGAGTCTATCCTTCTTACCTTGCACATGGCTTGTATATTGGCATTTGCCTTGATTCTTCTGCTTTGCTTTCTATATTATGCATGTCACCTCGAGGCTTGGAGTGAAGAGAAGAAAGTTAGAGAGACCAGAAGATAGTAGGCCAATGCCGGTGGGACTCGAAGACGACGTGGTGACTTACTTAGGCTTAAGTTGAGTCCCAAATTAAAGGCTGTCTTGGTCTGCGGTAGTCAAGGATCTTCCGAGTTAGCCCATCCTGAGAACCTCTTGGGATTAGGTATAAATCTCCACCTTAGTACCATGAGATAGATCTTTAGATGTTTGATAAGTGGATTTGATGAGCTCGATGTGATTGCGTGCCCATGATTCATGTATTTTGAAGGGTTACTTGTCATTTTAATTAAAACTCCACATGAATCAGATCAATCAAGTAAACTCAGTTTAGAATCAGTTTTAATTTAAGGACGGTTGAGAATTAGAGCTCTCATCGAATGGTCTATCAATGGTTAGCTTGACGGCTCGAAACCCACAAACTAAGGCATTTGACAATTCCCTTAATTTAATTAATTCCACACATGTGGTAATCGAGACAATCCACACAGTTAATTAATCTACTTGGCCTCTTTAATAAATTGCACGAACAGGCTAATAATCTATAATCGTGTCGACAGTTTATGAATTGATGGCCACGCCCTTTTAAAATTCACAATTTCGAAGCATCGAAACATGTGACATGTGACATGCATAGCATGGGCATCTAAGGAGTACTCATGTATCTTGACTTGAGTCTGGGCTCGATTTGAGATTGTTCCAATTGGGGTGTACCAGTCCTTTTTAGACCACTTCTAGGCGAAGTAACCGGTTTCTTGGCTCTTTCGGGGTTCTCACGACCCCAATGGGTCTAGAGAATCGGTCAACACTGGCTACTGACTTTCGATAGTCCGTGTCACCTGATCTTGATTTTTCATACACTCACACATTTTTCTAGTCCGAGAGCATGACCATCGGCTCATGATTTGCCGACACCCTAGGCGTTAGGACGACTGAAACGTACCGAATAAAGATATGAACGGGCGCCTGTCAATGTGCGATTATCACTTGTTTACCCTCCCTTTCCTGTTTGTATGGTTTTGTCGCTCTAGCGTAGACTCGGGCGCTTAGGGAATTGGACAAGAGGCACAAGCGGGGACGACCTGCGAAAAATTGTTCAGCTCTTCAAAGGGCATGAGCAGAGAACTTGGCAGCCTCGTGGTGTTTCGCATTCCCACTTCCCTAAGTTTGTGCTTAGATTGGGTTCATCGGTCATAAAATACAAAACTAGACTAATCACACACTCGACATAATTAAACATAGGGAAACGGGCAGGGTAAAACCCTAGGATTAAGGATTCTGGCAAAGCACACTCCTATCATAATCTGCTAATCTCTCAGTGTTACAAAACAGAACAACATAAAATCAACAAAAACATTCGAGACTTAACTACAAACATCATGTCTGTCAATTTCTTTTCTTAAGCAAAGTCGAATGCTACATGCCCTTTCAGAGCGGCCCATGACCGATTATCACCTCATATACTTGCTATGTTTTTGTTTGTTTATGGTAGAAATGTGATTGTTAATCAACCTTGGCTCATAATCTGTTAATCACAAAAATCCGACAATAACACACAACTTGTATGTTTTTGTCTTTCTTCTTCTATTTCTGGCGGCTCAACCCGAACCCATAGGATACGATTCACACGAGGTCCAAATGTGATATGGGGTCTAGTCTCAAGTCACCGTTTCGACCCTAGTAGTATCCAAGTGGATGATGACTCAGGTTGGGGTGTGAAATGGGGTTAGACAATCACCTGGGAGCTCGACTGGTCTCACGGTTATCTTTAGGATCATTTGGCCCTCCTGGGATTCGTTGGTTCGGTCGGATTCGACCTTCAGCTCTCATGAGCTCGCACCGCATTAATTTTGGTTTCGATCTTTCCAAAACTCACGATAAGTGCGAGCGGAATAGTGGCTGAACGTGAGTTAATTGTGATCCATTTATTATAATTTGTATTTACTATTTGAGAGTAAATTGTGAGGTATTTATTTGTACATTTATTTATGTAACGATCCCGATCGACAAGTGTGAAGTCTGAGATTCGAAAATGATCGAGCCAGTTTATGGGTCCCCGAGACGAACGAGACCACACGAGTCACGGGTCCGGTCCACACGGTGAGCCAACTATCATGGTCTGGTTAACCGAGATTTGAGGATGGCAAACCGATCCCCTGACTTGAGGATCCGCTTCTCTTTCGGTCTCTTAAATCGAATCAATTGCTTCAGCGAATTTACGGTGTCAAAACGAGCGAGGTAAGCGAAACATAATCAAGCGGCAAACCCTAGATAAACTAGAGTACCGATAGGGCGTGTAGAATGTAAGCTCGCACGTAACGAACCCCTGAACTTGGAACCCTCGGTTTCGCAGACCACATGCCTTAGCAAACTAAGTGTATTTATTACCCCTAAACCCGGGCAACTCACTGACCCTTGACTTTTGGGTAGTAAATAAGTAGTAGTGACTCCTTCTTACGAGTGTCCGTCAGGCGTCCCTCGAGAAGGTGGACTTTCCCAAGCCTTGCGATCAGCATGCACGTATGCGGGCCCCAAAGAGACGAAATTCGGGTTCGTAAAGCCATGACATCCTCTCCTCTTCTTCATAGCTCTATCACCACCATCTCTCTTTCCCTCTCATCTCTTTGCTTGATCATTGCAACCATTCTTTGCTGATCATTCCCTCTTGATCACTAAAACCATCATCAGCTCCTGCTCTCCATCCCTCTCTCTCGCTTTCTTTCTTTTCTTCCCTCTCGGTCAAGTCTGTAGCAAAGACAGAGACAATCCAGCCCTCATGACGTCCTCTCAATCCTTTGATTCTTCGACTTCTTCTCTTCTCGGCTTTTCGAACTCCCTAGAGCTATTATGCTGCCATTGGTCCCTTCTTGAGCTCCCCGGTTCTTCCCTGAGCTGAGTCGTGCTGCCCCCTGCTACTTAAGTTGCTAAGCTGGTTGTCGTAGTTGCTGCCACCTCGAATCCCCTGGGCGGTTGAGCTGCTGTTTTTCTTTCCCTATAGCCGCTGATGAGCATTTGGTCGACCCGTTCCAGCATTTTGGTCAAGGGATTTTTGAAGTTTTACGAGCTCCTCACGACACCGGCTCGGGAGAGGTATAACAACCCGAACTTAGTGGCATGATTAGGGCTCTATTATTTTGATGATTCGATGCTCATATGGATGCCGTTGATGAAATGCGTGTTTTGGATTATTTTAGGGCAGCATGGTCTGTATATACCATGATCTTAGAACCTATCAAATAAGGCCGGAACTTGTCACTTGCAAATATGATTGCTAAAAGCTCTTTTTTAGTTGTGGTATAGTTTCTCTAGGCCTCATTCAAAGTTCTACTAGCATAGTATAGTACATGAAATACCTTACCTCTCTTTTGTCCAAGTACTGCTCCTACAACATAGTCGTTGGCATCACACATCAACTCAAACGGAAGCTCACAATTAGGCGCAACGATTACTGGTGCAGAAGTGAGCTTCTCCTTCAATAAATTGAATGCCTGCAAACAACAGTCATGAAAAACAAAAGTAGAATCTTTTTCAAGTAAATTACAAAAAAGTCTAGAGATTTTAGAAAAGTCCCTGATAAATCTCCTGTAGAAAGCAGCATGTCCTAAGAAGCTCCTATCTCTTTTTACTGAAGTGGGTGGTGGCAACTTCTCTATTATCTTCACTTTTGCTCGATCAACTTCAATTCCTTTCTTTGACACCTTGTGACCCAAGACTATTTCCTCTCTTACCATAAAATGACATTTTTCCCAATTCAGAAGCAGAATAGTCCCCTTACATCTTTTAAGCACAAAACCTAAATTTGTCAGACATGATTCAAATGACTTCCCAAATACAAAGAAGTCATCCATAAATATTTCATTAAAATTCTCTAACATGTCAGAAAATATAGACATCATGCACCTTTGGAAAGTGGCAGGTGCATTACAGAGACCGAAAGGCATTCTCCTAAAGGCAAAAGTGCCATATGGACAAGTAAAGGTGATTTTTTCTTGGTCCTCAGGTGCTATATGAATCTGATTGTAACCAAAATAACCATCTAGAAAACAATAATAATCATGCCCTGCAAGTTTTTTTAGCATCTGATCAATGAAGGGGAGGGTGTAAATGGTCTTTACGGGTAGCATCATTCAATTTCCTATAATCTATACAAACTCTATCCAGTCATAGTACGAGTCGGGATTAATTCATTGACCTCATTCTTAACCACAGTCATACCATCCTTTTTAGGCATTACTTGCACAGGACTAACACATTTACTATCTGAGATATGATAGATAACACTTGCATCTAGCAGTTTAAGCACTTCTTTCTTCACTATTCTTTGAGAGTTGGGTTAAGTCGTCTCTGTGTTTGCATTATGGGTTTACACTCAGCTTCCAACAGTATCATGTGAGTGCAAATCAAAGGGCTGATCCCTTTGATAACTGCAATGGTCCATCCTATTGTCTCCTTGTGCTCTCTCAGCACGCTTATGAGCTGTTGCTTATCACCAGTCAAGGAAGAAGAGATAATTATTGGCAAAGTATCATCTATTCCAAGATAGGCATATTTTAGATGGCTGGGTAAGGGTTTAAGTTCTAGCACCAGGGGCAGTGTCAAAGATGGCACTGGTTTTGTCGCACTGGTGCCCAGCTCTTCATAGTAGCGAGCCTTGATTTCTAACACCTTCTCCATACATTCTTCCTCAAGCTCATCATCACCACTCCAATCATCCATATCCCTAAGCATTGATTCCATTGTATCCATAACCTGCTTTCTCCTCCATAGACTCAAAGATAAGCTCATCAATAATATCAATGGTGTAATAGGATTTGTCATCATCAAATTTCTTTTTGGCATCATAAACATTAAAAGTTA
This sequence comes from Punica granatum, assembly GCF_007655135.1. Taxonomy (NCBI): domain Eukaryota; kingdom Viridiplantae; phylum Streptophyta; class Magnoliopsida; order Myrtales; family Lythraceae; genus Punica; species Punica granatum. The sequence goes on from NC_045127.1 coordinate 45,630,642, forward strand.
TTTGTTCATCCATAACTCTTAAAGTGAGCTTACCTTGTTCCATATCTATTAATGCTTTACCTGTCGTAAGGAACGGTCTGCCAAGGATCATGGGCACTTTTCTATCCTCCTCCATCTCCAGGACTATGAAGTCGACTGGAAATATGAATTTGTCTACCTTTACCAGGACATTCTCGACAATGCTCTTTGGGTATTTGATACTTCTGTCTGCAAGTTGCAAGGTAACATAAGTTTCCTTGCATTCTCCAAGTCTAAGTTTCCTGAAAGTAGACAGACATTAAATTTATACTTGCACCTGAATCGATAAGTACTTTCTTGAAATGGAAATTCCCTATAATGCAGGAGACAATCTCTTTGTTTGCGTGGTAAGTTAGGCAAGTCCTTCTGGAGAATCGTAGAACACTCCCATGTAAGCATCACAAGCCCACTCCCATTAATTTTCCTCTTTTTAGTGAGCAGATCCTTCATGAATTTGGCATATGAAGGCATCTGCTGGAGTGCTTATGCAAATGGAATGTTGATTTGCAGCTTTTTAAAGACATCCAGGAATTTAGCAAATTGGACATCCAGCTATTGTTGCTTCAGTCTTCCTGGAAAAGGGACAGGATGAACATACTGTTTCACCTATGGTGACTTCTGCGTTGGTTCCTCCACTTTTTGCTTACCTTTGTCTTTTTCTGGACTCTCATCTTGGGTTCGAGCTTTTCTGTTGACTGTGTCCAATTCCTTGCCACTCCTCAATATTATAGAATTGACACCCTTGGGATTCTCCTCAGTGCTGCTGGGTAAAGACCCCGATGGTCTATTACTCAACTATTGAGAAATCTGACTAATCTGACCCTCTAGGTTTTGAATAGTGGCTTGTTGATTCTGTAGCATTGTGTCAGTCTTTTGCATATAGCTCAACATGAGTTCTTCCATTCTAGACTAATTCTATTGAGGTGGAACATTCTGAGCAAGGCCTTGCTTCTGGAATCCAGGTGGCAATTTAAGTGCATTATTCTCATTCCTCCATGAGAAATTAGGATGATTACGCCATCTTGGATTGTAAGTGTTCGAATAAGGTCCTTGATTACCCCGTTGGAAGTTGTTGACAAAGTTCACTTGCTCTCCAAGGTGAAGCTGAGGTATTTCGAGACATGCATTCAAGAGTCGAATGTGGTCTTGAACACAACTCACAAAAAGCAACCTTATTAGTATTAAAAGAAAGTGCTGAGGTGAGTTTACTTACCTGGGTAGTGAGAGCTGAAATGTGGACTATCAAATTAACAATAGTGTCCATGTCATTGACTGATGCCACTCTTGATTTGCTTCACTCATTCTGCCAATTATGTGCATTGAGGCCATCTCTTCTATCAAAGCACTTACTTCATCATAATTCTTACTTATTAGTGCGCCTCCAGCTGCAACATCTACTAGAGACCTCAATGTCTCATCCAAGCTAAGATAGAAGACCTCAATTAGGAGATTATCTAGAAATCCGTGATGTGGGCACTTTTCTGATTGCCTCCTTGAATCTCTCACGCCTCATAAAGTGATTAACCACTGAACTTGGTGAAGTTAGTAATTTCATTCCTCAATCTTGTAGTCCTAGCTAGTGGGAAAATTCTCTTAAGAAACTTAGATGAGAGGTCGGTCCAGGTGGTGATGGACTCTTGTGGCAGTGAATTGAACCAAGCTCTCGTTTTATCCCTAAGTGAGAAAGGAAAAAGTTGTAATCTAATAACATCATCAGTGACATTATTCATATTTACCGTGTTACAGTATTGGAGGAATCGTGCAATATGCTTATTAGGACTTTCGTTAGGATATCCTCCAAACTGATTTGATTGAACCATTTGGATGAGTGCCGACTTTCAATTCAAAGTTATTAGCCGGAATAGTGGGCCTTTTGATCGTAGAACCCACAATAGTATGTACTGCAGAGTCTTGAAGTGCTCTGGTAGCACCCTGTATTTGGTGGTTGATGTCATCGTCTACCATTTCAACTGCCTGTAATTCTTCCCTTCTTCTGTTCTCTCTTCTCAACTGGTGCAAGGTGCGCTCTATCTCAAGATCTAATGGTAGAAGTTTAGCACTTCTACTCTTGCGCATACAATACATGAAAAGAGAACGAGAAACAAACGCACAGTGCGCCTAAATTAACAATAGAACTAAAGGTGGTCTAATATTAAGTTAATCCCCCGTAACGGCGCCAAAAACTTGATCCGCTGCGAATATATATAAAGTTAAGTGCGAATTCTACTAGCAAGTGCACTGGGTCAAATCAAGTAATATAGTGATAAATAGAGTGTCGATTCCACGAGGATTAATTAAGTACTAAACCTATATTATATTCTATTATTATCAAGGCAATCAAATTGAGAGAATTAACTAATTAACTACTAACTAATCTAAATCGTCACAAAGAGCAGAAAGAGAATTATATTAAAATATATCAATTGGAAGTGGGAAAAACAAAATCCATCTTAGTTTCACTAATCAGATTGCCATCATGTTATATAAATTAATATCTATGTGGTCATTCAAGTGAGTTTATCAAGCTTTTAAAATTAAAGTCTTAACCCCTAATTAGTTAATCAGCTCCCACATCTCTAATTAATAGTGGACTCTAAATTACAATCATACGCCTTCTAGAGCTATGATTGCCTAATGCCCTAAATTAATTATCTCTAATGTCTTAGTTAATAACTAACTAGAAACATTGCATTAATCCCTGGATAATCTCTAACTAAACTAATTAACGCAGCTTCCGCATTTAACTAATTAGTCTAATCAATAATTCCTAACAAACCCTATATCAACTCCCGTAGCAATAGTGTTTCTGACAATTATAATCGATTAAGAATTATAATTGAAATGATAGGAATTGCAATCATGAATCATCAATACGTCTATTGATCCTATAACATAGCTATAATCATCATATTAGCTACTTAGGGCTTCATCATATTCCCACAAGAGAAGCTTAGAACATCATGAAATTGAAAACACAATTATAATTCAAAGGAGTCATTGCAATAAAATTCATGCTCAGCAGTGTTCAGCAGTAAACTCAAGATATTGAATCCTAAAACAAAAACCCAACAATTCCTTCAACGAGTTTTTTTCAAGGAGTAGTCTCTTCCATAATGCTTTGCTTTCAATCAATTGATCAAGGTGACGATTCAAGAACAAGACTCTTACAAAGACTCTCTAGGTTAAAAGAATGGTAAAAGACAGCTAAAAATAGGGTCCTCACAATCTTGTCATTAGGAGTATTTATATCCAAAATAAAGAAAGATTTCCGAAAGATATAGGTTGGTTCCAAATTGAGCAAAACTCCTCAATGTTGCTCGTAATTCCATATAAGACCTCAAAGACCTACAATATCCAACTACACATAATTAAGCAACAACTTCTTATAATTTCTATAAAATTAATAATAATTTAACATGAATTACACAATAAAATATGAGTATAATATGCCATTATCAGGATCGCGTCCCACGACTGATACTAGGAGGCACAGGTTAAGTAATCTGAGTAAGGGTACATTGCACGGCTAGGCCCTCAAAGATCCCAGCTCGATTTCAAGGAATTCACGCCTTTGAGTCGAACACTCCCATCTCTAGATAGTATAGTCCCTGTAGTACCAAATCCTACATCGTCCTATGCCTCCATGCCAACATCTAACCGACTTCATCGACAGTCCATTGAGTCTACCTACGGGCTTTCGAGTTTTTTGTTTTTGGTCTTGAGAGAGATATACATGCAACTATTCTTTGAGTCGTGGGCATTTTCTTATGTATTATTTTCTATATACGCACCTTTGCGGGTAGACCACCTACGGTCTTCCCCTCTCCACGGTGAGGCGCGCCATGATTGGAGTCCTAGTCCACTCCGGCCATGCACTTCCGCACAACGGGCGAGTCGTGCCAATCTTCGCGGGTAGACCACCTACAGTCTTCACCTTTCCTCCATGGCAAGGCGAGCCATGGCCCAAGGGCCGACCTACCTTCCACGGCGAAGTTAACCCCCACTGATACTGTGCAACCGAGCGCGTCCACCAGTGCGACCAAGCACATCCATTTGCGTCATGCTAGCACATTCCTCAGTACCCGTGCACGCACCCTCAATGCGACTTGAGCACATCCTTCGACATGCTCGCACGACGCCTACCAGGCTAATTCGCTTCCCTACGCTCTTGCATTAAAATTACGGGTGCTCATTTATTGTTTTTCTTTGTCCTATTATAGGAAATACCCAATAATAAGGCAATGTGAATCCCGAACGACCAGAATCGGGATAGCAAACATCTGTCTTTTAGCTCCTTGAAACTTCAACACCGAGCCCAACCCTCCATCTGCAAAAGATCGCAAGAAACGACTTCGACAAGCAAAACATGGCCCAAGAAAACAATCGCACCTCTGACTGAAGACTGAGCCCAGCCCGCCTTCCACTGTGGACACTAACCCACCACTGGGGTAACATGCACACTCCTTCCTAAACTCTTTCTTTATTTTTATTTCAATACATTACCAAACAGGCTCCTAACCATAACAAACCCTTCAAAATGGGAATTAGAACAGTCCTAAGGATGCCCTATTGGTTCTGTCAGGCTTGTTCGACCCGCTTATCCCCGTGGGACTCGGCTCCTAAAGCCTTCCATAGGACGATTGCATCTGCCTACCCGCATCTGGGGAAAGTACACTTATGTGGCCCCTAGCTACGATCTAACCAGTCTGGTTTTGTGGTGACCAAATTTCCGAAAATGAATGTCCCCCATGCGCGGCACCTCATGGGTAGCGCGATGGACGAGGGGATTTCCCATTGGGTCCACTCTATATTTTTTACCGCATATTCTACCACACAATCACTTGATATATCTTTTTTGTCGTCTTTCACATGACATGTTTGCCATAAGCGAAGAATGATGCGTGGGTTCTCACCTTCCCGAGAAATCTTCTCGGGCCATTCCCTTATACTTTGACGATGGAAGTGTCCGACGACGAGGTACACCCGACGAGCGAATTCGACCAAATGGGCCATACGCCGTCTACGCAACCGTCTTAAGCAAAATCAAGCATTGCCTCCGAGGCAGACACGTCGATCGGTTTTGAGAGCACATCTCTCCAGAAGGCACCAGCCATAGGAGTCACAAAACACGATAGGAGACGACGACCGCACAAGGCACCCGCCACGTGTTGCATTAAAAATTAAGACTGGGGCATTCCCATTCGACGTTCGCTCCGAGACCACTTCGAACGTCATTCACCTACAATGGGCATTTCCAAGCGACGTACACTGGGGCTTCCCCGATTGAAGTTCGCACCAATACGGACCGGGCTCAAACGATAAACACTAGGGCTTCCCCAGTTGAAGTGCACATCGAGGTCACCATAGTTTTCTACAACTAGAGTGGGTCACTCTAGCGAGTGGCGTCGAAACACTCTCGGTCATCCATGTCAAGAGTCGGCATCATCCACCGCAAGCACTAAGACAATCTTGATCACCTACTCTCTGGGGCAAGACTTTGTATTTTTTTTCCATAGACATTAGGGGAAAATCATTTATAAAGTTTGCAAGAGAGAAGAGACACGTGATTTGGCTTTTGACTATACAAGAACCGAAACTCCAAAACTGACCCTCACAAAATGGGGTCAGGGCACAAAATACACTAAGTCTCCACAGGATAAAGCACATCAAAGCAACCTCGGCAATACATATATCGAGAAAAGTCAAGCATAACCAAGGGGCACAAACAGACCCATCTTCAAAAAAAAAAAGCGAAAAAATCTCACCAATAAAGAAGAAGAGGTAGAGCCAGTGTGCGCACCCGAATTTCATCTCGTCGGGGCATGCATGCGCGAAGCCTGTGCGACGCGGCTTGGGAGTGTCCACCTTCCCGGGGACGCGACGGACACGCGTGAGAAGGAGTTGCCACTTACTGTTTACGACTCGTAGGTCGAGGGCCGTTGAGTCGCCCGGGTCTAGGGGTACGGGGTACACCTAAATGCTAAGGCAATGGTCATGCGGAACCGAAAATTCCGAATTCGGGGGTTTTATTACGTGCGGGCCTATATCCCGCACACCCTTTCGGTACTCTAGTTTGCTAGGCTTGTCGTTTTTGTTTATTTACCGCGGGATTTAGGGTTGCACTTGACTCGCCCGTTTTGATACCGTAAAGTCGATGAATTGATCAAGTTTGGGCCAAGAGTCCAAAAGATGAGTAGGCTTGTGCGTCGAGGAATCGGTTCACTATCTTAGCGTTACAGTTCATCGAACCGTGATGGTCGATTCCCTATGCGAACCGAAACCGCGAGTATTCAAGCTTACTCATCTCTTGGTAACAATAGACCGAATTGACCGGTTCGACACTCGGACCTCTCGCTCGCCGATTAGGGATCCTTACAAATGAATGAGTGAGTGTTCAGATAAGATCCTCACAATGTACACTCAAATAATTACAGAATACAACTGAATAAAGTAAATGGATCCTGATCGGTTTGCATTGAGTCAATATTTCGCTCCGGCTCACCGTGTGTTTTGAATGACCGATAAATAAATTAAGGCAACGCGGGCTCAAGGAGCCAGGGGTCTGGTCCGATCGAACCGACGGTCTGCAGGAGAACCGATTAGTTCCCACTGTAACCGTTGGACCGATCGAGCTCCCGGGTGATATCTAAACACGTTTCACGCATCCAATCCAAATTGCCTTCCACATAGGGCATGTTTGGAGTGTGATGGTGACTCGAGGCTAGATCCCATTCCGCACTCAGGTTGCACTCGCTCGGTAAATTAGGAGGCGTTGGACCTCGTGTTCGGCGGTTTGGGGGGTTGGACCCCGTGTAACACGTAACCTATGAGCTCGGGCCCGAATCGCGACAAATCAGCAAAAGCAAGAATAAAACAGAAGAAAACTGATAAAACTGATGAAATACAAACAACAACTGACAAATAATGGTGAATACATACAAGTGGTGTACTAAGTCAAATGTAAGTGATTTAATCAGTTATTAACCGGGGTTGGTTAACAAACAATGTGTCTAACCTAGGCAAACATAGATGGTGGACTAGAATAAGGTTCTAAGCCAATTACATGTGTGTACTTGTTTTAAGACTCTTGTTCAGTGAGGTGACACTGCGGTTTCACCAAATTAGCCAAACTCGTGTTTTGACTCTAGATTGGAATCTAGTATTCCGCCTATTCACTATCTAATATTTGATTAAGCCAAATGCATGATTAATCCGGTTTTTCGTGTTTTGTAACTGAAATAAAATGTTCACCACCGAATCTACGGTAGAAAGATAGAAACACCGAAAATGAACGGAATGGGTCGTGCGAATGAAACTCGCACCCGAACGGATTGCCCTTTCTCGCCCATAGATTGAGGTGTTTCCAACTCCTTAATGCCTAGGGTATCGGTGAATCACGGAATGACGATTATGCCCTTGGATAATAAAACGTGTGATGTTCGTGTACAAATTGAAGATCGTGTGACACGAAGAAGTTTAGGAAGGACTCGCGCGTCCCAACTCGACCCGCCTCAAATCGGGCCCGGACTCGAGTCATAGCACGCGAGTACTCGCTAGACGTCAATTCTATTCGTGTTACACGTCTTGATGTTTTGAAATTGTGGGCTTTTTAAGGAAAAGGGCATTCTCGCCGTTCCGTGAGCCATCGACGCGCTTACGAATTAATAATCAATTTATCCAATTATTTAGTCCAATATGATTTAATTAACCGAATGATACGTCTCGTTTCTCCCATTTGTGGAATGGTTTAATGATTGAGACCTCAAACCTCAATTGTTATGGATAAATGAAACGATTGTTCGATATTAACGTATCTAGCATATGAATTAACATGAAACCAACGATTAAATGAAAATGGTGATTACAATTAATTCCAAGAATCGGTTTTGACCGTGTCTTGCATGCATAAAACATCAAACATGATGACAACGTACATTTTTTTACATAGCCGGTGCGCCGCCATGATTTTAGGAACGCAATTAAACATACAAACAAGCACAAACACGATATTTAGAGGAATCGATAAAACGGCACCGACTCATGGGAAGTGAAGAATATAAAAACTCGGGAAATGACTTGAGTCAGGGAAAGGAGGCCATCCATGGCCCGAGGATGCCAAGAGGGGCTCTCGACCACCTCCCTTGGAGTGAAGCCGAGAGGCTCCTTTGGCTTGCCCGATCCAACGATGTCTCCTCGACTCCGATTCAAGCTATTTCCCGACATGCTAGCACTATATACGATGATGGCATGCATAATACGATGTAAAAAAACATAAAACATAAACTTACATGCGAATCGGTCATGGACCGCCTTATCGCCCCACAAACGCAAAGAAAACGTAAAAGTCCTAACTTTTCTGAGTTGGGAATGATTATACCTAGCCTGGGATGCGAGAAAAGTCGAGGAAAGCCGGAAAAAGGGCTTGGGAAATCGGTTCTGCCCCCTGGAATGAACAGACCCGAATCAGTGAAGTTGGGTCGGCAACAGACCCGACTGGCAGTCCGGCTTGTCGGGGCAGTACCGGTTGATCGGGATGGAATTTTCGTGCGGGGCCAGTTTCATTGGATTCCCAAGAGACCAAGGATCGCGTCTGCGGTGGTTTCGGGAGGAGAGCATGCATATATTTTCTGGAAATCGAAAACAAAGTCGGGTTAGCTAGCAGAAAACAGAACCGACTAGGCGGAACTGACCCGACTGGGCAGGTCAGAAAGAAATGGCTGTCCCGGAGGCTCCCGGTGGTATTTTGCTGCAAGGTCGGCGGCATTGGACTTCTAACTCACTGAAGATCATGCCTGCGGTAGTTTCGAAAGGAGAGCATGCGTAGTGTTTCCGAAAATCGAAAACAAAGTCGGGCTAGCTAGCAGAAAACAGAACCGACTGGGCGGAACTGACCCGACTGGGCCGGTCAGAAAGAAATGGCTGTCCCGGAGGCTCCCGGTGGTCTTTAATGCAAGGTTGGTGGCATTGGACTCCTAACTGAGTGAGGAACACAGTGATAGGTGGCTCGTAGTGAGATTCAACCCGAGCTGACCTGTGCGTTCCTGCAAAGTTCGGGTTAGAAAAGACGACCAGAGGAACAAACCCGACTGGCACCCGATGAAGAAACGACTCTACGGGAGGCTCCCGGTGGTCTTTTGGTGCAAGATCGGTGGCATTGGATTCCTAACTGACTGAAGATCATGCCTGCAGTGGTTTCATGAAGATTAGACATGTCGATTTTCCTGAGAGATGCAAAGAAAACCGTTAAAAACTGGAAAAAATCTGTGAAGGGAGAAAAGAGAGAAATGGCGGTAGTGCGCAGTTGAGCGGCTCTCGGCATGCGACCATCTTGTCACGGGGGAGAGTGAGGGTCATGAGGAACCCTTAGAAAGTGATGGCACGACTCGCCATGGTCGTGGGAAGGAATGGCGTCGAAGAAGCCCGGGAAGCCGTGAAACCGTTTAGGGAGCCCGATTCTGAACAGAGCTGGTTCGGGCTGCTAGGAGCTTCAAATCGCAAAACTAACACCGAAAATAGACTCGGGAGGTCAAATACATGTGGGATATGTAGTTTGTTTGAGGCTCGGATAAGTCGGGAAGGAAGATCTCGCCTAGAAACGGGGAAACTCCCTAGGGACCCGAATCTGGATTTGGCTGAAACAGGACCTAGATGACTTCAAATGGAAAAACTAACACCGTAAATGGACTCGGAAGGTCGAATACGTGTGGGATATGAAGTTTGGTCAAGTTTGGATCGGGTTGGATGGCGGTCACCGGAAAACGGTTGAGTTTTCGGGCAAACCGGCCTTTGTTTCGGGCTGAGGGAAAGCTGGACGATTTCTAGAAAATGCTGAACTTTGAGAGGGCTTGGAGAGGATTTCCTAGAGTGAGAAAGCTAGAGAGATGATAAAAGTTGAGTTGTGATTAAGTTAATGATGCAATGGGCTTATAAAGGAAGACTTAATGGCTTGTTTAGTGAAAACTAAGTGCAATTAATGGGTGCTTAGGGATTCCGAATTTTGGAGGGAAGATTAGGGTGGGGAAGTTGTCTTGAAAAGTTGATGGGAGGTGATGGATGGAAGAAGAGAGGTGATAGGGTGTAAGAGATATTTTGAAATGGGTGGTGGATGCTCATTTGGCTTGTCTTTAGAGGAGAGTCATGGCTCGCGGCTTGGCTCGGCTTGGCTAGCTCAAGGGTCCCACATGATTAGGAAGAAAGCCGGAAGAAGCTCGGGGCTTGATTGATCACGCATTCGATTTCCTTGGTTCGCTTGAATGACGAATTATCGATGTATGCGCGAATACGGTTTTAATGAGCCTAATATTGACATTCTTCGTATGGGTGAATGCTCGGGCGTCTTGGGGACTCGAAAGCCGGTTTTGCTCCGTTTGGATGATCGGGGTGAAGTTGTCCGTTTCTGTCGCTTGTTCGCGCCTCTGCGTGATGTACCGCTCGTGTTGGCGTGCTTTGTGTTTTGGGCAGAACGGTTTACTTGCCAGCCCCGACTAGAAATTGATAACCGAAGACGTCCTAGGAATCCGCGAACGGGGCTCTCTTAGTGATTCCCAAGTATTTTTATGTGTTCGGAGACCACTGCGATCTCCGTTTGTCAAAACGAGCTCCGAAGGTTTGCCGGGAAGCGTTCGTGGCCATTAAAATGCCACTCAAGAAACCGGTATGCTTTGCTTGGTCCGAGCCAAAATGATTTCCTAGGCCCTAGGGGTTGCTGGGAGTGGATGGTATAGAGTTCGGGCATCAACATTTCCCTGAATAGGCTATGAGCACAAGATTCCCCGTGAAAGGGCCCTTTTGCCGGAATGGTACTCGGAAAACTTAAATGGATTGTGCAATGTGATTAGGGTTCATTTTCCATGCCCTTGAGGTCCCTGGGATTGATTGGCATAGATCTCGTGCACCGACAGTTTGTTAAAGGGGGCTCTGGCCACGTTTTTGTGCAAAAAAGGCCCTTTCTTTGAGTCGAGATCCACTCGGGAGACCACGACGAACTCCGAAAGGCAATCTGAAACTTGTTCCTTGGTCCTGGTGGTCCTTGGATGTGTGCAGGCCTGTTTCCGGGTGCCGTTTATCTGTTCGTGAATCGGACGCCCAGCTTAAGTGGGATGCCTCCGGAATGCGCTCGGATGTGTTGTTAGTCACTTTGGCACTGAGAGGGATTTTTAGAGTCGCATATTGGGCACCTTTCGGTGCTTCAGTGATTCGGTGATGAATAGTACCACAGTGCCGGCTCCGCTGTTTTCGGGGTTCTTTGCCTGTATGTCCTTCTGACTGCTCTCTTCTGCTTTTCTAGTGGACCCAGCTCTTCTCCTGTCGTTCATGACTCTGTGACCGCACGTTCACCTCCGATTTTCGGGTGATGAATAGTAACCCGAGCTTTGATCGGGGATTCTCGTGTAGGAAGCCGGTGGGCCAAAATGGGGTGCTGACAGCTTGCCCCTCTTTGGTTGCATGCTCGGTTAAAGGATGTAGCCAAAGACCATAATAAGCACCCCCTTTTTGGGCCCGGCGACAGCTCTGATACCGTTCCCCCCTTGGCTGCTCGTACCTTACTTGGACATGTCGAGATATTGCGTTGGAAATTAAGATCGGGATGGACCCGAAAGAAACCAGGATAGACCTTAACGAAAAAATTAAAACCGGGATAGACCCGAAGGAGTTAGGATTGACCTGAACGAGAAATTTAAAACCGGGATAGACCCGAAGGAGCCAGGATTGACTTGAACGAGAAATTTAAAGCCAGGATGGATCCGAAGGAGCCGGGATAGACCTGAACGAGGAATTTAAAGCCGGGATGGACCCAAAGGAGCCATGATAGACCTGAATGACCGGAATGGACCCGAATGTGATCAGGATAGACCTAAATGACCGAAATGGACCCGAATGTGACCAGGATAGACCTGAATGTGACCGGGATAGACCCGAATGCATGAACCAGGATGGACCTGAATGACCGGGATAGACCCGAATGCATGAATCAGGATAGACCTGAATGTGACCGGGATAGACCCGAATGCAAGAACCAGGATAGACCTGAATGACCGGGATGGACTCGAATGCATGGACCAGGATAGATCTGAATGTGACCGGGATAGACCCGAATGATCGAAATTTAGACCGAATGGACCCGAATGACCGGAATTTAGACCGAATGGACTCGAATGACCGGAATTTTGACCGAATAGACCCTAAGTGACCAGGATTTAGACCGGAAGGATCCGAATGACCGAAATTTAGATTGGACGGACCCGAATGACCGGAATTTAGATCGGATGGATCCGAACGAGTGAAAATTAGGCCGAATGAGCCTGAACGACCGGAAGGACCTGAGTGACCGAAATTTAGACCGGAAGGACCTGAATGATCGGAAGGAGCTGAATGAGACCAGGATGGACCTGAATGACCGGGATGGATTCGAATGTGACCAGAATAGACCTGAATGACCGGGATGGACTCGAATGTGACCAGGATAGACCTGAATAACCGGGATGGACCCGAATGTGACCAGGATAGACCTGAATGACCGGAATCTAGTTCGGAAAGTGCTATGTGATATGGCTCGCTTAGGGTTTGTCCTTCGACGATTTCCGGCGCCTCGAGAGCACGACGTGTCGCGTGAGGCAGATATGAGTCTGTCAGGGAGAAGATGCCCCATGGGGGGGGGGGGGGGGGGGGGGGGGAAAGGGGGGCTCCATGCGCATGTTGTTCCATCGTTGCTTTGCCCCTGGGGTGACGGCGTGTTTGATCTGCCGGAAGTCGGCTTTGCTGCTAGGGCAATTGCTTGTTGCTCTTCCTGGTGCCGGCTTTATCGCAGGGGCGATTGTAGTTTGTTGGGGATGCCCCGGTCGCGCGATGAGGGACTCGAGCTCTGGGGTAGAGCGTCTACGTATCCCGAGGGGTCGGAAATCAGAGTCCGCCATAGTTCTTGCGTTTGTTGTACCTGTGATCCTGACATCATTAGTAAGTCATGGGATTACTAGCGATTTGTAAGTACAGGTAAAAGGAAGTATTTGCGACTCATGCTCTTCAGTTTCGGGTCGCTTGGGCGACCCATGTAGAGTTTTTGCTTTAGTGATGCGAATGGGGGTCCCGCTTTTAGAGGCCCGGATGCGAGCCCTCCGGGGCTCCCATTGGCCTTACATGGGCATATTGAGACGTTCTCAAATGTGCCCAAGCGGCCCTATCGGTTGTTCGACGCGCCCGTAAACTTAGGACCCTTCTCATCAAGATGTCGTAGGGCGGCTGCATTTGTAACCCGCATGGGGAATTTTATTCAAATTTGGTCAGATCTCGGTCTAGTCATTTTCAAAGTGTTATGACTAGACTCCCGGAATGAAATGTCTAGGATTTTGGCTTTGTGGTAGACGATTGAAGGGTGGCTGTGACCCATTTTGGAGTTGTGCAATGACAAAGAGAAAAGAGAAAGTTTGGGGAGCACGCTGCCCAAGGCTGAAAGGATACACTGGTTCAAGCTTGCCATGAGATGTACCCCCTTCTTCTTTCGACTTCTTGTCCTGTAGGCCATTGCAAAGTGCTCGGATGGGGTGCCTGCTTGTGCACCGTGCTTGAGGAAGAAACCGCCTACGACGGTTGAGCTGCGTAGGGGAGCCGATCGAGGATCGTGTCAGACTAGACAACCTGGCCATTTCCCTTGGGGATCCCTGGTCCGCGCAGTGTGCGAAGGCCCATGGTGACTGTTCTGTTTATCTCTCATTTTACTCTCCTTTTGCTACGGTCACCCGCCTCGGGGCCGTACCTCTCAACCTAAAGGGGATGAGCTCTCATTTTGCCACGGCCGCCCGCAAGGGGTTTTCGGTCGTGCCTCTCTCTTGCCCTAACTTTTTTCTAGGTCGCCCCGAGGGGTTTTCAACCTATCGGGCTCGATTCTTTTGTCTCTCGAGTTTGCAAGGGCGGAGGGTTCGAATGATTCGACCTCCGAGTGCATTACGTTCTGTCTCCATCAAGGAGTTGCGACTGTTGTTTCCCTTTTTGTCGAGATTTCATTTCTTTTGGATTAGGGGTGCCGATGCTTTTGGTGAACCTCGGCATTGCCTCATTTTTTTGTTGGCGGATTTTTCCCGCTTCTTTTCTCTCTCTCTTCTTTGTTGGCCGGTTTTTCCCGTGTCTTTTCGCTCCTTTTTTTCGCAGCTGGGGTCTGTATTGTTCCCCTTGTATTTGTTTGAAACTCCTCGACTTTGCATCGTCGAGGCCACTTTCGTTTGCTTAGCCCCGTGGAGACTTAATGTACTTCGTCGTCCTAGCCCAATTTTGTGATGGTTGGTTTTCTCAGAAGTCTGATTCGTATGCACTCGAAAGTCGAACTTCGCGTCTTTTGTCCTTGCAAACTTTACAAGTCCTCTCCTCTATTGTCTAAAACGAAAACAAAATTACCTCAGGAGTGTGGGTGACTAAGGTTGCCTCCGCGTGAATGTTGGACGGGGATGCCCCGGTCTTTGTGATCTGTGCCGGGTGCCTTGTGCGATCGCCGTTCCCGATTGTGCATTGTCGCTCCCGTGGAGGGTGCCTTTTGGGGGATAGGCGCTCTTGAAACCGAATGTGTCCTTCCCCGGGACTTGTCGTTGCATGTTGTCGGTGATGGGTGTGCAGTGGGGAAGGCCCAATTTGCCCCGGGGTGTCGCTCGATCTCGGTGGAGACGCATGCGTCGAGGTTGAACGGTTTGTTCGATTGCCTCTATCTTCGGTTTCGTGGGGGGTACATATTAGTCGAAAACCTCCCTCGTCGAAGTATGAGGAAAGGCTCCGAGAGGAATTCTCAGGGAGATGTGAACCCGTGTATCGTTCTTTGCCTGTGACCGGCGTGTCCCTGTGAGAGATGACAAAGAAGATGATGCATTAGGTTATTGATCGGTGGAATATGCGGTAAGAAATGTGGAGTGGACCCATAGGAAAATCCCCTTGTCCAACGTGCGACCCATGGGGTGCCGCGCGTGGGGGACACTCAATTCCAAGATCTAGTCATCGCCACCCTGGAGTGGGCAGACCGTGGCTAGGGGCCGCATAGGTGTACTTTCCCCGATTGCAGGTTGGCATTCGCAGCCGTCCTAGGGAAGACTCGAGGAGCCGGATCCCATGAGGACAGACGAATCGAACAATTCCGATAGAACCAACAGGGTGTCTTCGAGGCTGTTTTAGTGCGCCCGTGAAGGGTTCGTTCATGCCGGGAGCTTGTTTGGGAATGCATATAAATAAATGTAAAAGAGAATTTAGGGAAGAGTGCATGTTGCCCCAGTGGCTGGTTGATGGCCACAGTGGAGGGTGGGCAGGGATCATTCTTCGGTCGGAGATGTGATCGTGCTAGTGATTTTCGCGGCGGGTGGGCAGGTCCATGCTTCGTTCGTCGGAGCTCTTGCTTGTGATCTTTTGCGGTTGAAGGATTAGACTTGATCCTCGGAGTATCGCTTGGATGAATTTGAATCCAAGTCGATTTTGGATTTTAGATGAGTCTGAAAGCAGTAAATGCGAGGTGTCAAAACCTGAAAGCAATAAATGCGGGGCCGGAGCCCAAAAGCAGTAAATACTGGGCCGGGGCCCGATGTGGGGCCGAAGCCCAAAAGTAGGACCGGAGCCCGATGTGAGGTCGAAGCCCAATGTAGTAAATGCGGGACCGGAACCCGATGCAGGGTCGGAGCCCGATGCGGGGCCGAAGCCTAATGCAGTAAATGCAGGGCCAGAGCCCGATGCGAGGTCGAAGCCCAATGCAGTAAATGCGGGGCCGGAGTCCGATGCAGGGCCGGAGCCCGATACGGGGCCGAAGCCCAATGTAATAAATGCGGGGCCGGAGCCCGATGCGGGGCTGAAATCCAATGCAATAAATGCGGGGCCGGAGCCCGATGCGAGGCCGAAGCCCAATGCAGTAAATATAGGGCTAAAGCCCGATGCAATAAATGCGGGGTTAATAGGACAGTGCAAGAAATGCAGGGTTAATAGGAAAGTACAAGAAATGCGAAAGCAAAGGTCAATGCTGAGGAATAGCGTGAGGCGCTGCGATGCGGTGACGCTAATTTGCTTGCGGTCTTGCTTTGTGGAGCAGGGATGGGGACTTAGTGTTGAAATCTCAAGGAGCTAGATGGATGGAAGACGTTTGTTGTCTCAATTGGGGTTGATCAATATTCAGTCTGTCTTCTTGTGTAGAATTTCCTATAATGGGAAAAGAAAACAATGAAAGAGCAAACTATATTCGCGATTTCAGCGTAAGGGCTTAGGAGATTGAACTAGCCTGGTAGGCGTCGTGCGAGTGCGCCGAGGGTGTGTGCATGGAGAAGGTGGAGGCATGCTCGCACGACGCGAAAATGGCACTCTCAGTTGTACTGATGGAAGCACTTGTAGCATAGAAGGACGTGTGCTCAACCATGCAATGACATAATCGATTGCGCGGGATTAATGGGGAGTTAGTGTTGCCTGGATGAATGGCCCTTGAGCTACTGATCGTCTCGCCGTGGAGGAAGGGTGAGGACCACGAGAGGTCCACCTGCAAAGGCGGTCAGAACTTTGTCTACCGTGTGGTAGTGTTAATTGTCGTGTAAAACAGTAAATGGATAGGATGCATGCAATGCTTGAGTTTTCAAAAGCTAATGTTGTCGTTCACATTGACTCGAAAGGTTCAAAGTACAATGCAAATTTTGTAAAATAGAGCCTTAAGCTGATTTGCCACCACACTCGGGGTTTGAGCGAGCGCGGCCTCGGAAAGCACCGGTTCTAGACGAGGGCCTTGCGGAGATATCTATGCTAGAGTGCATGTGTGGGCCTCCTCGAGCCATCTTCCTAGACCTCTCCAGGGCGGCGTTCGCTCAGGCGAGCTCCTGACCGCATCTCTGCATCTTGGCACGGGTTTGGGAGAGCTCCCTTTAAGGTGGTTGGCCGGCGAGTTCTTCATCTCTCAGTGACCTCTCGGTGATCGAATCTAGTGTTGATGAGGTCGATCATGTTGTCCCGGAATATACACCATTCGCGTTCTGTGGCGGGTCGGTGAGGTCCTCGTGTGTTGGCGGACTCTGTCGAGGTGCGGGCAGGAGGCCGAGCAAGGCGTCCCTTACCAAGACAACAAGAAAATCCGCTTAGGACTCGTCAACATGAATGACATCCTAATTTTTGAAAATTGCATGATGCATGTGTGCGAAGAGAGTAAATGCCCACGGCTTAATAGAAATTACATGTACATCGCTCTTGAAATGGAAAAAACTCAAATGGCTCGCAGGCCGACTCGATGGACTGTTGTCGGAGTTGGGTCGAAGGCTTGCATGGAGGCATAACACGATGCATAGTTTGGTGCTACAGAGACCGTGCTATCTATGGATGGGGGCTCCCGACTCAAGGGTGTGAATTCCTTGAAATCGAGCGAGGGGTCGGTTCGGTGGCATAGCCGACTCGATCCGTTCCCTTACTCGGAACCTCTGATTAACATAGCTTCCTACTTTGGCGCCCGTGGGATTTCGGACGAGGTACCTAAAGCTAGCATGATATGCAATGCATGCATGAAATAAATGTGCGTAAGTAGATAAGCGGTAAACGATGGAAAGCAATAAATAAACAAGCAAGCAAGCAAACGGGATTGAGCCCGAACCCTCTAGATGTCCCCAGTGGAGTCGCCAAGCTGTGCGCACCCGAATTTCATCTCGTCGGGACATGCATGCGCGAAGCCTGTGCAACGCGGCTTGGGAGTGTCCACCTTCCTGGGGACGCGCGACGGACACGCGTGAGAAGGAGTCGCCACTTACTGTTTACGACCCGTAGGTCGAGGGCCGTTGAGTCTCCCGGGTCTAGGGGTACGGGGTACACCTAAATGCTAAGGCAATGGTCATGCGGAACCGAAAATTCCGAATTCGGGGGTTCTATTACGTGCGGGCCTATATCCCGCACACCTTTTCGGTACTCTAGTTTATTAGGCTTGCCGTTTTTGTTTATTTACCGCGGGATTTAGGGTTGCACTTGACTCGCCCGATTTGACACCGTAAAGTCGATGAGGAACCACCTTGTCAAGGGGGAGAGTGAGGGTCATGAGGAACCCTTAGAAAGTGATGGCACGACTCGTCATGGTCGTGGGAAGGAATGGCGTCAAAGAAGCCCGGGAAGCCGTGAAACCGTCTAGGGAGCCCGATTCTGGACAGAGCTGGTTCGGGCTGCTAGGAGTTTCAAATCGCAAAGCTAACACCGGAAATGGACTCGGGAGGTCGAATACATGTGGGATATGTAGTTTGTTTGAGGCTCAGATAAGTCAGGAAGGAAGATCTCGCCTAGAAACCGGGAAACTCCCTAGGGACCCGAATCTAGATTGGGCTGAAACAGGACCTAGATGACTTCAAATGGAAAAACTAACACCGTAAATGGACTCGGAAGGTCGAATACGTGTGGGATATGAAGTTTGGTCAAGTTTGGATCGGGTTGGATGGCGGTCACCGGAAAACGGTTGAGTTTTCGGGCAAACCGGCCTTTGTTTCGGGCTGAGGGAAAGCTGGACGATTTCTGAAAAATGCTGAACTTTGAGAGGGCTTTGAGAGGATTTCCTAGAGTGAGAAACCTAGAGAGATGATGGAAGTTGAGTTGTGATTAAGTTAATGATGCAAGGAAGACTTAATGGCTTGTTTAGTGAAAACTAAGTGCAATTAATGGGTGCTTAGGGATTCCGAATTTTGAAGGGAAGATTAGGGTGGGGAAGTTGTCTTGAAAAGTTGATGGGAGGTGATGGATGGAAGAAGAGAAGTGATGGGGTGTAAGAGATATTTTGAAATGGGTGGTGGAGGCTCATTTGGCTTGTCTTTAGAGGAGAGCCATGGCTCGCGGCTTGGCTCGGCTCGGCTCGGCTTGGCTAGCTCAAGGGTTCCACTTGATTAGGAAGAAAGCCGGAAGAAGCTCGGGGCTTGATTGATCACGCATTCGATTTATGTGGTTCGCTTGAACGACGAATTATCGATATATGCGCGAATACGGTTTTAATGAGCCTAATATTGACATTCTTCGTATGGGTGAATGCTCGGGCGTCCCGGGGACTCGAAAGCCGGTTTTGCTCCGTTTGGATGATCGGGGTGAAGTTGTCCGTTTCTGTCACTTGTTCGTGCCTCTGCGTGATGTACCGCTCGTGTTGGCGTGCTTTGTGTTTTGGGCAGAACGGTTTACTTGCCGGCCCCAACTGGAAATCGATAACCGAAGACGTCCTAGGAATCCGCAAATGGGGCTCTCTTAGTGATTCCCAAGTTTTTTGATGTGTTCGGAGACCACTACGATCTCCGTTTGTCAAAACGAGCCCCGAAGGTTTGCCGGGAAGCGTTCACGGCCATTAAAATGCCACTCGAGAAATCAGTATGCTTTGCTTGGTCCGAGCCAAAATGATTTCCTAGGCCCTAGGGGTTGCTGGGAGTGGATGGTATAGAGTTCGGGCATCAACATTTCCCTGATAGGCTATGAGCACAAGATTCCCCGTGAAAGGGGCCCTTTTGTTACCGGAATGGTACTCGGGAAACCTAAATGGATTGTGCAATGTGATTAGGGTTCATTTTTCATACCCTTGAGGTCCCTGGGATTGATTGGCATAGATCTCGTGCACCGATGGTTTGTTAAAGGGGGCTCTGGCCACGTTTTTGTGCAAAAAGGGCCCTTTCTTTGAGTCGGGATCCACTCGGGAGACCACGACGAACTCCGAAAGGCAATCTGAAACTAGTTCCTTGGTCCTGGTGGTCCTTGGGTGTGTGCAGGCCTGTTTTCGGGTGCCGTTTATCTGTTCGTGAATCGGGCCCCCGAGAGCCCTGTCAGAAAAAGCGTCTATGAGAGATCGGCGGCGTCCCGGCTTAAGTGGGATGCCTTTGGAACGCGCCCGGATGTGTCGTTGGTCACTTTGGCACTGAGAGGGATTTTTAGAGTCCCATATTGGGCACCTTTCGGTGCTTCAGTAATTCGGTGATGAATAGTGCCACAGTGCCGGCTCCGCTGTTTTCGGGATTCTTTGCCTGTATGTCCTTGTGACTGCTCTCTTTTGCTTTTCTAGTGGACCCAGCTCTTTTCCTGTCATTCATGACTCTGTGACCGCATGTTCGCCTCCGATTGTCGGGTGATGTATAGTAACTCGAGCTTTGATCGGGGATTCTCGTGTAGGAAGCCGGTGGGCCAAAATGGGGTGCTGACAGCCAGCATTCGCTAAACACATTGGCGAGGCTAGCTCAAAAGTCAAGAAATCCTGACCAAAAAAAAAAAAAGAAAGGGCAATAAACGCGGCTCCTCGATGGAGACGGAATGCAAAACAACCAACTTGGAACTCGAACTCTTCGGACTCTTCCTCCTTACAAACTCAAGAGATAAAATAATCGAGTCCACTTGGGGCAACTTAGGAAAAAGCTATGATAAAAAAATGGCACGACAAAAATTCTCGAGGTGAGCGGTCGTAACAAAAGAAAAGCTCATCCCCTTATAGATTGAGACGTACGGTCGAATCCCAAGGTGGACGACCGTAGTAAAATGAGAGTAAAATTAGAGAAAGATAAACTAAATTGTCCCCCTAGTCTGTCACACACCGTGCAAACTAGGGATCCCCATGAAAAGTGTCGAGGTTATCTCCTCCAACACGATCTCCGATTAGCTCTTCTACCTACAAGACTTAACAGTCCAAAGCGGATTCTCCTTCACGCATAGTAGGCAACCGAGCACGTCATCCGAGTAGTTCGAGACACCATAGACAATAGAAGGAAAAAGGAGACGGGGGTCAATGTCACTACACGCGCGACTCCGTGTATCCTTTTAGCTTATGGCAATATGCTCCTCAAGCTTTCTCTTTCTCTTGATCCATTTCATAACGTCAAATGGGTCACATGCACCCTTTAATCGGCTACCATAGAGCCAAAGTCCCAGACATTTGTCTCCGAGAGTCTAGTCATAACACTTCGAAAATGATTAGACTGAGGTTTGACCAAATCTGGACAGAGATACTGATGTGGATTACAAACGTAGTCGCCCTACGGCACCCTATTGAGAATGGTCCAAAGCCGATGGGTGCATCAAACAGCCAATAGACCTGCTAGGGCATTATTGAGGACGTTTCGATATGCCTATGCATGGCCAACGGGAACCCTCGAAGGCCTCGCATCGAGCAACCCGAAACTAAAGATCACACGTAGCAACAATGCCATTTTTATATTCTTCCTGTATTTACACATCGTTAGTAACCCCCAGTGACTTACTAATTATGCCAAGACCACAAGCGGACTCTGATTCTCGATCCCATGGGATACGTAGGCGCTCCTCCCCAAAGCTCAAGTCCCTCATCACGAGACGTTAGCCTCCGACAAACCATAACTGCCCTAACAGCATGGTCGGCTTTTAGCATATCACACTACAGCCCCAGAGGCTAGGTTGGCTTCAGGCAGATCAGACGCACAATCGCCCCAGCAATGGGGCCAGCTTCCCGGTAAGTCATGCAACTGCTTCAATAGCGATGCTGGTTTCCGGCAAATCAACACCCTCAGGACAACCTACTTCTCATGCACACTCAGCACGCACCGCTATTCACGCGACAAACGATGAGTTATGCCCAACTCTACGGGTGAACCACCCACAGTTCTTACTCTCCCATACGACGAGATGAGTCATAGTCTCGCGAGTCGGTCCAATCCACAGCAGTGCCACCCTACGGCCACATTAAAAGGCAATCGAGGCATCTCGGTGAACCCTTAAAGATGATCAGGGCATCCCTGCCAACCACAACATTGGTCGGTCTCCAGTGGACCTAACAACAACCTTAGGGGCCATCCCTCAGGGGAACCAACACCCAATCGAGCCAAGCTCACCTCTTCCTGCACCCTACGTGGATTCCAAGCACTTTCCGCGCTTTAGACAACCTCGAAACACTTTCGGCGCCTTGCGTTACTTCTTGCCTTTACTTTCCTGTTGGGGCCAATCCTAACTTTATTTTATTGCCGGGCCCAGTCCCAGCTTAACTTTCCAACCAGGCCCAGTCCCATATTTACTTTCTTTACCCAATCCTATGTTTACATTCCTATCGGACCCAGTCCCACTTTTACTTTCTTGTCAAGTCCAGTCCCACCTGCATTTTTCAATCGGGCCCATTCCCACTTTTACTTTCCTACCGAGCCCAATCCCATCTTTACCTTTTTGTCTGATCTACCCCGACTTTACTTCCCTACCTTTACGTTCTTGTCTCGGGTCCACCGAGACTTTACTTTCTTGCCTCGAGTCCACCTCGACTTTACTTTCTTATCTCAGGTCCACCTCGAATTTACTTTCCTGTCTCAAGTCCACCCCGACTTTACCTTTCTCGGGTCCGTCCCGATCTTTACTTTCCTACTGCGCCTTGCGCATCTCAGGTCGATGCCAACTTTACTTTCTTGTTCTTGGATCCGTCCCGATTTTGACTTTCCTGCCGCGCCATGCACAACACGGGTTCACCCCGATCTTACTGATTCAGGTTTCACACTCATCATTTTATTACTTTCGATTTTCACACCCGCTCGAGTTTCACACCCATCATTCACTGCCTTTGGGTTTCACACTCATTTTACTGCTTTTGGATTTCACACCCATCATTCACTGCATTCGGATTTGGCACCCATTTTACTGCTTTCGAATTTCACACCTACTCGGGTTTCACGCCCATCATTCACTACATTCGAGTTTCACACCCATTTTATTGCTTCCGGATTTCACACCCATTATCCACTGTATTCGGGTTTTACGCCCATTTTACTACTTTCGAGTTTTACACCCCTCATTCACTGCATTTAGGTTTCATACCCATTTTACTGCTATCGGATTTTACACCCATCATTAACTACATTCAGGTTTCATATTCATTTTACTGCTTTCAGATTTCACATCCGTCATTCACTGCATTCGGATTTCGCACCCATTTTACTGCTTTCGAGTTTCTCACTCATTTACTACTTTCGGGTTTCATACACATTTATTGCTGTCGAGTTTCACACCCATTTACTGCCTTCGAGTATCAACATCCATTAACTGTTTTTGATTTTTTGCACTCATTTACTGCTTTTGGGTTTCAATTTTCACTCCTTGCACCTTCCTTTTTCCCTACTACAATTCCTTTACATTCACTGCTCATCTTCAGCAAGAGGTCTGTACACTTGCACGGCCTTCTCCCACATATCCAAAGACGATAAGAAGACGTGGCCATTGGAGCAGCCATGGTTGTCAACACCTAATTTCGGTCCATCGGCTCCAGGGGGTAAAATTGTCATTTTCTCAATTTATTACTTTTTTTTACAAAAAAAAAAAACGGACGGACCGCCCAGGCAGTCCGGGCAGGTCCGGGCAGGTGTGACTGCTGCCCGGACCGAAACCAAAAAAAAAAAAATTCTGTTCCGGGCAGGCCGGGCAGATCGGGCAACGGCAACCGGCTGCCCGCGATCTGGCCGGCCACCCAGAATAGGAAATCGCGGATTCCGCGATTTCCTCCCCGAATCGGTTGAAATCTCGACCGAAAATTGCAATTAAAGGAGGAAAAACCTAATTCGGCGAGGACACAACAGAACCCAGAGGAAAAAAAGGAAAAATTGGCTCTCGTTTGAGAGAATTTGGAGATCGGTGCGATTCGGGACCGACGCCGGAAAATCGCGAAAACTCCCTCGATTCCGTCCGTTTCGACCTCGGTGAAGTCCAAACCAGACACCGCGTGGCCCAAGCGGCGCTCAGAGCTATCTCCCTCATCCTCTCGTGCCGTCGTCGCGTCGTCCAGAGGCGCGAATCGCCGCCCCCAGCCTCGCGCCGCCTCTGCCCCCCGATCCCGGCCACTATTCGGCTAACGGGCCTCGGCCCATTTCTCTTCCTTTGCAGGCTCGGCCCATTCAGGCCCAAGGCGCTCCAGTCCGGCCCAGTTTCTCTTCCGGGCGGTTTCTCCTTCGGACCGGCCGACCGATCCGATTCGATCCGACCCGTTCGTCCGGCAGCTTTCATATATTACAGAAACGCCCCCAAACTTTCGGGTTAGGTAAAAATCTCAACTTAGCGGCATGTTTAGGGCTTTATACTAAATATCATGCTTGCTTGAATGATGATGACATGAAATAATTGCTTGTTGGTTGCATAGATTATCAAAATTTTGCCGAATCCGATTATTCTAACTTTCTAATTTGTTCCATCCTAGTCCTGCAACGAATTTTCATATTTTTCAATCCTGCCCAAATTCCCAAATCAAGTTTAAACCAGTCCCATGACATTTTCGATATTTTCATCACGTCCCTAATTTTTTTCAGAATCAAATACTGCTCCAGCAAACGTTTGCATTTGTTTCAATTCAGTCCCTGGAGCATTTATTAATTTTTTAAAATCAGCCCTAAATTTCAAAATTCATTTCAAACATACTCTGGGCTATTTCATTATTTCTAGCACATCCTCCGAATTTTTTTCAGAATTTAAAATCACCCCGGTAAACTTTTCAATTTGTTTCAATTTTGTCCCTGTAACATTTATTCATTTTAAAACCAACCCTGAATTACAAAAAAAATTAATTTTAAATAAACCCTAGCCCATTTTATACCTTCCCGAACATTCTCCAAATTTTATAGAATTTAAAAAGATCATTCTCCAATTTTTTTCAGTTTAGTCCTTGAGACATTTTTTTTCGTTATTTTATCAGTTTTTATTATTCTACATTATGTTGTTCGATCTTTATGCAAATTTTTTCGAGATGACTGGAAATTAGAGTTTATCGGGCGATCTATTATTGATCGATTCGACGGCTTGAAACCCAAAAAAAAAAAATAAAGCATTCAGCGGATTTTAACTAAACCTAATGATTTCACCAATCGGGTAAACGGGACGTTCATTGGACTAATTAATTCACTCGACCTTAATAATTTTGCACGAATTGGTAATTAATCGGAAATACGCGTCGATAAATTGTAAATACGTGTTGACGCCTTCTTTTCAAAATTCGCAAATTTCATACTAAAATCTGAGACTCGTGATCCGATGTGACATGGACGTCTGGGAAGAATTTGCATGTTTTGACTCGAGGCCTCCTAATTTTAGGTAACTCAAGTCGGGGTGTGGAAGTTCTTTTTAGATCACTTCCGGATAGATTGACCGTTTCTTTGACTTTTTTGGGGTTCTCGCATAACCCTAGAAGAATCAGGGAATCAGTCAACGCCGGTCACAGGCCCAGGTGGCCCGCATTGCGCAGTCTCTCTCTTTTCAAAAATAAATTTTCTATACAAAGGCAGAAAAAGGCGTATTTACAATTTATTGTTATCTCTGCATGATCTTGGGTAGTTAGATCGGGAATAACGGTTTAAGATACCAACATTCGACTTAATCGCATACTCGGCCTAATAGAAAACATAATGGGGATAGCGGGCTAGGCACTAGGTTGTAGGATTCTCGTGTCAAAATCCACATTCTATAATAACTTATCATAATCAAAGTGTCACGATATATAACAATTTAAAATCAACCCACACATTCGAGACTTGATCACGGACACATACAGTCTGTCAGGTCCGGTAAATGATGCTGAATGCTACATGCCATTCCCGTCTTGCCTTTTGTTTGTTTTAGGGTAGGATTAGTATGCTAAGATACCTCGGTTAATAATCAATTAATCCACGTAAATTTGGTGATAATAAAACCCCATTGTTTGTTTATTTGAGCTTGCCTGTTATATTTTTGCACTTGTTTGTTATGCGGATCGAACCCGATCTTTTAGGACTCGATTCACACTGGGTCCAACGCCCATAACCGTCGATCACAGGGTCCAATGCCCTCATACACCGAGTGCGCACTTTAATTTCGATTTCAGTCTTTTTTCAAACCACACGGTGAGCACGAGTGGAATATAACCGAATGCGAACTGATCGGGATTCAATTGTTATAATTTGTATTTTATTTGAGAGAACAATGTGAGGATTTTTGTTGTATATTTATTCATGTAAGAATCCCGGTCGGAGAGCAGACGGTCGGAGTGTTCTCTTCGAATTTACGGTGTCAAAACGTGTAAGATGAGCGGAACTTAAGTAAGCGGTAATTAAATAAAAAGGCAAGCCTAGACAAGCTAGAGTACCGCTAGGGCATGCGAGATATAGGCTCGCATGTAACAGAACCCCCGAATTCGGAACCTTGGGTTTCGCAGACCATATGCCTTAGCAATTAGGTGTACTCCGTACCCCTAGACCTGGGTAACTTGCCGGCCCTCGACCTTCGGGTCATAAAATGGCAAGTGGCGACTCCTTCTCACGTGCGTCCGTCGCGCGTCCCCGGGAAGGTGGATACTCCCAAGCCTAGTTGCATCATAGGCGCGCGCATGCGTGCCCCGACGAGACGAAATTCGGGTGCGCACAGCTTGGCGACTCCACTGGGGACTCTTAGAGGGTTCGGGCTCGTTTCCGCTCGCTTTGTTTGCTTGTTTATTTATCGCTTTCCGCAATTTTTCGCTTATCTACTTTATGCATTTTTATTTCCCGCACACGCATTGGATACCATACTAGCTTCTAGGTACCAATGGGTCGCGTCCCACGACCGGTAATAAGAGCATAGGTTAGATAGGGGTTCGAAGTAGGGGTATGGCGCGCAGTTCGACTGTCGTTTAGGCCTTGAAAAGAATCCCGCTCGATTTCAAGGAATTGACACCCTTGAGTCGGGGCCCCCCATCCCTAGGTAGCACGGTCCTTGTAGTGCCAAAACCATGCATACTGCAGAAGCTCCACGCCATATTCCAACCCGACTTCAGTAACAGTCCATCGAGTCGGCCTGCGCGCCATTTGAGTCCTTTTCTGTTTTTGAGAGAGATGTACGTTGTATACATTAAGCCGTGGGCATTTATTTTCTGTACCTATGCATCATCTAATTTCAAAATTAGGCGTCATTTATATTAACTAGTTCTAAATCGGTTTTCCTTTCATCTTGGTAAGAGATGGCGCGCTCGATCTCCTTTCCACACCTCGACAGGGTCACACCACCACTTGAGGAAATCAGTCATATCTGGGCTCATCTACATCAGGTCAACCGCGACTACATCAGTACCTTTGTTGGGGATATACCAATGCTAGCTATGTGCCGAGTGGATTGGAACTTCTTAGGAGCAGCGGTGACATTTTGGGACCCAGTCCACGCCGTTTTCAACATCCAAGGTACTGAGCTCACACCTACCATCGAGGAATATCGCACTCTCGTCGGAAGAGTTGCAGCCACCCGCGACATTGTGGAACCTAACTTCCACACCACCCGACTTGTTTTGGTATCGCGTCTACTCGGGGTTCATAGGTCTCAGCTACAAGCCGAATTTGCATATTCCGGTGGCACAGAGATAGTCACCGCGAAACTACTCCGTTTTATTGAAATACGAACGCGCGAGGTTCAAGGGGATCTTTTACAAAAGAATTTTTGTCATGCAATCTTATTTTTAATTTTCGGGACTCTATTATTCCCTCGCTCGGCCGGTCACATTGACGCAGCCTTAGCTAGCGTTGTCCTCCATGTGGTGGGAGGCCGCGAATACGAGGTGGCCTTTGTTGGCCGAAACCATACGGTCCCTTGATCGCGTTACAAGAAAGACCGATCGAAGGTTGAGAGAGTCCCCAATCCTTTTGCAAATTTGGCTCCAAAGCCATGCAAACCCCTTCGACCTTGTTCGTCCGATTATGTTTTTTACACGTCCGGAGTCTATCATTTCGCGGTTACTACCTTTGTTGCGTGTGGAAGAACACAAGGTCTCCGAGTGGATCAAAATTTTTCGCGAAATAGCACCAAAGGGCTTTAAATGGCGCGCCGCGTGGATGCCACCCGGACCCATGACCATTAAATGTCCTGATTTTAACGGAGTACCACTCGTGAGCCATGCGAGGTCCACCACCTATTTTCCGGCGCGAGTAGTAAGGCAGTTAGGTGGCTTACAGACAGTTCCCAATGGTACGGCGCGAACCGAATTCGAACATACTTGGCGGGAGGACCAGACGTCCATAGATCGCCTAAGTGAAATCGAACGGGTTATGACCGCGTGGCGGACTACGGTCATCGAACATCTTTACTTCCCCGAGCACCCGACCCAAGATGAACGGAACTTTCAAGCCACGGAGGAATATATCCTCCGCTTTTATCGATGGGGTCCATCAGAGAATGATGATTTCACAGATTCCCCTCCAGTAGAAAGTAGCGCATCATCCGGGGCACCGGTACCGGACATGACCATCCAAGCCGAGCTCGCCAATCTCAGGGCTGAAAGGGATCGCCTCCGCCGAGAGATCGCCGAGAAAAATGAGCAGCTGAGCGATCGGCACCAACTACAGAAGGAACTTGCACAGACCCGCGCCCAACTCCAGAAGCGTGACCAAGAGTTGGCGCAAGCGAACGCTGCCTTGGAAAGGGTCAGGAAGAGGGCCCGTGTAGGTCCATGTACATCCTAGGATAGACACCTCAACTAGGCCCTCACCGGTGCTTTCCATGGTGATGGTCGCTTGCACCTCGGGCACGTTGGAAGACCGATTTAGGACTATCTTTTCAAAATTTGTATTACACTTTGAACCATTCAGAGTTAATATGAATGACAGCATTAGTTTTTGAAAATTCATGCATCTCATGCATTTCTGCTTTTATTCACTACTTTGCATGTTATTTTAGAGATAATTTCTTACTTTAAACTCACACACTTATGGAATCCAGGTGTTAACAACTGGCGGCACCTCATCGATATCCTACTCGTTTCCAGCAAAGAATGGCAGAAGAAAATCAATTAGCTGTCTTTGAGGAAGATACGCCTATCACCCCAATTCATTCTCAAGCGCCGACTATGCATGCGCCACCACCACACGTGTCTCCTATAGGCGTGCCACCAGCACATCGGGGAGGTTCCCCGACTCATCTTCCGCCACCTGTATCTTCGGGTCCACACCCGGCATATTCAGGAGGACAGCCATCTTCCGCAGCTGATGATCGTGTACGTATTGCAGTACTTGAGAGCACGGTCAATCAACTGGCTGCCACCATGGCCACCAATATGGCCGAGCTCATGGCCCTACTCAAAGGCCCAAATCGTGCTTCTTCGAGCTTCACCCCACCTCCTGGGTACGGGCCAGCGGTCGATCCAAGCTCATGGGCCCAGCCGACCTTGATCCCCGATAATGGAGATACGTCTGCCCCAACGATAGTGAATGTGCCGGCAGCCCATCCGGTTAACAATCTTCCAGCACCACCGGCTTCAGCGACAATGTTGGAACCGCCTATGCTAGTACCTCCACCGATCTCCACGTCAGTTCCGGTTCCAGTCTCTGCATCGGTCCCAGCTCCGACTTCCGCTGTCCCACCCCCGATCATTTTCCTGCCTACAACGGCCCAGGCTCCTGCTCACACTGCTGAACCTCCCCCGTACCAAGCTCCACAACCCCATATCGGCCTTTCTTACCAAGCTCCACCTCCCATAAATATAGCCTACTCTGAACCGGGCACGCCGAACCACGCGGCCCCTGGAGCTCCACCCACAAATTTTTTCCCGGAAACGGGGACTGAATAGGAACAGAGATTGAAGAAGTTGGAAGAGAATATCCGAGCCCTACAATCAGGCGGCTCCCGCCTCGATGCCGGCGACGGCGATTGGAGTCTTTTCCCAAGCATGCAGCTACCCCCAAAGATTAAGGTGCCTGAATTCCAGAGGTACTACGGCACGACCGACCCTCGTCACCATCTCCGTCACTACCGGGGAAAAATGCTGCAGTACTGGGACTACGAAGAGTTTGTCATCCATACGTTCCAGGATAGTTTGGCAGGAGCGGCTCTGGATTGGTACATGTCATTGAAAGCTGCAGATATCCCCACGTGGGCAGACCTCTCAAACAAATTCATCGACCAGTGCAGGTACTGTGCGGAGACGCCCCCGACTCTGCTGGAGCTCAGCACGATGGAGATGACCGAGGACCAGGGCTTCGAGGCCTATGCAGTGAAGTGGCGAGCTAGAGCGGCAAAGCACGTCCCTCCGATCAGTGAGGCACAGCAGATCCAATTATTCCACTCCACTCTTAAAGGGGCATACTACTTGCACTTGTTGGCCCACACGTCTTCATTCTCTAACCTTATCGACGCTGGAAAGAAGCTCGACATCGGCATCAAGCTCGGCAAGATAGAAGGTCCGGTCGAGAAAAAAGAAGGAGAGTCCTCGAAGAGGGCCGCCACTGGGACAGCGGGAAGTAGGAGAGGGAAAGACACGTCCGTCAATGCTGTCAACTCAGGGCGCCAGGCCCCCCAGCAATATTCTATAAGCTACACGCCCGCACCACCAGCCGCTCAAGTATATGCTCCGCCTTCGATACATTATCAACAACAACCCTCAGCGCAGCAAGCTTACTATTCCGCCTCACCGGCTTCCTTTCCATTGCCGGTCCCGCAGCAATACTCCCCTAATTATACTTCTGCTCCTCCTCAGACCCCGCAATACAGGCCTCCGGCTTCGAGAACTCCTCAGCCGACACAACAGGCCCCAGCCCCACAAGGCCAGCAAGGTGGCGCAACGCAAAATCGGCAGCGTAAACAGTTCACACCTCTGCCGGCTCCGCTCTCCTACATATACCGGCAACTCCTCGCGGGTAACAAGATCCGATCGATAGCACCTAACCCTGATTTTGACCCAACCATCCAAAATCAGAGTCGGCGCTGCGAGTACCATTAGGGCGCACCCGGTCACACCACTGACAATTGTTGGAAACTACGGAAGAGGATCCAACAGTTGATTGATGACAAGCAACTCACGTTCAATGCCGTCAAACCCCCGAACGTGCAATCAAATCCTCTTCCCGATCACGGGTCGAGCTCGGGACCCAGCATTAACATGATCGGTGTTTGCGCTATGGGGGAGTACGAGACCGGACAGGAGGCACCGGCCCCGTTTGTGATCGAATATGTTCCTGCAGAAGCTGGTGTAGGGTACGCAGGGTTTGATGCCACGCCCGCCCCATTCGTGATAGAAGTCCTCGCACGTGAGCCATATCAAGACAGCAAGGTCCCGTGGACCTACGAAGGAAGTGTTGGGAACCTCGAGAGTCAATTTAGCGTCATGGGCGTGACGCGCTCGGGTCGAGTCTATGAAAATCCGAAGGTCGCAAACAAAGGGAAAACCATGGCAATGCCCGAAGTCACCCCGAAAGCCTCGTCCATTCCCCAGAAGAAGGTGACTGAAGAAGAAGCTGAGGCCTTCATGAAGATAATTAAGGCGAGCGAGTATAAGGTGGTAGAGCAAATGGCCAAATCCCGGCCCATATTTCACTACTTGCCCTCCTCTTGGGTTCAGAGCCACATCGTGAAGCGCTTCTGAGGGTCCTGACAGCAGCGCAGATCCCCAAAGAGACGGCTCCGGAGCGGATTGAGAAGACTATCAGTTCGATCTTCTCCAACAATATTTCATTCTCAGATGATGAACTTCCCTCAGAAGGGTGGGCACACTCGCGGGCACTACACATTGTCTGCAAGTGCAATAACTTTATCATCGGTCGGGTCATGATCGACAATGGCTCGGCACTCAATGTTTGCCCGGTTTCCACGCTGAAACAGATGAACGTGGACTTTAACCGCATCCGTCCGAGCAAGACTGCAGTTCGAGCCTTCGATGGCTCGCGAAGGGAAGTAAATGGAGAGATCGACCTAGTGATCGAGGTGGGTCCCTGCTCATTCGCCGTTACGTTCCAAGTCCTAGACATTCCGAATGCTTTCAGCTTGTTGCTCGGGAGACCGTGGATCCATGCAGCTGGCGCCGTTCCTTCGTCCCTACACCAAAGGATCAAATTCATCGCAGAAGATCGACTTATCACGGTCAAGGGTGAGGAGGACTACGCTATTTACAAGGAGACAGCTGTCCCCTACATCAGTATCGGGGACGATCAAAACCTCCCCTTCCATTCATTCGAAACAATCTCCGTCATTCGAGACTACGGAGAGATCGGTCCAACCCGCGCTGATCGCATGGTGGGAAAGGTTTTGCTGCGCCACAATTACATCCCCGGCACCAGACTCGGAGCACATGGGCAGGGGATCAACCGCCCCATCGAGGTCGAAGAGTACAAGAACAGGAGGGGACTCGGTTTTCACCCTTCCTGTCACGAGATTATTGAGGCTCGCAGGGGCAAGCACCTTCACCGCCTCACTGCACGATATGGGAAGATCAACAGGGGCATCCCGGTTCAGCCGCTCTCCTACTTCTTTCCTGGGCCTCCACACATCGTCGGAGGTACTATTGACGGTCCCTACTCGGATTCAGACAGCGAGCCTGTTAACCTGCCAAACATATGCGCCGTCACCGAGGAGATAACTCCAGGGGCTTACATTCGCCTCGCGCAGGAAAATGAGGAACTCAACAACTGGACCTCAGTCCCGCGTTACTCGGCTGTAATCGCCGATGTGTAAGGCCATCTATGTTTTGATATTCCCCGCGTGTCGGCATAGCCATAAGCCACTCGACGAAAGAGGGATTCTTGTTATGGCATTCCGCTCTCATCATTAATAAAATCCCTACATGCATTTTTCAGAATTCTCTTGTCTTCTTTCTTTCTCTCTCACTTATTCGCAGCACTTTAAATTTTCTAAGACAATTTATTTAAATCGCCAGGCTCCACTCGAATCTGAGTCTTCGACGCGTCGATTCGAACCCATCCGAGGAACTCCTTGAAGAGTCCCGACCCATATACTTCGGGGAAGGACTCGACGAGGATGGTCGAGTGCCCGAGATAGAAGAGAGTTTGCGCCGCCTTGAGAACCGCCAACTCACTTCCGTAGAGCCGACAGAGGAGATCAATGTGGGTACCGAAGAAGAACCTCGCATCTTAAAGATCGGGACGGGTCTCGACCCTACACAACGAGCCAGGATGATAGAATTTTTAACCGACTACCAAGAGGTCTTCGCTTGGTCCTACGCCGATATGCCGGGCTTAGATCCGTCGATAGTCAAGCACTTCCTACCGCTTGATACAGAGAGGTTTCCACCCAAGCGACAGCACTTACGGCGACAACGTGCCAGCCTTCTCCTCCGCATCAAAGAGGAGATCATTAAACAGATCAATGCAGGGTTTCTGGAAGTTTGCAATTATTCTGAGTGGGTAGCGAATATCGTGCCCGTGGAGAAGAAGGATGGAAGAGTTAGAGTCTGCGTCGATTACCGAGATCTCAACAAAGCCAGCCCCAAAGATAACTTTCCCCTACCTCACATTGACGTCTTAGTCGACAACACAGCACGCCACACGTTGTTTTCCTTCATGGATGGTTTCTCCGGGTATAACCAAATTCAGATGACCGAAGAGGACAAGATCAAGACGACGTCATCACAATGTGGGGCACTTTCTGTTACCGAGTCATGCCCTTCGGCCTCAAAAACGCCGGGGCAACATATCAAAGGGCGATGGTCACGCTATTCCACGACATGATGCACAAAGAAATCGAGGTCTACGTTGACGACATGATTGCCAAATCCAAAGAAGGAGAGGACCACCTGGTTAATTTAAAACGCCTTTTTGACCGCCTCAAGAGGTACAAGCTCAGACTCAACCCGACGAAGTGCACATTCGGCGCTAAGTCAGGGAAACTGTTAGGATTTGTGGTCAGTGAGCGAGGCATTGAGGTTGACCCGGACAAGGTAAAGGCAATCAGGGAGCTACGTCCGCCATCGACGACCCGCGAAGTACGAGGTTTCTTGGGACGGCTGAATTACATTGCAAGATTTATCGCAAACCTGACAGACAAATGTCAACCACTTTTTCGTCTGCTTCGTAAAAATGCGGCAATTGAGTGGGATGAGGAATGTCAGAAGGCCTTCGATACTATCAAGGCATATTTGGCTCAGCCACCAGTGCTAATTCCGCCGACACCAGATCGTCCGCTGATCCTTTACTTGACAGTGCGCCGGCAATCCCTAGGATGCATGTTAGGGCAGGAAGACGAGTCCACGCGTACAGAACACGCCATTTATTATTTGAGCAAGAAGTTTACCGAAGGGGAGTCTAACTATCAGGAGATTGAGAAGATATGTTGCGCGCTAGTGTGGGTCATGCAGAGACTTCGACAATACACGCTCTACCACACTATCCGCTTATTGTCAAAGGCGGATCCCCTGAAGTACTTGCTCGATAGTCCATCTTCCATGAAGAACATTTCAAAGTGGCGATGTCAGCTGACGGAATACGACATTGAATATGTGCCCCGTACATCGGTTAAGGGGCAGGCAATTGCAGATCACTTAGCGGAGTTCCCAATCGAAGACGATACGCCAATCAACTCTAATTTTCCGGACGAAGGGATTCTCCAAGTGGATAGTGAGGAGAACAAATTCGCATGGAAGATGTATTTCGACGGCGCAGTGAATTCCACCGGTTCTGGTATCGGCGCAGTGCTGATATCCCCTGACGGACGTTATTATCCGATTGCAGCAAAAGTCGATTTTCCTTGCACCAACAACGTGGCCGAATACGAGGCATGCATCCTTGGCCTGCAAGCGGCGATCGACTTCAAGGTGAAGGAATTGGAAGTATTCGGAGATTCTATGCTTACAATCTTCCAGACTCTGGGGCAATGGAAGACGAAGGACGAGAAATTAGTGCCATATCACGAGTATCTTGAGGAGTTAGCGGAGAACTTCGAGAAAGTCTCATTCACATACACGCCGCGCATCAAGAATCAATTTGCAGATGCACTCGCGACGCTCGCATCCATGGTGAGCATCACGAAAGAAAACCTCATTGAACCACTCGAGATCGAGATCGCCAAAGGCCCTGCACACTGCGACGCAATCGAGGCGACCGATGAGCAGCCATGGTACGAAGACATTAAGCATTTCTTGCAAACCGGTCAATACCCTACATTCGCTAACCGTCGTGATCGAAAAACACTTCGGCGACTCGCAGCACATTATTTCCTGAGTGAAGAAACCCTCTATCGCCGTTCTTTCGACGCCACACTACTCCGGTGTGTTGACGAAGTCGAGGCACAACGTCTCATGGGAGAAATACACGAAGGGAGCTGCGGACCCCACATGAGCGGGCTTATGCTTGCCAAGAAACTCATGCGTTTAGGTTACTTCTGGTCCACCATGGAAGCCGATTGCGTCAAGCACGTCAAGCACTGCCACTTGTGCTAAGTGTATGCCGACCAGATCAAAGCACCGCCTAACGAGTTGCGCCCGATGGCAGCCCCATGGCCCTTTTCAATGTGGGGTATCGACGTGATCGGTCCTATCAACCCCAAAGCTTCCAATGGACACCAATTCATTTTGGTGGCGATAGACTATTTTACCAAGTGGATCGAGGCCGTAACGCTTGCTTCAGTTACAGCAAATTTCGTGGCACGTTTTCTCAAGCGTGACATCATCGCCCGATACGGAGTTCCCGAGACGATCATCACCGACAATGCCAAGAACCTGAACAACAGGGTCATTGACGAGCTTTGTGAGCGATTCAAAGTGCATCACCGCAACTCCACTCCATACCGTCCCCAAATGAACGGTGCAGTGGAGGCTGCAAACAAAAATATCAAGAAGATCATCGAGAAAATGACGGTGACTTACAAAGATTGGCACGAGATGCTTCCTTTTGCGCTATTGGCATACCGAATATCTATCCACTCTTCAACCGGGGCAACCCCGTATTCTTTGGTCTACGGCATGGAGACCGTCCTTCCGATCGAAGTGGAGATTCCTTCCATGAGGGTCCTCGCCGAGACCGAACTTGAAGAAGCAGAATGGGCGAAGCAACGTTGTGAACAGCTCAATCTCATTGACGAGAAGCGGCTAACGGCACTCTGTCACGGTCAATGCTACCAACAGAGAATGGCCCGAGCGTTCAATGCGAGAGTCCGCCACCGCGAGTTCAAACCCGGTGACCTCGTCCTGCGGAAAGTCTTACATATTACACCTGATTCTCGGGGCAAGTTCGCATACAAGTACGACGGGCCTTTTGTCGTCAAGGAAGTCTTCTCCGGAGGGGCAATCATTTTAAGCGACATGGACGGGATCGAAAATGCACTCCCAGTCAACGCCGATGCCCTCAAGAAGTACTATCCCTAATTGGGTGCTTCGTCGTTCTACAGTCATTGCATGTCCCCGCAGTTGCAACTCACACTTCCAACACTTGCCTTCTTCCGTATTCTTCAGGCTTCGCGCCCATTTTATTTCAGCGCATCTTCTGTTATCAGCATTTATGCCATCTCCATCCAATCCTTCCATATAAGAACATCTCTGAGAGAAAAAGAATAATTTTCCCGCTAGGTTGAAAACCTCCCCGAGGCGACCTAGGCAAAAATTAGGGAATGAGGGGCACGACTTAAAATCCCGCAAAGGGGAGCCGTGGCAAAAGGAGAGCATGAGTTATATCCTTGCTAGGCTGAAAACCCACAAAGGGCGGTCTAGGCAAAAGTTAAAGGAACCGAGAGGTGCGATCGGACCCTATCTTGGGCAATCGTAGCAAAAGGAGAGCATTCATGAGAGAAAAGTCAAAATAAAATACCCCGTCAGGTCGTTGCGCGTTTTTCGACCTGGGCAAAAATTAGGGGAAATTGTCGGTTCAACCACGAAAGAGCTGCGACACCTCGTGTGGAGCTATGACAGTAGTGGTTTAGCGGTTTTCAGCGCAAGCAAACTCTCTTCGACTCTACGGGTTCAAGACATGCCTCGAAATGAGTTCGAATCGTCGTATCCTTGGTTTAGAGGATTCCTAAAGATCCTTCCTTTTACCTTCATGCAAAAACTCTGCGGGTCATGCCCGTCTTGCAAAGGCCATTCCTTCAAGTCAAATACGTGTCATACTCGGGGACGCGGTCACCCCTCAAACGGCCACTGAATCTAAATTCCCGGAATATCATTACATAGATTTCTTTACATATCGCAATTTCAGCAAGTTTTGCCCGACTGACAACGATCGTTGGTTATCGTTTTCCTGCATACAGGTTTGAGTGTACAGATCCCGGGAGGTGCCCCCCGAGCGGGCGTATGTCTGTCTCGTTCGACAAGCCGCAGTCCCTATTCGGGTGAAGGACCCAAAAAGGAGCACACGTCAACTCCGCCTAACAAACCCATGGGCACATGATCAGCAACAGGGCGCAGTTATCACTGCATTATTTCAGCACTATACCGGCTTAACACCGAACAGACAGCCCTACGCTACCTCATAACAGTGATTCTTACTC
Organism: Punica granatum; assembly: GCF_007655135.1. Lineage (NCBI taxonomy): Eukaryota > Viridiplantae > Streptophyta > Magnoliopsida > Myrtales > Lythraceae > Punica > Punica granatum. The sequence goes on from NC_045127.1 coordinate 45,667,767, forward strand.
TTGCATTCACCGTTCTTTGGACTTCGTGTCCTTATTTACTGTTTTCCGGACTTCGTGTCCGCATCTACTGCATTCTGGACTTCGTGTTCACATTTACTGCTTTTCGGACTTCGCGTCCAGGACTTCGTGTCCATCTTTAATGCTTTTCGGACTTCGTGTCCATCTTTATCGCTTTTCGGACTTCGCGTCCAGGACTTCGTGTCCACATTTACTGCTTTTCGGACTTCGCGTCCAGGACTTCGTGTCCACCTTTACTGCTTTTCGGACTTCGCGTCCAGGACTTCGTGTCCATCTTTACCGCTTTTCGGACTTCGTGTCCATCTTTACCGCTTTTCGGACTTCGCGTCCAGGACTTCGTGTCCATCTTTACCACTTTTCGGACTTCGCGTTCAAGACTTCGTGTCCATCTTTACTGCTTTTCGGACTTCGCGTCCAGGACTTCGCGTCCGCCTCTTACTGCATTTTGGATTTCGTGTCCACAGTCATTGCATTCCGGATTTCGTGTCCTCATTTAATGCTTTCCGGACTTCGTGTCCGCATTCACTGCATTCTGGACTTCGCGTCCACATCTATTGCATTTTGAACTTCGTATCCACATTCATTGCAATCCAGACTTCATATCCGTGTCCACTGCATTCCGGACTTTGTGTCTTCATTTACTGCTTTTCGAACTTCGTGTCCTCATTTACTGCTTTCCGGATTTCGTGTCCGCATATACTGCTTTTCAGATTTTGTGTCCGCATATACTGCTTTTCAGACTTCGTATCCGCATTTAATGTCCTTCAAGTATGCGTCTACATTTATTAATTTATAGTTTGTACTATTCTGCAACAGGCCAGACGATCGCTAGGATCAAACGAGGTGCTTCTCATAGTCTTTGGCTGCATCCTCTATCCGAGCACGCAACCAAAGAGGGGCAAGCTGTCAGCACCTAATTTCGGTCCATCGGCTCCAGGGGTAAAATTGTCATTTTCTCAATTTATTACTTTTTTTTACAAAAAAAAAACGGACGGACCGCCCAGGCAGTCCGGGCAGGTCCGGGCAGGTGTGACTGCTGCCCGGACCGAAACCAAAAAAAAAAAAATCTGTTCAGGGCAGGCCGGGCAGATCGGGCAACGGCAACCGACTGCCCGCGATCTGGCCGGCCGCCCAGAATAGGAAATCGCGGATTCGGCGATTTCCTCCCCGAATCGGTTGAAATCTCGACCGAAAATTGCAATTAAAGGAGGAAAAACCTAATTCGGCGAGGACACAACAGAACCCAGAGGAAAAAGAGGAAATATTGGCTCTCGTTTGAGAGAATTTGGAGATCGGTGCGATTCGGGACCGACGCCGGAAAATCGCGAAAACTCCCTCGATTTCGTCCGTTTCGACCTCGGTGAAGTCCAAACCAGACACCGCGTGGCCCAAGCGGCGCTCAGAGCTATCTCCCGCATCCTCTCGTGCCGTCGTCGCGGCGTCCAGAGGCGCGAATCGCCGCCCCCAGGCTCGCGCCGCCGCTGCCCCCCGATCCCGGCCACTATTCGGCTAACGGGCCTTGGCCCATTTCTCTTCCTTTGCAGGCTCGGCCCATTCAGGCCCAAGGCGCTCCAGTCCGGCCCAGTTTCTCTTCTGGGCGGTTTCTCCTTCGGACCGGCCGACCGATCCGATTCGATCCGACCCGTTCGTCCGGCAGCTTTCATATATTACAGAAACGCCCCCAAACTTTCGGGTTAGGTAAAAATCTCAACTTAGCGGCATGTTTAGGGCTTTATACTAAATATCATGCTTGCTTGAATGATGATGACATGAAATAATTGCTTGTTGGTTGCATAGATTATCAAAATTTTGCCGAATCCGATTATTCTAACTTTCTAATTTGTTCCATCCTAGTCCTGCAACGAATTTTCATATTTTTCAATCCTGCCCAAATTCCCAAATCAAGTTTAAACCAGTCCCATGACATTTTCGATATTTTCATCACGTCCCTAATTTTTTTCAGAATCAAATACTGCTCCAGCAAACGTTTGCATTTGTTTCAATTCAGTCCCTGGAGCATTTATTAATTTTTTAAAATCAGCCCTAAATTTCAAAATTCATTTCAAACATACTCTGGGCTATTTCATTATTTCTAGCACATCCTCCGAATTTTTTTCAGAATTTAAAATCACCCCGGTAAACTTTTCAATTTGTTTCAATTTTGTCCCTGTAACATTTATTCATTTTAAAACCAACCCTGAATTACAAAAAAAATTAATTTTAAATAAACCCTAGCCCATTTTATACCTTCCCGAACATTCTCCAAATTTTATAGAATTTAAAAAGATCATTCTCCAATTTTTTTCAGTTTAGTCCTTGAGACATTTTTTTTCGTTATTTTATCAGTTTTTATTATTCTACATTATGTTGTTCGATCTTTATGCAAATTTTTTCGAGATGACTGGAAATTAGAGTTTATCGGGCGATCTATTATTGATCGATTCGACGGCTTGAAACCCAAAAAAAAAAATAAAGCATTCAGCGGATTTTAACTAAACCTAATGATTTCACCAATCGGGTAAACGGGACGTTCATTGGACTAATTAATTCACTCGACCTTAATAATTTTGCACGAATTGGTAATTAATCGGAAATACGCGTCGATAAATTGTAAATACGTGTTGACGCCTTCTTTTCAAAATTCGCAAATTTCATACTAAAATCTGAGACTCGTGATCCGATGTAACATGGACGTCTGGGAAGAATTTGCATGTTTTGACTCGAGGCCTCCTAATTTTAGGTAACTCAAGTCGGGGTGTGGAAGTTCTTTTTAGATCACTTCCGGATAGATTGACCGTTTCTTTGACTTTTTTGGGGTTCTCGCATAACCCTAGAAGAATCAGGGAATCAGTCAACGCCGGTCACAGGCCCAGGTGGCCCGCATTGCGCAGTCTCTCTCTTTTCAAAAATAAATTTTCTATACAAAGGCAGAAAAAGGCGTATTTACAATTTATTGTTATCTCTGCATGATCTTGGGTAGTTAGATCGGGAATAACGGTTTAAGATACCAACATTCGACTTAATCGCATACTCGGCCTAATAGAAAACATAATGGGGATAGCGGGCTAGGCACTAGGTTGTAGGATTCTCGTGTCAAAATCCACATTCTATAATAACTTATCATAATCAAAGTGTCACGATATATAACAATTTAAAATCAACCCACACATTCGAGACTTGATCACGGACACATACAGTCTGTCAGGTCCGGTAAATGATGCTGAATGCTACATGCCATTCCCGTCTTGCCTTTTGTTTGTTTTAGGGTAGGATTATCGGTTAATAATCAATTAATCCACGTAAATTTGGTGATAATAAAACCCCATTGTTTGTTTATTTGAGCTTGCCTGTTATATTTTTGCACTTGTTTGTTATGCGGATCGAACCCGATCTTTTAGGACTCGATTCACACTGGGTCCAACGCCCATAACCGTCGATCACAGGGTCCAATGCCCTCATAAACCGAGTGCGCACTTTAATTTCGATTTCAGTCTTTTTTCAAACCACACGGTGAGCACGAGTGGAATATAACCGAATGCGAACTGATCGGGATTCAATTGTTATAATTTGTATTTTATTTGAGAGAACAATGTGAGGATTTTTGTTGTATATTTATTCATGTAAGAATCCCGGTCGGAGAGCAGACGGTCGGAGTGTTCTCTTCGAATTTACGGTGTCAAAACGTGTAAGATGAGCGGAACTTAAGTAAGCGGTAATTAAATAAAATGGCAAGCCTAGACAAGCTAGAGTACCGCTAGGGCATGCGAGATATAGGCTCGCATGTAACAGAACCCCCGAATTCGGAACCTTGGGTTTCGCAGACCATATGCCTTAGCAATTAGGTGTACTCCGTACCCCTAGACCTGGGTAACTTGCCGGCCCTCGACCTTCGGGTCATAAAATGGCAAGTGGCGACTCCTTCTCACGTGCGTCCGTCACGCGTCCCCGGGAAGGTGGATACTCCCAAGCCGCGTTGCATCATAGGCGCGCGCATGCTTGCCCCGACGAGACGAAATTCGGGTGCCCACAATGGCGATAGTAGGGATCAAACCGAGGTCCTTCTCAAATTTTTTGGTTACATCTTCTACCCAAGAGTCCAGCCAAAAGGGGGCAAGCTATCAGTACCCCGTTTTGGTCCATCGATGCTCAAGAATCGTCGAGGAGCACACGACGACATTTTCCATTTATCGAGGAAGCATTGTTTGACTATACTCCATGCATGCACTCCTTTTGAACCCGAGGGCATTTCTTTAACTCTAATTTTACATTTTCAGAAAAATACTTTACAGGACGTTTTCGGGTTTTACGCGCAGCAATTTTTATCTTTCAAAATTCAAAACAATATTTGAGGCCAGAAAATATTTCTCTGCATAATATTGATTCACAAATTTTTCTAAACGCAACGGTGATCCCAGATTATTTTTTAGATGTCTGGTTGGAAAAACGAGAATTTCAAGCCCTACGTATATTAATTTTGATCTTCAAAATTCGGGATGATACTAGGGATCGAAAATTATTTTTCTGCATAATGTCAATCCTCCAAATTTTCAGAACGCAATTACGATCGACTCGTAACAAAATTTTGATGTCGATTTTATCTGGATTCAATTTTCGTCGATGCAAATTGAAATTATCACAAAGCCGATTCTTCTTCGAACTTATCAATTTTTGAAGCTTTCATTCAGAAAATTTCGACAGATCTTGAAATATTGAATTTTGCCCAAAGGACATCCGTACAAAAAAAAATACAAATGGCAGGGGGCCGGCCAAATGGCCAACTTGGCCGACCCTCATGTTTGATATGTTAACCAGCCCTTTCCTTTCTTTCCTTTCTTTTCTTCTACTTTCTTTGGCTGGCAGGGTAAGTTGAACTGCTCTCCCATGCTCGCAACCAGCTCTTTTTTGAGCGCTTGCCCTGCGAACTTAACCTTCATGGCAACATCTCATCACCTGGCCTTCTCTTCCTTCACTTTTTTGGGTCCACATGCAAAAACGAGCTCACCATCCCTTTGCTTCCTTCTCTACAACTTCCGTCCATCATCATTCATCATCAACTTCCTGCAACTCCCTTCCTGCTCCTTCTCTAGCGATCTTCTGTTACGGCTCAGGGTAGTCAGCTGAGCAGAGAGGACCATCAGCATCGCCTCACTTTCTGTCGTCATTCCTCATGAACATTCAATCTAGCTCCTTTCTCACCATCATCCTCAGCCAATCCATCCTTGATCATCTTGACTTATTCTATTCTCTCTTGATGGCTTGGTCCCAAGCTTATTTTTCACGGTCACACTCCATTCCAGTTCAGTCTAGCTCCTTTCAGTCCCAAGGGAGACTGGGTACTATCACCATTGATCAACCCCCTCCCCCCAGCCACCTTCTTCCTTCCTCATGCCCCTAACACTTCCTTGAATCACCACCACCTTCCCTCGGTTGTTTTCAGTCCATTACACCCCACACATCACCATCACAGAGCACCTTCGTCCTCAGATTATCATAAAAGAATGAATCGACAAGAACTTGGAGTCCATGTGCATTTGGCCTTAAAGGGTTAAAATCGACCGAAAACATTAGATTGGCTTATCGATCTCTCGGACAAAAAAACTGACAAATTAAATTTTGTTGTGATCGTTATGACCATGATTCGTGTGTTTTGAGATGTTTGAATGTATTTTAATAAAGACCTCACATGAACCGGTTTAATCACAAAAAATCGATTTAAAAAAGGATGGAGTTTCAAGACAGTCAAGAATTAAAGCTCTCATCGAACGGTCCACCAATAGCCAGCTCGACTATTCGAAACCCACCAATCCCAAGCATTTGGAAAATCCATACGATTTAATTAACTCCACACACAAGGTAATCGGGACGTTTCATTCGACTAATTAATCTACTTGGCTTTCCAGTAAAGTGCACGAATTGGATTATAACTTGTAATCGGGTCGATAAGTTATAAACTGGTAGTCATGCCCTTCTCAAAACACACATTTTTAATAAAATACCGAGACACGTGATCCGGGTAGCATGGATAGCTAGGAAGGACTCGCTTGTTCGGACTTGTGTATGGGCCCGATTTTAGGCGGATCAAGTTGGAATACAAGAGTTCTTCTTAGACCACTTCTGGGTAGACTGACTGGTCTTTCGACTCCCTCAGGGTTTACACACGACCCTGGTAGACTGATCTACCGGCTTAGGTGGCTCGCATCACGCAGTATCACTTTTGCAAAATAATTTTTTCATCTCCAGGGCAGGATTATTGATTTATGACTTACCGACAATCTTAGGGTTAGAGTGATCGAAACACTCTGAGCCACGAGTAAAAATGGGCGCATGTGCAGGAGTAAGTCTTATATGCATAGCTTTCTTTACCCGACCGAAATATTTGTCATTATGACATAGATTCGGCGCTTAGGGAGATGGACCAGAGACACGAGCGAGGACGGCCTGTGAAAGGTTGTCCGGTCCTTCACTAGGCAAGAGCGGAGATCTTGGCACCCCAGTGGTGTTTCGTGTTCCCACTTCCCCTCGGTTTGGGCTTAGATTGGGATTGTCTCTCATAAAACACAAAACCAGACTCATCACACCCTAGACATAATCAAATACAGGAAACGGGCAGGACAAAATCCTAGGTTTAGGATTTTAGCAAAACACACATCCATCATAATCTGTTAATCTGTCAGTATCACAAAACAAAACAACTTAAAATGAACTCGCACACTCAAGGCTTGACAACATACATCATGTCTATCAAGTCATTTCTAAGCAAAGCCAAATGCTACATGCCATTCCAAGGTGGCCCATGGTCAAATCTCATCACATGCGTATTTTTTGTTTGTCTATTTAGGATAGAAACATGTTTGCCAAGAAACTCTAATTCATAATTTGATAATCAAGTAAACATGGCAATTAACACACAAATTGTCCGTTTTCATTTGTTTTTATTTGTTTTCATATGTTTTTATCCATTTTCATCCGTTTCTATCTGTTTTTATCTATTTTGTTTGTTTTGTGACGGATCAAGCTCCCACAGGACACGGTTCACACGGGGTCCAACGTCCCAACCATCAATCACGGGGTCTAACACCCCTACATACACCGAGTGCGCGCAACCCAACCATGGCATGGGGTTTAACCTCGAGTCACCGTTTCAACCCTAGTATTATCCAAGTGGATGATGACTTGGGTCGGGATGCATGAAATGAGGTTAGACGATGGCCAAGGAGCTCGACCGATACCACGGCTATCTTGAGAAACATTCGATCCTCCTGGATCCTTTGGATCCGTTGGACTCGACCTTCGACTCTTATGAGCCCGCATCGCATTAATTTCAGTTTTGGTCTTTCAAACCTCATGGTGAGCAAGAGTAGAATATTGTCCAAACGCAAGCTGACTGTGATCCATTTTGTTGTAATTTGTATTTATTATTTGAAAATATATTGTGGGGTATTTATTTGTACATTCATTCAAGTAATGATCTCTGTCGACAAGCACAAGGTCCGAGGGTCGAAACAGGTCAAGTCGGTTTACTAATCCTTGAGACGAGCCAGACCACACGAATCAAGGGTCCGGTCCACACAGTGAACCGGCCATCATGGTTTGGTTAACTGAGATGCGAGGACAGTGGACCGATCCCCTGACCCAAGGATCCGCTCCTCTTTTGGTATCATAGTTCGAATCGATTGTTTCTTTGAATTTACATTGTCAAACCGGGCAAGATGAGTGCAACCTAATCAAGCGGTAAATAAATTAAAAATGAAAAACCTTAGATAAACTATAATACCGAAAGGGTATGTGAGATAGAGGCTCGCACGTAACAGAATCATCGAATTCGAAACCCTCAATTTCGCAGATCATAAGCCTTAGCAACTATGTGTATCTATTAATCCTAAACCCGGGGCAATTCACCGGCTCTTGACCTCCGGGTTGTAAATATGTAATGGTGACTCCTTCTCACACGTGTCTGTCACGCATCTCCTGGGAATGTGGACACTTCCAAGCCGTGTGATTAGCGCGCATGCATGCGGCCTCGACGATGCGAAATTCGGGTCCACACACTCCTTACAATTGTTGCTTATGATATTGATCGAACAACAAATCCGGAATAGCGAGACAACATTGAGGTTCTCCCTATCCAACCTCAAGAGGTTACTCTAGAAAGACAAATTCAACAACCTCAACTACAAGTGCTGGAGTGTAATTTTAGGTGATTATATTGCATTTCTCCTAGAGCATGCAACTGACATTGGAATTAAAGAATATAGAGAATTTGCTAGAATGTTAGACACACCGAATGGTGTGAATATATTCTTATTTATAGTAGATGAAATGCAACAATTATGAAAATATATCAAAGATTACACAATATCATAAATATCAAATATTCTTTGATATCCCTAATTGATTTTCTCCATATCATATCCCTCGATTCTCTCCCTAATACTTCCCCGCAAGCACAACGGGGAGGCCGCACGTTGAGCTTGAAACTAATTTTAGCAAATGCAGTGTGAATAGACCCTCCGTAAGAGGACCATTGAGTTGATCGATCTCTGCCTGATGAAGTGAATTAGAAATGGCTTGGAAAAGCTGGCTTTCACGTCCTTGGCAGTGTAAAAGCCTGTGACCACAAGTAGAATAGGCTAAAAGGGGAAAAAATGCATAGCCTAGTTTTAAAGGAGATTGGGCGTGAAAGGTTTAGAGGGAAAGGCCAACAGAGAGAAAAGCTGTGAGCATTGGCAAAAGAGAGACTTGAGAAGACGAGGTCGTGACCAGGGTTCAGGACAACCAAAATTTTAAGGAAGGTCGAGCACGACCAATATAGCAAAAAAGATAACTGTCGAGATTTAGGGCGGAAGAAACGAGAGAGATTCCGCAGACAAGTCTAGATAGAGAGGGGAAGGAAAAACTTGAAATTGTGCGACTCAAATCCAATGCTGACTATCGCTGCAGTAGGACAAAAGAATTTGAGGTATTTTTTGTCAGTAAGCGGGAGACGGAGACAATCTGCAGGGAGGAGAGATTTATTTCAGACAATCTAAGTAGGCGAGGAAAATGAAGTTTTCTCGGGTAGAACTGTGGAAGAAAGGTAGAGAAATTGAGGTTGCCGGGCGCGCCCGGTCATGGCCGGACGCACCAGAGAACGTATTTAGCAGAAGCTTTAATCAGTAATAGCAGGATCGTTCTGCTTTGATACCATAAAGAATATAGAGAATTTACTAGAATGTCACACACACCAAATGGTGTGAATGTATTCTTATTTATAGTAGATGGAATGCAACAATTGTGGACATATATCAAAGATTACACAATATCATAAATATCAAATATTCTTTGATATCCCTAATTGATTTTCTCCATATCATATCCCTCGATTCTCTCCCTAATAGGAATAATGGAAGACAACTCAATCAACTTCCGTCAAGCCATGTGAAGTTCTAACTCTCAAAAGTGGATTAATGCTATGAATGAAGAGATGAACTCTATGGCAAACAATGACGTTTGGGATCTAGTACCATTGGCTAAAGGTATGAAGCCCATTGGTTGTACTTGTGATCATTGATGGGTCTAGTCACGATACGAGTGGCAAAGATCGCTTTGGTCTCGTGTTGATGTTATTTGATGGACCAGATTGTTTGAGATGTTTGGTGTGGATAGGAATTATGAGCGCATAAAGTAAGTTTGTGATACATAACCTTTTAGAGATATATATGTTTGCGCAAGTGGAAGATTTTTTTACTTTGTTCGATGATGTGGTCCAACATATATATATTAGTTGGTCACGTATCACGCGCTATCCTGTTAATTGGCTTGATTAAGTAATCGGTCAAGTTTTTAAATTATGGGGCTATAGACATCGTAGTAGAGCGTGAGATTTAATATGCAGATACGTGTTTTCTAGTTCCATGATGGGCGGAATTAAGTATTACACTAACCTCAAATTCTTTAAGTTTATTGAGGGGCATACAGTTTCCGGATCTCACATTACACGTAATACACGTGTTAAGTCTCGAATCCCATCAAGTCTCAAATCCTATCGTTAGAGACTTAAGACACTTTATCCTTCATCCAATTTACCTCCTTAATGGAAATTATCTCTCACAAAATCCATTGTGCTTAAGACAGCCAGAGAGAAAAGGGAAATAGGAAAGGAATTGTCGATCTTCTAGACTCAAAGCCCGATAACCCGATATTCGACTTGGATTGCCAAACGATGGAATCAGGTACACATTTAAATTTGATTGTGCCCTCGACACGATGACATCGTCATGTAATACTCTCATTCTTTCACACAGTACGCAGATTCACATATATACATTCAACAAAAGGGCATGTCGAGGTATTATGAGGCCATTCCTAGTTACTTCCGCCCTCTTTTACTCTTTTTCTTCGCTTTCGATTTGTTGTTCCCCTGATTTTTGTTTTCAATTCCCTTTCTTGTAGCAGTCGAAGCACGTGAATCCTCAGGGTTAACCTCGGCACCGTTGCTTCTCTCTTGGAACATATGACACAAGAAATGCTCCAACATGGGCCTTCGCAATTGCAACCTCCTGGATATCTCCACAATCGCAGAAATCTTATCTTCAAGCTTCCGATCACTGAGACTAGAGCAAGAAGTACATGATTCATGTCGAGAAAATAAATGTTTAAGAAGAGGTAGTGAACTGAAATCATTCTTAGGCTTCCAAGGCTTTTTCATGATATTGTTGTATGTAGTAGGACTCAGCACACTCACCTGAAACTTAAGGCAGCATGGAGTTGTCTAAGATCATCGAGCATTCCCGAAAGGTTCTGCCTGAATGTGTCAGGTAGGGCTTCTTCCCCCGAAAAATTTCCCTTAGCTTCCCAGATGTGTTCATTAAGAGCTTGATAGAATTCAGACAAACACTTATCAAAGTCAACCTGCAAATTATAACAATCAAGGAATTACTACAGTGTCTCTGTAAAATGTCGAAACAGAACGTAACAAATCCGGGATACTACCTTAAGTGCCTTTGCGGAGGAGACAATCCCTGGCTGATCTTCAACCTTGCCAACAGATTCAAGCATATCTACGACCTTCCACAGCTCCATCACAGTTTTGATATTTTCACTGGGGCTTTCACCGATTGAAGATGTTTCCTCAACAATATCAGATGAAACCCCCATCTCCGAATTTTCGCCAAGATCATTGCTGCTCGAGGGGCGAACATTGGAGGAGGAATTCTCAGCTCCATCCTTTAAAGCGTCTCCCTGATGTTTCCGGGCCTTGGCAATGTCAGGAAAGAGAAACCTCAGTACATCCTCGCTTGTCCTATATTTAGTAATTTCAACACACAAAGCATCTCTTGGTACTGGATTTGAAAAATCTCTCTCCCAACTGATGATTACGAGAGGATCATTGACCCTTCTAAATGCTTCTGCTATTGCCGGAACAGTAATCTCGAGCTCATTCCCATGCTTGAATGCTCTCCAAAGGGGATTGAAAAATTCGCGAGGAAGGTAATCTGATATATACCATGTGGTAAGCAACTTACAGAGCAAATCCCCACACACAGAAAAATTTATGTGCAGAAGTGACAGCAGCATAAACAGCTTTAAGACCAAAAGCCGATGGTATTGTTCCCTCTCAGTCACTCCTGATTTTCCTATCCATTCCACGGTGTCGGATCTATTGCGTAGAAGAAGTTGAATCGCATAAGGAATAAACTCAAGAATGAGCTCGAAAGGTTCTACTGGGTAGGGAACTGAATTAGGACGCACCATTGTGTCCCCTTCGTGGAACATGAGCCATTCGACAAAACCCGACTCAGTAGTAAACATATGTGGGCGGAAACTGGATGAGAGAATAAGAAGCCGCTCGAGAAGGTATAAGAAGCAGGAAGGCGAGATGTAGTCGACTTCTTTTCTCCAGTTAGCATTGAAAGTTTCTGCTAGGGCCTCGTGAAATTTCTGAACCGCAGAAACTTCTGAGAAAACATTGCGAGAACTTCCCCGTCCCTTCTCTTGATGGAGACAATCAAAGAGTATTTTCCAAGGAGTATCCTCCTGAAAGCACTCTAAGACTTTCAAATATGAAGGACTATCGAGCTTACCCGACCCGAGAATGATCATTGTGAGCTGACCGATCTGCCCATAAGTGAGCTTCTTCTTTGGGTTGACAAGTTCAAATGCCTGTCTTAGCAAACGAGAAGAAGCCTTGCTTCCTCTAAGAGAGACTATGTTTGCTCTCAAGGAACTCCTCCAATCCAGAGGAAAGACGCAGGATAAGTACCTCAATGTCGAATCTCTGATGAAATTCCATATTACCTGCTTGTCAGAGTGGTGACAAATCAAAGACTTCGACGTTAAGAGAAACTCTGCTACCTCGTAGATATGTATTAGTACCCTGCACTGAGAATACTCAGGTTTTGAAATCCCGACTGAGACTGATGACCTTAACTTGTAAAGGGCATCAAGACAGTGCAACACTTTGATTGTGACAGAAACTAGCTCCGAGCCCCAGTACTTCTTAGCAGCAACGACAAAATGTCGAAGCTCCAACGGGACCAACTTCCCGTTTCTCCTAAAGGACCCATCCCCAATGTTTCTTGCCCACTCTGCTTCAGGATTGAGGAGAAGATAAATTGGTTCTGCTTTGGAATTATAGAGCTTCAAGACACCCATGTAATTCAAACAGAACTCCACGTAAGACGTGTACTCATTTGCTTCCTGCTTCTCAAGACACTGGACGTTATCAATAATGCAAATGATCTCATCTCTCCAGAGACTCCAAAAGTAGAACATTGCTTCCACAGAAACCTGATTCCTCAAAATTTGTTTCTCTGAGAAATCCTTAAAATCAGGAACCAAATTGTCTTCACAACAAAACAGAGAGACATCTGATTTTAAATGCACGTCCAGAATCTTCCAAGAGCACAATATTTCGCCGGTGATGTTCTTGTTTCTGCTGGAACCACTCAACAATTCCCCCAATTCGGGCAAACTAATAACTTCGTCAAGCAAGACTGTCGACTCAATCTGTGCATAATGGTAGAAGTGCTCAGACACAAGAATCGCATAGGATTTAGCTCTCCTGAGGAGGTCCTTTTTGCCTTCAAACTTCTTCAGGGGCCATCCCCTGCTTCCCGGTGTCCCCCAAAGAGAAGAGTACAATACGTACCAAAGGATACACATCGATGCCTCCTTAAAGTGTCCACCTTTACCGAGCAAGCGAGCCTCGAGAAGGGTGTCACCTTTTAGCTTTGCCACATCAGCTGCTTTTAAGAAGTTTCCAAACTCTTCCTCCATAGACAGAAGCTCCTCAAGGCAGTTCAAACTCCTCAAAAAGCTTCGCATTGCCTCCATAGATGGAAATACCTTAACGAATCTCATCATCATTTTGAAGTTCTTCTGTTTATAATAGTGATGTGCACAAGTCTCCAAGAAGTCCTGCTCGATTTTAACAGTATCTGGTTTAGATGTTTTGGCTCCTTCTTTCCAGCTTTGTATATACGACAAGCCCAACTCAAAGAGATTTCCTTGAGCACAAGCAGACAAGCACTGGGACAAAAAGTTGCCCTTTGAGTACACATCTGCTGCCTGACTGCAGCAGCCGGCAAGGAGGAAACACTCTCCGGCTCTTTCCAGACTGGATTCTCCACACTTCTCCAAGTAAATACTTCCTGCAGAGTCAACAGTTAGGGTCAAATTTTGACCAACCAAGCAGTGGAAAGGAAATGAAATCTACTCTAATGATCTATTCAAACAGCTGCAAGCAATCGTTATATAGAGAGGGTAGCTGGTTGAGGATTCAATAGAAAAGCTTCTTGTTACCACTCCGAGGCAGAAGCTCTTCGCACAGCCATCAATCCAAACAATTTAATCCCTAATCATAGTCGCAGGTCTCAGGCCTCTTCATACGCAGGACAAGTACAATAAAGACTGTAATACAAACAACAAAGGGGGTACCAAGCCAAAAGCTGCTCAATTTGAAATTTCCTCTTGGTGACCCTTTGCTCTAGATCTGAATTATGTTGGAACTATGCTGGAGCCCATGCATTGCTCGGAACAAAACGAAGATATAAAGCTTTTTAAAAATAATCACGTTCACTCAATATGCTAAATTATCCATAGAGAAAACAAACATAAAAGTAGATAACCTAATCTAGGTAGAAAACAAAAAATCTACTTTCATTCATACAGCAAGTTCGAGAAACAGAATATACTATAAGATGGACCAACAGAATATACTTAGATATAGATATAAGTACATATATAGATATACAAGACAAGAAACTAGGAACACTGCATCATCTTACCTGCCCTTTCATACTCTTTCAATTCGTAGAAACACTCGGCGGCAAATTCCGCCATTCCTATAGACTCGAAAAGTGTCCCTGCTCTCTCATAATCCTTCAGAGCAAGGAAACACTGGGCAGCACGTTCATTCTTTCCAATGGACTCATACATCTCCCCCGCCTGCCTCCGGAAGTGAGAAGCCTCCTCAGGATTTGAGATGCTCATTTGATCTGCTGCAGCATTTAGCCCTGCGGCCCTTGCAAATTTCTCTCCCAGTGCAAATTGTGCTCGTTCAAAGCACATTGTTGCCATCTCGTAGTTGTTCTCATCCATGAGCTGAACAAAGGCAGAAAAAAAAAAAAAGTCACTTTCATATTTTGTTCCCATTTGATACAAACTTTGCTTCAATCATGAAAGAAGAAAAAATGAAGAAAAGCAGGTGGAGATCTGAATAATGACGAAAATTATAGAGAGACGGCACCTTCCAACCCTGTGATTTCCATTGCTCAGGAGTGCTTGCAACCTTCATCTCTTCTGCAAGATAATTGTCTAACTTCCTCACTTGGATGAGGCAGAGCTTTTTCCAGTAATCAAACATGGGTTTCGAAAATTCCATGTTGCTCTCAACGATCCACAGCCTCTGCCTTGTTCGAGTGATGGCAACATATAATTGCTTCAGTTCAGAGCACAAGATATTGTGCTTTGCTAAGTCGAAGTTCGGGAACCCTCTGGGAAAGCTGTTATCTAGTAAATTTTGTTCCTTCATGTACTCGTAGATGACCCTCCATTGATTCTTCATTGGCGACGAACCAAAAAAGTTGTACAAGAGCACGTCCTATAGTAATAATTCAAGAAGGTTCAAGTAAATATCATCAATCCTTCTAAAAATAAATTATTTTACAAATAGCAATAATCAGGAGAGAAGGGAACATAAAAACAAGCCATAAATCCCAAACCTGAAACTCTAAACCTTTGCACTCCACCACAGTTAAAATGAGGGCTTGCTTCCCCACATAGTTCAACACTTCATGTCGAGCACAATCATCCCGAACTAATATGACTTGCTCCGCTCCAAAACCGACTACATTCACTCCCACACTAAGGTTGTTTCCAAAGATTGATATGATGGCATTCTCTTCATTTCCCGACTCCAGGAAAATTGGGGCTTCCCCACATATCCGACTCACTTCAGGGCTGAGAATGTCAATCAATAATGGAAAATAATGACTGAGAAGGTTGATGACACTCTGTGCTAGCTTGAGAATGGCTGCATGGGTCCGAAAATTCTGAGACAGGTGAAAAACCTTGGAGATTCTGCCTTTATGCAAATTTTGCTGAACCTCATCTCCCAATCCATGCGAGAATTCCTTGTAGAACAAGAATCTGATATCCTCGAATCGGAAATCTATTCCCCTTGCAATAGTTTGAGCAGTGTCACCAGAGAAAACGAAGCCTTCCTCGACATTACTTGAAATATTCTTAAATAGTGCAATCTGTCTCATAGTAAGGTCTTGAACTTCATCTATATAAACAAATTCCATCCTATCACCCTTCCATTTTTCATGTTGGAGACGAGAGTGGAGATCATTGACAAGATCAGAGAGATCAAACTCACCATTCCTTGCTTTCATCTTCTCGTAGTCCAGGAAAATATCATACATTTTCTCACGTTCATCAACTGTTAGAGTTGAGGCACGACCTTCTGAAAGTAAAACATAGTCCTCTCGACTGATCCTGCCATTAGAAGAATCTACAACTCGTATACCGCCTTTGATATGAGATATAATCTCAGTAAATACTCTCGAAGGGTCGAACTTCCTCATGAGTGCCTCATTGAAATGGGGCCAATAAGTTGTGCAGAACTTCTCATAATTTACCTCCTTTGCTCTCACGTAAGTTTGCAAGGCAAGAGATCTTATAGGCCCGACTTTGCCCCTGCAAATTTTCCTTAAATCGGGGAACCTCTCAAAGTATGAAACACCAATGGTTCCATCAAGCATTATCAGAAACTTTTGGAAAGTAACGACGAGCGGATACGACTTGGGAGGTATATCAAAAAAAGAGTCTGGAATGTCCTTGAACTGGTCTGTGCTGTCTATAAAATCGATATCACCTGAAGGGCTTTCAGGCAAAATATTCCTTCCACATGCAAAGCTGCATAGATAGAAAAGTAGCAATTGAAAATGAGGAAAAATGCATTGCAAACATAAGTATCATAAGTAGATTGCAATCAAGAGAAGATATTGGCGTAGATGGACTATGATACTTGCTTGCTGCGACGTACGTAGTACTTGCTTGCTGCAACCCAAATCTTTTTATATAAACCTGACGCTTTCAATGGGGTGCTTTATCAAATTGAGATATTTAAATGTTCGGTTTTCCCAGCTTCCTCACTTCATGTTTTATATATTACGAACTCACAGTATACCAGCCAAACTAAAAGCACCCCTCTACTTTACCTACCTCTTCAATTGAGAAATGTGTCGTCTGACAGCAAAACAGAGTTTGGGACTGACGGTAACAAAAAGCTGATGCAACCCATCTGTGTTAGGATCTTCATCCCTCTCCTCATTGTTTGTTCTGTCGCTGAACCCTCCATTGCCATCTCTATTTAAAGCCATCTGGTAAAGCTGCTCTTTCTTAAACAACTTCATCGTTAGAATAGTGGTCTTCCCAGTGCCAGAACGTCCAAGTATGAAAGTGCTCCGGGGGAAGTTGATGATCTCCCTTTCTTCATTTGTCACTTCAAATGGGAGTTCCACTTCTTTCCCATCTTTGTCTGATAGCAAGTGGTTCACAATGTCCGAGGACAGTGGGTAAAACTTCATCAGGAGTAAACTGTCGTTCACCTTCGAATTCTCTGCATATGAGCAAGAATCCAAGACACTGTCCAAATCATGACCTTCCTGATTTTCAGTAGAAGAATTTCCACTGCGACGAAAATTGAAAGGTGCTTGCCAAGACTTTGGAACTTCCAGGAGCCTGTGACAGGAAAGTAAGTAAGGTGGCAAGAATGCCGAAATTAAGAAAAACCTGTTGAATGCCTTTTCGAATAAGACTATGAAAACTTGTCTGCGTTTTCCTGGAAGTGTAGAAGAGAAAGGAACTTAAGCACAATTTTATACTTCGGTAAACCTTTGTGCCAGTGAAACCATAGTTTATGTCAATTTCAACGAAACCTGTGGAATTCAAAATGCTGATTTATCATTTATGATACAATAAAGTGGAAAATATTGCTGATTACCCATCAAGAGATTTCTCCTTGCAACGATCGATATAGTCATTGCTGTATGTTTCATAAATGCCATCAAGGCGTTTGACCGTCTTCGGGATATCTTCTGATGGCAATACGTCCCAAACCTTCAAGACTTGAACGTAATTGAAGTCCTTTTCTATGTCAACTGTGCACAAAACATAGAGACTCTCAACTTTAAATTGTTTCACAATCTGTAGGGAGTTCTCGCAGATCATGTTCATGTCTCTCCTCTTAGGTCTCCATCCATTAGAGAGCTTCAACAGAAGGTTTATCACTGACAGCTTCATCTGGCGTGAAATCAACTTTCGGAAAGACTGACGAAAGTTCTCGCTAAAAATGACCTGAAAATGCAACAAAAAGAACATCATTAAATTTTTCTCATTCAACTAATAGCTGAACACATCAGAACTGGATAAGACCAGGCAGTAAAACAGCCATTAAGAATCGATAAGAACCAGCTGAACTGCACGGTCCAGTCTAGTTCAATGTCCAATCCAGTTCTGACAAGTGGTTTCAGCAAGATAGTAACAAGTGGATCGTATCAAAGATTATAGATAGAGGTTGGCCAAAAAAAAAAAAGAGATAATAGATAGAGGATGAGAAGTTTGATACCTTCCACCTAGCGCTTCTAAAGAGCACACTGCTCCCACTGAGCAGATCATCGAGCTGATCATATTCTTTCTTGACTTCTAAGATGGTCTTTGCCAAACCCTCGTCATCTTCTGCATTGAAGAAACACTGTCGTTCGATGGCATCATTAACCAATGCTTCCCATACTGATTGCTTTGTCTTCAATGAACTCCTCCGCAGCGTTCTCTCGTTCCCCAAAATCCAAAGACAATGCCTACGGAGGCATCACAAAGATTAGCCATTACATAAAAGGTTTCCAACAATTTCTATTTTTCTTTCTTCAGAGTAAGGAAAATAACCGGTAATATGTCTATTGTCACATCTTTACAGGTCATCTTCGAGTAGAGAGCATCGTGCAAAATGCTTTTCAATACAATTTTTGGATTCGAACAGAACCTAAGTGATGGTATGTGAGAGAGTACCTTGCTCGGGTCAAAGCAACATTTGTGTTGTTACAATTGGCTAAGAACCCGATGTTACCCTGAGGATTCGATCTCACGGTAGATATTATTATGATGTCTTCCTCGCCGCCTTGAAACCCGTCCACTGTCTTCACATTCACCACAAAGCCCCCGGAATTTTCAGAGTCTTCATATTTCTTTCCAAGTCTTGCACGAATTGCTCCAACTTGAGCCGCATAGGGTGATATTATGCCAATCCTCAGCTTTTGCTTTGATGACGAGCTCCATGCTGCAGGCGAGCAGAGAAAAAATGAACCCAAAGAACCAGAATGAAGGGAAAATGGAATTATGAATATTACTGAGAGAGATCGAAAGAAAAAAAAAAGACTTTCACAAAAAACATGTAGACACTTCAACACAAACATTGAAATTGTACGTCGATTCCATAGGTATTATGAGTTGGGAACTTGGTTCCAGAAGTAACATGGTATTTCCCGAACATCAGGAAACAATTCTCCTTTACAAAACAAAAATTTCATCATAATGTTGTCTATCAAAATGTTACAATCTTCCCGAAAATATCCAATTCCTTTCATGACTCACACCCCAATAATAAGAGTTTCGTGATCAAAGTGAAATATAATTACAAAATAAAACAAACTTAAAGGTCCATTAGTTTGACTTATCCTTTCTCAAGCACTAAATCATACATACAGTTGAGTGAAGAGAGAAACATAGACAAGTTTTTGTCTTTCCAGGAATACCTTGTTGGAGATACTTCAATAACTTCAATGCAACAGCCACCTCCACGAGATTCCTCAGAGAGGTCCCTTTGTCGTCATGTTCTTCTCTTCCATCAGAAATATTTATAAATGCATATGGACTAAACATTGACCCTGGTAGATAACGCCTAATGTAACTCTGGGCCTTGACAATTGCAGCATCTTGAATTTGGCCACCATAAAACATGCGATTAGGAAAGTGACTTATTGAAGGGTGCATTCGATACTGGATGTCGAGTAAATGCTTAGATTTTCCAAGTGAACTTAATCTTTCAAACAAACTTCGACCAAAGCTAGCTTCATCAGAGACCTGCAAAATTGACAAAGTTAACAAATAAAACAAACAAAACCAAGATTTCGAAAAAAAAAAAAAAAAAAAAAAAAACTCTTTGCAATCATTAGCGTTTAATTTATAAACATACTTTGCTTTTCACTATAGATGGTAACTGACGCTCATCCCCAACAAGAACAGCGTGGCTAAGTCCAGCAAGTTGAAGAGGGACCACAGATTCACATTCTTTCAACTGAGCTGCTTCATCGATCACCAAGAGCTTCGGTGGCTCCATATCCACAAAATGCAGCTTATATGTGTTGGAAGCTGTGCAAAAAAACAACGTAGCAGATTGAAAGCAAAACTCTCTTATCAAGTCCTTACTCATAAAGCTAGGAAGCTTCAGCCTATTGAGCGAATCCTGGACAACTGCCAAGGCAGAAAGGCATTCACATCTCTTCAAGTATAAAGTCAAAAGTGGGTCCCTGGGAGTCTTCGTAGAAAGCCTGTCAGTTGCTTTACGGGAAAATGCCTCCTCCAATCTTGAAGAGAACAAATTTGAATCCTTCTGGAATAATAATTTACCGAATGATTTAAGGTGCCCAGGAAGCCCCATCATATTGTCAAAAATATCTTTGGACATGTAACTCCTGGAAATGTGAATACATAAGATAGAAATGCATCTATCAAGGGGTCCCAATGTCGATGAGTATCTCTCCCTGATGAACTCGATAAATGGTTTTCTCTGACCCACATTGTGGCTTTTCTCCTCCTCGTTGTTGCTATTTCCGACAGATTCATTTTCAACAAATATATTGTATTGCTGAACAGAATCCTCTAGAAGAGTTATCATTGAAGCTATGCAATTCCTCCAACCCGTTAACGGTGCAAGGCATTCTCTTATCCGATCCACCCGATATTCCAAGTAAATTTCTTCAGTGTATGAATCCATTTTAAGGCGGTCCTTACGCCCAAAGAGAAGAATATCTCCGTAACTCACCAAAGACGAATCCCTCACGAGCCTTTGAACCCGAGATGCAACTTCCTTAACTGCAACGTTTGACGGGGCACACACAAGGGTCTTGCATTTCATATTCAGAAGAGTGAAGAGCATCGTACTGACAGTCTTCGTTTTTCCAGTCCCTGGTGGACCCCGTATGAGTTTTATAATATGTCTGTGCTGACATTGGGTTTTATAAAGACATGACAGAGCAGTTTCCTTTTGGGACTCGTTCAGATAACTCAATAAACTCCCAGCAACAACATCTTCATTGCCCTGCATGAGGCAGAGATTGCACCCTTCCTCACCCTGCCATTGATCAAACAATATACTATTGAAATTTCGATTTAAACCAAGAAAATTAATATATATATATATATATATATATCGATATCAGGTATGTCTCAAAAAGCTGTACAATGGAAGACTACAAAATTTATCTACTTTAACATGCTCATCTTCATGCTAATAGGTTGAAAGCTTCTAACAAGTCGAGCTGATTCTTTTATAAAACCTCCTAGAAGAAAATAGACGTTAATTTGCAACAAAAAGGATAAAACATGTAATAATACTGACCACGGAATCTGTGCACAAAACTTCCTTCAGAATATCCCAGTTCCCATGCATGTGCAAAGATTTCCATGTCTTTTTATTGGTGGTCAAATTCACCATGAAAATAACATATAACTGCTTGTGAACCATCTCTTCCATCTCCTCCCCTATTGTAATTTTGAAGTTCACTGCATTCAATTCTTCGCCGCCTTTGATGTTTGTATCCATGTCGTCGCCATCATCATTGTATGAGATCCCAGTGACAAAAGCAAATGCCCAGAATCTTCCTATCCTCTGCAGATCAGAAACTGTCTCGGGCTTCGCATCTGCTAGAATCAAAAGGTCACCCGGCCGAGTCTGGTAGGGCTCCTTGCCTGGTTCAGTTAATCGGTTTCTCCACTGGTCAACCTTAATGTTGTATAGGTTTGTCCCATGGGGCTTGCTTTCCTCAAATCCTGTAACTTCAGCATAAGGTGACGTCGCGATTGCATCCAAGCTCGAGCATACTTCAGCTCTTGTTTCTTCTAAGAAGGGATAGATGAAGGAACCTAGATACTGCTCAACCGAATCAAATCTTTCCGGGATCTTCTCCACCTATTAGAAGCGGCGAAATTTGAAATATTCAGTACTCCTACTAATAATACTAGTGATTGAATGAGAAGGATCAGCAAATAGACTAATTATGTGATAGAAGGCAGAGATACAAATAAGGACATGTCTGACGCAGATAATTAGTCTTTTCTTCTGCTGAATTTTTTTGTTTTCAAGTTTCCTCATAATAGACGGCGAATGGCAGAATATTCGACATTTAAAAAATGCAATGATCCAAAATCTCAATGTTAGCCTTTGAATAACAGCTACCAGAGTGTTGGAAACAATTTTAGCCAATAATAATCAGTTATGTTACATCATACATGATATATATACAATGATCAATATCGAGCTTTATAAATCAGCATCGAGGAGAACCCGGGATCGAAATTTCTCAAAAGAAAAATTTCCGAGAACCATCAAAGTTAACAGCGACAGATTCTTCACTTCCTGCAAAGCTTTTGAACTCTCAAGAAAGCTTGGAGGCGAAGCAACCTACACTGCAAAAAGGACGAAACTACCCTTCAACGATAATCGCATCCGTTACCCTGCTTTCTTCAAACGTGCATTTCTTTTGCAATAATCGTACACGTGAAGGGTTGATTATAAAGCCATGATGAGAGGGGAAATTCATTACAAAAAAAAAAAAGGGCTTCTTTTACGAGGCAGGGAGGCAAGATCAAGGAACCTGGTTCTTGTAGAGAGTCTCATCGTATACATCTTGGAGGGACCAAGAGAAGACGATGTCCATGAAGTCATCGGCACCACCTCCTCCTCCTCTTCTTCCATCTATGGACCCTTGGCCAACTTCCGCCATTTTCAAACAAGAGTCAACCTTACGAGACTGAGACTTAAATTGACCGGAATGAGAAAAACAGAGAGAAAAAGGGGGGGTTGCGCTGGTGATCCTAACTGAGAGAGGAACCCAAATGAGAGAGCGTCGGACAGAGAACAGAGAACATAGGAAATGAAACCGACCAAGTTGATTGCTGGACAGACGGACTGAGAAAGAAGAAGTGGGAGAAGAAAAAGATGAGAAAAGAAGAAAAAAAGAAGAAAAAGAAGAAAAGGCGGGTCTTCTCGTCTTCCGTACTAAGAGAGAGAGAGAGAGAGAATAACTTCTCTCGGAGTTTACTTCCTCTTCCTTCCATCAGTCAATTAATTGTGTTTCTTTTTTTTTTTCTTTTAAGTCGATTAATTTTTATTTTATTTTATGGGTAGTCAATTAATTTTGTTAGCTTTACTAATTATTACTTCAGAATTCTTTTCTTGATAAGTACATCACGATCTATATGCATGCATCATCCTATCCTAATATGTAAAAGCTGACTCACAAAGTAGAGGATGTGCCACATATTAGAATATAATAATGCGTTTGGTTTTAGAGTTGAGGTGGGTTGAGTTTTAATTTTAATTAGTTTGTAATAATTGTGACGTTGAATTATAATAAAAAGTGTGAAAAAGTTATGAATAGTTGGAAAAAGTAATGATTATATTATTGAATTATGAAAAAAGTAATGAATAATTGAGAGAATTTATTATTAAAAATTGAATTGAATGGTTAAAAAAATTGAAGAAAAATGAAAAAGTAATAATTGTGTTATTGACTTTTGTTATATAGTGAATAGAGTTAAAGTTAGAATTAAAATCTTAAAATCAGATTGCGAAATCAAACAGGCCATAAGAATTATCAACTCTTCACAAATATTGGCAACTCTTTCTTATTAATGTGTATTTCTGTTTATTAAGATAGTTTTTAAATTAAACATTTATTTAATAATGCATATTCAGTGCAACGTGAGGGCATGCAACTAATATTATAAGTCCCCTTTTCCCCTTACTCATAAAAAAAATTATCAATCCATGTAAATAACTAAACAAATATATACATATGTATAATATATATATATATATATAAAAATATAAAATCCGGCAAGAGCCACGAGGAGGCAACCTATTAAACTTATGCTAATACCCTAAGTTTGTGTCTTTTTACGAACTATTGGTTGTGCACCGAGTTTGCACTAATTATCTTACATTTTAATAATTTGCTGACATCTATAATAATAACATAATTTATCTGATTTATGATAAGTACTATTTATGCGGAACGTACGTAACTATTTGATAAGATTAGTTTTGCAATTAAAAGTTAATTATTTAACTTATGTGTACGCAACGCACGAATTTTCAACTAATTATAATAATTATTAATTAATTACGTTAAAATTTTCTAAATGAGAAGCTTTTGTGAGAACTTGTGGAGGGAGCTTATATTTATTTTATTTTATTTTATTTTATTTACATATAAAGGGCACGATGATTCTCGTTATTGAAAATAGAACTCAAAATCTCTTAGTGACCGCTCAAGGGAACGCTACGATACAAACCCTCTTCATTTAAATTATAGCTACAAGTTTGCTCATTGGATGAGCATGGATTTAGTGTATTCAATTAGTTTGGAAAAATATTTTTTGGGTAAAAGTGTGGAGAAATATGTTTACTCTATTTGGAGAATGTTTTATGATTATTTCTATTTTTTTTAATGTCCTATTCGAGAATCTAGAAATTACATTCATTTTTTATACAATTATAAATTTATTTGTGCATTGACCAGCTTAACCTCGCGTATACCGCACTCCAATTATAATGGTTTTTTTCCCAATATGCTCATGCATAGATTAATTTGGAACATCTCAAGAAAAAAATATGATAAGAAAATTAAGAAGTAAGAATTGAAGAGAAAATTTGGAAAAAAGAAGAAGTAAAAGAGCATGTGGGATTGGAAGGTTGGGAATAGACAAACCAAATAAAGAGAGATTGACATGTGAGAGATAAAGAGAGATGAGAATAATATTAAGTGGGCAATATTTTTCTTTTAATTTTTTCATTTTAAATTGTATGATATCTGAACTAAGAAGAATAAGAGGTACTTTCGACTTTCAATCACATCCCATAAATAAGATGGCAATGACAAATTTAAATTTTCGATTAAATTCATAACAAATACATGCCAATTATTCAAGTAAAGTAATTAACTACATCGAATAAAATGTAAAATAAGCAGGTAAAATAGATTATCTCAAACGATTATAATAATAATGGTAAATTTCGACGATACTTCTTATAGTTTGTGAAATGGCCAGCAACACCCCTCCTTTCAAAAATTAACCATACATCACCCCTCCTTTCATTGACGTAGCACCAAGAGAACATTTATTTTGCCACGTCGATCCAATGTCACAAAACTACACAAATCGACCCGTTACATGATTTCTTTACCCAAATCAAATCCGATCCGATTTAAAAAAAATAGAAATTGGCGAAATAAGGAGTGTTGTGTGGCTGATTTTGAAAAAAGGGGGTGTGTTAGCCATTTTACAAACTATAGGGGTGTCGTCGAAATTTATTATAATAATAAATCAAACTACAATCTAAGAAAAAAGAGGATAGGTAACATAAAAAGAAATAAGTGAAAATGAAGAAAAATTTATGATATCAAAATATTAATATGAATGACATGAAAAAGGGATCTGGAAATGTAAAGATCCTTAATTTCATTAGTTGACATGTATAAGCCTCTTAACCCCAAGGGGTTTGGCCTAGTGGTTAAGGTGCGCTTAAGTTTGCATCCAATCTAGAGTTTGAATCCCCTTGGGGCCACCGGAACTCCTTTGGCATGATTACCCGCTCTCTGCGCTGCCGGGGGTTCACAGAGCCTCGGGAATTAGTTTGGCGAAGCCTAAACAGGTTAGCAAAAAAAAAGAGACATGTATAAGCCTCCTTCATAAAGTAATGGTCGGAACAAATCGATTTGAGACTTTCTTACGCTTGCATGCATTTTTTTAGAAGCAAAATTTAATAAATAATCAATTCTATGAGAAATAATATATATTTAGTAAAAAATTGCAAAAGCATACCTCTTCATCAACGAAAATCATAGCAAGACTAATGATTTTGTTAGTCCTTGTACCCAAGGCATTCTATAATCTTGTCAATCTCACTCTAATTGTCCACATACCTTTTACATGTCTCGATTCTTTTATCATATGATAAATCACTATAACGCCTCAAAATCTACAATATCATACACAGAAAAATAAATAAATGAATGAAAAATAGTTATGCCACTTGAGTATGAATTTAATCTTTCCTAAGCACATAAGCAATTTGACTACTGGAAAAGAGAGGGCATAATTACCTTTACTTACTGACGTTGTCCTCCAAATTATTGTGTTCAAATTCTTCGTGCAATATATAGATAAAGATAATAAATTTAAATAACGAAATTAATATATATGCATATATATTTTTAGAATTGATATATCGTCCTTTCTACTTATATGGCCATGCAATATATATTTAAAAGAATTGATATATATACATATACATATATATTTTGGTTTGGACTTATGTATATATTGAATATATATGTATATTCAATTGATATATTTTGGATTTATATTATATATATATATATATATATATTCTGCTGATATATTTTCTACTTATATGGCCCTGCAATATATAATTAGAATTGATATATACATACATATTTATTTTTTGGTTTGTGATTATGTGTATATTGAATATTCATGTATCTCCGGTTGACATATTTTGGACTTGATTATATGTATTTATTGTATATATTCTGTTGATATATTCTGCTGCTAAAAGAGGATGTCCCATATAATATTTTTAAAATTTATAAACGATGATGTGGCAATGCGAGAGAGTTTTATTTTCTGTTTTTGATAATGTGGTGGCGTGAAAATTCGGCACGGGACTGTGTTTTCATATAATATATATATATATATATATATATTTGAGTGGTCATATTTGTCAGCACTCAATTTTGATCCATTGGCTCCAAGAGAGGACATCAATAACGAATTTGACTACAACTCAAGGGCTATAACAGAAGGGGACCTGGCAAACCCCGGGATATTATTCACAACCGGATCAACCAAACGATCCTGGGCCATGACGATAGAGAAGACCTCAGGGTTTCCCTACAGGTCACAGAGAGCAACCGTAGAGTTTAGACAGCGCGTGATCCCGGGCTAGCAGAAGCCAGCTCCTATAGCACTATTCATCGCCGGCTCATCAGGCCATTAAAAGATATCCAATATGAGACTCTAAAAGTCCCTCATGGTGCCAAACTGATGAAGACACCTCTGAAAACATTCTGCAAATCATTTGTTAGTGCCAGAATACTCCCGAGTACTCGCAGACAGCCTTTCTAGCAGGATTCCTGGGATACCGACTCATCAGGCAAATCGGGGGTGCTTGAGGACAAGTCTAGCCAGACCTAGGGATCCTCAAGACCATGAGGCTTGCTTCAGACTGATCTCTGGGAGTCATCTTCACCTCCCGAGTGAATCTCAAGCAAGAAAAAAGGGCCCCTTCATCGAGATACTCGAACCGATAAACTGTCAGGCTAAATGTTAATACCTGAGATCAGGCTCGACCATTCCCAACAACCCCAAGGACTAGGGAGGTCATGTCAGATCACACTGCGCAAGCCATTCAAGTCTCCCGAATGACTTTCAGGCGGAAAAAGGGGGCCCATTTCAAGCGAATTCTTGAACCAGTGGCATATATGGTGAAATATTAACGCCCGGAGTTGGACCCGGCCATTCCCAGCAACCCCAAGGGCCATGAAGATCATTTCAGTTCGAACTGCACAAATCACCTAGGTTTCTCAAGTAGCTCCATAATGGTCTCAAACGTCGCTCGGTGAACCTTCGAGATCCATTTTCAACAAACGGAGAGCACATCGAGACACTCGGAAAACAATTAGAGAAGTTCGAATGCATATCCTTGAAACGTCTCCAATTCCCAATTTGCGATGGAGGCCGCTGAGTCAACTATTCCGCCTGAGTGATAAAATGTATCAACACGACCAATGTAGAATGCAGACACATGAATGGTCGACAGAAAACAGTTAACTTTGCTCATATCACCAAAATCGAGCAAAACCGACTCCCGAGCCTCCGGGTCCACAAGTCATTACACTAAGCAACATATGTCGATGTTGGGCTCGTTGATATCCTCTTTTCGCCGACATCGACAATGCGCCGTCCATTTAGGTCACAAAGAATTGAGTCTAGTTCAAATCTATATCTATATATTATGTAAAACTTACTTGAAAGCAATAACTGCTATATTTAATGATCAACAATCCCATTTATGTAAATATTTGTGTGTGTGTATATATATATAAACTAAAATTGCTTTTGAAAGCCATTAATAACGCCACTAAAAATTACTTTAATTGAAATAAATATTAGAGCAGACTAATATTTTAAGTCATCCACTTATTCATTAGTAACCGTTTTTGCCTCTGACACATTTTTGCTACCAATTAGTCCCAAACGTTGGCATTCCGTCTACCATTTATACCATTCCGTAACAAAAAAGTGACGAAAAATGTAACACTGTCCATGAATTTTTCGTCACGGAGGTTAACGGAATAGTATAAATGGTAGACGGAATGCCAACGTTTGGGGCTAATTGGTGACAAACATGTGTCAGGGGCAAAAACGATTGCTGATGAATAAGTGGATGGTGACAGTGGTATTCTACTCTAAATATTAATAAATGAATGTATTATATTATATTATTTAAATTAAATTCTTATCTATTAAAAATTGGATTTTCTTGGAGAAAGCAATAAAATTTACCTCATTTTTTTGGATCTATAATAAAACGTCATTGTTATTTTCAAGTCGAGATATATACTTTCTAATATCTATTTCTTAACATGAAGAATTAATTAGAGAAAAAATTGTATTGGTAACACGTTGGGGTATATTTCATGAAATTTGTACTGGCCAAAGTGAATTAGTGCATAAATACTTAAAATCTAATTCAAAACTGAACTTCTGAGCTACCAAATTAACCAAATTTTAGACTCGAGCAGTATGATTCTGTTCAACAGTGCCATAAAAATATAATAATGAATTTAAATCTAATAGAAAAGTTTGATTTTGAGAATCACCTAAATAAGTGATAATTAAAAAAGAAGAAGAAGAAGAAGAAGAAGAAGAAGAGTATCTATTCAACAGTGAATGGGGATAACTCCCAATAATATCTATCGAATATTATCTATAAGAAGCAATTGTTGCATATATAATTGTCAATGCATTGATTAAGATATGATTAGTCAGAACTAAACATTGATGTATGTGTTGATTATTTAGCGTTGTGCCAAAAGATTGAAAATTATAATTATAATTTGGTTATACTGTAACCATAATTCTGTATATTTATATATGCATATATATGTAAGACATAGATGTTTATATATATGTGTGTACATATATATGTATATTGTAAGTAAAAGCAAATTGCCTTTCCTCATGATTATAGTTGACATAAGGCTTTCAATTTTCAGTAACAAGGATTCCGAAAATTAGAAAGAAAACATTATCAAACTATAGTAAAATCCTTGGAAGATTTAAAAGTTTAGTCTCGGTAAAGGAAATGTGACACTTTTTAATTAATTATACTATCTAGATTCTTCTCTTGGTTTGATAAATACCCTAAAACCCTCTTCCTCACTTCTTTAATCCAAGACGAGGAAGTGTCGTCTTCCGCTCTCAACCATGGCAGTGTCATCTTCTTCTTCTTCTTCTTCTTCTTCTAACGCTTACGACTCTCTCTCTGGACAGTATATTTTATTTACATATCTCACTATTGATTTTTCACTTTTCCTCCTTAGTATTTGCTTAATTGATATTTATCAGTTCTTATATGAGTTGAAGCATAACAAAGATGATGGCAATCAACTCAAGGTACTTTTATATTGTGTTTGGTTTTAAAATAAAATTTTAAAATCAGATTTTGATTTTGAAAAAGAGTGGTATAAATTGGGCTCACCCTTTAACTTTGTATAAGTTATATTGTTTTGTTGTGGGTAGAATTAAGTTAAAGTAGAATTTTAAAATTCATCTCTAAAACCAAACAAGCCCTTAGTATTTCATCTTTTCTCTCTTCATTTTTCCATATTAGTGATTTCTTTAGTGATCAATATAGCTTAGACAATAAAATTGAAAATTCTATTTGTATAGCTTAGTTTATAGGCAATACAATAAGAATGGGATGTTGTTTAAGATAAGTTGATGAGTACGAAAATCCATATCAAAGATGATTATTTTATTACAAGATTCTTTTGCTTAACTACAAGATTTTTCTTTCTTCAAATGCATAATAATTATTGGCGTATATAATTTTCACCAATCTAATACAAATAACCTTTTCCTAAAAAGTAGATAAATACACTGTTGTGAAAATATATATAATCAGCATATGAATGGAATAACTTTTCCAAAAAGTTATAAAAGAAAAATCATTGTACTAAAATCCACAGAAAAAATCATTACACTAAATAAATCGATTATAAAAAGAAGAAGAGGAAATTACAGTATGTAACTGAATGTACGCAAACCGAATGCACATCATACTAAATGTAACTGAAAATCGAATTTTAAAAATTTTCGATAGAGATTAAAATCAAGCAATATAATTCAACGATACAACGGGTATTTACAAATGCAAAATTTTATCAAATAAATTTAAAGTGATGAGTTGTAAAATAATCTAGGAAAAAGTTAATTAATGTCTTCTCGAAAATGCTATTTCCAAAGAAAGATTTTGAATGAGAATTAATTGGAAAATATATAAAATTTTCAATTAAATACTGAGCTTATTAATTAATCAATGCAAGTATATTCACTAATCTAAACATTACATAGCTTTATACGACAATTTATGTTAATATTTTAGTTTGCATTCTATTAATATTTCAAACTATCATAAGTGCAGGCAACTATACTTAACAAATCATAGAAATAGAAAATTTTAAATTGGAATAAAAAATATAATTTTTTTTGTTCATCAATCATAAATGCAAAATACAGTCATTCGACAATCTTAAAATCAAAATTCAATTCCCAAGGCTAAATAGTAAAATTAATTTTACAAACCGCATTAATTATTATCTACCTGTTTTAATCAATTATATATAGAAGATGCAGTGAGTAGTATTTGTAGAAGTTATTGTTAATTGAAATTCGGAGATGAAAATATGAAAAATGCGATATATATTACTGGAAAGTATCAATGAGATATATATATCAATCTACTCCATATAATATATTCTAAAATAGAAAAATTTTTAAAAAGCTCTGCAAATGAGATCGAGATATTTCATTTACTATTCACGTGCAAATTCAACTGTGGACTATAAAAGGCTGCTGAAATTTTAGTACAGTAGAATAAATTTCCTCCTAATATCCATATTAAATTTATAAAAATATAAATTACTATTTGTCATTAAATTGATGCAACCACAAAAAAAAAAACTCTTTCCGTACTGGAAATATATGGATAAGGCAAAGTGATTGTATGAATTATTTATATGAGATTTGAAGTATATGACCAAAATATCAACATGCTTGAAACATTTTGCGAGTACTAGAAAACGGTTCAGAGTATGCATTTGGTTTTAAACTCATATAAGCAAGTATAAACCTATACCGCTTATAAAAGAAAAAAGTATAAACCCATACTGCATATTTAAGTAGTCAAAATTTATCATATTAAACACGTTATTGATAAGTAAATATTTCTATCACATTTTCAAAATGCATATGCTTCGTTGCACGTAGACTGAAATTATGCAAAATAATATAAACAAAACTATATATAGAACCATCTATTGTCATGATCAAATATGTACATTGAAATAAGATTAAACATCTAAGTTCTTGAAAATTTATTTTGCTATTTTTAAAAAGTAATCCATATAAAAAAACCTGTGTAACGCACGGGTTATGATACTAGTTTATTAGTATTGCGATATTGTCTCAACTACGTCTCAAATGTTGAAAATATCTACTTCTCATTTTTATCAAAAGATAATTAAATGACGAGGAGATAAAAAAAAAAGAGCAATTTTGTTTGAATTTTTGTAATATTATCGTACACTATTATTCAAGAGTAATTTTTTGTTAATCCGCCACTGTTTTTCTAAAATTATAATTTATTATATGCTCATAAATTATTAAAATCTCTCCTAATTTCGAGGAAAATATTTATAAAAAAAAACATCCAGTACTGTATTACCTCAAAATCTCCTGTATTCTCTCCTTTACTATCGATTTTAAAAATCAGCATATTTATTAATATAAAAGGATTAAAATCAAGATAATTTTTTTAAAATAAGAATTCTTGAATCTACGGAGATACGCAAGAGCATTTCGCTAGTGCGGGAGGGCTAATTTATCAAAAGAACGAAATTAATTATTTGGTTCTTTCGTATAAACTAGCTTGAAATTGTATGTCTCATGTTTGGTAAAGAGGGGAAATAAAAAGGTAAAATACAAGGAATAGAGAAGATGAGAAAGAGGTGAGACAGGATAGTCGGTCATTGTAAAATAAGAAGAGAAATCTGCGGGAAAAGAATATTCTTCTGATGAATGTGGAAAGAGAATCATAAAAATGAAATTATTTTACGGACTTTATTAAACAAAGATTGGGGACATTTTAATCCGCCTATCAATAATAATAATTGTAAAAATAGTTTTTTTGTTCTAAAAATAATTTCATGTTGATAAGGCAAGAAATATATATATATATATAAGAAGGAGCAATGTTTGTGGCTGTAATTTTGTCCAGTGTCTCCTAATTTCCTGGAAATTCAGATGGAGGAAAGTGAAGAAGAGAGATTTCTCTGTCCACTCACTTCAAATCTATTATCATTGGCCCATGGGCCCCGAAGATGCCCTTTACCGCTGTCCCCTTTATCCTTCTCCTCATGGAATTTCGTCTCCCTGGGCAAGGAATAGGGGGGCAATACGTATCATATCGTATTAAAATGAGTACTATCTTAACGGATTTCAGTCAAAAATCCTAAACCCGAGCACGAGACAATTAATAAATGGGTTAGAATTATCAAACATGAACACAAGCCCGTTTAATTCTAAGGGCAACAGGGACACGACACATCTAATTTGTATAATTAAGTGAGTTGGAGGATTGATTATGAATAGTTTAGAATTGGAGGATTGATTATGAATAGTTTAGAGTTGGAGGATTTTAGAGTAATTTTTTTTCTTTTTATAACTGGATCAAATAGGTTAAAAAGATTCATTAACATAGTGAAATGTATTTATATAAATGGGTCTAACTGTATCTAAACGGAATGAGTAGATTGAACCTAATTAAATCTGGTTATTTATTATGTCTAAAGGAATGTGACAGACCAGTTTATATACAAAATACATTTAGTCTCAACTTGAACCTACTTAATTTTGTGTCGTAATCCATATCATATTATTATCGTGTCAAAAATTATCAGCCCTAATTAGGGAAGACTCATAGTCATTCGTATATAAATTTAATTTTTTTGTAATATAAATAAATTACTGTAATACACTAATTAATAAGTTTTATCTGACAATACATGAGGAGCATGATTCCCCTTAAGGGACATTTTCCTTTTCTCACTTGCATTATTGCTTCCCTTTTAATAGAAATTGGCCCCAACAAGAATCTCAGTGGAAAATTAATTGGTAAATTGTTAGAATATATATATATAGAACAGGTGAAAACAACTCTTTGTAATGGAAAATTAATTTTGCACCTTAAAAATTGCACACCACGCCAATACTACATCCAATTATGAAGCCAAGGCCTCCAATTTGCATGGCGTCGTGCCGATTTAGTGTCGAGTCCTACCTTTGCCCTTGTTCTTGAGGTCGTCGAAATTCTCCATAGAAGATCGTCACATTGCTTAGCCATATAAAAGATGTATATATTGGACGATGGTCGAAAAGCAACAAACAGGATAAATTCTTTTGGGAAGTGAAAAAGATCAATTAGCATAATATTGTAATTTGGTCTCTCAATGAGCTAAATAAAATAATTGTTGTATCTTCTGCTTTTTTTTTCTTTTCGGCTGTAAAAGAAGTTCATAATATTTAATAAGAAATCATAATATTTTTTTTGTTGGGTAAGAAATCATAATATTTAATAAGGGGCATAAATAGTCTCACTGAATATTTAATTTGGAACCTTTTGATTACCAAGTAATGACATGGCCATCGTACTACTCAATCTTCGATTATCTCTGCCTTTCTTAATTTAATTGGATATCTTTCTATCCATAAGTACACAAATCGTCCATAAGCCATTCAAGAAGACATCCATATTACCTCAATCTCTATCTTTGATCTGACGCTCAAACATAGCCCGGCTGCACGAACGGCAAGAGTAACCAATTCATATCCCTGAACTTGGCGTGATTTAGGCTATGGCTCGGCGAATTTAGGACGACATGGAATAGAGGAAGTGTGCAACAGTTCCGTAGAATTCTAATGTCATAGGTTTCGTTTTGAAAACAACTACGTTAATGTGAATGCAATCTGGAAGAAGTTTATATAGTACGAAAGCCGCCTTAAAATAAAATAATTGTCAAAGCCATAAATCAATCGTGTATGCAATGCCCTATCCAAAAAAAAAAAAAGAGTGTGCAATGCAACTACTAAGATCCGAGTTTTACTCTTTCATCCATTGAATTCAACTATTGGAACAAAAAAGGAAAAAAAAAGTCACTTCGGTTTCTCAATTTTACCTCCATTTTGAACTTATTTTTATTTCAACTACGTCTTTAACAGTATGCGTTTTGTTCACTTTAGTCCTATCGTACACTTTCCCATTATAAAAAAAAAAAGGAAGTGCTTTCCCTCAAAACACATTTTCCAAAAATTACAAAATTAAGAATTACAAAAAAAAAAAAAAGGAAGCGGAGACATCAAAGAAGAGAAGGGAGAGGGGGAGGGGTGATAGGGACCTCGTCGGCAACCACCCCTCTCCTTATAATGTTTGTTGGATCTATTGGTGACCGTAGAATAGGAGGGATGGAAGCCGTTGGTGAGGCCCTCCCATCCCCATATTCAAGGGTTCCCAACATCAGAGGCCACCCCTTCCTCTTTGATTACTCCAAGGCAGTTAGCAACCTCAAAAGGGAAGGGGAGGTTGCCGGCAAGACCCCTCCCTCTAGAATCAAAGGATCATACTTTCAATTGGGATCTCTCGATTCTTGAGAGAGGGAACCTCGTCGGCAGCAATCCCCATTGAGGTTGCTAGCGGTTCTAGAGACCACCGGTGATCTCATCGGGTGATGGTGGCTATCAGCGAAGCTCGTACTGTCCTCTCTCCCTCTCCCATTCCCTTTCTTTCTCTATCTTCTCGTCAACACTTAAAAAAAAAAAAAACTTTTGTTAGTTTTCAAATATTTTCATAATAAGATTAATGTAAGCGGTGAACAAAATATAATGCTAAGATATTATAATAAATTCAGGATAAAGGGAAAAAATCAACGTAAGGTTGAGATTGAAAACTCAAAATGGGCTTGTTTCCCAGCCCGCGCCAGATGGAGAACCCGTTCGTCGTTCCCGTCACATGATGCGATGCAAAAGGTGCCAGGATTTGATTGAACCTGTGAATTGTGAACAGGAATTAGCCCCGAAAACGAATATTCTCCATTCCACTCCATTCCATTTTGACTGATGTCTCTCTCTCTCTCGGCTCTCCACCTCTACCTCCCATTTCTCAGCTCTTCCCCTCCCCCGTCGTCTATATATTCAGCTCCTTCATCTTCCTCCCTGCAACTCTCCCTCACGCCACCCCGGCGTTTCCTCGCAGAGAACCTCTCCGGCTCACTCCCTCATGATGAAGGTTTCTTCCGGCGATAATGCTGCTGACACGTGAGTCCTCCTCGCTTTCGACCTCCGCTCCTTTTTTTCCCCGCTCTGGTCTCCGTTTCGATCGCATTGGTGTTCCTGCCAATCCTCCTAGCTAGCTTCGCGGCGGCTATTTCGTTAGACTGTCATCCTCGCTCGAATCTCTCTCTCTCTCTTCGCCGCTGCCTTTAATTTCTGCTTGAATTTCTCCGATTTGTTTATTTATTTATTTTGTCCGAGCGGATTCTATGGATGTTTGATTGAAGTAACGTGTAGTGTAGGAGTTCCTGAGCTGAATTTCCCTGCTAAGTGCTAAGCTCGCTTCTGGCATCTTCAGTGACCGCTCAAGCTTAAGATGAGCTTACGATGTGCGCGGCAGCTCTATTATAGTTATAGATTGCAGTTTCACGTGCTCGAATAGATTGCACAAACATGATCTGGCCAGAGTTTCGTGCATAATTTCTCCGTGACTAGTCCGTGAGATGATAGAAAAAGCTTCAATGAGCGGATTCTCTCTAATCCTTTAGAGTGGTCCCTTGTCACAGTCATGGTGGTTGTATCTGTGAATGTCCCTCTGCTTATGTTGGATATAGGACCTAGCTGAACTTAGCAAGTGTCACAGTCATGGTTGTTGTATCTGTGGTCCGTATTTTAGTGTAATTTTTTCTTTTTATAACTGGATCAAATAGGTTAAAAAGATTCATCAACGTAGTGAAATGCATTTATATGAACGGGTCTAGCTGTATCTAAACAGATTAAGTGGATTGAACCTAATTAAACCCAATTATTTATTATGTCTAAGGGGATGCGCCAAACTCATTTAGATACAAAATACATTTACTTTCAACCCGAGCTTGCGTAATTTCATGTCGTAATTCATGTTATATTATCG
The DNA here is from genome assembly GCF_007655135.1 of Punica granatum. Lineage (NCBI taxonomy): Eukaryota > Viridiplantae > Streptophyta > Magnoliopsida > Myrtales > Lythraceae > Punica > Punica granatum. The sequence goes on from NC_045127.1 coordinate 45,704,158, forward strand.
TATCGTGTCAAAAAATTATCGGTCCTAACTGGGGAAGACTCATAGTCATTCGTATATCATCAATTTAATTTTTTTGTAATATATATAACTTACCCTAACATACTATTTAATAAGTTTTATCTGACAATACACGAGGAACATGATTCGTCCCTTAAGGGACATTTCCCTTTCTCATTTGCATTATTGCTTTCCTTAATTCTTAATAGAAATTAGCCCCAACAAAAATCCCGGTAGAAAATTAATTGATAAATTGTTAGAATATATTTTAAAAAAAAAGGTGAAAACAACTCTTTGTAATGGAAAATTAATTTTGCACCTTAAAAATTGCACGCTGCGCCAAAACTACATCAAATCATGAAGCCAAAGCCTCCAATTTGCATGGCGTCGTGCCGATTTAGTTTTGCCCTTGTTCTTGAGGTCGTCGAAATTCTCCATAGAAGATTGTCACATTGCTTAGCCATATAAAAGATGTATATATTGGACGATGGTCGAAAAGCAACAAACAGGATAAATTCTTTTGGGAAGTGAAAAAGATCAATTAGCATGATATTGTAACTTGGTCTCTTAATGAGCTAAATAAAAGAATTGTTACATCTTCTGCTTTTTTTTTTCTTTTTTCTTTTTCCTTTTCTATTGTAAAAGAGGCTCATAATATTTAATAAGAAATCCTAATATTTTTTTGTTGGGTAAGAAATTATAATATTTAATAAGAGACACAAATAGTTTTACTGAATATTTAACTTGGAATTTCTTGATTACCAGGCGATGACGTGCACTATCGTACTATACCATATTTGATTATCTCTGCTTTTCTTAATTTAATTGGATATCTTTCTATCCATAAGTATTCAAACCGTCCATAAGCCATTCAGGAAGACATCCATATTACCTCAATCTCTATCTTTGATCTGACGCTCAAACATAGCCCGGCTGCACGAACGGCAAGAGTAACCAATTCATATCCCTTAACTTGGCGTGATTTAGGCTATGGCTCGGCGAATTTAGGACGACATGGAATAGAGGAAGGGTGCAACACCTTCTTAGAACTCTAATGTCATAGGTTTCGTTCTGAAAACAACTACCTTAATGTGAATGCAATCTGGAAGAAGTTTATATAGGACGAAAGCCGCCTTAAAATAAAATTATTGTCAAAGCCATCAATCAATCGTGTCTGCAATGCCCTAATCCCAAAAAAAAAAAAGTGTATGCAGTGCAACAACTAAGATCCGATTTTTACTCTTTCATCCATTGAATTTAAAACTATTGGAACAAAAAAGGAAAACAAGGTCACCTCGGTTTATCAATCTTCCCTCTGTTCTAAACTTATTTTTTATTTCAACTACGCCTTTAACATTATACGTTTTGTTCACTTTAATCCTACCGTACACTTTTTTCCAGAAAAAAAAAGTGCTTTCCCTCAAAATACATTTTTCAAAAATTACAAAATTAAGAATTACAAAAAAAGAAAAAGGAAGCGGAGACATCAGAGGAGAAGGGAGAGGGGGAGGGGTGATAGGGACCTCGTCGGAAACCACCCCTCTCCCTTTGGGGTTTGTTCGATCTATTGGTGACCTTAGAAGGAGGTGGGCGCAGCTAGTGAGGCCCTCCCACCCCATATTCGAGGGTTCCCAACATCCGTGGCCGCCCCCTCCTCTCTGATTACCCTAGAGATAGTTAGCAAACCTCAAAAGGGAAGGGGAGGTTTGGCAATACTTTCAATTGGGATCTCTCAATTCTTGGGGGAGGGAGTATCGTCGGCGGCAATCCCCTTTGAGCTTGCTAGCAGCTTTAAAGACTACTAGTGATCTCGTCGGGGTGATTGTGGCTATCGGCGAAACTCGTACTGTCCTCTCTCTCTCTCCCATTCCCTTTCCTTCTCTATCTTCTCGTGAACACTTTTTTTTTTTTTTTAACTTTTGTTAGTTTTCAAATATTTTCATAATAAGATTAATGTAAGTGGTGAACATAATATAATGCTGAGATATTATAATAAATTTAGGATAAAGGGCAAAAATCAACGTAAGGTTGAGAATGACAACTCAAAATTAGCTTGTTTCCCAGCCCGGCTAGATGGAGAACACGTTCGTCGTTCCGTCACATGATGCGATGCAAGAGGTGCCAGGATTTGATTGAACCTGTGAATTGCGAACAGCAATTGGCCCCGAAAACGAATATTCTCCATTCCATGCCATTCCATTTGGACGGATGTCTCTCTCTCTCGGCTCTCCGCCTCTACCTCCCATTTCTCAGCTCCCCCCCTCCCCCGTCATCTATATATTATTCAGCTCCTTCATCTTCCTCCCTGCAACTCTCCCTCCCTCACTCTCCCTCACGCCACTCCGGAGCTTCCTCGCAGAGAACCTCTCCGGTTCGCTCCCTCATGATGACGGTTTCTTCCGGCGATAATGCTGCTGACACGTGAGTCCTCCTCGCTTTCGACCTCCGCTCCTTTTTTTCCCCGCTCTGGTCTCCGTTTCGATCGAATCGGTGTTCCTGCCAATCCTCCTAGCTAGCTTCGCGGCGGCTATTTCGTTAGACTCTCATCCTCGCTCGAGTCTCTCTCTCTCTCTCTCTCTCCCCGCCGCTGCCTTTAATTTCTGCTTGAATTTCTCCGATTTGTTTATTTATTTATTTTGTCCGAGCGGATTCTATGGATGTTTGATTGAAGTAACGTGTAGTGTAGGAGTTCCTGAGCTGAATTTCCCGGCTAAGCTCGCTTCTGACTCTGTTTCAATCGATCGTTGTCTTTCGGCATCTTCAGTGACCGTTCAAGCTTAAGATGAGCTTACGATGCGCGCGACGGCTCTATTATAGTTGTAGATTGCAGTTTCACGTGCTATAATAGATTGCACAAACATGATCTGGCCAGAGTTTCGTGCATATTTTCTCCGTGGCTAGTCCGTGAGATGATAGAAAAAGCTTCAATGAGCGGATTCTCTCTAATCCTTTAGAGTGGTCCCTTGTCACAGTCATGGTTGTTGTATCTGTGAATGTCCCTCTGCTTATGTTGGATATAGGACCTAGCTGAACTTAGCAAGTGCCATAGTCTTGTCGTTGATTATTTGTTTTACGTATAGCCGATGCAAACGTGTTTCATTTTAGAGGTACTTGAATCTTGTCAAATTGGCTGCTACTTGAATCTTAGTGACTGATTTTTTGGGAGAAATGAGGGATTGAGCTATCTACTTCAAGAAGGATAGAATTATAAATGCCGATATCCTCTCCAAATAAGCACGTTATGTACTCAAAGATGACCTCCTTTACTATGTTATGAATAAGGTTATTCCCGTCTAGCGTCTTGCTTTATTTCTTGCTTTCCTTTTCGCTGAAGCTTTGCTTTTATTACCTTTGCACTGCCAATGCAGCAAAATTTCTCTTACGGGGTCAGCTCCACTAGAGGCTGTTCTATTTGATGTTGATGGAACTCTGTGTGATTCTGATCCTATCCATCTCGAAGCCTTCAAAATATTGTTCCAAGAGGTGGGATAATTTATCATCTTTCACATTTTCAGTATCTGTTGTGGTCATTTACTTGTTTCGCATTGTCTTGTATGCTAGCCCGATGTGCCTGTAAATGTCTAATGGCACACTTGACTTGATCCATCAGTCATTGATTACTGTAGCACTTTCATTGGGATGGGAAACAGATAGGTTACAATGCTGGAGTTCCGATCGATGAGCAGTACTATATAGAGCATTTTGCTGGCAAGCACAATGAAGAACTTGCTGAATTCCTCTTCCCAGATGATATTCCTAGGGGCGTCAAATTCATGGAGGATAAGGAAACCATGTTCCGCAAGTAAGTATGCTTCCAGTTTGTTTCTCTGCTTTTATGTACTGCTTTTTAATCTTAAATTATCTTTTACATGATATTTATTTTAATTGAGACAGGTTGGCTGAAGAAAAGTTGAAAGCTATCGATGGTCTTTACAAGTTGCAGAAGTGGATAGAAGATCGTGGGTTGAAGCGCGTGGCTGTTACTAATGCTCCTAAGACTAATGCTGAATTTATGATCTCTCGTCTTGGTCTTTCCGACTTTTTCGAAGGTGTTATCCTGGGGGAAGAATGTGAACACGCCAAGCCCCACCCAGAGCCCTACCTGAAAGGTCTGGAGCTGCTCAAGGTGTCGAAAGAACACGCTATAATATTTGAGGTGCGTAGCCTTTGCGGTTCTTCTTTTTTTTCTTTTTTTCTAATTTTTTCCGGGTACAAAAGATTGCTTTCAGAAATTTCCATGACCGATTTGACTTCTGAATTATGTTTTGGTTCTACTAGGATTCAGTTTCGGGGATCAAAGCTGGAGTTGCAGCAGGAATGCCTGTCATTGGCTTGACAACCAGGAACCCTGAACACATACTGATGCAAGCAAAGCCGACATTTCTCATCAAGACTTACGATGATCCAAAGCTATGGGCTGCTCTGGAAGAGCTCGACAAGAAGAGCACTTGAAAATTCTTAGCCAGCAGTGCACAATTGGGTTAGTATTATCTCAGAGACCCCGCTGACTCAATTTACTTCGCTACCTAGAGATAATGATAGGTAAATAATTGCTCGATCATGATGATTCGACTTAGCAGCACCATACAATGGCGAGGGATTGCCAGATGTGCACTTAAAACGTATCCTTCCACAATTATTAGCTTGATTTGTAAAAGTATGACTGAGTTGCACTCAGGAGGCATATACAATACTCGGATTCTACGAAATTTGATTAGCCAGATTTGAAGGCTTTGTTTTGAAGCAAGTGGTAGTTCAAAGAAGTGAGATATGCTTTCATGCTTGAATGTAATGATCACATCGATGCACAGACGATTCTTCTTGCAGATCATTCAGCATAATATCTAAATTGGAACCAGAAAAAGCATAGATGTTAGGCATTCCCTTCCTCTTTCTATTTAATATTTCAAAAATTATATAATTATTGGTAAGAACTATTTTATGGACCCGAAGATGCTCTTTTTTAGGTAAATATGGACAGTTGGACCAAAACGAAAAAATTGCAAAATGTTGAGGACAAGAGTGATAAAAATAGATTTAGCACGAAAATGACAATATTATGAAAAATTGAGGACAAGGGCCATTTTCAAAAAGAAAATGGGGAATTTTGGTCCCCAAAATTATAGCGACTCGAACACTTGAGGACTCAAAAAATATTTTGCTACCAGTATGGTCCTTTATGGTGCGTTTGATTTTAGAGTTAAAGTAAGTTTGATTTTGATTTTGATTTTGATTGTGGAAAAGGACAAATGAGATGAGATTATAAATTTGACTTGAAAAACGTATATTTTTGTTGTGTAGTGTGTTGAGTTAAAATTAAAATCATAATTTTAAAATCAAACTTACAAATCAAACGGGCCTAGTTTTCATTTTGTCTGATAGTTATGATCAACCATCAAATCTTTTTTAATGAAAAATTGACATGGACACTTATGTATTGCAAATGGCGTCAAAAAAATTTATTTTAATGATTAAACTAGCACTTTTGTTCCCGAACTTTTGATGAGCCAACACGTGGGGACCCAAAAGTTTTTTTACCATCATTTCAGTCCCTCAATTTCTATTTCATCTAACAATTAGGTCCGACTATTAATTCCTTTATCATGAAGCTAACATGGATAGCCAATCAGCCAGCCACTGCCCCCTTAGCAAGGGCGCTGGAGGCATTTGGTACCCTCGACAACCTCGCTTGAAGGGGTGGTAGTTGGCCACAAAATCCCCATCGATCTCCTTTCTCCTCTCTCTCTCTCTCTCTCTATTTGTTGCCGCCAATGACCTCGCCTAAAGGGAAGTGTAACCGGCTTGGAAGTTCTCAGCTTCTGTCTCTTTTTTTTTTTATATATAGAGAAAGAGAGAAGGGGGAATGTAATGGGTTGCAAGCTCTCCGTCGAGGGACAGCCAAGCCGTAGGCGAGGTCACTGGTGGTACCTAGACAGCATCACCTTTGGAGAGAGGTGGCCTGCGGAATGTCCATGCTACCTTTCAATTGAAAGTATTGATTTTTAGACGAAATGGGAATTTAAGTGACAGACAAAATTTTTTGGATTCTCAAGTATTGGTAGGTTGGACATTCGGGGATCGAAGTGCTAGTTTACTCGTTAAAGAATTGATATTTTTGACTCAGTTTCTGTCAGTAGTTGTCCACATGAGCTTTCCGTTGAAAGAGTTGACAGTCGGACCTAACTATTAGACATGAATGAAAATTGAGGGATCTAAGTGACGGCAAGATTTTGTTGAAGTCTCAAATGTTGACTCGCAAAAAATTTGGGGATCAACATGTTAGTTTACTAAAAAAATAATCCTAAAAAAAAAACGACCCAACCCCCCTGCGCTGCCAGAGAACTCGTTTGCTCATATACTATTTACTCACATGGCAATGACGCAAAGATGCCAGGAAGTTCCCACCGAAAAAAATGGGGAGATGCCAGGAAGCTGCGAACGACGAGTAGCCCCGATTCTCTCTCTCGTTTATTCTCCATTAACGTCTCTCTCTCTCTCTCTCTCTCTCTCTCCCATTTCTCAGCTCCTCCATCATTTATATATATATATATATATGTATGTATGTATATTCGGCTCCTCCTTCTTCCTCTCCGCATCTCTCCCTCTCTCTCTCTCTCTCCGTCGCCAATCCGGAGCCTCCCCGCGGAGAACCTGTCCATAGCGGTCTCGGACAATGATGGTTTCATCCGGCGATCATGCTACAGACAGGTGAGTCCTCCTCGTTTTCGACCTCAGCGCTTTCTCTCCGCTCCTTATTTTCCCAGTTCTGATCTCCGTTTCAATCGATCGGCGTTCCTCCCGATCCTCCTAGCTTCTTGGCGGCTCTTTCGTAGACTGTACTCATTCTCGAATCTCTCATCGCAGCTGCATTTTATTCCCCCGCGACTACTTAAATTTCTTTTATTTGTTTATTTTGTGTTAGCGGATTCTATGGCATGTGTGATTGAATAACGTATAGGAGTTCCTGAGCTGAATTTCCTGCTAAGCTTCTGATCTCTGTTTCAATCGATCTTTTATCTTTCGGCATCTTCGGTCATCGTTCAAGCTTAAGATGCGCGGCGGCTCTATAGTAGATTGCGGTTTCACCTGCTCGGATAGATACACCAACATGATCGGACCAGAGTTTCATGCATAATTTCTCCGTGAGTAGTCCCTGCGATAATAGAAAAAGCTTCGACCGCCGGATTCTCTTCAGTCCATAGAGTGGTCCATTGTCGCCGTCATGGTGGCTGTATCTGTGAATATCGACTGCTTATGTTGGATATTGGACCTAACTGAACTTACCGAGCACCATTGTTTTGTCGTTGATTGATTGTGGTACGGTCATGTACTAGCAAGAGTTCTGCTCTTATTTGTTTTACATATAGCCGACACATCTATTTTCACTCTGGAGGCACTTAAATCTTATCAAATTGGCCGCTATTTAGCTCGGTGACTGAATTTCAGGAGAAATGAGGATGAACATTTACTTGAAGAAGAATAGAAGTACAAAGGTCATTATGCTAAATAAAGCACATTATGTAGTTAAACATGACCTTCTTGACTATATTGGATATGTTTCCCGTCTAGTGTTGCTTTGTTTATCAGTTTCCTTTTCGCTGAAGCTTTGCTTTTGTTACCTTTGCACTGCCAATGCAGCAAAACTTCTCTTACGGGGTTCGCTCCACTGGAGGCTGTTCTGTTCGATGTTGATGGCACTCTGTGTGATTCTGATCCTATCCACCTTCAGGCCTTCCAAATAATGTTCCAAGAGGTGGGGTTAATTTATCATCTCTTAATTTAGGCCCCGTTTGAAATTTGGGTTTGATTTTAGAATCGTGATTTTAATTTTAACTCTACTCATAACAAAACAAATTACACTCATCAAAGTCAAAATAATGGGCCCCACCCATAAATATTTACACCACTCCATTTTAATACAACTCCATAATTACAATATTCTCAAATGAATGTGGGCCCGCAAGTTTGACCAAATACTCCGTAAAATCACAATCAAAGTCAAGTTAAAATCAAACCTAAATTTCAAACGCCACCTTATATTTTGAGCTTTTTAGTATCTGTCGTGGTCATTTACTTGTTACGCATGGTCTCGTATGCTTGTCCCGACATGCCTGTAAATGGCACTCTCGAGTCCTGACTTGATTGATCATTCATTTTAACTATACTGTCTCTGTACTTGCATTGGAATGGAAAGCAGATAGGTTTCAATGCTGGAGTTCCGGTCGATGAGCAGTATTTTATAGAGAATATGGCTGGCAAGCACAATGATGATATTGCTAGGTTCCTCTTCCCAGATGATATTCCTAGGGGCCTCAAATTCATGGATGATAAGGAAGCCGTGTTCCGAAAGTAAGTATGCTTCCTGTTTGTTTCTCTAGTTTTCATCTTCTGTTTTCTTTTTTCTTTTTTTTTCAATCATCTTACCGTATTTTTACATGATATATATTTGATTGAGACAGGTTGGCCGCAGAAAAATTGACTGCCATAGATGGCCTTTACAAGTTGCGGAAGTGGATAGAAGATCGTGGGTTGAAGCGCGCGGCTGTCACTAATGCTCCTAGGGCTAATGCTGAATCTATGATCTCACGTCTTGGTCTTTCCGACTTTTTCCAAGCTCTTGTCATCGGGGATGAATGTGAACACGCCAAGCCCCACCCAGAGCCCTACCTGAAAGCTATCGAACTGCTCAAGGTGTCCAAAGAACACACTATAATATTTGAGGTATTATCAGTTTTGTTTATCAGTTTCCTTTTCTTTTTTCCTTTTTTTTTTTGGTAGAAAGGATTACTTTCAGAAATTTCCATGATCGAACTAACTGACGAATTATGTTTTGGTTCCATTAGGATTCGGTTTCAGGGATCAAAGCTGGAGTTGCAGCAGGAATGCCTGCCATTGGCTTGACAACCAGGAATCCTGAACACCTACTGATGCAAGCAAAGCCGACATTTCTCATCAAGACTTATGATGACCCAAAGCTATGGGCTGCTCTGGAAGAGCTCGACAAGAAGAGCGCTTGAAAATTCTTAGCCAGCAGTGCGGAATTGGGTTAGTATTATCTCAGAGACCCGGTGACTCCATTTACTTAGCTATCAAGAGATAATGATAGGTAAATAATTGCTCGATCATGATGATTCAACTTAGCAGCACCATACAAAGGCAAATGGATTGCCCAAACCTGGGAAGGAGTTGTATTCTTTCCTATACTTGGATTACTTGTATGTATGTTGAACCCACCAGTGTTTTTCTCCCTATAAAATGTCAGATGTGCACTGTAAACACATCCTTAAACAATTATTAAGCTGATCTGTAAAAGTATTACTGAGTTGCCCTCGGGAGGCATATGCAATACTCGGATTCTATGAAATTTTACTAGCCGGATTTGAAAGCTTTGTTTTGAATCAAGCGGTGGTTTGGAGAAGTGAAATGAGCTTTCGCAATTGAATTTGATGATTGCATCAATGCCCGGAAGATCTTCTTGCAGATCTTTCAGCATAATATCTAGAGATTGGAACCAGAAAAAGCATAGGTGTTAGCCATATTGGCCAAAGAATAGTCGAGTAGAAGATGTACTATTCTCACCTACGAGGACATAATCTCGGACAGTGGATCCCAATAATCAACTCTCGTCGCTGCACAATATGTCGGTAGTTTTCAACTTAAATTAAATTGTCATTATTTCACATACAATTGCGCACTTGCAAAATGAAAAACCTGCAGACAAAGAGACAGTTCTTCCTAGCGACCCGACTCAGGATCAATTCAAAATACAGCATTAACTGCACATCCCATAGAGTACCCAAACTATCCAACAGATTCACACTCAAAAAGTATAACTTCTTGTACATAGAAGTCCTCGGCCAATTATGCCCAAAATGATACTTCCCCAAGAAGAAGCTGATAAAAACATGATCAGAACCTGCTGGCTTGAAGATTGAAGAATCACTGATTTAGAGAAATCAGTGAACTTAGTCTAATGATTAAAGATCTGATCCGCCGAGGCTGTGGTTAACAAGCGCATCCACCAGACTGAGTCTGCGATTGCGTTGAATTGGCGGCAGTGCTTCTCAGATTCACATCAACCATGTCTTCTTGCTTTGTCGAAGACAGATTCTCCATTCCAGGCAGAGCGGCAGCAATTTTCCGAAATAGTGCCTGGGAAGTGGGACAATAATCGGGTCAAATGTTGCAAATGAATACTCCTGCTTATCTAAAATAATCAAGATAATGAAGACAAACGAACTGTCCACTCTGAACAGCATAATGACGAGGCTCACCTTAATATTGAAGCCAGCTTTTGCACTTGTTTCAATAAACATCACGTTGAGTTCACGGGCTTTGGCTTCTCCTTCCTCAATAGAAACTTGCCTGTGGGAATATTAGCAAGTTAGTTATCTCAATAATCTGTACACCTCATCTATGCCACAATAACGGCTACAGAAAAATTAAAAACTTGGTGTTCAGAAAAATATGAAGAAATAAGACAAGTACCCATGAAGTCATCTGCATGATATCGCATAAGCAGACAGCGCCTATTTTACCTCTATAAGTACTATTTTTTTACAAAAGGCACGGACAACATGTGTGGTGCATACTAGGTGGTCAAGTGTTTCCACATATATATACTAAGAAAGAACTCATCTACTCCAAAAAGAACTTCAGAGAGATCGCAAAGAAAATGTCTAAAGTTCGACGGACAATATGAGCAGGTGCTCTACTGTAGCACCCCTGCTCAATGACAATCGGTCTTGGAGGAATCCAACAGCAAAGTGGGCATGATAACAAAGATAATAAAAAGTTGAACAAAATTTGACAAGAGATTTCCCGTAGAGGATACCTTTTCTCCACGAGATCAGTTTTGTTCCCAACAAGAACAATGATGACATCGCTGCCCCGCTCTGTACGAACCTCTTCAATCCATTTTACAGTATTCAGGAAAGTTTGTCGGCCTAGCCAATTAACAAACAACATATTTAGAAACATTCACAAAATGTCTTCAGTGACGCCATGAAATGGATAAAATCTTCGTCCGCTAGGAAGACAGTTGGATTGAGTTTTCAGTTGGGCGCCATTTGTGTGGGGGGATCATCGTTTGATTTAATTATATAATGGTAGCAATACTTGCGGACAAAAAGACAAGAGGGAAGGGCGATCTACAGGTTAGAGACTAACAGATAATAATGAGTAGCACATACTTGCAACATCATATACAATTACGGCAACAGAAGAGTCGCGGATGTAGCTTGGAATGAGACTTCTAAATCTTTCCTGTCCAGCCGTATCCCTAGAATGCACATGAGATGAGAGAATATTAACATCACAGTTAAAAGTCATCTTCATAGTTAAAAGACACTAAAAATAAGACCAACATGCTTATGATGATAGGAGGAAATAAATCACACAATAAAGCTATTTATGAGAGAAGAATGATGTTCGAATCTTTCTGCTCAATAACAGGTCTATTTTCAAGAAAAGCTGCCTCCAAAGAACTAAATAGCATAAAAAATCTGAAGGGTACATAATTCCCTCATAAGCATCAGAAGGGCCCGGAGATATACAAGTTCTTACTCAAATAAAAAAATTAGATTCATCAAGGTTGACCATACGATTCATTACCAGCTCCAATAATTTTCGTTTCTGTGGACATCGAGAATGTTGTTGACACCTCATGTGCGAAAAATAGTAAAATCTGAGGTGACTGATCTTACCAAAGTTGCAAGCGAACAGTTCGGTCTTCAAGGTACATAGTTTTTGACAAGAAATCAATACCAATGGTAGCCTGATCATCAGAAAAGGAAAAAGGAAAAGAAAAGAAGCTTTTAGCATGGAATTTCCCGCATATTTCAGAGACAAAAGCAGCAAGGAATCAACAATAAACATAAGAAACGGAAAATATGTGGCTCATAGTACACCGCCATGGAAGCTCTCTTTCTGTCTCTCCCGCTCAGGATCAATTTACATGATTACATCCCAGCTGAACAGAATATTGACAAAAGTATATACCATTGAAATTAAGAATTTTTCAACTCGATGAAAAAAATAGTGGCCCCAAGATTAAAAAGATGCTAACGGAATGAGCACGGACAATGAGGAATTAGGATTATGCTAGTCTCCTGTAGTTCATCAAGAAAGTACGTTCAGCAAATAAGCCATAGAACTGGAACTATCCTAAGGATTGGAGGAGGACTAAAATCAAACACTAATGAATCTAAGCATGAAGGATCCACTGCCTCCAAGCTCTTCAAGCCATAATCATGCTATCAGAAGCGAAATCAGAATTCCAGAATTTCCTCCCTCCAACTGCAAGTGGCTGAGCGAGTTGAGTTACATCGTTCCGGTTTCTTACGTACCAAACAACCAACCAAAAGGAGGCAAAGACCGCCATTCACATTAAGCTTATCTTCCTAGCAACGAGTACGATCAACATCGCATAAGATTGCGAAACCATTGCCGCAATATCACAAAATCCAAGGGCGGTCCAGCCAGATCGGACGCTCACAGAGCAGATCCAAAGGCACGATCGGAGAAGATTAAGGAGGGAGACGGAAGGGAACGGATCCTGCAGAATCCGGAATCCAGTTTACCTGGTAAGTGTTGTCGAATTTATCGTACATGAAGCGAGTGATGATGCTGGTCTTCCCGACGGACTGGTCCCCCAAGAACACCAGCTTGTACTTGGCTAGAGCCGAGACGGGCGCCATTTGTGTGGGGGCAGATCTGGCGCGGCTATCGGAAGCTGATGAAGGTCCGAAGCTCGTCGCGGGATGCCTCAGTCGGAGACGATCTGTGTCATCAACCTCTGCGCGTGAAGGCGAAGTTGCAGATTTGAGCTCTCCGCAAGTGAATCGATCGATGCAAAGCAAAACGTTGGTTTTCGCCGGTGGGTTTCCTCTGTTTGCGGGTAACGACGACGAGAGGACAAGGCCTGTGGGCCTACTTGGGCCCACTTGGGCCCTCTTGGGCTCTGGGCCTTCACCCGGAAATTAGTTCTCTCCGGTCTCCACTAGAGGCTGACCGTGATAGATCCCCGTCTGTAAGAGACGGACATTACCAGTGACTTTTCCATCTATTGGAGTCGGCACGTTCTTATGTCCGTCTCTAAGCCATCTCTAAATCACAAGAACCGATTAGGGACGGGCATTAGGTTGCCGTCGGGGAACTTTAGAGACGAACAATCGGTTTTTGATTCGTCTCTTAGAATAGGATTGTGATGTCTCTAATCTGTCTATACATGATACAGACGGATTTCACAGAATTTAGAGATGAATTTTTCATCTCTAATCTATCTCGACATAAAAAAAAAAAACCTAGAAAATTACATATTCCCACTTGCTTACAATAAAACTCAATATGCAACAAAATTCTACCGAGAATAATTTTCCAAAATATATGAGAATTAGATAAATTTAAATCCCTACAAAAAAAAAATGTTAATTACCACGGCCTTTTCTGCCCGCGACTCTACATAGATACCACCCTTCCTCCACCATGAATAACTCCACATGTGCAACTGACCATCCTAATTTATTCTCCTATATTGGAAAAAAATAATAAGTCAAGGTACGACTACTTGGAAGTTAACATGCCATGAAATAACGAATCGACTGTAAGTAATAACTAAAATGACCGGCCTAGCTCGGGATGCAGCGAGAGAAATGCATCCTCCCGTATGAAGTGACCCCTCTTGCTCGAAGCTTGATTCTTGTTATTTCTCGAGCACAATTTTTTGTATTCTTCTTTTTGCTAGAACTCCTCTATACCCCTCCAATGCTCTCCCGAAATCCAGTCTGGTCTTTTACCAGAGGCACGAAGGTTCGCATTATTTGCCTCGTACGCTTCGACCCTTTAGTGTTGAAGGCCTTCTTCATGGGGTACTCGAGAGAAGGCTCCCGATAGACATAGTTCTATTTCACGGAAATATGATAAGGACGTTAATTAAAGTCATCACAAAGTATATATTTATCATAAAACAAATTAAAGGTGCACGATAATATCTTCCACATTTGAAAATACAAATTTCAATGTCGCTTTAGGGATATCAAACCATTCGTCTCTAATAGAGATGGAAATATAGACGGATTATAGATACCTATAATAGGGACGAATTTTAAGAAAGCTCTTCCCATCTTTACTCATTATAGATAGAAATATCCGTCTTCAACTTAGAGGAGGACAAATATGTCCATAATCTCATCTCAAATACGGAATTATTTTCATCTTGAGACAGATTATAAACGGATCTGGGTCGTCGCTATTTCGAGACTGAATTTATTATCTTTAGGCCGTCTATTTTGATATTTTCACTTAAAAGATCAGATCTAACGATCAGAATGCAACTAAAAAAAAATAGAAAGAAGCCCCATTTCTATGTTCCTCTACTGTGAACCGCCCCTCTCGCTACAACCCATATACGAGAGATCTTCGAGGAATTTGAAGCGTCGCTCATTGTTAGTTCTCTTCTTTCGTTCTTATGCAGTATGTGTTACTCATTTCACGGAATTCTTGATGCCGTCGTATACATAGTCGATAAAAATCTAGCTTTAGGCCATTGCATATATATATATATATGTATATGTATATGTATATGTAGCTTGTAATGCTTGTTGTTAGGTACAATTACGACTTCTTTCCACTGATCTTTGGGTCGATTGTCATTGATTATATATGTAGAAGGATCTTATTCCTCCGCACAAGTCATGGATGCATGAGAGAATGTTCCCAAGCCTAATTATTGGTATTGGACATATCACGAGAAGATTTGCATCATCTGATCATCCTTTTGCAGCGGATATTCCTCCCCATGATCTGTCCAATACCAATAATTAGGCTTGAACTTGTCCTTCATTAAATGCAACTTCACTCCTTCCAATAACATATTACCTTGCCTTTTGCATTTTAGGCAACAACATATGATTCTATGCTCTCGCTTAAATAGAGGCAAATCCAAAGCATGTTTTATAAATGCGTCAACCCCAGTAATTAATTCCAGTTTGACGCCCCCGTAGCTTGGGTACATTCTCTCATACATCCATGATCTATGCGAAGGAATATATTCCATCTACATATATATACATTGAAAATCAGCCCCAAAGATCAGTTTAAAGAAGTAGTAATTGTATCTAACAAAAACATTACATGCTAATTATATATATGTATGTATATATATAATGGCCTATTGTTACCGTTTCTTCAACTGTATACAATTGCATCTAGAATTTCGAAAATGAGTAACAAGTACCGCATAAGAACCAAAGGGGAGGACTAAAGAGGAGTGGACTAAAGATCATCTTCATGATCTATTCGTATATTATTAGAATTTAGAGGAAATCTTGCTGAACTTTATGTTGCTAAAATGAGACGTGGATACCATCATTTTATGAGTTTAACATTCATGATTTGTTGAATCGGCGGCTAATAAACTGTTCATCCCGATGTTCCATTCTTAATTTATGCTTTGCGACAGGTACACCCCGATGGAGACATGCCTGACCCAGCTCCCGGAATTATCCACTATCCAGGTTGCAGAGGAGAGCTGGCAAAACGGCCTGAGAGGCAAGTTCGAGCTTCCGAGGATAATCAATGGAGGACTCGAGGGGGTCATGGCAGAGGTTTTCAGGGAAGACATGGAGCTGCGGAAAAGAGAGTATCGTACTACCATTCCCTCGACTAACAGTTGCAGACACTGGGGCTTTCCTCGGAGATTTTGCAGCTGCCCTTGCGGGCGATCCGATCTAAGTCATGAATGCTGTCCCGGTCAATGCTAGAGTTAACACTCTTGGTGCCATCTATGAGAGGGGTCTCATTGGAACGTATCAAAACTGGTAAGATTATGTCTATGTGCTTACAATACGACAACGACAACCTGATGGTTTCTGAAGCATCAATGGTACCTTTTCAACCAGGAGTAATTAAGATGGAAGACATTCTACTGGAAATGGATAGAATACCGAGGCCTGAAGGGCAGCATAATATTCTGGGACGATTTCTATATACTGGTAAGGATTAAGAGCATCATCGATTGGATGCAATATGATACGAGAATCGTGGACCATGAGAAAGGACCCCAAGAGAAGGAGAAGATAATCTTGGCATTTAAACTGTACTGGACAGCACCAGTGAAAAAGCACGAAGGAACCCAAACCGATTCACAGAGATGGCTTCATGTTGTACCTGCACATTCGGTGTTCGGACACAAACCATTCATTCATGAAGAGAGATTCTTCTAGAGACAACCCGTGGAATGTTGAGATCTATCAACAGCTATAATTGAATGAGGTTTGTCTGTTTAACCAATATGACAATGCAGTATCCTCTAGCCCTCTGCATTAGAGCTTCAATAACCGAGCACAGTCGAGCTTAAGTTCAAGCCCAATTGTACAAAGTTTGGAAAGGGTGCTTGATGTGCTCGGGATTCATTGAAATGAAATCAAGCTCAAAATCAACTGGGAGCTACTTGTTTCAACTTTGCCTCTATTACGAGCTTGAGAAAGGTCGAGCTGATCAAGAATAGACTGACAAGAATTTGTCTCGGTAACACGATATTTTAAATCGACTAGACATTACATGAAGCTATGATCGACAATTAACCTAGCTATAGTGCTAAAGTTTCCTCTGAACTTCGGTTTAAAGTTGAAAAGCTCGTGAAATTTGAGACAGTTTCCTATAATTATGGGGAGGAATTGACACAAATGAAACTGCAGGGAGCATTTTGGCGATAAAAGAAAACTATAGGGCCCATATTGAACTTTTTCTAAATGTTTGGGCCGTGACCCGAAGCCCCTTTTTGCTAATATTGCAAAACTATAAACGCCGTGACCCGTTTCTACCAGCGGCCCCGATCCCTCGTTCCTAGAGGCCCGCTCCGCACTCGACCACCAATTCGTTTAATTAATCGCCGGCTCCGATATCCATTGGCCGGAAAAGCGTCCAGCGCCGTTGACAACTCAAGGTCGGTGGCGGTCTCGTTCCCGGGAATCCCACTCTCCGGTTGGGGTTTGGAGATTCGGCTGACCTAGGCCGCCCCTCCACATGGCGGCCGCGTCGCCTGCCCAGGGCAACACCGGCGCCACCACGACCGCCGGGTTCGCAGCTGCGCACACGCCGCCGAAGACTCTTCGCGGCCTCAACAAGCCCAAGTGCATACAGTGCGGCAATGTCGCCCGCTCCAGGTCATACATGCTTTCACCTCTTCTTTGGTTCCCTCCATGCTAATATCTGCCGATGTTGCATTGCTTGAGCTGCTCGTATTATGGTTGAAGGTGTTCTTGAGGTCGTCCTTTTGCTCTAATGTGTAGGCTCCGTAGTAGTGTTGGGTCTGACCTTGTTCCTTCAATTATCTCAATTGAAATTGAATCTCTTCTGTATGGGAGAATATTTGCTGCAATTTCATTGTTCAATGCACAGAGTCGCAAATTGTTCGTATCAGTTAGCCGGGAGGTTGGACAAAGGCGAGTCATATTACATTTTAGTATTGTCGGACGTATTTCTCTCAGAGTCGTGAATTGTTCATATCGGTTAGCCGGGAGGTTGGATAAAGGCAAGTCGTATTACATTTAGCAGTATAGGCTTGTTCGGTTGTATTTTGACAGGGTCGAATTGTTTTGCAGGTGCCCTTATCAGTCGTGCAAGAGCTGTTGTTCCAGAGCACAGAATCCTTGTCATATCCACGGTAGCTATTTCTCAACTTATGCAGTTTTGTGATGGGGAATTCTGTTTTTGTTTATTCAATTTTCTTTGTTGAATAATAAAACTGATGATATTTGGTTTTGTGATTAAAATGGTACTGAGTTGTCCCCGTGCTCCTTGGCTTGAAAGCGTATAGCAACGGACATGCTTGTTACTAGCTAGTTTGACGTGTTTTCGCTTTCGACAATTAGCATGTTGAAGTTGCATTTATTTAACAATGGACGCAATCTTTGAGGAATTCCCTGTGATAGTAATGCGTTATCCGAGTAGCTTTGTTACGCAGTCACAATTCTTCTTCTTGTATTTACTTCTACTGCTAATTTGTCTTTCCAAGTAGAACAAATTGATGTGGGAAAGTAAAAAATCCTAAACTGTGGTCTCCGACAAGGAAGTTAGATGTTTCATTTCCTGATTTGAGAAGAAGGTTTCCTTAAGAAATTGATGTCTGACCATGAGTTTTTGAATGTAAGTTTCTTTAGTATTTTGTTTGTAAATTACTAACATCCTGAAATATGGGTGGTTTGAAATTTCTGCGAGCCATAGATGGTCAATAGCAGAAACCTTGGTACAGATTGTGTTTGCAAGATGTTGACACATTGTGGTCTGTTTGGAATTCGTATCACATTTTCCTTATTCCGTTTTTCTCATTTTCTGATGCAAATTTCCTCCTTTTCAAATTCAGTGCTCAAAGCAAATGCAACTTTCCCGGACAAGACCCCAGCTTCAAGCCCTCCTCTGTTTAACCAGCACTCCACTGAGCCATCGTCAGCCGGGTAAGTTGGAATTATCTGGTTCTCTTTTTAATGAGTGCTCCAATTTATTCGGTTATATGCTTCTGTTTTCTTCCATTTGTATTTATACTTACTAGTTATTGATCGAGCTAAAGTAAGGACTGCAGCAAAAGGGTGATTTACATGGGATCCTTTCTTTCATTTTCAGGAGTTCACTCAGAGTTGCATCTCTTAGGCAACTTTCAAGTAACTTTGCTCAGTTCAATAATGTCCATATGCCAGTCCGTTCTAGGAAACCTCTAACTAAAAAGGTACGGATTCTACAATTTGTTCTCGTCTTTTGGCATGGGAATGATTGGATTCTGACTTTCCAAAGATTCTCAGGATGTTGCAGCCATAAATGAATGGAGGTTTTCGAAGTTAAAGGAATTTCAGGACAGAAACATAGAATTAGAAAATGAATCCTTTGATCGGTACCTGCAAAACGTTGGCCTCCTCAAGGAGGTCTTTTCCGTGGAATCTGTTGCAGAACATTCAGTAAGAGATTCATCTGAGACAGATTCTAACCCTGCTCCTTCAGAGAACTCCGAAAGGATGATTTTGGAGATGAAATTGAAGTTAAGATCCAACGAAACAAGGAAAGAGAACTTCAGAAAGAGGATTCAGCATATTGTTGATCGGGGTTTAAAGAAGCTTAAAAAACGAGAAGTGGGAGATGATTTCAGTGATTCGGCCGACCAAAATGGGCTCATTAAGAGACCCAAGTTGAAAACTCTGCATGTTGAGAAGACCTCAACTATTGTAGAGCTTAATGAGAAGCTGAGCAAAGCTCGAACGGAGGAGGATCTGAAATCTTGTTTGGAGTTAAAGGCTCAGTTGCTTAATCCTCAAAAGGGGTCCACTGAAACTGCATCAGAGAGCACTGAGAAATCTCACGGGCAGGTCGAGGAGGATGATGGAGTGGTCGGGCAGGCCTCTGCTTATTTCCAGCCAAAATTGGTTAGTCCCGTCGAAATTGACCAGCAAACCGTCAACTGCATTGATGCGCAATTTTCTTCCCTTGATCAGATAGAGGGTGTGTAGATTTTCAGAAGCGCTAAAGATAAATGAGTCTGTCGATAGATGTTGTGTTCTAGGTTTATCATAGGTCATGAATTATGGTAGAAGTTGTATCATTTTATGCTGAGATAAATCCCCTGATGTAGTTTCGTTACTTCCCCCTCTCCGCTTCTGTCTCTAGTGAGAAACTCCAATATGTTTGGCTGGAAGGATTCGGAGGCAGATGGAAGGAGATGATTCGGGGTGATTCCTCGAATTCCATGTATCGGGATAGGAATTTTTTTCGAATTATGATTGATGATGAAATAATTATTTTGACACCGTGCGAGAAATTCTCCATTATGACAAGAGGAGGTCGGAGGATGTAACATCTCGCCATTCGAATTCCCCTCATCGAATTCCCTCCAAATTTTGCCATTCAAACGTAGGATAGATAAATAAATAAATAAATAAATAAATGAGTTCATGGGCCGCCCCCGATTCCTTGGTCTGGGGTTGCTGAGCTTTCTTAGGCAGGGCCCAAATTGATGTTGCTGATCTTTCTTGGGCTGGGCCCAAATTGATCTAATTGGCGTTCTTTTACAAAGTCATAGTATTATAGTGGGCCCGTAAGTGGGCCGAATTGGGCTTTGTGGACCCAAGTTTAATAGCAGATCACCAACCAACCCCCAGCTGCGTTATACAATTATCCATTATGATGAGGAGGTAGGAGGAGGATATGACATCTCTCCATTTGAATACTCTTCATCCAATTCCCTCCAGATTTTGCCACCCCGATTCCTTGGTTCAGCGTTGCTGAGCTTTCTTGGGCTGGGCCCAAATTAATCTAATTAGTGTTATTTCAAATCGGTTATTCTAATGGGCCCAAAAGTGGGCCGAATTGGGCTGCGTTGAGCATCAGCCTGTAATTCCAAAGTGCTCCTGATGCTCTCATGAGCCAAGTTTAATGGCTGATCACCAAAAAAAAAAAAAAAAGTGTTTAATGGCTGCCTTATTCAATTATCTATTGGCTCAAACTTCAAACTTCTTGGTTACTTTAGATACCAAGAAATTGAAATGAACCAAAATAGAAATGTGACTTAAATCGGGTTACTACGATGAAAAATCCATAACATCGTCTTTTGGATTTTTTGTACCGAGCATAATCTTGATACCTATTTGAGTATCAACACCAAACGTGACAAAAACTTTTTCATAAAATTGTGCAATTCAATCTACAATGGCGCAATTCAATCTTGTAATGATAAGCATATTGATGCGCTATAATTAAACGACGAGGAAATACGAAGGATATATCACTACATATGTAGGAATTAGGAAAATGAGATTAAACAAATCTTAAGGCCAATCGAGCTCAACTGGTTTTGCTCCACAATTGACCTTATTAAAGGAGAGACATCATCAAATGGCCCACACTCTCTTTCGATAAACTTTCACATGTTTTGACTTTGAAACCGCAATTAGAGGAAGAGAGGTCCAAGGATGTCTTGTGGATGATAGTTTAGTGGGCAGATGGGACTATCCAATGGTCTTTCAATTTTAAAGTTGAGTGGTAGAGAAAAATTGTCATCCTCCAATATTCCGAAACGAAATCGAAATTATTGATATGCGTAATCAGATCAGATGCATTGAGATATAATTTGTCAAATATATATATATATATATATAGAAAAGATATACGTATGATGCGAAAATTATACACTCCATCTAAAATATTTACTTTATATGAGATGATTCAGTATCATTTAAATTAGTAAAATGTTGAAAGTACGATGTTTCTTACGCCAAGATACGTTTGAAACAAAATCAAATTTTATTTAACTTAACTTAACTTAACTTTATTTTTTCCTCAATTCAACAATATAATCATTACTTTTTTATTTTTTTTTCAAATTCTCTCTCATACTTTTTCTTATATATTATTTAAATTAATTTTTTAATACTAAATTATCTCAACTATTCAATATTTTTTTTCAATTTCAATATTTTTTTCTTAATTCAACAACACAATCATTACTTTTTTATCTTCTTTTTCAAATTCTCTCGCATGCTTTTTCCAACTACTTTTATCATCATCTTTTAAAATCAAACTAAATCAAATAAAATCAAATTTAACTCCGTTACCAATTCAATTTATTTGTTTAGCACTCTCATGGTTGTCGCCTTCATTTAGTTGAAGTATGCAAATATTTGGGACATATAATAGAGCCAAACTAAACATATCAATTTCAATTGCTATAAATTAAGAAAGGACCAAAACCAACATAGGACCTCAGATGGTATTCCTTGTCCTTGAAATCAAAGTTTGTGTATGTACACATATCTAACTCATAAGATGGAATATATTGGTGCTGATGTTTTGGTGGAAGAAATCTTCTTCTTTTTTTTTACAGAAAAGAGAGAAAAATGATTGATTGAAGTTGCATGATCCATTATTATTGTAGATTGAAAAAGATATTTCATCTCTCTGATTTATTATTATTTTTCTCTATAAAGCTGACTTCCCTAATTTGAACCGTCCGTAGCTTTGGAGGTTTTCTAATTGGAATATCACGAGTGCTTTTTTGTATTTTGCTTTATTTATTCTCTCTCAAAATGCTTCTCCACCCAAATACCACCAACACCAATATGAGTGGATAAATATCTTCCTTTCCATGTCTTGTTCTCAAGGGGAAAAAGATAATCGGGATCGATCATACCTTATGATAATATGGTGAAAAGAATCAATTATTGATGCTTTTCTTTTCTTATTTATTATACTTTTATTAGTATTTTCTTACACAACACAGACGTTTGAGAATTTTTCTTAAAAAAACAAAGAGAAAACCTTAAGAATTTTGGTGTAATATCAAATTTCTTTCATGCCTCTTCGTATTTCCCTCACATTTTTTCCCTAGCTCTATTCAAAAGACTCATTTTCATTGTAAGTTTTACCCTATGCCTTGTTGAGGTATTCCAATTGTAGGATAAATGTAATGCTGAGTTCACTTTAAATTCAGTACCATCACTTTAAATAGAGAAGTCTATATGACAAGGAATTACCGCAATCACAAACTCAAAATCATTAATATTATAATAATAATTAATTAATTTTAGGATGGCCTATTATTCCTGTTCTCTCAAAAGAACCTTTCCCATAATTTATTTATCGTCTAGCTAGTTGCTTGCTTTTCTTACTTTGTTCTTTTTCAATGACTATTGAAGCAATAGGTAGTGCATTCTCATTCTAACGAATAGATTTTGAAATATACCAATAAAAATATAATCGTCTAATTAATCATGATGAATTAATTTCCTTTTCATAGAAAATAAAGGACTTGATTTTTTTCTTAATATTTGTAAAAGTTTCAATGTATTCGATAACTTACAAAAAGTGTCCTCTAAGAAAATACACAAAATAAATGAAAATATGTAGGCACGCACCATATTATTTAATGATTTATTGTAAATAAAAATAGAGAAAAATGACATATGTGACGTAGTAACACATATTCTCATCTTGTAATTAAGATGTTCATCTGATTCTCGTTGCAAGAATACCCGTATTCTTTTATTAGTTATTAAAATTTCTATTCCATTATAAAGTTACATTTGCCTCTTCTATTAAAAATAATTGTGAATAAAAACAAGTAACCGATGAAACTTTTGCAGATGGATTACTTGAGAGTAATTTCTTGGAGCTTCCTCCTCTTGCTTATATGGATTAGAACTTTGGAATATTTTATGTTAAATCCCTACACAGAGTTCGATATAATACAGGCTCCACACTTTCAATAAAATTAATTAGATCAATCTAATTGGAAATTTATCACCATCCAGCAGCTTGCCATCTATGATTGCCAACTTCCATGGCCTCAATTGAGGGTTCTTATTTGCCCTTGATTTCGGGCAGGAAGAAGTCGTGACAACGCTACAAATTTCTAATAAAGACAAGATCCTTTTTCATCAATCCACGGCTGAAAGCCCTTGATTGAGATAATGAAGGTTGTCACTTATTTGGGATGAGTTCCTCGATCAATCAAGAATTCGTGGTGTTGATTTAGGACAAACAATTCTCGGCCGCCGATACTGAAACTAACAAAACTCCTCATGAAAACGGATGATATTAGATGCTTGTGAGTAAACGGCCTTAATCAGATCAAATTGAATGAGAGGGGACTCTCATTGAATATACACCAAAATTTAGGGACCATTTAAATTTATAGCATTTTTTTGCCCGTGCATTGCATAGGACTTTTACGATAAATATATTTTGATTGACATAATTCAAACTTAATTGTTTTAGTTAAATTTAAAAATTTTCATGAAAATATGTTTTTTTTATATAGTATACGATACTAATTATATCCAAATATATTTAGGAATTTTGATCATACATTACAAATATGTTGGAGAAGCAGAAGAAAAAAGTGGTGTACGTTTTCAAAATTATCAATTTTTCAATCCAATAAAAATTTAGGAACTATAAGTTTTTTCACTACACTTGCTTTCGCGTTATCTTTTGTTGTCATGGGTAATCTCTTCAAATATTGATCTCTCTATTATACTCTACAATATTCTCTTAATTAAGATTTCTCTTCAAATCTTGATGAGTTATAAATAAAGTTTTTAGGATAACTTTTATTTTTTTAAAAGAAGAAAATTTCACTATATGTTGTGCTAATCTTAGTCAAATCTCATACATTAAATTTCTTGAATTTGAATAACTTTAAATAAAATGAATCAACTATTTCCATTTGAGAAACTTCTATAAAATTTGCAATAGTTTTAAAAAACTAGGCAGTAAAATTTAAATTCATATAAATATAAATTTTATTTTCCTAAGATTACGAATGTTTATTAATAATGATTCGAATTAATGTATTTCATATTTACTATTGTTATTTATAATAATGTCTTACTAATCTATGAATTACAATATATTTAATATATATTAATATATATTAGAATTAATTTTTTATTATCATGTTTAACAATTTAAATTATTGACCTAATGTATTTCTCTACAAATCTACTATAGGTACATAATTCAGACTCCCCGATATCGTGTGACGGAAGGCCTCTACTCGAGTGACAAAATTGTGCTACAAGAGCAATTTGATAAGTTTGGGAACCTCGTAAGGATAGACTCTTCCTATTCCTGCATTTTACTACTTAGACCCCCTAAAGTAATTAAAAAATTTAAGGAAAGCGAGAAGTGGACATAAGTTTATTGGTGTTGTGTGGTAGAGATATGGCTATTTGCACTCTATGTCCCATGTTCGAAACTCTCCATTCAACTTTCATATTTTTTGGTTTTCTCTCCCTTTTTCTTTTATTTGTTGCATGTTAGACTTATCTTTTCTTCCTTCTTCCTACTTTTTGATATTCAAATATTCTCTCTTTCTTTAGTTTTTATTTTCCATTATACCCTTCTTATGTATAAAACTACCAAACTGAATATTATCATTAGATAATTTACTGAACCTTAGACAACTTTCATACTAGGGGTATATAGTTGTATAAAAGTAAGTAAATATATATTCTCTTATATAATTTTAACATATTTTATATTATTTTTTTGGTATAGGTTTTAATTTATGTATTCACATCACTTTTTCCTATATAAAGATTGCTTGAATTTTGTATACCTAAATCGATTAATGGCTCTATATGCATTTTTCTTAATCATTTTTTTATGGTAAAGTTCTAGTATAGTAAAGTTGGTCTCAAGTTATTTTATGAGAAAATTACATGATACTATTAGGACTTTTTTTTTCTATTTTATTGTATATAATTAAAGTAGGATTTTGCGAACGAGAACTCTTTATTCGATCTACGAGAGCCTTCCACATAAGCTTTTCGGGTATTCTCATTGATTGACTCTTCAAGTCTCCATTATTTAATATGACCATGAATTTTTATGATTAGTAATTGATTTTGCATTTTCCTATGAAAATAAAAAAAAATAAAAGTAAATTTACATTTTCTTTAGTTCATGATCACATAGATAGTGAATCACCAATAACCAATTCTTAATTCATATTTTGTATGATATGAACATGCTCTAATAAGTCTGTAAATATATTCTTATCAGAATTGTATTTCATATTGTTTAAAAAATTAAGATAAAAAATAATTATAAAAAGTAAATTTATGTTGTTTTTAGTTAATGATTATATAGATGGTAAATCAGTCATAACCATTGTTTAGTTCATGTTTTGTATTATTTGAACATGTTTAAATATGTCTATAGAGATATTCTTATCAGAATTGTGCTTTAGCATATTATTAAAAATTTGAATAACCGTTATACCGGTTTCAGGACTATTATATATAATACCTTTTCACTGAGACACATATATATAAAGTTACATATACATATAAGGCACATATACACTCTAATCCATTAATTATAGTCAAGTTTATACATATATATAAAGTTAGCTTAAATTTGTATAAATTTAGCTAAAATGACTCAATTATTTTCATGACAGATCAAAGTATATATTTATTTTAACAAAATCTCATACAATTATCTATATCTTGAGGATAATTTTTTAAAAAAATTCTATTTTTTGGGTATATATGTATTAATTGTATACATATATTTACAATTATGTCACTCTTTATTTGCATTTATTTCATGTAAATATATCATTAATATAGTATTTATTTTCTTTGAGATTAGGTTATTGAACCCGTGTATTGCATGAATTGTTATCATTTTATAATTTTTATTGGTGTATAGAAGATTTATTTTTTATACTATATAAACTTCAGTTGGGTCAATTTCAAAACCATACTAAATAATATTAATGGAAGAGTTCAAGCAAATAATTCATGTAAAATACTTCATATATATAATCACAACCATCAATCTAATATATAGAAAAATAATTTAAAAATCCTAAAAATTTAAAATTCTTAGCTTTAATTAATGAAATAATAATAATCATAAAATCTATAAATTTTTAAAGTTAGTATTAAGCTGATTCTTATTCTAAATCACATTTCATGTATCAAGTTTCGCGAGTTTGAATAATTTTCGATAAAATGTGTTCCATGTGAGATTTCTTGATTGAACTTTTATAAAGCTAACAATAATTTTTAAAATTTATTTTAAATGTTAAATAATTCCCAATTTTCTTAAAATTAATAATTGTTTATTAATGAAATCCTTAAATTATGAATATTTAGTTACTTATGAAATAACGATAAGTGATTAATATATTTATTTGTTTATTGACAATAATAATAATTATTTAATTATTTATTACGACATTTATTATTAGATATATATATATATATATATTTATTTATAATAATTATTGTTGTTGTTATTATTATTGTGATTAAAAATCTATATTGCATAATTAATAAAGACATTTACCATTCTACCCCGATTTATTAGGGTGAATACAACTTTATATGTAGATAGTATTTTTAGTCCTGGATATTATTTACACATTTATATTTATGACATTTAAAATTATCTTTTTAATCCTACTTAATGTATGTGATATAGATGTCCTAAACAAATAATTAACAGGACTCCATTATTTTTGTCGGATCTGTGTCTCATTTACTATGAATCGTCAATGTCGACGACGAAATGCAGCAATGCCGCTGACAAACTATCGTTCTCTCCACATGAAAATCGCGATGCGCTCAATATCGGGATGCTCTCTCCTATAAATCACAAAAATATTAACACATATATATAGCTATATATATATATATTATTTCACATAATTTAGTTGGCTTATTTTATTGAATAAATTCAAGATGACAATTGACAAGTAATCTGTCCGGGATTAATTAGAGTTTAAAGCCGATCCATTGATGTCAGATTTTATCAAGGATTATATTACTTTGGGAATAATCGAGATTTTTTCTTCTACAAGTGAAAATGAAAACGAAAAAGATAATTGATGGGTCTATTTGAGGGCATATGGTAAGATACAAATATTAACTTAATTTGTCTTCCCAGCCCCAAAAAATATATTGTTTTTGTCAAAATATAAGATTAATAATAATTCAATTATTACCAATGAAGGCACATGCAAGAATTATTTTTCAAATCAATTGTTGTATTCACATCTTAATAATTAGTTCTTAGAGCAAAAAGATGAGAAAAGGGGGAAAAAAAAAGTCCGAGATTGATGATAGGAAACTTACAATTGAACATCTGAAAATTTCAAAGTATCACTTGTTAAAAGAAATCTGAATATACAATCTTCCGGTCTTATGTTCCTATATGACCCCTCTATCTCCCTCCTATATTTTCCCCAAGCAGGTCGATTCTTCTTAAGGTCAAATAAGATCACCATTGATGCAAAGTATTGAGACGATATATATACATATCATGTTATCAAAACGAAACAGATACAACGTACTAAATGAAGTAAGTTGGCAAGTCAAATCCTGAGACTAATCTTTTCTTAACAATATACTGCCAAAATGTGACATACATTGGATGATACACACACAATATATATATATATATATATGTATGTATAATGTATAAGTAGCCCACATTGTTGTCATACACACAAGACAATGACCAAATGATAATTGACCTTTATATGTGGATTGGCTAAGCTATCAAGAGTCGATGATCCGCGTTTTTTTTTCCAAGAACTAATGCGCGTGTCCAGAACTGATCAACCCAAATAATTCAACATAAAGCAATGAATCTAGGCCGACTTGTAAAGCCATAATGAGCTTAAAAAATTGTCCTTCCGTTCCTTAACCACATCAACTATATATAATTAAGATGTTTATCTTTTCAAACTTGGTTGGCTCGACAATATATACAGCTCGGTCCAAAAGAAAAGTTATTTAATTTCTTTTGTTTTATTTGATGGATCGGAGTCACTACATATGAAATTAAATGGACGAAATCTGTCCAATCCGGTTTTGGGTCCAGGTCGGAATTAATTATTAAGATTGTACCTCATACTCCTTAATTGTGATACCGTAATTTTGTATTCAGAACTTAAAGACCTAATATGAAGAAAATCGATTGATATGTTACTTGAATTTAGCACATGTACCATACCATTGATAAAAACAAAAATATGCAAGCACATGCAATAAGCTAGCTAATGTTGTAAATCAATCTAATCGCCTTTCCGTGTAGGATAACTTACCATATACATTATTAATAAATTGATGTTTGGCATTTTTCAGCCCTAACTAATGTCGACAAGTTGCATCAGTAGCGTTTGGTGGAGAAAGGTAACACTGCAATATATATATATATATAGTTTGTTGCGCTTTCACCCTTGACATGCATGGATGGTAAATAATCAAATATTTTTACTAGGAAACGTCACCAAAAGTACCAAATTACCTTCAAGGTAAATTCTCTAATCAGTAAATTCTCGAAATATGTACCGAAAAAATAAAGTTTATTTTAAATTTATCGGTTATTTTTTGATAGATACATGCAAATTACGTAGAAAGAAAGATTCATTCTATGAATTTAGTATTTGGTTGTGACCTTATAGCTTTTTCCTTGGAGATCTCAGATTACTTTGAACGATATTTCATGACAAGATGTGCATATATTTAGATATATCATTTCTTTGGGCTGGGGGACCTCCACCATTTTTATTCAATGGGTGGCTGCCCTTACCTTGCTGAGAATAAATAAAAAAGATGCACTGAACTTATCCTACTGCATCACTTTTTCTAGATTAAAAGTCTTCTTCACCCCTAAGGACAAATCATAAGGAAAATTTGAGAAGGGAAATAAATATAATGTGATGACCAACACTCTCGCTTGCTAATTTAGAGGTTTCGAGTTTAATTCTCATGATAAGATTATTTGTTCTCGTTTATTAGGTTTTTTTTTTTTATTTTTGTACAAGATCATGGAAATAAAAGGAGAAAAAACAAGGTTTAGTTTAAATGGAGGATATATGGTTTTGACCCTACAACCGAAAGTGGTTGGCGATCTCAAAAGATGGATTGTAATCTGTGAATTCAATCAAAGGGTTGGGCAATTTCTGAGGAAGAAGATGCAGCAAAAAGTTTAAATAAAATAAAATAAAAAGAAGGTAATGGGGACATAGTGGGGGAAAGAGTAAATTACAAAGATTTTGAGCAGTAAATTTATGTAAAAAATTAGAAATAAATTTTGTTAGAAAACCATTAAGAAAATGTCATCTTCAGACACGAGGCCGGAGATGAAGATGGTGGATTACCAAAGTACTTAAAAAATGGGAAAGGAGAAGTGATGAAAGGACGTCTTAGCAAAGTTCCAAACTTTTGTGATAAAAAAGAACCGACCATTTACTTTGAATTGAATTGTCAACCAAACGAATTCATCGATAACATATATATATGTACGTATATACATGCAAGAATTATTCGATTAAGTACATGTGTCATTTTTGTATTTGTTGCTGTGTTCGCAATCTTAGGAAGAAGACGGCCGAAGGGATATAAAGATAAAAGGAGCGTGTGGTTAATGTTTTCAAGATGAGCTAAAGTTTGGTTCTCTAGACTACCTAGTAATTAGCATGCGCTTTAGATATTAAAACACTTCTGAAAAGTCTGAAACTTATGCTAAGATAGAGACCCGGAATTCGTCCGATAGCTCGGTTGCTTTAAGCTCGTGGAAATGAAAGAGTGAGGGCAAGTGTTCACAGACACATTCGGTTCGGTTCCAGTTTTGTTTTACGGGCATCTTCATGTCGATGTCGGGTCAAAATTGAATACAAGAAATTCAAGATTCGAGCCTCTCTCAAGTGACACGAATGTAAAGAGAATGCCCTCATGCACCACGAGCTATAGAACTTAGAAGAAAGGAGAAAAATAAAAGACAACTAAGTTAACTAACATTAAAACGGCATTTGGTACACGGAAATCCCTATGGAATCCCAAAAAGTTGATTTAAATTCCTCGAGCTTATAAATTTTTTTGTTTGGTTGAACCATTGTAATTCACATTTTCACTCTCATATTCCCACTCGAATGATAATATAGATTACTATCAGGGATGGAAATATGTATTCCCACCTTGATGGGAATATGCATTATTAATAATTTAATTGTTGAAAATTCACCAAACGCGTCCTAATAAACCAAAAGTAAATGACCCCGGGGGGTGGTTTGGTTGGACATGATGTGAATCAATATATATGCCTATGTATAATGATAACGGATCTTGTACTAACAAAATTTGTTCTTTTTCATGTGTCCCATGCCACATGTATTGCACATGAACTGCTTTTTTCTTTTTTCTTTTTTTTTTTTTCGGTTGATAGGGGGCCGAAGCCCGAGGACAAAACAGAAAGCAAATATACAAATAACTAAATCGAACAAAGACGGGGTAAGGCAGCCCCAATAATATCTCCAGCAAGTAGAGCTCTAACTTCCGGCGGTGGAATATGTTGAATGTGTAACCCCAAGGGTAGGCTAAGTGACCATCGTGCCATCCAATCCGCTACAGAATTCCCTTCCCGGTACTGATGACTGACTTCAACCTGCCAGTCACGCTCAAGCCACGAACGAATCTCCCGAACTATGGTTCTCAATTGTGGTGCTCTCGGCCCACTACCAGCGATGAGAGGAGTGACTAATAAAGAGTCAACTTCCAATAAAACAAGCCGATAACCGAGCTCCCATGCCAGCTCCAATCCTGAAAGCACTCCCCATAACTCCGCCACTACTGCCGTTGCAATCCCAACATTTCTCGCAAAACCCGCGATCCAGACACCATCCTCCTTCCGAAGGACTCCTCCCGCTCTGCTGGACCGCACATGAGCTGCTTTTAATATCCGTTTTTGTTATCAATGAACATTCATTAATTTGTCGAAGAAAAAAAAATCTTTGGTAAAATGTTTGTTCTGTGAAATAATATAATTTCGGAAAAACCCATTAAAACACTCTCAATCTTTTACTAATAAGAAAATCCGGTTAGAAGCTTTTATCTGGCCTAAAGAACAACCAAATTGGCCACAATCTGGCCACAGCAAGATTATAATTATACAATCCTCCTTACGACCGATAATCCTATACAAAATCCTGTGTAGATCCTTATTTATCTGGTCCTCAACTTCTAGCACAAGTGTGTAAAAGACTCAAAGCACATATGATCTCGAGTCTTCTTTTTCCGCTCACTGGCCTCCATTTATGATCAATTCCTTGTGCTGTACTTCAATACCATTCAATAAATAGAGATCGGAAAAGAAGGGGGTACTAAGTAATAAAAGTTAATGATCGTATAATTTTAAATCCAATGGGATTGGCCCGGTGATCAAGGTGTACGACTTTCTTGGCTAGACTAATCTATCCCATAGGCTTGCAGGTGTTCACGTGGATAGTAAAGATTATTTCGACAAAATCGTAAGCTAAAAAAACTAGAATTGATCATTCATCTAGAAATTTCATGGTGCCATGCGAGAATAGAGGAGTGGAGAAAGATCAAGATCTTGAAAGGAGATGGACACAAAACTTGACACATCTCCATGTTTATCTTATTCTTTATCTTATTCTTAGTTATTTTGTGATAACTAAGATTATCTTAATAAGGTTAGGTGTGGAAGAGAAGGGAAGGGAAATGGGAGATGGGAAATGGGGAAATGCGCCCCCCAGAAACTGCAATTATTATTATTATTATTATTATTATCAACTAATATTTGAATCTTCTTAATTTGGATAAGCATTACTAATTAATTAAGTTGCTTTTACAAAAATAGATTTAAGAAGAGAAACAATGAAACATGATTGAGGAAAACGCCAAAACAAGCTTAATTAATCTTAAAGAGGCAGAGAATGAATGAGAGAGAGACAACGTGGGGGCAAAGGGAAAGAGAACACTGACATGAGCCCCCCCCCCCCATATGGTGGTGGTGGTGCGATGTTTCTTAAACCGTTTGAGACTTTGAATTGAATAATAATGCAAGGGGGGTTGTGTACGTACTACAACTTGATAGACGGATTGACATATATGGGGAAGGCCTTAATAATTTTAGGGGGGGTTTGATGATGTTGGGGGATGGTCCATTTTGGTTGGCAAAATCCATATGTCATTATTAATTGTAACATGCATGTCAAAAGCATGAACACAATCCATGACCTAACTCGCATCATATATATTACAAAATGCATGTAAGATATTTATATATATGGACAATAACTGTTAGGTCGTAGTAGATTTCTCAAGAATTAACATATATATATATATTTTAACTTACGATATAATCGTACTGTGACGATAGTGAAAGGAACATGGGAACGGTTAGGTTTATGAGATGCGGAGTACTTTATAGCTAGAGCAAGCTTCATCGAAGAGAGAGGAGGCAAATTGGGTGGAGTGGCCACATAATAATAAGATTAGGACAATAAACCATTATGGGATGCTAAGCATGAGGGTAAACTAAACTTTAAAAAGAAGTGGACAATGGGGAGGAGGAGAATAAATTTACTGGCTAGGTGCTATTTGCTATTGGATTGGACCCACTTGGAAATAAGTAGTAAAAGATTTGCATGTCCCCTTCATTTATGGGATTCCCTTTTGGTTTTGTACATGTGTGTGTATGTATATATGAGGAGTGGTACTACAATAAGCCCACCAATTTAAAGTCATATAACTTTGAAGAAATTAGAAATGTACCCGTTATATTATATGTCGACCAACGAGTCTGAAATTCATTTGATGTACTGAGGTTAGATCCGGTCTTCACGGGAACTACAATGTGATACTCGTAAGGTCATTCGGCTTAAATGCATACATTGAGATTGCTTCCGATTTAAAACGACGGTATAGAAAATACTTACAGGTTAACAATAGTATATGGTACAAATAGAATGAATCATATGTATATTTAAATAATGATGAGAAAAATATATGAAGGCCTTCCTTTTTGCACAATTTTTTGAAATTGATAAACGAATATAATCCTTTTTTGCAGCATAAGGCAAACATATGGAGCCGAAAAGCCAAAGGAAAGAAGAATCAAGCCATAACATCGCGAAAGGAACATTACCAGAGAGAAAAATTCATATTCTCTTGAATAATGCAAAGATCAGTGAGACCTTATAGAGTTGCCAAACGCTAGGTGCGGTAAATTATATATCCCGACTTGGGTCGTCGTCACTGTTATTGGATATTCGATCGGTATGAGCAAACTTGCTCTTAGTTGATCAAAATATCCAAATAGCATGTATGTCTTTAATAATATGTTTCAATATCCAGTTAATTATACAGTAGTTGAAATAATCAATGAAAACTTTATTAATCGTTGTCAAATTATCCACTTGTTAGTAAGCTTATTCATTTACTTATTATACCTCAATGATACTTTTTCACACCGCGCAAATAAAAAATATGGTATTCGAAAAATTCCTTGCAAAGACGGGATGCCATCAGTATATAATTTCTTCGCCAAATTTTGTTCACATTAAGTATTACATATGGATGGCTCCAAAATGGCTTAATGGTCCAAAATAAACCCAAACGGGGTAAAAAAAAATGTACACAATGAGACAACTATGTGTCTGTTGAAAATTGTGAAGTGTACAAACATTATTCCATAAACATTTATACTGTTGTGACTCATGTGATAGGAACAGTGCCAATTTTCTGTCCGTCTACCTTTTATTCTTTATATATATATATATGTATATGTATATATATATATTGGTATGTAGCACCAAAAGTATTAATAAGGTGGTTTATGCCATACATGTAATAAGTCCGAATTAGGTGTCATGCCAATGGGAATATTGGCCCCCTTTGCGTATTTATTGCCTTTTGTAGCTCAGCACACAGAGCTGCTTTGAAAATTCACTGCCATAATTTGCAACTTATTATGATAAAATAAAGTAATTTCCCAAGTTCATATATGTATGCATATAAATATCATAAAATTGTACAATTAATTAATGCTTCTATATATGTCATCAAATGTACGAGATTATCTCACCGATTGTCGATTGTCCTAGTGTCCTCTAGTGGAAGGAAATATATATGATGCGAAAGGTATTTGAGCATTACATATATAAACATACGCGTGCACTGTTAGGTAATAAATAATAAAACACGCCATCGAATTGTACATCTGCCATTTACAAGCTCATTTTAGGCGATAGGTCTCGAACTAATTATGTGTAAAGCAATACTATATAATCAATCACACCATTGGGATAAGTCTCGAACCTATTTTGTTGATAAGGAACTAAGTACCGTAGGAGTCAATTTTTGACACCTCAGTTGACAGATGCAACTTGTCCTATATGATAAAATGGTTCGGTCCCTTTCCTCTTTTACGTTTTTAAAAAAAGTGGGCACGGTTTTTAAATTGAACCAAATGGCATGGTATATATAAAGATGCTTCACATGAGGATTATGATTGTCGATGGGATTAGAAAAGATAGTCCACTTAAGTTTCATTCAAGGATCACACTTTGCATAATCCTTGTCTTAGATCAATTGGACTATGGCACCTCTCAACATTAAAATCAAACAATTATGTCGTTGTTGACTGGATGCCAGCTCGACTTAGATGTCGAGTCGAATCCGGATAAAGCCTCGCGCAATTCACCATATCACTCCCTATCGATCCGGATATAGCCATGCTATTTGTCCTTATAAATATATGAGCTCCAATAAAGTCGTATTTACAGCAAAGCAAGAGGAGATACGAAACAAAGAGATAACACTATTAGTTGGGATTATAATTTTCACAAAATTAGTCTTAGAAACATGTATTTGTTTATGTATTCTTATAGTTTCAAGGTTACATCTTTACGCGACAATCCCAATTGTCCAACTATACTTATCCACACAAAAAAAATCCAATTATAAATTAAATAATATTCAATTTCCCATCGTAATAGGATTTTACTAATAATTATTTTTTTGGTTGAATACCAATAATTCTAAAATTTATAAAGGAACTGGCATGGCGCATGGGCCCATAAGAAAAGGCTCCCAAGTCCGACGCCCGCAATGAATAACGATTTGCCTTTTCCAATTCTTTTGCAGATTGGGAGAAGATAAAAGTAAATATTTAACAATAGAGAATTTCAGTACGGTGATATATATTGATTGGGGTCGATCTGAATCAGAAGTTTATTATAATTTTATCAGGTGATTTATTTCTTTAATTTAAACTCGAAAAAGTTTTAGGTTTTGACTCTCATCAGTAAATTTGTGTCTCATATTTCCCTTCTCTTTTTCTCTTCTTGAATATTTATCGGTCTATGAGTTGTTGAGGCTCATATCCAACCTTAAAATTCAACCTAATAAGTGATGATATCCAAATTTCTTTTAAGACTAGAGGCAATGTGTGCCTTGAGACTCTGTCTTACACATATCATGTGCACCTTGCACATCCGCATTTAATAACTGAGTATAAGTCGAGCTAAATACAAAGCGCACTTTTCTGCTGCTCGCCACAAACAGACTTAGTGCAATATAAGCCTACGTGGATACGTTATTCGCTATGTTACCATGCCAAATTTTCATTGGATTGGACCTTACGTCCAATTCAATAATTTGGGTTAATAGATGAAAATACCTAAAATCCCTCGAGAATTCGTCATTCTCTACTTTTCTGCGTGGACTTCTAACCCTCCAAGCTACTAGCCATCGGGTCCTCGAGTAACCAATAAAACAGAAACAGATGGCCACCAACTTTCACCATATTCTGATGTAGCTCTGCCTAGGCTCAGGATACTCCAAGAGATCTCTTTTACTGTTTGTTTTAAATTTAATTTAATTTACTCTTTTTTTTCTTTTTTTTTTTGGGATTTGGCTTCTCTCTGATGCTTCTTGTGATTGCCATTATATATGCTCAGTAATTGATGGCAGGTGATGCCAAGAAATGTACTCATCACATCACCAACAACAAATATATTCACAGTGGTCTATGTCATAAATTATAACACTACACTCCCCTTGATCCCTTCCCACCTATATAATCTTGTCCACCTGACACTGCAATAAATATTTCCTTTACATTGTCCTAAATAATTCTCTCACCCATCTGTCTCTCTCCAGCATTGCCCCATACCCAATTTTGCATTTTCAAAATTGAATACCCTTTCCAGAAATTAAGACGAGGCCAATAAAAGAAAAACACAAATAGGACATGATTCAAAATGATTAAAAAAACTAAAGAGTAATATTATTTTCATATGAAATTGAAAGATTTTGGATTTGATGCTGATTCATATATATATATATATATATATAGGATTTTCCGTGCTCATCTATTTCTCTTTCTCTATCTTTTTATTGGGTCTATTGACCTCTATATAAATAAGGAAAATGAAAAAAAACTAATACATCAAATTTATAGGTGCTGCGTGACAATGTCTGCATGTTTGGTTGATGGAGGTTGGCAATTGGTGTTATGACCTTACAATACGTTCACCTTATGCCACTGTCTGTCAATCCGATAGACTGTGGCTCTAGATTTTGACCCTACAACGGCTATGGTCCTATATGTTACATGTTCTCGAAGGGCAACCCTTATTAATGTATTTTTGGGTACAATAAATATATGAATTATTTAACCAAAAAAGTAGCCAAAAAAAAAGGAAAAAGGAAAAAGGTAATATCAATTGTTCTCTTCCTATTAGGGTTTGGCAAGATTCTCTTCATAATCATACTAATAACAATAAACATCTTCTACTCTTTTTTCGATGCAATTTGCCTGCTATATGCTCACTATAGGTAAAATATGATCAACCAAATAGATTCTATTAGGTTCGCTTTTGTGAACGTCGTACCCGATAAATTTCTTTTTATCTTGGCAAAAGGTATTCGATCACTAGTTAAATAGGTAATGTACGTATATATATTGAGATCCATTCCTGCAAAAGCAAACGATGACAAATGAATGAAACAAAAAGCTAGCTTTGTTATGTTGAACTTCTTCATGGGGAAGCTTCATAAGCTTTCGAGTTTTCATTTGTTTCCTTTCAATATATGTGTGTGTGTGTGTGTGAGTGGCAAACATCTCGATATATTAAATGTTTAATGCATATATAGATTGATAAATAACCAAATAAATGAATAATGGAAAAGCCTTTCAGCATCTTCTCTGCAGCTGCAAGTGCATGCGGATCCTCCAAATTCAAGGACATTAATTGGTTACCGGGTAACAATTTCTACTCTTTTTTATTTATAAAAAAAATACCCTAGCTTTAGGCAGGCTGCCTAAAAATATTTATCGGGGAAGCAAGATAATTTTTTGGCTTTTGGGAACCCAACAATTTAAGGGAAAAAAATTAATAGGTTCCGCTCCTAGTTTTCATCATCCCATATCTCCTCTCCCCAATTTTTGCAATTACGCCTCTGAAGGGTTTTAGTGAATAGATTGAGAAGATTTCATGGTCTCATCAAAAAATAAATAATAACAGCAACGAGGTCTAAGCAAAGATTAGTCCCAACGAATATGTGTTGAAGGCATCTTTTGTGCTCTCACTGAGAAAATTGATATTAAATCAGTAATAAGAATTCAAAACATAAGAATGAAACTCAAGCCAAATAATTAACTACGTAAAAATTTCTATGGTAAAGGTGAGTGGGTGAAAATTTTGGACTCAGTTTAGGGCAAAGTAATCTATTCTATTCTATTCTATATTTTTTGGTGAAAAAGAAATATTTTATTAATTAGCACACATAATATACATTAATCACCACATGACACTGTCCGCGCCTAACCCGGTTGCGACGCTGTCGGAATCTATCCTATCTATGACTCTGCCGGTGTTTGTACCAGCCAGAAAACTATTGGGTTCATTTAAACCCTTATTAGTTAGATCGACCCTAGAAGCAAAATGAAGAAGCATTATGAGATCAGACCCACTATATCCCAAACAAATCGCACCCAACACAAGACAGGACCGAACAACTATCGATGAACTAATCAAACTGAGGACACCTTCTCGTGGACATCAGGGTAGCAGATAGAACATCAAGTAGGTAAGTACCATCGGACTACGTTGGTAAATCGTCGACGGTGGTCGTCTGGGTAGCCAAAGTTTTTCTTGATGGAGAAGAAATGGCGGTGACCAGAGAAGACTCCAGAGGTTCCAATAAGACCAGGATAAGTCACCATGGTCCGGATCTGAGTTGAGTTCGATCATGAGAATAGCTGAAGGCGATCAACCAAGATGGAGGAGTGATGCAGCAGAAGACCTGGCAAGTCGGTACCTAGAAAAAAATAGGTTCTGACGACCCTATTTCGAAGGAAATGGCCTCCGGAGCAAAACTCACCGCTTCGCCGTGATTTTTCGATATTTAAGGCAAATTCCATCGTTTATGGCCTTAAACAGGCAATTTATGTTAATTAGGGTGTTTTTGCACTTTTTGAAAAGTTTAGTTCTTTTATGCAATTTAGGTTTTCTTAAACCCTATTTAAGCTTTCTGTAAGCCCTAGGGCTAAGAGGGTCGTCTTTTCAGATTATCAATAAAATTCAGAGTTTTCGTGCTTTGTCCAATCTCGGATTCGAGTTTGATGCCTATTTCCTGGTATTCGTAGAATCAACAGGTATAGAAGGTTGTAGTTCCGGTATTCGGGCGCGAATCAACGGGTCTGTGGCGGTTACTCGCGTTGTACGCTACGTCAAGGAGGATAGGTACTGGAGTAGTTCGGAGCAGCGGCAATGGAGCAGGTCTACAAAAAAAAACTTCAAAACAAAAACAACGAAAGAAAACAACAAGCATAGGAGAGAGGGAGATGGAGTCGAATTTAGGGATTAAGAACTGGGACATTGATAGAGACAGAGGAAGGAGGGCGAAAGATCTATCAGAGTAGGGAGGAGGAATTGTCGTCAGACGCGCCTAGTCGGAGCCGGATGCACCGACGGTAGCGGCGACTATTTTGTTTTGGGGTTCTTAGGGTTTGGGGAGAGAAAACCGAGGAGAGAGAGAGGAGGAATATTATTCTATTATCTATTGAGTTAAGTTGGGATAGCCGTTCATTATTATATTTTTAGGATTTTTCATGATTTTTCAAAGGATTTTAGGTCATAATTCCTAGCTAATAATTAAAATATACGTTACTAAAAGTCTTATTTTTTATCAAAAGATTTAAATTAAGTAGTCTAAATAAGAACGTCACAAAAATACCATTTGAAAACTTTATATTAACATTTTGCTAAATCGGGTATTTATATTTGAATCTAATATATACAATGATCTCGCATAATATACAAATGATTAAATAAATATACAGTGCACATTATTTACCGAAAAAAGTTATTCACCGAAAAATATACAATGCACATTAGGTACGAGATTCGTTACAAAATTTTCACTGAACCATTTAATATTAGTCTAAAGTATAATGTATTAAAAAATTAAAAATTAAAAATTAAATATAGAAAATTCTTATCGTTCATAAAAAGTAAATTCATCTTTAAAAACTATGATCTCCACCATTATTGTCTTCACTACATGTAAATTAAGTATAATACTTGTTTTCAGAATATATTGATAGCATTTAAATATTTAGATTAACTATTATTATTATATTGATAGCATTTATTAAGGTTATTCATTGCAAATGTAGTTAGTTTTACTATATACTAGTTTTCAATCTCACACGCTGCGCAGACATTTTTACATAATTATTCACAATTTTTCTAAATATACATCAAACATAAAGCAATCCAACTTTTTTATCTTTATTATAGATGATGATGATGATAATAATTACCCACATAGGAAGATTATATAAATTTAAAAAAACGGTTAATTATGCTATATAGCCTAACGTTTGAAAGAATTCTTAGTTCCAGCCTAAATTTGATTTTTTACTTGAGATATTCCAACGTTGACGTGTTGATTTCACATATAACCCGACGCTAACTTTCCGTCAAAAATTAACGGAATTACACACGTGGCACGTTAATTTTGTAACACATGTAAGCAAAGTTATAAAATTAACGTGCCACGTGTGCAATTCCGTCAATTTTGGACGGAAAGTTAGCATTGGGCTAGATGTGAAACCAACATGTTAACGTTGGG
Organism: Punica granatum; assembly: GCF_007655135.1. Lineage (NCBI taxonomy): Eukaryota > Viridiplantae > Streptophyta > Magnoliopsida > Myrtales > Lythraceae > Punica > Punica granatum. The sequence goes on from NC_045127.1 coordinate 45,744,606, forward strand.
ATATCTCAGGTAAAAATCAAGTTTGAGCTATAACTAAGAATTCCTTCAAACGTTAGGCTATATGGCGCAATTATCCCTTAAAAAATAGTATGAAAAGGGAAAGAATAGTGTAGAAAATATAGTTACTTTATAAATATACAAAACTTACACAAGAAACATAATCAAGATTTCGGGTTTGATTATCATTAGTGGTACTACTTGTACCCATTTATTTAGTCTTGTAACCGAAAAAAATTCTTATATATCGTGTAGTATTGACTGTCTATGCAATTAATGCTATGAATAAATATAAAAAAAAGTATACTATTAATATAAATATGATAAATAACTTTTGAAATAACATATGGTAGTATAATTTCTATTGAAATACAAATAACAATTCACATTCATATGATTTCGTGAATTGGCATAAGCTAGTAATTTCGTGATTTTTATGACAATATATAAAATTTATATATTTGACAATGAGTATATCGATCAATTAATAATATAAATACAACTTTCATTCAAAAATCATCACAAGCCTAAATTATATGATTTTATGGTACGGAAAATTAAATATTTGATTGTCACAAGATATATGATTAGTGCAATGCTGGAGTAAACCCTAAACTGACTTAAGTATCGTAGGGGAAAAACTAGGAACACCCTCGACGTCCCTTCGTACAGGTTATCTTGGAGTGTTGTTCATGCGGATCGAATCGTGAAGACCATCAGGACCTAAAGCTCGGATCTCGACTCTATCATTTGGCGCTGTCTATGGGAAACGAGACAAAAGGTCATGGTGGAGACAATAAAGAGCAGGGCTTTGGTGATACGGGAGCTTGCAGACCCCAATTCCTCTAAAACCCGCAGAAAGCGAAGGACTAGTGATCCTACTATTTACGGGAACCGCAGAGGAAGTGAAGAGCATAATCTACCCCCCATTGACACCTTGCCCCTTGGGCCTGGTCCTACTGCTGTAGTTGACCTGTTGGAGGAAGCTGACCTTGACCAGGCATAATTGGCCTCCCAGCCGAAGGAAGTTCGTAATAGGATTTTCGGAATCATCACTAGGGAGGATAATCAAATAGCTGGAAGCACTGCTACTATGGAGAATCAATCGCCATGTAGGGATCCGTGTCCACCCCGGCCATTAGTCAAAGGTCATCCGCAGACCCAGTCACGCCAAGGCGATGTAGGATCGGCCCCCTGAAGCCTCCCGCGCTACAAGCAAACGTCATGTGGTCCTTAAAGATCTTCCCCCCAACATTTCTGAACCTAGATCTAAAGATATTGACGATTCTGAGAGTGAAGGGGATGTGCCGCGACAGACGAGGGCCGGGACGATACTGACAGTTCAATAGGGAAGTCATTTGTCGAGACGCCCGTCGCGACTGTTGTGCCAATGGCATTGCTTTTCACTCCTAAAGACATCGCGAATCTAGTCAAGGAACAAATGGCACATTCGATCCAGGCAGTCGAGAGGAAACAAAGGGGCCTATTTGCAGTTGACGAGAATAGTGACTCACCTTTCACCCTTGAAATAGGGAAAACAATGATCCCAAGAAAATTCAACATCCCAATCATTGCTAAGTTTGACGGGAAAGGTGAACCAGACAAACACGTGAGGAATCACACCACCACACTTTTAAGAAGGACTGCTACTGACAAAATCAAGTGCTTGTTTTTCCGAGCAACTCTAAAAGGCATTGCAAGCACCTAGTCTCACTCACTTCCCCAAGGGAGCATCTGGAGCTTTAAGTAACTGAAGGAAGCTTTTCTCGAGCGATTTACAGGAACAAGGAAGGCAAGGAAGAGCAAGTTGAAGATATTCAACCTCAATCAGGGGGAGAAAGAAAGCCTACGCAACTGCTATAGTTGCTTTCTAAGGGAAGCCACCGAGATTAAAGGTTTAACCCAAGTTGAGATGATGTCTACACTCTACATTCTAGAAAGGCCTCCACAATTAGGACCTGATTAAGGCTCTGTTGATAATCCCTCCTGAGGATTTCCTTCAGATGACTGTTGTTGCCCAAAGATACATGTCTATTGAGGAGTCGCTCAGCAAATTGAAGAAAGGGAAAGAAAAAGTTAGGGAAAGGAGGAAGAGAATGAGACTACTCAAGAAGGCCAAAAGGCCCAGAGAAGCTCAACCTCTACTAGGGGATTTGAAAAGCTGTTCACTCCGCTAAATGTATTACGTGCAGTGGTGATGAAGGAGATCGCGCATTTGCACCTAAAGAAGTTCCCCAAGCCCGAACCATGAAAGCCTAAAGGTAGAGCCCCCAACAAGTATTGCCACTACTACAAGACGAATGGTCATGATACTGAAGATTGTTGGATGCTAAAAATGGACATTGAAAAGCAAATCCAATTAGGGCATCTTAAAGACTTTGTCTAGGGAAGTGGCCCAACCACAGGGGATTTCGCTAACCTTTCACTTGGCCCTCCAAGCACTGGGAGACGTCAAAGTCCTCCAAAAGAATACAAGCGACTTGCCTGAAATGACTGCAGAGAGCGAAGAGACCAGTCACGCAGGGGACTTGCGACACGACTCCCGAGCGAGAATCAACTCCCCCATGAAGTTATTAATATCATTGTTGGAGGACCTACAGCCATAGGGGACTCTTCCTCTGCGTGGAAAGCATATGAAAGACAAATGACCAGTATAAAGGCAGGATCAAAGAGGAACCGTGACGATTATAATGGGCAACTCATTAGCTTCTATGAAGTAGATGCCAAGCATGTGCATTTCCCTCATGATGATGCACTAGTTGTCACTGCCCAAATTGACGCGTATGATGTCAAGAAGATCCTAGTTGACAGTGGAAGCTTCGCAAACATTCTTTTTCATGCAACCTTCAGAGAAATGAAGTTAAGAGAGGAATACTTGAAGCCCATTTGGTCTCCTTTGATCGACATTACGGGAAGTACAGCAGAACCCCTTGGGATGATCTCCCTGCAAGTTTATTTTGGAAAAAGCCCCAAGAAAGTAAACAAGATGGTCGACTTCTTAGTGGTTGATATATCGTCAGCTTACAATGCGATCTTCAAGCGTTCAACCCTCAACGCAATACGAGCTGTCACAAAGAATTTTTTCTTTAAAATGAAGTTCTTGACAGTCTCTGCCCTGTGGGAAGTGTGTGGAGACCAATCTACTGCAAGGAGCTGCTACCTTGCTTTTCTAAAAGGGAAGAACTTAGCCCAACCTACCCTAGTTATCGAAGGGGATATAACTCGCGTATGGAATTAGAAGCTGAGCGACTCTTCCTAATTGAGGAAATCTATGAGAAAACCTTGGCTGGAGGACAAGTCATCTGAGTAGGCTCCTAGCTGTCCTAAGCTCAAAAACAAAATCTACTCCAGTTCCTAGAGAATAACTTTGATGCGTTCGCTTGGAAGTTGTCTGACATGCCAGGCATTGACCATCGCATCATCACTCACAAGTTGGGGATAAGAAAGGATGCAGTCCCAGTCAAGCGGAAAAAATAGCCTATCTTCGGATAGAGAAAGACCGCTATCAACCAAGAAGTTGAGAAGTTACTCGAGGCAAGCTTTATCGGGAAAGTGAGATTTCAGGAGTAGGTAGCGAATGTAGTGCTAGTCAAGAAAGCGAATTGCAAGTAGAGGATATGCGTTGACCACACTGATCTCAACAAAACCTACCCCAAATATGCTTATCCGCTCCACCGAATCAACCAGATGGTTGACGCGACTGCTGGACATCAACTCCTTAGCTTCATGGATGCCTATTCTAAATACAATCAGACACAGATGAGCCTAGAAAATGAGCATCACATAGCCTTCTTTGCACATGAGGGCGTTTTCCTGTTATAAGGCGATGCTCTATGGGTTGAAAAATGCAAGACCAACTTATCAAAGGCCGGTGGACATTATGTTCACTCACCATATAGGCAAGAATGTGGAGGCTTAAGTGGACAATATGATCGTAAAGTCTATAAAAGCAGAGGACCTTGTGAGGGACCTAGAAGAAATTTTTTGTGTCCCTAGGAAGCACGACATGAAGCTAAACCCTACTAAGTGTACCTTCGATCGGGAAAATTCCTAGGGTACATGATCACCCAGAGAGGCATTGAGGCCAACCTTGAGAAGGTGTCAATCATTCTCGACATCCTCGCAATCCAATATGAAGGACATCCAAAGACTTACTGGGAGATTAGCTGCACTCAGTCACTTCCTCGTGAGATCAGGAAACAGATGCTTGCCTTTCTTCAAGATGTTGAAGGGAACTAAAAAGACTAGGTATTTGAGTGGACTCAGGAGCATGAAAAAGCGTTCCAAGAACTTTAAAAGGTATCTCACTTCTTTGCCCCCACTCGCTAAGCATGAGGTAGGGAAGGCTCTTTACCTCTATCTCAAGTCAGCGAGAACGCGATAAGTGTCGCCCTCGTCAAATTCAGAGGCAAGGATCACAAACCGGTCTATTTTATCAGCAAATTGATGCTACCTTCTGAGAAGAGGTACATGGACATAGAAAAGTTTGCATTCGTGCTCATCACAGCTGCAAGAAAGCTCAGACACTATTTCCAAGCACACCCCATCGCGATACTCTCAGATCAACCCTCAGGGAAATTCTTCATAGACCAGACGCCTCTAGTCGACTAACTAAGTGGGCAGTTGAGCTCACCAAATTCAGCCTCGAGTACGGGAAGAGGAAGGCAATAAAAGGTCAAGTGCTGCCCGATTTTGTCGTTGAAATGGCACAGGCACCGCTCCTGATGCAAAATAAGAACCTAATGCAGATAGGTAGATTCTCATGACTAATGGCTCCTTGACCAGAATAAGAACCTAATGCAGATAAGTGGATTCTCATGAATGATGGCTCCTCGACCAGCATGGGAACAAGTGAAAGCTGCATCTTAATCCCACCTAAAAGGGAGTTGCTCAAATACTCGCAAGTGCTCATCTTCCTAGCCATGAATAATGAAGCTGACTATGAGGCTCTGATTACAAGGCTCATGATTGCCAAGGGAGCTGGAGTTGAGAAGGTTTTGGTCAAATGTGATTCCCAGCTGATTGTCAACCAGGTTAAAGGTGAGTATGAGCTATTAGAAGACAAAATGAAGACTTACGCCAATAGAGCAAGAGAGTTGCTAACTAGTTTCAAGAAGGCACACATAAAGTCGATCCGACGCCACGATAACACTCTCACGGATTCTTTTAAGTACGATTCTTTAAGTAAACGCACAGTCGCAGCTCCCTCAGCAGCTGAGGTACACTTCGTCCAACACCCAAGATATTTTTGCGGCGTATACCCCTACTGAGGTCCTACAGATCGACAACTTTGATAATTGGATGGTGTCCATTATTCAGTTCATCCAAAGTGGCGTAATGCCTAGCGACTCAAAAGAAGCAAAACGAATAAGAGCCCTCACTCCTCAGTACATCGTTATGGACTGAATATTATACAAGCGAGACTACACACTACCACTGTTGAGGTGTGAAGACAAGAAGGACGCGAATTATGCGCTTAGAGAAATCCATCAGGAGATAGCTAAAGCTCATGAGGGAGCAAAAAGCCTAGTATTGAAAGCACTTCGACAAGGTAGTTATTGGCTCATCATGAACGCAGACGCGAAGGAGCTAGTACAGAAGTGCCAGCAATGTCAAGAGTTCGCGAGTTCTACTAATCAACTATCAACTGAACAGATAGCCATTACTTCCCCTTGGCCTTTTGCTAAGTGGGGAATTGATATAGTAGGACCACTTCTTCCAACACCTGTGCAAAAGAATTTTCTCATAGTAGCAGTCTATTATTTCTCAAAGTGGATTGAGGCAAAGGCATTCGCTTCAATTACTGAGAAAGCTATTGAGAAGTTTGTCCAACACAACATCGAATGTTGATTTGGAATATCTCGAATACTCATCTCTGATAACGATACTCAATTCGACTCGAAAACTTTTAGAGAATTCTGCAAGAGACTCGACGTAGAATGGAAATTACCTGCACTCGCGCACCCTCCATCTAACGGGCAGACGGAGGTCTCCAACAGAACACTCTTGCATGGCATCAGAACGAAGGTAGACGCACTGGAAGGACACTGGGAAGACTAACTCCATAATGTGCTTTGGTCCTACAGAATTACCATGAGAAAAGGGCGACATGACAAACCCCATTCAATCTGGTCTATAGCTTTGAAGTTGTCCTCCCAGTCAAGATTGGGCTGAGAACGCGCCGAATACAAAGTTTTGATGAATAAGAGAATACTACTTGTCTGAAGCTCACCTTGGACTGCATTAAGTAAAAACGCCTGGAAGCGGACGCTAGGATTATAAAGGCAAAAGAATGGGCTGTTCGCATTACTTCAACAAGTGAGTGAAACCCAAGCGCTTCGCCTTGAGAGACTTGGCCTTGAGGAAAAATATCTTCTTAGGTAGAGCAGGCAACAAACTGAATTCTAAATGGAAAGGCCGGTAGTACCAGGTCGTTAAAGTCTATGGCCTAGGAACCTATCAGCTGAAGGACATGGAAGGCAAAACACTCCCACGTCCTTTTATTGCGGAGCATCTTCGCAAGTATTATTAGTAGCGAGGTACGCGCACATTTAAGCTTTTGAGTAATAGGTTTATTTCATGCATACTAGGTTTCCTTCCAACATCTTACAGTCTTGTTAGCTCCTTGTCGAGCCATTTCAATGTTGTTCATTAATAAAGCCCGTTTTCCGCTAAACACTGCTTATTCATAAATTATGCATGCATTGTCTCTAAAATGATCGTTAATTAAATCATCTCGGATGCAACCAAGTGACTAGCTGAGATAGAGCGACAAACTCCTCTCTAACACTATTTGTTGCGATGTCCTTCCCCGTTGCGCATTTTGAGCTGCTTGGAGTAGTGACTTCAGCTGGTCGAGGGCTTCTAGGGGTCTAATCGCCTTCTAGGTCAACCACCTCCTCGTTTGTGCGTGTCTCAGGGGTAGAAAGGGTAGTCGCTCCACTCCAGGTAGTTGTAGCAGCCTCTCCGCCAATTTTTAGGTTGGGTTCCCCAGTCATAGGGGAGAAACCGGTCTCCTCGATACCCATATCCTCGTCCTCGACTTCGTCTTCATCGTCGTTGAGTTGTTGCTTCCTCTTGCGCGACTCCTTCATCAGAACCCCTTGGTCAGGGGAAAATGTCACCTTGCTTTGATCATCATCGTCATCAGAATCAACCAATAAGTACCCAAATACATAGTTGTCGAGCGACTCTAAAAGTAAAAATTTGAAGTGTAAGTACAGACCCAATCAACATCGCTGCGACTTGCAGAAATAAGTTTAATTGCGTCTAAGTTAGCCTCGTTGTCCCAAGTCGTTGGATTCAAAGGGTGGAACCCTTCAAGGAAGCGCTTCTCCCACTCCACGACTTTGTGACCTGGAAGACGCAGCGGTTTGTTGGGAAATGACCCTTTTCTCCAAGGACAATATGTTCAAGAGATAAAAAAGTAACTCTTCTGCTAGTCGGAGTTCGACTTCTTATCTGTTGCGATGATGGGGGAGCCTAGCACGTTTGTACGTGCCTTGACGAAGTACATAGCATTGTCGCAAGCCCCTACATTAGTTAATATAAAGTAGCGCCTGAACGCAACTAGCGAGTACTCATAGCCGCGACGCTTGTAGTAAATAAAAAATGTTAACCAAACTTTGAGAGCGTGGGGGGTCAACTGAGTGGGGGCAATTTATAATGCCTTGTGATTTCAAGGATAGAGTTTTGGAGGGGCCATCACAGCCCTGCCTCAATCTGATCGGGATATACAACGATATGGTCGTCTCGAGCACTGGTGGAAACTGTATATAGGCTAGGCAGTTCAAGTCCGAGCATCCCCTCCGCCACAGCATCGAAAAATGTCAGCCTCCGGAGGCCATTCACAAGAGTTGAGAGATTAGACGAGGCTAGCGCCCTACCCTTAGCTCGGGAGGATGATCCTTCTGCCATGGCAATGACGGTGCTTGCAATGAGAATGGTGGGGACGAGATCGGAGGATTCAGAGGACGAAACCTTAGAGAGATAATGAGAGAGAGCTTGGATTTGCAGAGTAGAGTGGCGAAAGAGTGAAAAAGTTGGCTTAAAAAGCTTTGCAGCGGGAAAGTGAAATGATGGGACACTACGGAGGTGACGATGGTGCCCTAGACTCTATGGAGTGATCTCATAATCGAGGTGACGGCTGCTGATGTCATGTGTCAGAAGTCGAGGCAATGCGACTATCTAAAGGTCAAGGGGCATGTCTATTATGCTTCTTGTGGGGGTCAATCTGTGGGCCAACACGCCACGTCGATGTCCCCATTGGTGATCCATGTGCTTGTGAATCGATCAGTCGCATATCGACACGTGTCCAGTTCTTTGCTTCTGGGACAAGCCAGGAACCAAACAATGGGCAAATGATGGACTCCGGGCCCTGCAACTCGAGTCCAGTCCCATCAAGCAAGCCTACTATGCTGGCTCATTAGACCAAAGATAAGCAACGAGGCCCAACAGGTCTCAACTCGCAGCTAAGACGGGTCTAATTGAGTGCATATAAGGTAGATGATATGATAGTCCTTAATCATGGTAACTCGTATCATCAAATATTTGCTGGATACATCTTCATCTGAGTATCTTAGGAATATCCCGATATATCTTCCCTCCTACATAAACATGTTAGATAAGTTATTTATGGTTAATGTAACATTGGAGTCAACCCTAGAATGGCTTAAGCATTGGAGAAGGAAATTGATGAACACCCTAGATGTCCATTGGTGCAGGTTAACTTGGAGCGTTGTTCATGCGGATTGGATCGAGAAGACCATTAGGACCTGAAGCTTGGATCTCGACTCCATCACTTAGGTAATTTATTTCAGAGTTACTGTACAGTTAATAAAAATTGAATAAACATATATACTATATGTGTATGTATATATATATATATACACACATATTACTGCTGTATTGAGATCAAAGAGACAAACAGAAAAGGGATTTAGTTATTAAAAAAAAAAAGATTTGGACGAAGGTGGCGGTCGTACTTAAGATTTCTTCACCAAGAAAGCTAGAAAGACAATTAAACGCGTTGGTACCACACAAGAACCTGTTCAAAACTGCTACTAATAATTTTTCTCTTTTTTATGAACCATTTCTATTTTCTAAAACTCTTATTTCTTCTTGGATTTTTCCAGTAATTTTTTAATTGATTAATTATATATAGACATTAATAAAATAAATGAAGGTTATTAGCTACCATGTCGGATGATTATGCAATTAATGAAGGAAAAAACATTATAACAGCTCTGGAGAGTCCAGTTCACAAGTTTCATAAGAGGATTCGAAGCGCCCCTAGAATCGATACAAAGAGTAAGGAGTTCACGTGCTAGAATTAGCTCCCTAATAAATTGATCGTCCGGGTTATATGGATTTGCTAATAACATCCAGTTAACATTGCTTGGTAATATTTAAGGTCAAACAATGTTCTAATTTGATCATAGATCCCAAGGACCAAACAATCCAAGCTAGCTATAAAATCCTTCCACCACTGAAATATTTTATTTGGAAAAAAACATTTTTATTTTTTTATTTTTTGGCTTAAAATTGACTGCATATATATATATAGGCACACAGGCTGACCATCATTTTTAGTAAACTATTACAATCATGTTAATGTGGCAGAATGTGCTGGGACACCTGGGCTTCATGCGTGATCAAACACAAGGCCAAATCAATATAATAATAACCAACAATAGAATTTTTTCTTGGCGAAAAATAAAGATAGAAAAAAAAAGTTAGGGAGAGTGAAAATTCATTAATTGCAATTGCCCGTCTTTTTTTGACAAAATTATCTAAATATATATAAGGAGGCGTTTGTTACAAGGCAATCTATCCACATTATCAGCAATTTTCATTTAAAATGCGTGGGTCTACCACATTAAAATGTTTGGTTGCATAATATTACCGATAATGTGAATTGTCACATTCCCACTAATGTGGCAATGAAGTCTCACTAAGGAAGGTGTCTATATGCATTATCACCTAAGTGGCAATCTCTAATTTTTTAACATACAAAATTACCCCTTTCACCATTATTATCTTCCTTCTCCACACATCCTCACCTACCATCGTCACTGTTACTACCCCTAGGCCCGTAGCCAGCCACAGTCACTACCACCAGTCCGGCCACCAGCAGCACTGATAGCTCCGCGGCCACCAATCCCACTGTCATTCTTGATCAGAGAACCCTAAAAGCAGTCTTCGAATCGAAGCACAATGACTTCGATCGAAGCCTCTGAGCTTCCGATCAAATCCTTTAAGCTTCAAATCAAAGCAGCAAGGCTTTGATCGAAGGCTCTGTGCTTCGAATCGAAGAAGGAATGCTTTGATTGGGCAGCTTTGCTTCGATTCGAAGCACCCGAGGTTTTGATCTAAGTTGTGCTGCTTTGACTCGAAGCCTCTGCATTGAAAAAAAAAAAAGGAAACAGAAAAGGAAGGTGCAAGCAATGGTGTAGAGTAGTAGAAAATCTAGAATTATGTCGTTGACCATGGAGGAGCCAATTGCAGTGCGGCTTAGGGATTTGATGAGGAAGACGAAATGAAGAAGGGAAAATGAAGGGTATTTCTAGAAGTCTATTTATTTTTTAAGATATTATAAAATCAGGGAAAAATTGCACTGTATATCCCAATGTTTATGTTATCTTAGTTTTATTCCAACGTTCATTTTTTTTTAGGTATCCTGACATTAATAATTTGATTTTAAATCTACCCCGCCGTAAAAGTTTCATCCATTTTTTACGGAAATACTAACATGAAGAGTGTATGGGTTTCGATATAAAAAAAAATTACACTATGCATTCCAACCTTTTTGTTGTTCCTGAATTTAATCCTAATCTTTTGATGCTTCTCAATTTTATCCCAATATTTTGATAATGTCTAATTTTATCCTAATATTTTACTATTTTGTCAATATTATCCCAATAGGTCGGATAAATTTGAGATATTATAAAATGATTGGGATAAAATTGAGAAAAAACAAAAAAAAATGGGATAAAATTGAAAAAATACTAAAATATTGGGATACATAGTGTTGTATTTTCCTTGTATTAGGATTGACACACTCTCCACGTCAAAACAGTTAAGCAATTAATGTGCCACGTCAGTATTTCCGTAAAAAATGGACGGAATGTTTACAGCGGGATAGATTTGACACTAAACCATTAACGTAATGATACATCAGAAAAAAAAAAAATCGACGCTAAGATAAAACTAAGATAACTTGTAAATGTTAGGATACAAATAAATTAAGATTACCAGTAATTTTAATTGAAATACCAAACATGGCAATGTTGGATTATCAGTAATATAATTGATGGTAATCTACCTTGAAACAATCTGGATTATCAGTAATAGGATTGAAGGGAATCCACCAAACCCAACCTAATAGACAAATATGAACTGTGCGTGAAAGCAAAAGTGACAGGGAGAAAGAGAAGTGATGAGTTGGAGAAAGCAAAGATTGAAATTATATGGATAGAAAACGAAGAGATCGATGGAGAATCAAATTTTCCGTGCAGGGCTTCATTACTATCAAGCTTATGTATGGGAGAGAAATAGATGATTGTCATAAGAGGTGGTAGTAATGGTGGAGCCTACCTTTGTGGGGTCATCTCATTGACATTGGAATATATACATGGCCATGCACATGAATTCCGTATTGCAGTGTCATAACATATCGAGGTACTGGCGGTCACAAGTCTCCGACTGCAATATTTATAAAATTTTAAAACCTCCCTATCGAGAGACATGTTGTTATAAACTATCAAAAACCAGTTGTGGTCCGTACATAAAGTGAGATTGGTAATCTTATAAGGTGAATATCGTGGTTTCTTTTATGATTAACGCGTATATGATGTACGATCACCAAAAGTGGTGATTTAGTAGTTCCAAACTTACTCTCATATAGTTTGGTAACTTCAAATTCTCATACTCGAATCTTCTCTATGTATTTGCGGCAAATATTTGCTAGAAGTGTGACTCTTTCAACCTGGGTTTAAGGGACGTCAGCTTCTGTAAATGTATACTAGATCTACGGTGATACTACGCTAACAGGGTCAGTATTTACATCGATTGTTCAGTTCATCTAATATATTCGCAGCTGAATATAAGAATCCGAATTATATTACATAACAAGGATCAGTAAGGTCGCCACTAGTACAATAAGGTCGCCACTAGTACTGTCATGTTTTGATTTATCAAAAAGAAACCATTTATGGTGTATGGGTTTGGACCATGGCGTATCTGTGCATATCATTATGGATATATGGATATGGACTATTCTCTCTCCACTAATTAAAAGAGCTTTAATACAAGATCTTGATCTAGGGCGACGGGGGAGGTGACCAATACCAACTCAACTTCTCTTTTGAGATGGTGATGCTCCCCTCCCTCAATTTTCTTTGGTTCCTTCTGCATTATCTATGCACTCACTCCAGTCTCTCTTTTCACAATGCTTGGAAAACTTGGATGACAATCTTTGCATTTACTTGTGCGGCCCTTTTGCGGTGCTTCCCACTCATGACAACATATGCTTGTATATGTATACTTTTTCCACACCGCACATGAGATATAATAAGGACAGTTTCTTCGAGAAAATTGAATATTCTTCGGTTAATCTTGTCTCACTACATAATGTAAAAATATCGTTGCGGCAAGATTATATGCAAATTAATGAAGGGAAGACCTCTTAGATAATACGATAGATGTCGTGCGCAATTTCACCGATTGCAATCATATGGTATATGTTGGTTCTTTCGATGAAATTTATCATAATTCTTTATGATTTTTCCTCACATTTTAATTGAAAAAATTTTCTGAGCTCTTGGTCTAAAAGGAGTGGGGAAATCAGATTAAAGAAAGAGAGAGGCTATTACGTAACAAAGACCACTGTATTAGTCTAGAGAACCCTCGATTTTCTTCTAAAATTGTCTGGTAAATTAATCTAAAGCTAATTATATGATCTTTCCAACGGAGACTTTGGACCTTTTAATTAATTCATGGGAAATTCTTCCTTAAACTAAACCGGCCATAATTATTGTCCACGTCAGGAAAAGCAAAAAACGTAAAAACTTTCATAAAGCTGTTTTAGACTCTTTGTCTAGGAAATTATTAACACATACTTCATGTCCGAAACCCAACCACCACCCCCCCCCCCCCCCCCCCCCCAAACAAAAAAATAAATAAATAAAATAAAATAAAATAAAAACAACACTTCTTGACCATTCTGCAGGTTCCCATACAAATTTTGATTTAAAAAAAAAAAAGAGTCATTCCGCATTTGTTTTATTATTTGTATCGAAAACAATAAAAACTTCATTATGTTCCCCATACATATATAGATCTTTGGACAGTTCATGCCCCCTTCGATTTTGATCATTTACACCAGTGGGCACCATATAATTATTAATCGGAATTTGCTCGATGATCACTTCCCCTCTTTTTCTTCTTCGGATTCCCATGTTGCTTCTCCGTGTTTCTGATAAAATCACTAGATGTTTTCAAATTTTTGACTAAAACTAATCCTTACAAATGTCAATCCTCCTTACAGCGGGATTTCTCCACCGAGATCCATGTATTGCTGGCGAAATCCACTTAAATGGAATACAGTTTCTCAACTATATGATTTTTTTATAATGTTTTTTCTCCCCACGTTTTTTACGTCGATGGATTTGCTATGTTCCTTGAATTGCAAATTGCAAATGCATTGACAAAAGGGTGAAACTTTTAGGCTCAAATTTCTCTTGTTATACGGCAAAAACTCTGTCGTTATGGACATTCTCACTAGCTCGGTCAAGATTTGACGTGGGGATTTCATTCATTGAACGGCGTGCGATTAGTTAAGTTTCTCTGGGAAAAATATTTATTTGAAAGTTTCTTCTCCTCTCAAATCAGTCAATCAATGATGGATCCGTGCCCTGAATTAAAGGGCTTGAACAGCCAATGGCAATGCACATAATTAGTCAAGTGAAAAGGTCGTCTCGGAGGCGATTTCTCTGATCAAGAAGGACCCCTAATTTAACTAGGAAAATTGAGGGGGAAAAAACAAAATTAATCAAACCCCAACAGAAAAAGAACCATGCAATTAGGTCGGGGATTTAAACTAAAAGCATTTCGTGTGCTGTCTTGTTCAAATTTGCTAAAGATAAGGGAGCGATCAAGAGAAAGCATAGCTAATTAAGCTGTTGTTGGGGGAGGGTGGGTGGTTTGAATCTTGAATTCCAAGACAAACTCCAAATCTTCCCTCATAATTAAATTACTTTTTTTTTTTTGTTGCTGAATACTCATAATTAAACTACTTGATTACTCATGTGTATATATATTGACTGCTTCTTCTCACTGATCAAAATTTTCATGCTTACGATTTTCTAGGTCGTTCACATATCCTATATGTGGCAAGAAATCAACACCCTTTCTGACTCTGACTTCTGATCAACCTATAAATTCTTCTTTTAATAATAATATAATTTTTCTCTAAGGGGGGAAAAAATTAAGATAAAGACATATAACTCCCATACATGCATAGATCATGATATATGTATTCATGGAAAAATCGAATTAAATCAAAACAAAGACAATTCTAAATAGCCATCCCTAAAAATTTATGGCCTGCAAGGCAACCTGCCTGCCATGAGCTCATTCATCTATTAAATTATTACAATCCTATCCGCACTTCCTCACGTCATGCAGTAAAATATAATTACTAATAAGGCGTTTTTCCAGAAACCGAGTTCTAACTTTGGGCCATGGACTTTTTTTCCTCGAGTATAGGAAAACTATTTAGTTTATGTAAATATTCGACCTCGACTTAATGCAATTTTACCGATTAGATAGGCATGAAATTGAATTGCGTAGTGCATAGTGCACACTGCACAGTGCATTGCACATGTAATAATAACAAATAGAATAGTAAAGTAACTTTGTAAGATGCAATGGAAGACGTGAATAGTATCGTCGCATTGGATGGATATATATATATATATATATATATAATAAAAGACAAGGGGGAGGGGAACGCAAAAGAGAGAAGGCGAGGCAAAGCTAGGGCTAGTGGACAAAGGTGGCGGGCGATAGGGCGCAAAAGACACGTACGGACGCAATAGCATCCATCTCCCCTCCCCCTCCCATCACCCCTAAAATTACACCCAAAAAGCCCTATGCTCCCCCCTTCCTTTTTTCTCCCTTCCGCGTAAGTATTATTCATTTATTATGTAATTTTAATTTATATTTATAGGTATAAAAAAATGTGAGCAACGGTAATAGCAACTTTACCGTGAACGAGGAATAACTAACAATCCATCTGGTACTCATCATGAGACTGTCCATCGGGGAGTTGGTACTAACAAGGCCGGCTATGATAATTCTATTCAATACAATTCTAATCGGCATAAGCACTGGTCGATATATTAGGCGAATTAAACAATCAGCGCAACACTGATCCTGCCAGCGTAGCACCACCAATGACCTAACATAGTCGGTGTTTCCCAAGCCCTGCCTCAAAGAATACGCATCTAGCGGGCGTTTTGACACAATTGTGTAGAAGGAACTCAAACATGGGACTTTTAGATTACCAAATCACATGAAAATAAGTCTGGAATCACTTAGATCGCCATCTTTTATGGTTATTATGTAATTTTCATTGGGAAAAAAAAAGAGTGATAAGAATCCCAATTACATTAATTACTCAAATCACTGCATCAGTATGTATGTATCCTTCCTGGACACTTTCTTACATGTGAGAAGCTGAGCTGAGCTGAGCTGATCAAAACAAGAAACTCTCCTTTTAATTAATTTCTTCCTTGGGAAGAAGGAGAAGAAAAAGGGGCAGAGGCTGATGAATAAGGCGTCCCTCTCTCTCTCTCTCTCTCTCTCTCTCTCTCTCTCTCTGTGCCCTCTCTTTGGACTGATTCATCCCAAATCGCAAGCCAGTAATTTAGCAAAGCTAAGCAAAAAGCAAAGGTAAAGGGTTAGGTGAAAGCGCAATAAACCACACCCTCTCTTTGCCCTGCCCCGCAAACGATTGGGATTACGAGGAGGAGGACGGGGAGGCTCTTCTCCTCTGTCGTGTTGTTCTGTTCTCTCTTGTTGTGTTCCCTTTCCCTTTAGGTTGCTGGAACATGAACGACAGCCCCTCTCTCTCTCTCTCTCTCTCTCTCTCTAGAGACATGATGATGCATTTACCGTCTCTTTCCTTTTAATCTTTTTCGTCTGTCAATCCCTCCCACCCTCTCTCTCTCTCTCTCTCTCTCTGTCATTGAAGAGTCCGCCTAGGCAAACGTAGATAGAGAGAGAGAGAGAGAGAGAGAGAGAGAGAGAGCATATTAGGGTAGGGAAGGGAAGGGAGGTAGAGAGGCCAAGGAAAGGAGGCATCTTTGTTCTTTTTTCCCCCCATTCCTATTCATCATCTCCACCTTCGTCTTCATCTTCTTCATGCTTCTTATGTGTGAGCGTTTATTGCATTCCCCCCTCCCCTTCCTCCTCATCCTTAGCTTTTGCCTTCCTTAGCTAACTCATCAACTCTTTCTCCTCCTCCTCCTCCTCCTCCTCTGTCATACAAATTACACATTCAACCCAATCCCATCCCAATCTCCCTTCCACCCCCCATTGTTGTCTCCTCCTAGTCCTTTCTCCCCCCACCCTTTAATGGCCGTTCAAGCCCAGTACCCCTCCAACGTTCTCCTCCTCAACAGGTACTACATCTATCTCTCTCTCTCTCTCTCTCTCTCTACCTCCTTATTCATCCATTTTCTTGCCAGTGCAAGCTAATAATAGATTAAAGTCGTGATTTTGTGTGCTTACCTGGGTCTGTGCTGCAGCAGAAACGCGCCGGACGGTATCGGGATTGATTGCTCGCTCCAGCCTCAGCCTGGAGGAGCAGGTGGAGGTGGAGGAGCAGGTGGATTTCTTGATCACCAGACCCACATGTTGTTCTCCAATGGAGGTGAGTTTCCTTGTTCCTCCGTTTCATCTTCCCCAAAATTTCCCATTTCTGGGCCCTGCAAGAAATTTACAGATATCCTTGTGGATTAGATTGCTCAAGAGCTCAACCAATCTGTGTCGTCATGATTGATGAATGAACAGGGGCCGCCACGAACACCCGCAAGAGAGGAAGAGAATCCTCGGCCGCGGCCGCCTCCGCCAGCAACAACATTGCCTCCTCCGGGAATATGATTGCTAATCCATTCACTCTGCAGCAGCAGCCCCAGCCACTTCAGCTCATAAACCTCTCTCAGCTCCATTACAACCCCCGCCCCCAACAGTCCGGTGTCGTCTCGACCGGCCTCCGACTGTCGTTTAACGATCAGCACCAGCACCAACACCAGCAGAGTCTCGTTCGCGAATCGATTAATCCGGTTTCGTCGCTTCTGCCGTCTGATGATTTCGCAGCACACGTCAAGCAACAGAGAGATGAGATCGACCAGTTCCTTCTCGCCCAGGTAATACATTCCCTTCATCATCCATCATTGGGCAGTAACGCCTCTTTGTTGAACGAGGAGATTGGGTTTTAGCGGGGGTCGGTTTTCTGATGTTATGGATGGATTTCTGGGCGCAGGGTGAGCAGCTCCGGCGGACGTTGGCGGAGAAGCGGCAGAGACAATACCGCGCGCTTCTATGTGCGGCGGAGGAAACGGTTGCGCGGAGGCTGAGGGAGAAGGAGGCAGAAGTGGAGAAGGCCACGCGGCAGAACGCGGAGCTGGAGGCGCGCGCCGCGCAGCTCAGCGTCGAGGCCCAGGTGTGGCAGGCCAAGGCGAGAGCCCAGGAGGCAGCGGCGGCGTCGCTGCAGGCCCAGCTGCAGCAGGCCATAATCAGCGGCGGGCACGACAACAGGGCGTCGCCGGAGGACGGCGGTGGGTGCGGCGGGTCGGACGCGGAGGACGCCGAGTCGGCATATGTTGACCCGGACAGGGTGGTGGTGTCTTCTGGGCCAGGCTGCAGGGCGTGCCGGAGGAGGGTGGCGGTGGTGGTTCTGCTGCCGTGCCGACACCTGTGCGTGTGCGCGGAGTGCAACCGGGTGGCCCACGCCTGCCCCGTCTGCTTCACCGTGAGGGAGTCGAGCGTTGAAGTCTACCTCCCTTAGGGCCCAGGCCCGAAGCCCAACGACGGCCCGACGACATGCCTGAAAATTAAACGCAAAAAAGAAAAAAGAAAAAAAGATGATATATGATGTAATAAATGAAAAATGAATCACCGTTAGATTTTCCTTTCTTTTTTTTTTTTCTCCCCGGAGGGCCCTTTTTGGAGTGGATGGCCCGTAGGTTACTGTACATGGCCACTAGGTGAGTGGCATTTTTTGGTTTTTTCTTTTTTTACCTTGAAATTTATTTTTAATATTATTATTTTAATTAAATTCTTTTATTCTATGGTTATTATTATATATTTTCTTGTGGAATGGGCAATCCTCCCTTGGTTGAATACCCTTTTGTTCCTGCAATTCCCGCCATTTCTGGTCACTTCCTTGTAATGTCGTGTCTCTTTCGTTGATGTGGAGATATAGATCTCACTTGGCATATCTTGGGAGAATCCAAGAAAAAATCGAAAGATGAACCGATTAGATTGAAATAAACGATTCAATATGGACCATCAGAGAAAGAAACAATTATGGAGACGGAGCATACTCCTATGAGTGAGCATCGAATAAGATTTTTGATGACACAAGTATCATTTATTGATAAAACGATCTGAGAAATAAATTAAAAATTCAAATTAAGAAAAGAAAAGAAAAAAAAAAGAAAGAAAGAAAAGGAAAGGAAAGGAAAAGGTACATTGCTGAAGGTAGCAGTCGTTTGATGGCTAATTCAAGCTATTTGGTTGTCGGATCTGCCTGCCTTCCGCCTCGGCTCCCCATGTGACCACTGAAGACTGAAGATAGAAAGTTATTCCCGTATCCTTCTAAAACAGTACTCTTTGTTTTGCTTCTTTTCCATTTCGATCCTCCACTTGCATCAATTATTATTATTATTTAGCCCCTTTAATTATTTCGGTTCTTTTTTGCTTCCCTTTTTTTTTCTGAAGTTCTTATTCGGCTATGACTCTGTGTAGGTCGTGTGGACATTGTGGACTGTAAAATATGGTTTCTAGAATAAGAGACAAGATACAGGAATTTTCAAGATGCACGGGAATAGAATTAAAAAATCTCCAAATTTTGAAATGAGATAGATTATCATTGTATTGAACCCTATCTATCAAAATATTGTATATGTTTTATGATTGCAAACAATTATGCATATTCTTCCAAATTCTTTTCCTTAATTTATTTTTTTTAAGTGAAGACTCAACGAGAGGTGGTGGGAAATGGAAAATGGTAATCAAACAATGTCTGGCTTCTTGTAGTTGTCACAAGGATTTTCCTTAGATGGCTTGTCAAATTCTGGCCAAAAAAGATTGCTTGTCAAACTAAATCAGCATTTGCTTATTATCCAGGTGTCTTTTCGTTTTGGCATATGATTCGGAGATTCATTATATTTTTAACATTCCAGAAATATTTTGTTATGGGTAATTATGTTTTCTAAATTTGATGTATCTCGTCTATAAATAAGAGCGTCATCTACAATATTATGCATGAATATATATATATATATATATATATATTCACATGTATACATACTCTCTACCTAGTACAATCTCATATTATCTTAAAAACAAAAAAAAAGAACAATAAAAAATAAAAATATTTGTAGGGTCTCGATGAAGAACCAAAAATGAAATTAGTCGAGCAAAATCCATACACTCTCGTTATTAAAAAAATAAACAAAAATAAAAATCTTCCAAAGTTTTCATACTTTTTAGCCAAGTTTTCAAAAACTCTCTAACTTACTCTCATTTACGTGACTCCCTTCTCTAATTTTGCCAACCTTATTTTTTTATGTATACCCTAATCTCCAGAAACCTAATAAATCCCGACTTCTTTTAAATATTTTCTTCTAAATATTTCTTCCTAAGCAACTTCCTCCTATACCTGCAATTTCGTCCATCATCACTTTGGTATATCTTCTCTTTCTCGTGCTCTCTATTCTTCTCTCTTTCCACGAGACAAAATCATGGGGTAATTCCATTCCTATGGAAGGATGATTCTCCAAGAAGCAAATGCGGTGATGCCTTCAATAGAGGGCGAATAATTTAATCACGGGCCTATCAAATCAATAAGGATTCTCACTAATCTATTTCAATAATTTGATATTATGGTTTGAGAGAGATTGTCCGATATCCTTAATATCTGTGAAATACTGTATACCTAATTATTATTAATTTTTAAATTGGATGTATCCCAACTCTATAAATAAAAGTACACATTATTTGTGCGAGCATATCAATTTATCCTCTCATCTTTAACGTCTACAAGGCTTCCGAGTTTCTTTTTTTCTTTTTTTACTGATTTCAAACCATTCGAATCTTATATAGTCGGATTTTGATAATAGCTCTGGTATATGCCTTGGATTAACATGGACTGTTATCGGCACGATGTGATGGATCCTATATATCCAAGATCTCTTTAATAACTTGTGGAGTTTGGGCACATTGAAATGCAAGAGTTTAGTTGGAAGTTTAAGGCCTACTTAACCAAAAACATCAATCTGGGGGCAAAGAAGGAAAGAAATGATTTCCGATCTGACAACATCTTTGATATTGACTGAACAGACGAAACCTAATTTCATTCAATGAATAATAATACAATTCATATAAAAAAAAAAGAAAAAAGAAAAATCAACCTACATTGTTAACCCGCCCATCTTACGTATCCTTCTGCAGCCAGATTCTCTAGAAAGCATGACTTCGAAAAACACCAACGTTTGACCCCAAAATAAAATTAAGATAAATATATATATATATATATATAGTTTGAGTTGATTGCATGTATAAATTGATAATTCAAGATTAGAAATGGAACCTACACGTTGAGGAAAATATTCGTGCAGAACCAACAGCGGCCGACCCTAAATGGTTGCTCTTTTAAAGGTTCGATAGAACCTTTCATCAATCGATTTAAATCCGTCGGATGTGATATACATCCCATTGTGGAATAGAAAAGTCCATTCGATGAAAAGAGTGAAGAGAGCGAATAGACAACTCATTGTAAATGGTCCAATCTTTGATTGGGTTAGGTCATCTTCACAAATTCCGATTTCCAACTTCTCCGCCTAGCTCTAACTTATATATGCGTAATTGATCTCTTTTAGATCATAACCTTTACTTTCACGTAAATACGACCCTAACGTTTCTTGCAAATTTCTAAAGAAAATAGAATTCTATATCATCAATTAGTCACACACTGTCCCGTCTTCTTGCCTATTCCTCATTATAGCTAGTGGACACAATGTGATGTATATCAATCTCTCACGGGCTCCCCCATGACCCCAAATTGAATCATTCATGACTATCATACCTCATTAAAAATTATTTAAAAAAAATTTGGATCTCAGTCCCAGCATATATATATATATTTTGAATAACTGAATAAGAAAATATTAATTACTAATAGGTTCGCGCGGATTGTCCACCGAGACAATGTATTATTGATTAGCTGAGTTATGGTAGATGAGCTTCTTCAATGTTGGTAAGAAACTGTCCCGATTATTTATAGATAGTCAAGAATCAACTCGGTATGGTGGGGCTCGTAAGAAGATGATACGACAGCATGCGAGCTACGTTGCCTTATGAGGACGGGATAATTTCCGGAGTGCTGAGGGTACGGGCTTTGCTTTGAATGAGTGAGTGATCGGAGCAGCATGGGATGTGTGAGCTAGAGAGCATAACAGTGTCGGAGGCCATGTACAGTTCCTATTGACTTCTATCAAGGACGATAAAATGTACTCTCTTTTTTTCGGTGTACTTTTTTTCGGTGTACACGCTAGTAATCGGAAGACTAATGAGTTCCAACTAATTCAGTCGAATCCGATCGGTTAATTGAGAGGTAAAGTTCTCTCAGTATATATTTTTTTCATTCACAATATTCGAACTTAAGAACTTATCCAAGGAGAATAAGAATCAAATCGCTCGCACTAATTCCCGTTGATGTACTTTCTTTCAGTGATGAATCGAAACCAACAGACACGGAATTGGCCGTGGTCGGCGGGGTAGGTCCTTCAATAAATTCCACCGGGTCACAGATCCAAATAGTCCTTTTCTTTCTAAATTAAAAAAAAAGTAAATAAATCATATTCAAATTTTCTGCCAACAGAAAAACATAAATAATAAATAAAAGCATAGAAAACAATATGGGCTGGGCTTAAGAAACTACCCATATAAAATATATATAGCTGGGGTTAAGGCTGTTCGATTATGTCCTTGAACTAGGATTAATTCCAAATTGGCCCCTGTAATTTAGTTGCAGTCTCAAAATGCCCCATGCATGCTCAGTTCTCTAAATTTTTAGTCCTTGATTTTGTGAGAGACTGACTGTGCAGGTCAGGTCACCTCAAGACAAACCTTTTTTTTTTTTTTTGCTAACCCGAGGTGTCCGGGCTTCACCCGACTAATCCCCGAAACTCCGTGAACTCC
Source organism: Punica granatum (assembly GCF_007655135.1). NCBI lineage: Eukaryota > Viridiplantae > Streptophyta > Magnoliopsida > Myrtales > Lythraceae > Punica > Punica granatum. Next base: position 45,767,094 of record NC_045127.1, read on the forward strand.
CGATGGCGCACGAAACGAGTAATCACGTCAAAAACGCTCCGGTGGCTTCAAGGGATTTTCGAACCTATGATTTGATGGATATTTAAGCTCCTCCTTACCACTAGGCTAAACTCCTTGGAGTTAAGACATACCATACCATTGATTTCTTGCAAAGAAAATTTGATCATTTGCCAGTAGACTTCCCGGGCGAGGGTAGACTAGGGCAGCTATTGGACTTGCCTGAAGATTCGTGCTTGGAGGGCTGAAATCGAAGGAGATATGCTTTTCCTTTTCTTCTGTTCGAGATTTTGAGATTGAGATTGAGTTTTTAATGTCAATTCTATATCAATCTGACAAGCCCACAAATTCAAGAATCTCAGACAACTGCTCTAGCTCGTTCCAAATATCTACTGAGCAACAGATCAAATGAATTAAAGAAGATGATTCGCTGTTAACTATATGAACAATATATGAGCTTAGCCACTTCAACTGTATGGGACATTTTATGCTGCACATAATGAAGGGGGCAAATCGAAATTTCACTATGGACTTACATATTTTAACCGTTGGCAACTCTTAAATTATGGAAAAATATGGACTTCCATGGATGGGCTCCTTATGGGCTTTGGACTATTCACTGACGGTCCTCAATGGAGGGCTTCTGAAAAATCCACTCCACATAACTGATGCATAAGCTCAGAAGTTTTTTAGATGAACAAAAGTGGGGATGGACCAAGGAGGCGCTTGGCGCAATCGCCTCTCCAAAATTTTTTGGGTTTAAAGGAAATTCATGTATTATTATTCAATTTTAAAGAAATTCTTTATATTCGCAGTCTCGTTAGAGAAATTACCATTCTATTCACCCCTCAAGGAGCTCGCCCCCTTTGGTTTAAATCCCGGGTCCATCCCTGAACAAAAGGGAGATATTGCGAGAGTAACTGGGCAAAATAAGAGAATTTCATCACAGAGAAAAGCTTAGACCACCTGAGAATCCATCAATTTAGCTCTTGCCCACCTGGGCTCGATTTTTACTTGTTTAGTGATATTATATGGGCCACTATACTTTGTCTTTGTATATACTTTTTTTATTGAACTCGGACTTCGATCCCTAATTCATCCCATAAAAAAGAAAAAGAAGCACGGACCACCGAAACATAACATAGGGGATCTCGTAATTTTTTCCTGACTGGTCCATTTACACGTCTGGTGTAAGGGTCGCAGAGGGTCCAATCCTCCAGTGTTAGTACTCCTTCCATGTGGACCTGAGGTAGGTAGGCTTGAGGTTGAGGGCCTATCTCGGAGCAGCTCATCATTTGATAAGAGTGATCTTTTCTTCCTCGAAGAGCAGTACAATTGATCAACTTAAATAGCATCAATGATTTGTCAAGTTTGGACCTTCGTATCTCAAGTCGCTCAACGTTAATTACGGAACCCAACCACTTCTAACAATCTCAACCGGACAGCCTCAAACACGGATTCTATGTCCCTGCTTACAGGGAAAGAAACATCAAGCACGTCAAGCACACGAGCAACCCTCGAGCCAAATAGACCAAGACCATGAATGTTGCAAGCTGAGGCTACATTCTTCAATCAAATGAAACACCGCCGTTGATGAGGGCCAAAAGCCCCATATGTTAGTTACATCTACCATTCTCCATCAAGACTATTCAAAGATAAAAACTTGGGTTAGGAACATTTATGGGCTTTTTTCCTTAAATAACAACAACAGGCTTTTTTTTTCTTTTTGGGTGGTTGTAACTCACATGCTGGCACATTAGCAAATCTCGACTGTGGTTCCTTTGAAGTTGAGATTTCTCTGCAATTCAAATGTGGTTGACAACAACGTTCGATGTCAAACTGCTCCAAGTCACAGCTGAATCAACTAGAAAGAAATTTTTCCACAGCCTTTTTCACCCATCGATCACGGGAGATGTGAGGCCTCGGCTAGGACAAAAAAGAATGAACAAGAACACAAATACAACTAAAGGGATACGCATGTACCAAATCAGGTCAGTGCAAAGGGGGCAGCCAAACCGTTTCAGAGATCGCTGTATGCCCAGATGATTAGTTGTCTGTGCAGCGCCTCCCATCTCTTGGGGTATTGTCTGAATCAACGTTGGTTAATCCACCTGCATCATAAGCTGCCTTGCAAGGCACTCAAAGTTCGCTGCAATCTGGAGCTGCACAAGGACATCCCCCATAACTTGGCACTAACGAAAGACATACTGCTATGATAATTCATTGAGCATAGCCAATCACCTAATTGTCCCATTGACATCGATGAAACAACCTCCAAGTGTATCTTCCGGGTCTCCAACCATTTGGGGGGCACCAAATATTCGAACTCGATTGAGATCAGAGTTCATTACGAGCCTAACACCCACTGCCCCTCTGGCCACTTCAGTGTATAGCCTTTCAGGATCTGATTGAAAGATGTTCTGGTTTTTCGACCTCCCCAGAAGCCAACTTCTTCCACATTCAGAAAAAGAAGAGCCTTTCTGTTATGGGTATGGCCCCAATCCACTGGGGATGTATTGTGATTACCAGAGACAAAACTCAAAGGAGACAAACCCAACTAGCAGTCCAAGAAAATTCATTCGATGCAAAGGAATCGAAATCTACACTTTCGATATTGAATCAATGCCACAGACAAAAAAGCGCAAACAATAATCAGACCGATGTTACCACGATGTCCAAATTATTCAAAACTCCATTCAAACAATTAACACTTGATCCGCGTTGAGCAAAAAAGCTCCTTCAATCGATCAGAATAAAAAAATGTATGCAGCAGGAAGAAGCAGGACTAACTCTACCCTATTTGTGTATGTCCCGTCTCATCACATCAGTTCTCCTTCTTGGAGGTTGCCTGCGAGTACAAGAAGGTCCCGAAGATGGCAATGGCAGACCCGAGCGCGTTGAGCGGCCTGACTGGGTTGCGGAACACCAGGACGGTGGATATGATCACCACCACCCGCTTCATGGTGTTGCCGACGGAGAATGTGAGAGGGCTGATGTCGTCGAGAGCCTGGTAAGAGGACTGGTTGTAGAGGTGGTAGAACACGCCGGAGAGGAGCACCCAGAGGTAGAAAGTGGAGGACTTGCCAACGGCCTCGATGGCCTTGTGGTAGCCAGGGATCCACTGGGGGCCCTCGACGAAGACGGCGACGGGGAGGAGGTAAAGGAGGGAAATGATGGTGATCCAGCCGTAGAGGTTGAGGCCGTCAACCTCGCGGAAGCTCTGGAGGCTGCGCTTGGAGTAGATGTTACGGAGGACGAAGCCGACGTTACTGATCATGGCGCCCGAGAGGCCGGCGAAATTAAAGGAGACCTCGGTGACGGCGGCGAGGGAGCAGCCGAAGACGATGGGGAGGATGGAGAGCCAGACGGCGAGGGGGTAGGTGTCGCCGAGGACGGAGGAGAAGAGGACGGAGAAGACGGGCTCGGCGGACTTGATGACGTGGGTGAAGGAGACGGCGACCTTCGAGAAGGAGACGCATGCGGAGATGTGGCCGACGGTGTGGAAGAGGGCGGGGCCGAGGAGGGCGAGGAAGAAGGGCTTGGAGACCTTGGGGCAGGGCTGGAGCTTCAGGGACCAGAGCAAGGCCATCCAGATGGACCCCACGAGGAGCTGGAACGTGGCCAGGAACCATGGGAACGGGAAGACATTGAGGGCTTTCTTGTTGTAGATGTTGAAGATGATGTTCTGCAAGTACCACAGCCCGAACACCACCCCCAGCTGCAGGGTCGACTTCTTCTTCTGCTGCGGCTCCGGCACGGCCGCCGCTTCTCCTTCGGGTGTCGCCTCCGCGGAAGCCCTGACGGGGGCACTGCGGTGGTGGAGGAGGGAGGGAGAGAGGCGGAGTGGGTGGGCGCCGCTGTAGGATCTGAGAGGGGGGAGGTGGGGGATCTGATTGAGGAGTCTGCTGGTGCGGGTGAGGAGGGGAGAAGGGTTTGGAGGGTAAAGGTGGTGGCGGGATCTGGGGAAGGTGACAGCGGCAGGGGAGGAGAGATTCAGGCCGAGCATGGTGGCGGTCGTAATTGATTCAGTCAATCAGTGCCCGACACAAAGACCGAGAGTGAGAAAGTGAATGAGAAGGGAGGAGGAGGAAAAGAAGATCTGAGATATTTTATTTTATTTCTTTTTTTTAATAAATAAATTATATAATAATGTAAGGATTAATTATAATTAAGGCAAAGGGAAAAGTTTGGTCGGAGAAATTCCGTTGATTAAAACCGGAAGGTCCAAACATTTTAATCAACGGAATTTTGTAATTAATTTTGAAGCAGGCGGCTTGGTTGGGGGAGTGGGTGTGGTCACTTGTTCAAAGGCAAATGAGAACACACGAACATAAGATCGAGAGATTGAGAAAAGCAGAAGAGGTGTCTCTCTGTCTCTACTTCTCTTGTACTGATCTGTCGTTACAAAATTCATACATTACCCCCAAAGAAAAGCTAACCAAACATCACAAAACACTATCGACAAGAGTTGATTAAAGTAATTCAGTACTTATTTTCTTTACATAAAGTCTCTATTTCAAGTTTTATGAATGAAAAAATTATTGGTTGTGAAAGTTTTATTTCATATAGATCATTTGTTTCGAATTAAATTAATCGAGACCTTTAGGTTTTGATAGCTGATGTAAAAAAAAAAAAAACACACACACTAGAAGAAAAGTAGGTGAAGAAGCAGAGCACTACGAGGATACTGCTTCATCTAGGATTCCTTAAATAATTAATACTATTATGATCATTGAATATACTTATGAATTGAGAAAAATACTATTCTCATATTATCCTTAATAATGAGCCTACGGGCTTCGCTTATGACCGAAAATTTCCCCGGATGACGAGGAGGCCGAGGCAGAAGGCGGAGATGACCCACCCGTGGCCCGGTTCAGGGTGGAGGCCCAGGTTTGACAGGCCAACCAGGACCCTGTACGAGCCTTAGGGCCCAGGCCTGGCCCCGGAGGCACTCCCCGGGGGATTTGAGTGTGGAGGTCAACCAAATTCAGGGCCCTGGTCCCACAAAGCCCAACAAGGGCCCGACTTTAAAATGAAGGGAAGAAATTAATGAGCTTGCACCACTGTAAAAATAACTCCAAAACACTAATATAGGTCCATAATTTTGTTTATCGGGGAAAAAAAAAAACAAAAAATCTTGTTTCATTCTTCATATCTTTGAAGAAAACACTGGAAAAAATAAAAGAAATCTATCAGGTGATTTGATTTGATTTTTTTTTTGGATAATTAGGTGATTTGACGCTTAATCACGGGGATTGAGCAAAACTTGCGTAGGGCCGCGACCTTTGCATCGAGCTCCAGTTATCTTGAACCTCCTACGAAATTAGGCCATGCATGCAATAGAGATTAGGGCTCCAATGACCTCTGGGCATATCTGTGATGGGCTTCGGCCTTTCAAGTGATGGGCCTTATGGGCTTCGTATGTATAGGTCTAGAAAATTTTGATTCAATGAACTGATGGAAACCGAGACCCCGGAACCTCGCCGGCCCCGGTCCCCCCGACGTAGAGGTCGCATAAACCATCGAGAGAGGGAGTGACTGGATTTAGACTGGTCTTCCAATACTTGACAAAGATATCGTGCAGATCTTGCAAAGTAGTAAATGCTTGATGAGAACATCTTCTCGAAAAAGACAAATAATAATTAAAAATATAATAAATGTATAAATTAAAAGAAATTATAAGAGCTATGCAAAAAAATATCATTAATTAATAACTCGGGACAACGAACACCAAAGCGTCCAGATATCACACGTAGGTACACATAAATCGAGAAATATAACTTTAAACCTTGTCGAGACGCAGTTGATCTTGTTAAGACTTCTTAAACTCAGTAGAAGTTTAGATCTAATCGAAGGAATGATCTCAACCCGAGCTAACCTTAGTACGTCGTGATAATAGAGACCATAAGGTGTCTTTTTGGTGGATCTGTACCTATTATCGAGGTTTTCTTCCAGGCACATGTTGTCTAGGACCTCTAGGTCATCTGCTTATTATCTGCATTTTCTGAATACCGAGTGCACATCTAATCGATTTATACCTGCTTGTTCGGTTTGATAATTTCACCTGTAATTGGGATATTTAGGGGCATGAAACATATCTTATGTTGAAGTTGAACACACTTTACTTTAGCGGGTGCGATTGTGATTAGGGTGTAATAGCATTCTTACCTGTCATTCATATTTTGACCGCAATCATTAATAGTATCGAGCATGCGATCCCGTCGTTTTCATGAAAGTATAAACAACGAGCATTACAAAAGGAAGAAATGTAGAAGATTTGAGTAGATCTATGGACTGATCGTGTAAGATCTTGCTTTGCCTTTTGTTGGACATAATTACCGAATAGGATTCGCGTATAACTTAAGAGGTATAATAAGCATTAAGCCCTACCATAAATATATATATATATATGTATGTATGTATGCATGTATTAGTTTATAGTAGTGGTTCCCCCATTGATGGAGGCAAGTACAATCACGAAAGAGAAATGCACCAAGTACACCCCCTTTTTATAATTCATCAATTTGTACTTAATTTTATTATTTTAATGTATTAATTATTAATTACACTAATTGAAAAGGGTATTTTGGAGATTCGGAACTGCTGGGAAGGGCCCAAAATCCACGTTGTTAATTATTTGTTGCTATTCTGAAAAAAAACGCTAAACCCAAAAGTTGAAGAGTTGTCTTTCTTAAACAAAAAGTAAACATAAATAAATAATAATAAACACAGTGAGGTCATGTGCCTATAGGCTCCTGTACTTAGTATGGAATCTGATTACATAAATAATTCTTATTATAATCAATAAAAATGTACTAATTGAATGGTAAACAGAGTTATGAGAAGCGTATTTGTTAGAAGCGGAAAAAATATCTGATTTTCAAAAGAGTATGTTGCGTTTGGTAACGGATTAGATACAAGTAGTTGGAAAAATTTATTATTAGAATTGAATAAGAAATAAAAAAAAATGATGATTGTATTGTTGAATTAAAAAAATGATGAATAATTGAAAAAAATTAATATTAAAAATTAATTATAATAATATATAAGAAAAATATGCGAGAGAATTTATAATTAAATTGAAGAAAATGTAAAAAAATAATGATTGTATTATTGAATTAAGAGAAAAGATAAAATGAAGTTAAATTAAATTAAATTAAATTCCATTTTTTAGAGCAAATTAATATTTCTCATAATGTTTATTCATTGAAAATTATTATTATTATTATTAGTATTAGAGTTATTATTATTTTTAAAATATCCTGTGAGCATTTAATCAGAGATTTGGCGACAGGCATCACTGACACGTGTACTATTGTCCTCCTTCCACAGAACAATAAAACCAAATCTCACACAGAATTTGATGCTGCTACGAATATCCAGCCCCTACCTGTTACTGACAAAATCAGACCTTTTTTTTTTTAAGTCAACAAATATTTTTCCACTAAATAAATAGTGCTCGATTTAATTACACACAAGTAACTAATAATTGCAATAGACAATAAAAATAGTGCTCTACACTTCTACTACTATTATTATTATGGCAGCAGTGATTTAATTTTGATTTTTCCTAGCAAAAAGGAACATGTAACTACTGCCCACGAGACCTGTCGCACTTTCAGCGAAGAATAAAGTTCATTTGCAATTAATTAGGATGATTAGACAATGTGATTAAATGTTTTTAGTCCGTCATACGACTGTCTGTAATATAATGTATTGCAGCAGCACATATGTATGTACTTTATAGAAAGGAGCAATTATATGGTTTTTTTTGTGCTGTGGACGGTGTTAGGCTTCAATGAATTAATGAATGACTCGATTATAATAATTAGCCAAACAAAATAATAAAATATTTGGGATGGGGAAAATAATTAAGGCCGCAGGACACAGCTCTGGGGATGCCACCTTGGGGAGGGACAAAGCCTACAGACGAAATTTAATTTACTTATTGAATGAATAGTAATATTATTTTGTAGAGAATAAATAAAGTGGTAATTAAGTATTTATTATTTTTGTAAAGTGGCCTAAAAGCAGAGGAAAAGGGAAGAGTTGGGCACGGCAAACAAGAAAGGTCCGTTGGTGACTTGCCGTATGATAAGAAGCGTACAGGTAGACAGGTGCCGGTAATCAGCTGCTTACACGTGTCAATAAAGGGTGAATTATAATTTTTAATTTCCAACCATGAAATAGAAAATTTACGCGGTGGGAACTTCTCCGATTTTTTTTTTTATTGAATTTCTACGATTCCTTTACATCGCGCTGTTTCGGATATTGAGTTCTGTCTTTTTGAGGCACTCTAACCACGGTTAAGTAAAAGGAAATGCTAAACTTGAGGGCATAATGAAATTTCTTTACTCTTGTCGTAATATTTTTTGTTAACACTAATGGTATGTTTGTTTTTAGGGTTAAAATTACAAAAAATTTAACATATTACACAACAAAAAGGCACATTTCTCAAGTCAAAAATTTTAAACTTTAACTTTAACTCAACACACTACACAACATTTGTCATTTTCCACAATCAAAATCAAAGTTGTTTTAATTCTGAAACCAAACACATCGTAAGAGTGCGTAAGCCATTTGACCAAATGATTTGGCCATAAGCAGTAGAATGAGAAATAAAAAATCCACTTTATTTAACCCTTCGTGAGATCAACATTGAGCCAATTCAATTAATCTCAACACGAATTGAAGAAATTTGCAGGAAAATCACACTATCTTGGTCACTAGAAAGGAAGCATTTAGAGAGGTGTTCTTCCCACCAAACTCTTGTTAGAGAGAATTTTCTCTCTCTAACCAGCGTAGAGATAGAGGTACGACATATTTTTTTATTTATTTATTAAAAAATGAAAAATAAATATTTGGTGTGCCACATCAAAATGGATCACAAGTGCCACCCAATCAGCTAACATACCAGCAAAAATAGGGCTAGCGGGTGTTTTATTTTTGGATGGAGCGAGTATCGTTAATTAAACTATCATAGATGGTTTGTGAAATTTACCCTAAAAAGAAAAGGGAACCGCAATATTGCCTCTTGACTTAAATTGCAAGACTATCTCTTTGGTTAGAAAAATCTCTTGAGCCTAACAAAAAGATGTGAAAATTGAATTGATGGAGCTTTAAATTCATTAGGAATGCAAGAATCAATTTTGGAACTTCCTAATTCTTGACTAAGACACAAGGATTGCACTATATTATCTTTCTCAAAATGAATTATTATTGATTTTGATCAATTTTATTGCTTATCATTAACCGATTAGAAAATTTTGAGATTCTTGAATTATTTGAATTTAACATTATAAGCTACAAGTTTTACTTATAATTTGCATAACGTAATGTATTTTTTTTGTTGAGTAATAAAGAAGCAAATAAATTATATATTGTCTTTAATAAGATTAATCTTTAGATTATACGATTATGGTCACATAAAAATTTTACATCATATCACAGATTCAATATGACATGTACAAGTTTCTTCCACATTTAATTAAATCCTTACAATGTGCCTTCATAATTAATCCAGCCCACACGTCAGAGAAGTATTGAATAATAAATATATAGACCAGCATATTTAATAATGTCAATATTTTAAATTAGACAATTGTAATCACCTCGAGATCTCATATGGTGTTATAATGCACGTTTGATACTCGTGCGATGCGTTTGCTCTTCGTTTAATTAATCCCCGCGTGATAGGTCTTTAAAACTAGTGTAGCCCACATATAGGGAAGAATGTGTAACATATAAATAAATCACATTGTTGTTATCATCTCAAACTTTTACGTTTTTCATTGGTTATTAATACCAAAAGATATATTCTCTGGAGAACTCCAGATTATGTAATAACTAGGTGATGATCCGTGCATTATCCAAAAAACTTGGTGAGAATATAAAGTCAAATTATATTTTAAAAAGTTATAAGAACATTAATATAATTAATAATATAATTAGAATTGATAAAATTATGAAATATAATTATATCTTAAAAATGTAATAAAGATATGATTACAATTATAATTATAATTATAAAATTTATAATTATATCTTAAAATATAATAAAAGATATAATTATATCGGAGAAATAAAATTTAAAATATAATTATATCTTAAAAATTTATAAGAATATTAATAAAATCATAATTAGAATTGAAATATTTAACTTAAAAAGAAAGACTTCCTTTTAAAATACATAGATAATAAAAGATTATTACATTTGATAAATAACTAAAAAATAATTTACTTAATATATATAAATCAGGATATAAATTATATTCCACGTAATAGCACATACAAAGATAATAATATTTGCATATATAACTAAATTTTAACACATTGAGAGAAGTAGGGGGTGTAAACTAACCGAGTTGAACTCGAATACAGGCAAACTTGTACTCAGTTCGTTAAAAAAATGGTCGAGCTCTACTGGAACTCTAGCTCAGTCGAGCTTTAATATGGAGGCTCGAGCTCGAGCTCGGCTAATACTCGAGTAGCTCGAGCTTGGCTCGTTAGAGCTCGTTTAAGTTTTTGGCTATTTTATTTGTTATTTTGTTTTAAAATTTTAATTTTAATTTTATTTTAAGAGTTTGGGATTAAGAAAATAATAAGGAAGCCTAGCTCAGTCCATTAATTATGGACATAGGGGCCTAAGTCTACTAATAAAAGGAGATATACGTAATTTTATGTAGAACTTGAGGATTTTCTAGGATAGAAAATATGGTCGACAAAATTAAGCTTAGTCTATTTGACTTGTGAATGATAGATATATTTATAGGATTTTGGCATGTAAATAATTGAATTATTTATAGATATATCGAGATGCTTTTTATATTATTGAGTAAAATTTTCATTTCTTAAAAAAGAAATTTAATTAATAATTAATATGTACGAATAATGATGACTAATTAGAAATGATTCGTGGATCTTGATCCAATAAAAAATGGGACAAATTTCAATTAACGAAATTATAAAGACATGCAATGTGGAGTTAAGGGTTTACTAATCGAGCTAAGAGATAGCATGCCCAAGTTGCGCTTTTCGATCTTTACATATCATAATTGATGTACGCATGTTGATAGAGACAAATTGAAATAAATTACAGAATAATTCAAACAAAAACGGTAAAAGAGAAAATTTGCGATTCTGAATAAGCATGAAAATGACACATTTTCTCTATAGAAATCTTTTCTTATTATTAACTAGACAAGAGAAGATTATTTTATTAACAACCTACTCGATCTGTCACTGTCATCATCCATATTAACTCCGTTATTGCGTTTCAAACTCTTCAACTGAATTTCTTGTACAAGCGATAAATGTCTTCGATTAGTACTCCAACGTTGTATTGGAAGCTTGATTGTCGATTTTAAATTTTGTCGTTCTTTTTTGGTGAAACAGCTCCTTAACATTTTGGTTCCAACGAAAATGAAAATTAATTGATTAAATAACTTTAGATTGTTTTAATTTTTTTTTTCCAGCAACTGGAGAAGAATTACGACAAGAATTTCCCATCAAATGGAAATCTGTGGTCTCCTGTCCTAATTAATTTCTGCTGCTCAATAAAGTGCTCCCAGCTGCAATCTAATGTCGTCATCAGATGTTTGCCAAATTAAGTTTTACATATCAAACATCGAATAATAATATAATATTGAAAAACATCAAGCTGCTGATTTCTTAATTGCTCCAAATCCCACCCACCTAACCAAAACCAAGGGAAAAAAAAAAGACAAATAATGCAAATGGATGGAAAAATTATGGGAAAAATATAAGAGGATCGGGGAATCCTAGTTTTAGGAGAAGAAAACCATCTGCTCTCTAGTCTAGCACATTGGTTTTAGCCCCTCAACTGATGTTCTGTGTTTTCCTTTCTTGCAGGAAAATTTAACACTCACAACTATTTTTCTATATCTATGAAGAAAAATAGAAAGAGTACAAATTCAGTCATCTTTTATTGTCTCGTGATCAGAAAGCTAGAGCGAATGAATAATAGCACATTTATTTTAACACCTCACAGATGTTCTGTGTCTTCCTTTCTTGGAAGAGAATTTAACGCTCACAAGTTTTCCTATATCTAAAAAAAAAAGGTTCAATCATCCTACCTCCTCTCATGGTCAAGAAGATTGGAGCACATGAATTATATCGCACATTGATTTTAGCACTTTACGAAATGTTTGTGTGTTTTCCTTTTTTGGGTGAAAATTTAACACTCGCGATTATTTTCCATATCTACAAAGAAAAAAGAAAGAATACAAATTCAGTCATCCTATCTTGTCTCGTGATCAGAAAGTTGGAGCAAATGAATAATAACACATTGGTTTTAGCACCTCACAGATCTTCCTTTCTCGGAAGAAAATTTAACATTCACGGTTATTTTCCTAAATCTAAAAAATATAAAAGGTCAATCATCCTACGTCATCTCGTGGTCAGGCAGATTGGCGCAAATGAATTATACCACATTAGTTTTAGTACTTCACAGATGTTCTATGTCTTCCTTTCCAAAATTTAACACTCGCAATTCAATATATTTGCGGAAAAAGAGAAAAAAAAATTCAGACTCATCACTCATGATTAGAAAGTCGAAGCAAATGAATTATAGAACATTGGTTTTAGCACCTCGCATATGTTTTCTGTCATCCTCTCTTGAAGAAAATTTTCAGCCTCATCACTCGTGATTAGAAAGTTGAAGCAAATGAATTATAGAACATTGGTTTTAGCACCTCGCATATGTTTTGTGTCGTCCTCTCTTGAAGAAAATTTAACTCTCACGATTATTTTATTAGATTTACAAAAAAAGAGAAAAATTCGGTCATCTTATCTTGTCTCGTGATTCGGTCATTTTAGTATCTCACAAATGCTTGCATCTTCCTTTATAAAAGAAAATTTAACATTCGCAGTTATTTTCTATAACTGAGGAAAAAATTGAAAAAAAAATTCAGCTATCTTATCTTGTCTCATAATCAAGAAGATGCAGACGTTGAACTTTTTTTGGGTCACAAGAGTGATCTATAGGCTCAATACAAGAAAATAAAAAACCTAATAAAGGAGCACATGCAATCTCACCACCAGAATCGAATTTAGAACTTTTAGATTATGAGGCGATGGCATTTGTCATCGCACTACACCCCTTTGTCTAGCTCATTGGTGTTATTAGCACCTCACAATTTTTTTTTTGTCTTTTCCTTTTTCTCGAAGAAAATTTAAAACTCACAATTATTTTCCTAGATCTGCAAAAAGAAAAAGGAGAAACAAATTCAATCATGCTATCTTGTATAGTGATCAAGAAGCTGGAGCAAATGAATTAATGAATTTAATAATTATATTAATTATTTCTCATCATGTCGTTACCGGAAAAAAAATACCATTTAAGATTTTCTTTTAAAAAAGTGTTACATAGTAACATAGAGTGGAGTTACCTATGTTGGTTGCCCTTCTTTTGCCATTCCTTTAGCCCAAAAAACAAAAAAATGCTGATCTAATGAGGATACACTTTCAAGGTAATTAGCAGCCATATAATGAAATTTCCATACAGTATTAGAATCGGGTTCTAATATTGGATTAAATCTGCGCATTTGTCGATGGATGTTTTTATGATTATGGTTTGTTAAAATTAATTGGACCCTCAAACCAATCTTGTAGTCATGACTTGTAGAGTTGGGCAATCAAACCATAGGACACTGTTTTTGACTTCTTTGATTGGTTATATTATGTTAATCAACATCATTTTTGTTTCACGTCTCCAAAGATGGTGACACTTTATGCTCTCATATAATATTAAACTGTATTTATATACAGCCAAATGACAAAATCTATTAATTATATTACAAGATACATGAACCGGCATTAGACGTTCAACCCAAAGGTCCGGATATTATATACGACATGTATATATGTAAAAAATTCGGAAAAAAAGTGATCTTGGTGCTCGAATAAGTTTGCCCAACCTATTATTTGATTATTTCTATGTTTTAATTTGGCTACATCAGCAGTAAAACGTTTAATCCGTGTTATCCACTTTTGTCCAAACTGTGATTAAGGTGATGACTTGTACATCAACAAGACATTAAAATTCTTTTTCAGTTATAATTAAAATTAAAATTTATAAGATGAGCGGAAGTCCAATAAATTTATCCAGTTTGCCAATATACTGGAGTCTTATAAGCTTTAATTTGGCTAAATTTGTCCTAAAATGTCTAGTATATTATACACTTTTAGTTCAGACTGAACGCAAATCTAATGAACGTCAAATATTTTATAAAGTGAACAACTTAAAAAAAAAAAAACTTTGTTTGCCCAATATTCCCCCGGTTCATCTTCAAATTTTCAATCCTTTGTAACTGCACTTCGCGAACTCCACCTACTCTTATGCCATCACCACCATCGCCCCTCGACCTCCCATGCATGAAATGAAGCAAATTCTCCGGCAAGCAAAAAGGGTTAATTACCAAAAAAAAAGCATCAATTTTGACCCATTTTTAAAATTTTGCCATCAACTTTATTTTTTGGTAAAAAAAAGTACGAACTTTGATTTTCTTGTCAAGTTAAGTATCTGTGTCATTTTCTATTAATTTTGCTGACGTGACAGAAAATGGTGACTACGTGGCACGGTGTCACGCTGTGTTTGCAAAAAAAAAATTAAAGGAAAATAAAAAAGAGAGAGAAATGCTTTGATCGGAGAAAGGGTGAGGGCCCCTAATAGACACCGTAACCCCGATTGGAGTCGTCAGTGACCTTGGAGGGCGTCTGCTATCCCAATCAGGGGTGGTGACCATAATCAAAGCCTTATCAGTCGAAATCAGGGGAATCCCCAAGGCTGATGGACGGGATAGAGGCCCCACCCGCCCAAAGGGAAAGAACCTCCAATTTGAGGGTTCTCCCGCTTCCGCCTGTCCATCACTCCCCTAATTAGGTTTGTCGGTGCCATCTAGGATCACCGGTGACTCCAATTGGAGGCGATGACTCACCATTTCTTTGATCAATGCCTTCCTCACTTTTTTCTTTAATTTTTTCTATTTTTTGCTGAAGTGCATAACATCATTTGTCGTGTAAATACCGCTTTTTGTAAAGTCAGCAAAATTGATGGAAAATGACACAAATGCCTAACCTATCAAGAAAATCAAAGTTCGTGCTTTTTTTGTCAAAAAATAAAGTTTATGCCAAATAAAAAGAGGTGTCAAAATTAATGCTTTTTCTGGTCATTAACTAAATTAAAAATCACGACATGAACCTCCTCGACAGTGAGGGAGAGAACTATGTATCGTAGTTATATATGCGTATGATTTTAATTTAATATATATTTCGGGTTATAGTTATTTCAAGTGACGTGGAATGAAACTGAATCTTGGGGTCTCTTAAAGCCAAGGCCTAATTCCTTCATGAGCTTCCCATGTGACATAATTATGGTCACAATAATACTGTTTTTATTAGAGGACAATCAACAGGACTAAAATATGTTTCGCTGTTTGATTGGACTAAGAAAGAGGTTTAGGTAAATAGCTACCTTAGAGGCATGTGATGTGAGACACATCGCAAAACAATTCCATTTTCTATTTTCCAGCAAATAAAAAAATAATTAAAAAATAACGATAAAAAGAGGAAAGGAAATCTTGGAACCCATTTTGTTCGTACGTCTAAAATATTCTCAAACGACAAAATCATGTAATTAATAATGGAATAAATAATGTCAATTAGGTGCCAGCTAAGTCCAATGCTACGACAAATAAGAAAATGCCTGCCCAATTTTTTATTATTGGGTCAATTATTGGCCCGGTCGCGATCAAAATAGCCTATGGTCTGGAGCAGAAAACCATTGGCTTGGAGGCATACGTCGCACTCGAACCACGTCGTTTAACTTGGGCAGGTAAACCATAGGGTATAGATTTTCTTCCATAATGTATCTCCCCCCACCAGTAACTATCAGCTGAATAGTTTAATTTCTTTTATATAAAAAAATATTAATCACCTATAAAAACATGACTTTTACATTTTTTTCTAAATATAAAATGACATTTAGAAAATAGCACAAAAAGATACAATTTTTGCATTTTTTTAAAATATAGCACGACCTTTAGAGAGTAGTACAAAAACGCACGTTCTTTGCATTTTTTTATAAATGTAACACGACATTAAAAAAAAGTACATAAATGCACGACCTTCAGATTTAGTTGTGATATAGCACGTTAGAAAGGAAGATCGTGCCTGAAGGCATTACCTTTATGTGTTATTTTTAAATATTATGTTATATTTAGGAAAAATACAAATGTCATGTATTTCTATACTACGCTCCAAATATCATGTTATATTTAATAAAAAACACAATAGTCGTACATTTTTAATATTACTTTCTAAATATCGTGTTATATTTAGGAAAAATGTAAAGATCGTTTTTTTTAGGCGATTAATAATAATAATAATAATAATAATAAAAGGATAGTTTAACTTCTCCCGTTTACGGTCGAATAAATAATTTAATTACCGAAAAGTAAAAAAAGATCAATTGACTTTTTAATTGTTTTTTACTTGGTGGTGTGAGGGGGCACGTGGCTCCGTGCGGTGTACCTAGGCGATGCGGTGGTTCAATGATCGAGCTCACACGTGTGCGGGAGGAATGGGAGGAGGGTCCGGGCAGGGCAGGGGGGGCAGTGCTGCCCGCGGACTGCGGTCAGGATCCGGAGAACGAGCTTAATCAAAGTACAGAGAAAGCTTAAAAGTGTTCAATTTAAAAAATGGGAAAAGAAACAAAAGAAAAAAGGACAATGGGGCCAGCCCATCATATATCCCACGCCTTCATCATCACGAGATGGGTCCCACGCTGCTCGATTTGTCTTTTTACCCCTTTTCACAATATTATCGCTTTGACACCTTATGCTTTGGTTACTTTTAAATGTCAGTCCCTCATCTTTCAGATGAAAGGATGAAACCACCGTGGGTTATCCAATTCTTCCCGCCCGTGGCCATTGCTTGTGTAAGGGGAAACCCGAAAACGTGCCATGCTATGGCTTATCGTCGGACTGAGTTTTGGGACAGCACGAAAGAAAAAAGAAAAAAAAAATCTTATGCTAGTTATACCAGTCGAACTTGAATGTTATTGTAACAAACAACAAATAGCGGACGGCTTGAATGATTTACGAATTATACTCTAGGATTCATATTGGCATGCGATTGGTCCTAGAAATCTCATGTCATAAAACGAGATCTCGCTCCTCATTGGGAAAATCCATGGCCACGGGCATTTAATAATTTAGTTATTTATTGGTATGAACTATAAGCAATCATATGTCATTGCGTACAACCATATTGACAGGTTTAAATGTTGAATGACTCATTAAACAACTTGATTAATTGATAAGCACGTCAATCAGCAAGATATTTCTTTATTTTTTTTATGAAGGTGTTTTAACTGTTCTAAACAATCAATATGCCCTTAGGAACCCTAATCTACTAACGAGGTGAATGAATTATCCGATAGAAAAAATAATTTCATCCCTGATAAACATGAGCTACTTTCATTTTTCAAGTGCATGGACGTACAAATTTTTTTTAAGGGACCGATGTTTGGGAGCAAAATTTCACTTTGATAATTTGGGGGCGAAAATTTGAAGGCATTATATAATGGGGATGAAAATGCTAAATTTTCCCGTCGTTTTGACCTTTAATGGTTGTGGGGCCCCGGTTCGCAAGTTGAGGGGAGAGGAAAACGACAAAAGAATATCGAGGAAAAACTATACTCGCGTTGGTCATGACTCATGAGCGCATTGTACCGTGTCGCATATGCAGGTGTTAACTATTGACCGGAGCGTGGGATTGCCACGTCGGAGCGTGTATGGCAATTTCTTTTTATTTTTTTGAAGCCCAGACTTTCTTCTTTTTTTCCTATAAAAGATTCAATTCTTTGTTGGATGGAAAAATACTTGCGCAGATCCTAAAAACGAGCTAGTAATGCTTTTTTTGTTTTTTAAGTTAGAAAGGAGACTCGTGAGTTTATTACAATAAAATAAAAATATCAATAGCTAAAAGAGCATGAATAGTTTCGGAGAACTAAAATTGAATTTTTTTTATTATTAAATAAGAGTGTGCGACACTATATTACACCATTTAAAAAAATGAATTGGTAATCACTAATTTAAATTTTCATAATAATTCTGAAGGGGAGAACGTAATAGTTGCTTTAAGCCGCTAAAAGAAAACTGATTAATTACTATCGCTTACATATTTAATATTTACAAATTTAATAAAAGATAGAGAAAGTTCAGTTGTTGAAATGACATTCGATATACTATACATATCCAATCAGTATGCAGTGCATAACAGAAATTTTGTTTGCAGAATTGATTATTTAATATGTGAAAATTTTGACAAATAAGATTTTATTTATGATTTAGAAAAACTCATGTACAATGATCATCAAATTCTTTTGTTTTGCCTAATAATATCAAAAGGTCATTGGGGAACGCATATCTCTTACTAAGCAAATTACTGAACTGTGATGGTCGGAACATCTTACCCCTAAACGTTATTTTAGGTCAGTAAACAAGTAAATGCATCGCTTTTGTATAAGAGATCCTTAATTTTGCATTTTCATAATCTTTTATTTTCATTATTATAACGATAAAATGTTTTACGGCCGAAGTATAGACTTTTCCTATCACATTACTTTTTTCATGGCGATTTTGTGCGATTTGAACTCCCAATACAAATACGTATAAAATTTAATTAGTAGGAAATTTTAATATTTCAAAAAATACAAAGAATAATCTATGGCAAGTCTTCTCAAATTTTCATCTGATGCGGAGTAAATCGCTGATGGCTTTATGGAGCGTTGAGATCGTCGGAAGATCATGACAAGACAACAGCAACGATGCAGCGTGTTCATGTTCAAGACAAGTCAACTATGAGGGAAAATGAGATGACCTCTCAACTAGAATTGTTGTGTGCTGATCATGAATGTTTGTTGAGAAGTAAAAATGGGATAAATCCCATATCGGAAAAGAAAAAAAAATATCCACGGGTTTATATGAGATTTGGGTATCACCATTTATTAGCTTGAGCTTTTAAGTGGATATGAGCCCGAACCTGTATAAGCCCAATGGAAATTTAATATGGTATCAGAGCCCAGGTTACGCGTAGCGCGCCCACGCGCGTGTGCGCATCCACATCGCGTGAGGCCCAATATGTCCGAGTGCAGCCAAAGTGTGGGCCTCGTGTTAGTCCCCCCTTGCCCGAGCACGGAAGAAGAGCCCGGCTCGAGGTCAATTGTTGAGGGCGGGTGTTTAAGGACACGTGACAACGTGTAGGCAGAAATAGACCACACGTTACACGTGATGGCGGGTGTTGAGGAGTAAAAATGGGATATAAATCCCATTTTTACTCCTCAACGTTTGCACGTGAGGGCGAGTTTATATGAGACTTGGGTATCACCACTTATTAGCTTGAGCTTTTAAGTGGATATGGGCCCGAGCCTGTATAAGCCCAATGGAAATTTAATGTCTCTAGCTAACGAGGGAATGCATGCACTAGCTCGTCACACTTGTGAGAATGAATTCATTGTAATATTCTTTTTGGTAGTAATTCATTGTTATCGGATCAAAACCTCGTTTAATCAACTTAAAATCCTTATAATTCAAAAATCCTACTCACAATAATATGTGTTGTAATTTAATAGAATTATTCAATCTATGCGAATATTATGAGGATTATTAGGCACACTTTTTGGGAAATTTAGCATTTTTGTAAACGATAAAATTCTAATGGACCTTCAACAGAATAAAAGTTTTTTGTCTTAAAAAGGATAAGTGAATAACAAGAATGAGAATTCCTATTAACGCTAAGATGATTATAAGTGTGTTTGGTTTTAGAGTTGAGTATAGTTGAGTTTTGATTTTAATTAGCTTGTAATGATTGTGTTGTTGAAGTATGACAAAAAGTGTGAAAAAAACAATGAATAGTTGAGAGAATTTAGTATTAAAAATTGAATTAAGTATAATGGAATTATATGTAGATTTATTTATGGGATCCACATTTTTTATTTTGAAAAATTGATTTTTGTGGTGTAGTGAGTAAAGTTAAAATTAGAATTATAATATTAAAATTCTATTGCGAAATCAAACGGAGTGAGATATATGAAATGGCCTATCGAGGAAGTAAAAGAGTTGGATCTTCTTTGACCACCCATTTTCCCATTTCACATTTCCCTTTCTCTCCCTTGCTCTCCTTGTACCGCTCCAAAAAGCAAAATCCCTGTCGCGTTTCTCTTCTTTTTTTTTTTCCCCTTACACCTTTTTCTCTGTTCCATCTTCCATCCCATTATAATTCTTTTTTTTATAATTTTATTAATTATAAAGCCAGGTTATAATCTCTATTAAAATCTTGTATATATGTCGTAATATAATGAAAAATAATTATTACCTTAAAACATACTGCAGGTCAACGTGTCGTGTTAATTCTTAATTGTGTCTACTTCAGGTATAAGATTTCCCTTTGGTAAGAAAAAAGAAAATAATAATAATTTCCATTGGAACCAAAGAATGAAAAAGAAAATGGAAAGTATCCTACTAAAAAAAAAAGAAGAGGAAAGTACTGAGAGGAAAAGGAAAAGAAAAATAAAAAGAAAGTGTCCCTTCCAAGACCGCGGACTTATAAAGAGAGGCGGTACGGTCAATTGTGCTGACGCGCGGTGCCGTCGCGTGGACGCGTGGCCCCGGTGTTTTTGGAATACTGACGTTGGAACTTATTCTAGGCACAGCACGGGTAGTTAGGTCGTGGGTGAGCCTAACGGACCCTGTCCGGGGAGCGGAAAGATCTAAAAGACCCAGCTATAAATAAGAGGATCATGGATTTACTGTTCCGCCCTTCCTTTTATTATCAAATTACGGAAAAGCCATTGTTGCTTTATGGGACTGGTCAGGTCACCGGCGTGCAACTCATCCAAACGGATGTGGGCTTTTGTGTCATATCACATCACTCGAATGTTGAAACGAAGGATATTGAGTAGTAGACTGTTCATGTTGTCGGTCTCAATTTTCTCCCTTTTCGGGAAGATCATACCTTTTTTGAATAAATTAATAATTCGACCATCAAAAAATTAATATTACATAAAATCAGATATTTTTTATATTAAATTAGACATTGACAAATTAAATATACATCAGATAATCCATTCTATCTGCATGTCATTTAATGGTAGATGGAAATATCTGATGTGATATTATTTTTTACTTTTTTTTATATCAATTTTAACCTTGACCTATTAAATGTATATCATATTACTCATTCTGCCATAGAGTTCTGTTGAGTTTTTAACGGCAGACAGACGGGATGGACAATACGATATACATTTAATAGGTCAATATCAAAATTGATGTAAAAAATTTTTTAATATTAAATTTGATATAACATCGATCCCTTGATGAGTAAATTATTAATTTATTATATCTTTTTTCAGGTCGGAGTGTTATGTCTATTAATTTTAACAGAGGCAAGCATTGGCCCCAATTAATTTTCACATAATGGTTTTCAAATTCTTAAACTATAAATAAAGTTTATTTATATGGAGTATAACTTATCAATTACATCGCATATTGTAACTTTCTTATATGTTAAAAATGCTTTTCAGCTCATTCACCAAAAATAAAAAATATTTTTTCAGCTCATCGATCCCAGCTAATTACAAATAACTTGGAAATGGCAAATCAGTTCAAACCCGACCAACTACAGTGAAATTAAATATCATAACTAATATCTTTCGCGGGGTCTAGTCTAGAGAGGTTTGGCATTAAGTTACTGAGAACTTGAGTTCGATTGTGAGTCCTGAAGTAAGGTCGATCAGATTCATGCAAAGCGCATGACTTTAGCTTCATGGTTATATCGGCTCCATAATTCCCCAACAATTGGCCATTCTCACGCATCTGGGGATTGATCCAAGATCTCGAATAAGAGCAGGAAGATCTTTACATAGGCGAATAGTAAGATAAATTGGTGAAATTATGAGGAATGAATATAATATACTTGCTATAGAATTAAGAGAGAAGATATGAGGTTTTTATAACGGATCAGTAATTTCGATGAGACGAGTGTCCGCTTCCAATCCCTCTCGGTCCATCTCTGCACCTATCCAAGCTTACCTCCATAGGCTTCTAGTTAAGGAACATTTTATGAGAAATGGGAAATGAATGGGATGGGTGGCGGGACCAAGGGGCACATCCGGTGGTCCATAATGTCACAAGGACCAGATCGAAATAAGAAGAAGTTACGGGGGGGTAATTGAAAATAGAGGCAGAAATAATTGAGCTCAGTATCCTCCAGCCAATGGATTCATCCGGACTGGTTCTCGAAACCTGCCGTTGTTTTCACCTCTCTCTCTCTCTCTCTCTCTCCTCTCTTCCCCTCAATTACTCACCAACCCAGCTTTTATATAACCATCTCCTTCCAGCTTCTCTTCCACTCCCATGTCCCTCTCTCTCTCTCTCTCTCTCCCCGAGCCTCTCTCTCTAACGGAGAATCAGCTTCCGGACGAACCCTTTAAACCGCCATTGAAATGGAGCCCGCAGTTGCAAGGAGGCCATGTTTCGCCGAGGAGGACGACGGCCTGGCCTCTCTGGCGGATATGGAGGCTGGGTTTTCCGGCAAGCTCAGCCGCAGCGGCAGCGGCGGCAACAGCCCGATATTGTCTCGGTCGATGTGCTCCTCGAGGGGCGCCTTCAGGAACATCAGAGTCTCCCCTGTTTCTGCTACCCCGATGTCGCCGAGGTTCTACGACGCGAGGTACGAGGACCACCACCTTCACCAGCCCCACTTCTTGGACTCCTGCTTCCTCTGCAAGAAGCCCCTCGGGAACAACAGGGACATCTTCATGTACAGGTTAGTTGATTTCTGAAATTTTAAAGTTTTGATTTGGGGGAATTCCCAGATTTTGGACATTGGTTTCTTGAAATTTGCCTTAAAAGTTGTGACCTTTTTGGGGGATTTTGTTTTCTGATGTGGGTTTTGGGATTCATGCAGAGGGGACACGGCGTTCTGCAGCGAAGAGTGCAGGCAGGAGCAGATAGACATGGACGAGGCGAAAGAGAAGAACTGGAACCTCTCTTCTTCCATGAAAGCCCTGAGGAAAAAGGACCAGAGGAAATCAAGCTCTCCTCCCAAGGCTCAGGACTACGCCTTCCATGCCAGCACCGTTGCGGCAGCTTCATGAATGGAAGGCGCCCCTTTGCTTCTGTGTCTAATAAATGCAAGACTGCTAAGATCGATGGACCGAATCCCGGCACCGATCAGCGGAAAAAAAAAAAAAACGAGGTCTTTGGTTTCTGACGGAAACAGAGAAGGGCCAAGGAGAGTAGTGAAGAAGAAGATGAAGATGAAGCAGCTATGATACGACCCGTTTTGGGAGAGTTTCCCTCTTTCTGGATTTTTGTTCAAAGCTTTTTTACTGTAAATGCAAAAATGGAAGGGTTGGTAATTACATACCGAAGGGGAGTGAGTGGTAGGGGGAAGGGGAGCGGGGTGTTGCTTGGTTTGCTCAATGAGATGGCTCTGTTTATTGCATTTTCTGGTTTTTGGGTCGATGAGTACTGACCGTGAAAATCGAAATACAAGTTTTTACTCCTTTTTTCCGGCAAATCAGTTTGATTCGATTGTGTTAGTCTAGTCTTAGTTCTGGAAATCTGTCTTCCTTGCAATTTCATACCTGATCGGTTAATCTGAACACGCAGAAGAAGAAAGATCATCGATCCCCATTGGAACAGTTTGATTTGATGATGAACACATCCATCCGGCCTATGGACATTTTCGCAATCCCCATTGGAACTGTTTGATCTGATAAGAAGAAGCTATCCCAAGGACCGATACTTAGTTTACAATCGAAACAGGCCTGAAAACTAATACTTTTGCGTCGCCAGTTATAATCTGAAACGAGCCTGAAATCTTCGACTGAAACGAGCCTGAAAACTTGCGAAGTTCACGCATGATGATATTAGTCTGGTATATGCTAAACGGCTATTTTGGCTAAGGAATGGCGATGCATTCATTTTTCCTGACTCGAACCGAATGGGCCTCGACAACACGGGGGCATTGAAGCTGCTAAATGCCCTTTTGGTGTAGCTGCTTGCCTCGGCCAAAGCTTTGGTCCTGGCAGACTGAATCGAATAATGGCTGAACTCGAAATGACCTCGGTTCGACCTTGGCTCGCCGATCCAAGTTGTTCGGAGCTAAAGTCGCGCATTGGTCTGCTCCAAGGCTGACGGTGCTGGCAGTCGGATGATGTCTACTGTCCATTATCAGCATCAAAACTTCCTCTTTCTTCCTCTTTGATCATCCAATCAATTTATCGACCAGAAAGATTAACCAGAAAAATGCTTTCTTGATTTGAATTTGTTCCATGTTCAAACGAAAGGGTGTCTGTTATTATCGGAAATCGAACATAACTAGAAGCTTCACCCTCACTGAATTACATTCAAATTTGGATACAGTACCTGCGTTCCGACCATTGTTGGACAGAAACCTTGTTTGAGTGACGGGACAGCCACAGTAATCCAGCGTTGAAAAGCATAAGATGTCCGTGAAGGAAGATTTCTAGGAAGAGAGGAGAAAAGGGGAACTACGTCAAAAGTTTCTCGTTTGACTTGCAACGACTTTACGTACCCCTTGGCTTGGGTGGGGGTAATTTTCATCGACGCTGACATTAATGGCGTTACTCGGAAAATCCTCTTGAAAATTCTAGGAACCATCCAGAGCTGGGCCCCCCCACTTGATAGTTACTTTTCCTTAATTTCCATTTATTTTTTTCTCGAATATAGTATTATTGAAAAGAAAAAAAAAAGGGAAAATGAGTGAAAATGGGAATGCTCACAATAACTAAGTAGATTGATTAACGGGAAATTGCACCGTATAGCCTAACGTGATACTTATTTTTAGATTTTTTTCGATTTTTTTCCTGAAATATTCTCATGTTAATAGTTTGGTTTCAAATATATCTCGCCGTAAAATTTCCGTCGATTTTTAACGAAAATGCTAACGTTTATCCCAAATTTTTTATTTTTTTTCTTTCTTAATTTTATCCCAATCTTTTACTGTTTTCTTAATATTATCTCAGCAAGTTGGGATAAATTTGAGAAATTATGAAAAGATTGGGATAAAATTGAGAAAAAAATAAAAAGTTTGGGATAAAAATGGAGAAATATTAAAAGGTTGTGATAGATTTGAAACCCACACACTCTTCACGTAATGGGTCATGTCAGCATTCCATAAAAAATGGACGGAAGATTTACGACGGGATAGATTTGAACTCAAACTATTAATGTTAGGATACCTCAGCAAAAAAATCAAGGTTATGATAAATATAAAAATAAGTATCAACGTTAGGTTATATGGTGCAATTAATTTATTGATTAATTGTTATCGTGAGTTGATTTATACTATTCGACACTTATTTCTTTTAAGTAAAATTTTGAAGTTAAATATTATAAATGGAGAAAATTCATGACTGAAAAAGTTATATTATTTAATTGAAAGTCTAGCATGAGCCGATTTAGTTCGATTTCGTTGACCTTTTCGATATTATGATGCACGGAAAAGAAAAAGTAGATAAATTGCCGTTGGGCTTGGGGTGTTCTAAAGAAGCATCCTTTGGAATTTCGTTGTCTGCACTCGATGAATAGGTTAGGAGGATTAACTATCGACATGTCGCTTGGAGTGGAAGCAGCTAGTGCGGGGACCGTGCTAATCAGAACCATGGTGGTATATATGTATTTTTTCACAATCTGTTTTATCTCTCGCTAGGCACGGAATGTTTATGTCCCTGAATTTCATAATAGGCCCCATCGAAAACTTCATTTTGTCGATACGTCTGAATATCCTTCGCCAGATATGTAGTTTAACTTCACAAAGTCACATGGTGGGACCTCTATGAAAAATATGCTCGAGACATGCAACTTTTTTTCCGCAAATTTACTCCGATTTGAACGATATTGGCATAAGATCATCGTATGTGGAGGAAGAGTCGAGCACATCGAAGACATGGGGAGATCAAACGGAGTCCAGGAAAACTAATCACGACAGAAATCTATTTATGATATGATTGGGATCAAAGCCTTAATTGTCATTTTTCAACTAGACGGGGATGGGCCGTGGCCCAAGTACAAGCTCTGCTACTTCTTTTGTGGATCTTATAGCGGAGCTTTTAAATGGGCCAAGGCCCATATCGCTTTCGGCCGATACGGGTTCTGGGCTCTGAGATGCTTACGACCACGAGCTCCCACGGCCACGGAAGACTCCACCCATTGTACTTGCCTTGCTGAACAAGAAATTGTTATTTATCTATGGTAGATTCTACGATGGAACGCTAATTTATGTTCGATAGTGGAGTGCTATTTTTTTTAGTCCTTCTAATATTGATGATAACATTTCCGCCTATAAAACTTTCAATCTCGTCATAAATCCATCTAGCTACATATAAAGTCAAATAAATTTGGAGGATTGCTAACGTGTTGAAATTAATGTGGATAATGTGGCCGTGTGGATGACGTGGCTGGATTATAGTGGACCGGTTTTCTTTTAAAACTGGTTTATATGGTTTCCAAAGCAAACCCTAATCTCTACTTCAACGGAAATTCCCTCTCCCCCAATTTCTTGAACTGAATTAGGGCTTTCTTTGAAAATTACTTTGATTCTAAATAAGGTTCTTGAACAGCCATGTCGATGGCCACTCCTCGGGATGGCGACTTGCAGCTTGTGTCGACACTAGAGATGACGAGGTTGGTGGCGTTGCCGCTGCGTCCTCCGACGGCCGGCGAGGGTGCATCTAGTGCGATCATGGAGTGCATCCAAAGCCCCAAAATTTTCCTGCCGTTTCTTTAGGAAATCCTAATCGGCATCCTTGACTGATTCTCTAAATGCCTTTATGGATATTCCTCAACGTCTTGGCTATTCACGGAACGTGAGAAGGAGATGAATAATCATTTGCTTCCGGAAGAAATAGAAGAAAGATCCATTCTTTCTTCTTTTGCTGACAGATGGTCATAACTTCATCTGAGTTCGAATCCTATTGAGAGGTTCACTATAGATCAAAAAATTGTTGAAGAAAGAACAAGATGTTTCTTTTGCCCCTTCCAGCCGATCGGAAAATAAAGAAATAGTTACTATATTCAAGATAATTACGTATTTACAAAATATGGTTTCAACTTAACCGTCCCGACAGCCATCGAAATCCTCGATTTCCACGAACTGTTGCGCACCCTTCAGTTCGAGAATGGCTTTCTGGGGTCTGTAGAATGCTCGGTTCCACTCAACTTTGACGGATATTTCCTCCCCATTCATTACCTTGTTTCCTGCAAAAAATTGTTCCTTGTTATTAACTATCCGTGAAATCTTGGAAACGTGATCAAAGATCTTAGCTTTTCGTGCATCTGAAAGTTCTTTTGAAGATGACCGTTTTGGTTGTAATAAGATGTTGTCGATCGTGTAAGTATTGAAGTAAAACCGGGGCGACCTTTCACTCACCCACCAAAGTGCACCAAAGGAAGACTTATTGTGTGTTTGGTTTTAGAGTTAAGTAGAGTTGAGTTTTGATTTTAATTGGTTGTAATGATTATGTTATTAAATTATGAGGAAAAGTGTGAAAAAATAATGAATAATTGAGAAAAAATAATGATTGTATTGTTGAATTGTGAAAAAAGTAATAGATAATTGAAAGAATTTAATATTAAAAATTAAATTGAATGGTTAAAAAAATTGAAGAAAAAGGAAAAAGTAATAATTGTGTTGTTGATTTTTGTTATTTAGTGAGTAGAGTTAAAGTTAGAGTTAAAATTTTAAAAACGTGATTGTAAAACCAAACGGAGCGGAATTCATGTCTCGCAGGTATATTTTGTTTTGATTTTATGTTTTTTGTTTATGAGGAAGAACACATTCTTGATTCTTTCTTTTTTTTTTTTCTCTTTCTTTGATGAGTAGACCACGATGGATATATTTGATGCTGTATATGCTCTTTGTGGTGGAGACTTTTTTTTTTTCCTTCCATTCCTCAATGTGAAGTTTCTGTCAGAGCACGATTTGATCATTACCACTGCAATTTACCAATCATGCAATTTGTGAGCTTGAGCTTGAGCTTGAGCTTTCGTTGTTTATTTCTTCCTCTCTTTCTTGTTTTCCATGATACTCTATTAATTTATCCGAGCATGGAAGAAATCAAACAGAAAAAAGGTTACATTTTGTCCTGTTTTCAGTTATAGAAAAGGGTATTCAGCTCGGATTCTGCTTCATCATCGGAATTCTTCTTCTTTCGAGCTGTCTCCTCCGTCAGAGCATGTAACCTTGCTCTTCTTCTCCCTCTTCCTCTGCTTCTTCTTCTAGCGCTTCAGCCGCTTCTTCGCTGCTCGGTCCTCCGCTGCTTTAAGCCTCTCCTCCCTGCTCCGAATAAATTTAGCCATTTCTCTCCTTTTCTAGTTGTCTGCATCCATCCTCGCGAGCCTGTCTCGTTCTTTCCTTCTCGTCTGCCGATGGCCCAGCACTATAAAACGCAGAGGAGATTGCATTACTAGTGATAAAGGACAAGAACAAAAAGCCTCAGTTGACATAAATCATAAGCCGATAGACAGAAACCCAACAAATCTGACAATATTAAATTACTAAAATCCCGCCACCTAATTATTGGTTTTAATATATAAAGAAGATTGATTTTTTCAGATGAATTAAAACAATATATGTGTAATCATTAAGTAATAAATATATAAAGAAGATTTCTTTTTTCAAATGAATTAAAACAATATATAAATCATAAGCCGATAAACAGAAACCCAACAAATCTGACAATATTAACTTATTAAAATCCCACCAGCTAATTTTTGCTTTTAATATATAAAGAAGATTTCTTTTTTCAAATGAATTAAAACAATATATTTGTTTAATCCTATAAATGACATGTGCTTCGTTGCCGACCATATCATTTTTTCCGGGAGCAAATTCTTAATATATTTATAGTACATAGTACATATTTATATAAATAATTAATGTTATATGGAGATTTATATGTTCATACAATATATATACATTGCATTATACAACATGCACTAATCAATTTAAACAGCTTAAAATACTTTCTATACTTTAATTTCCTCAATTTAGGTTATTCATTGAAACTTTATAAAGTTTAGATTAGATGGATATAGAAGTGAATAACTTTGTTGAAAAAAAAAAGATTGTTGGAAACTTGAATCTCAAGAAAGAATAAAGAAAAAAAAATTCTTCTTCAATATTTTTTTAAAAGAAAGAGTAAAAAAGAGGAGATGAAATTTTACAATATTTTAAAGTATTGGCATCAACCATTCGAGAAGTTTGTTTAAATGGATATGTATGGTATGAGAAAAATATTAAACTTTCTTTTCTTTTTGGAAGAAAATGGCCAATATTGCATCGGAGTTGGATTTGGGGGAGGGAGAAAGAGAAGTGGGAAGCCTCGACCAACTCGGGGGGTGGGGGGTGGGGGGTGTCGGACTGGGGGCCTCGACCCTCCTCCTTAGGTTTCCCTGTGCATAAGTTAACTGCCTTGTCAATTCAATATATGTTTCCTAAACAGAAAGAACCTATCTTTAATCCTTTTGCACAAATTGTCATTTTGCGTTTACTTTTTTCATAGTTTTATATGGTTGATACTACGTGTTAAGTTAGTTCAAATTATTATGATCATTCTATAATAAATTCTTTAGCTTTAAATATTGGTTCGACTTAAAACTGCTATTTGCCTAAACTAATATGCTCAGCAAAAAATAATATGCCAATTATAAGTTAGTTTGAGCCAAATGTAGTACTTGCTCTAACTAATGTGTTTCGTATAAATTAATTGTTCATCTTCGTCTTAACGAGTAAGGTATTTATATAATTGATTCCATTCCTTAAATAACATACAATTGGAAATTCACATTTAAACTAAAGTTACAAACAAATAATTGTAAATAACATAAAAATTAAAAAAATAATTGTAAATTATGATAAAAATAAAAGTGAAAATAAATTCTTTTATAAAATAAAATAATTATCTAAAATAAAAAAAAGTCCAAGATAAAGTTATCGTATAAAAAAGTTCGCTTCCTGAACTAAATGATCAATGACATTTTGACAGTCTCCTACACTAAATGCCTCTCTTAGTTTTTATTATAAGAAATTATGATAGTCTCTTAAGGTGAAACTAATGTTCTTAAACCCTTCGGACTCATTCTTAAGGTAGGAATATGCCTTTGTAGCTTTAGTACCTGCTTGTGCCATAGAACTAAGAACACTTTGGTCTGTTTCAGTTATCTTTCTACTCGATCTTATTAGATGTTTTTGCCTATCATCAATAAATGAGTGATTATGTGTACGAAAATTCTCAATCAATTCCCATATTCCATTCTCAATTTTGAATTTCATGTAAACTCTACATCCACATCTCTTTATAGTCCTTTCAGATTTTCGATCTTGTCCAAGAGAATCCTCAGGCCCAAACCCTCGACAACTACAAAAAAAATGTAAGTTCGCAGTTCACTGGTGCGATTGTAGTATTTCTTACCTTTGTGTATGCTGAATTCCTTATTGAATGCATACAAATTGTATGCATTGTAAGCCTCTTCCTCGCTATTAAAAATTTGACCTACTAGTAATTCCAAGTCCTTATTCGCTTCTCTTACAATAATGCTAGGAGTTGAGTCTTCTACATTTGCCAAAAAAATAAAATCCAAGATATAAATCATATAGATACTTAATGGCCATTAGTAGAGAAAATACAAGAAGGATAAGGAGAATCATACCCATCAGTGAAACAATATGATCTTCAAAATTACACAATTTTTCCCTTAAAAATGATAAGAGCTTAAATACAGAGGAATATGTTCATCAATGAAATGCAAACCAACTAGTAAACATGGGTAGAGTGAACAATTGCAAGAACTACTTATAGACAATGCATATCTCTAAATAATTATTGCACAAAAAGTATTTGCAAATTCAATAGCTTTGGCACAAAAATCTCAATTAAAAATAGTGCATCAATCCCTTCCCAAATGATCTCGATACATTTTGTTAATATAGAAATTCAAGATGGCATGCCATGTAAGATAACTTATCAATGGAGAATGAATTATAAGAAAAACATTCAAAGAGAAATGGAAAGAACATATGTCAGTATCTTCATGCAAGTTTCTCTTGCTTGCCCAATTTTGGTCTTCACTTTGAGGACTACATTAACCTTGGAAAAAAAACTTCAGACAAATTAGAATAGCTAAGAAAGGAAATAATCAAGAACAAAATAAGAGTGAGATAACGTAACTTTGTATCTCTAATTTGCTTCAACAACGAGGGAGAGATACGGGTGAACAAGAAAAATGAGAGGAGGTTGGCTAGCCCAACTCGTATTATGTAAAATCAAGCAAAATTGAGGTTTGAGGTCTCCTGGGAGATGGCGGTCGATTTCCATGGAGATCGATGACATGTTGTTCGAATTTTCTTGCGAGAGAGGCAAGAGAGAACAAACTAGCTAGAGAGAGGAAGATGAGAGAAGACACGAAAGAGATGGCAGTCGATTTCCATGGAGTCGACGAGATGGCATCTAGATATTCTAGAGAGAGAGAGAAAAAAAAAGACTAGAGGAGAGAAGAAACAATGGAGATGGAGAGAGGAGAACAAAACCATGAAGGAAAAAGGAAGGACTTTTTTCCCCTTCAAATAGGACAAACATTAGACTTAACACTGTTAAATGTCAGAGACTAATGAGGGCCCACATGAATGATTTGACAAATTTCTATTGGTATTTCATCACTGGCTAGATTGATGTGTCGGTGAAGTAGGACCACATAATATTTTCTCTTGCCATTAAGCCACATCGTTTAAAATCATCTTTGTTAGTTTGCTATAATTAATGTATTCACTAATAGCATTATGAATGTGGAGCTTATAATGGGCTCAACATCAATTACAATTATCTCTGCATACACATAGATCGGATTCCGATTGGAAATCAAATTAAGATCCAAAATATAGAATCCTTTGATGGTGTGTTTGGTTTTAGAATTAAGTGGAGTTGAGTTTTGATTTTTATTGGGTTGTTATGATTGTGTCGTTCAATTATGAGAAAAAAATAATAAATAGTTGAGAGAAAGTAATGATTGTGTTATTGAATTGAAAATAAGTGGAGTAGATTTAAAATTAAAGTTAAAATCGATTTGTGAAACCAAACATCTTAGTCTTGCTGGTAGAATCGAACCTCAAAGACATCCCTATTAATTCGAAGGAATGGGAAAAAAACATTCGTTGAAGAGAGCTTTTAAATGTAGAATTACAATTTTACATTAGACATAATCGTTGCAAGTTCACAAACAATAATAGAGCATCGACAAACACGCAATCTTAGAAAACGCTCGACGAAGACCCCAAAAGTATAGTAAGTATTTAACGGTGTCTGGGGAAGCTGCGAATTATTTGATGTTGCTCCCATACCATATGATTCAGATGAGGAGCACACTTGCGTTGCTAATTCACCTTGAACTTTTGTCCCCTCTTCACATTCAGTAGCATGTCATTAAACTATTGCAGAGTTCTTGAACACCTTCGATGTGATTCGAGTCTAATAAGAATACATGCCTCAAGGCCTTTGCACGATCCCGTGCAGTTATGAAGAGCATTGGCCCTCTTATGGATGGTCTTGACAACATGATTAGCACAAGCATTACTTTTCAAACCGGACCAGGCTCTCCTGATTTCGATCAAAATAGAAATCAAGCTGCCATGACGGGGGAATCAGGCTCCCCGGATATAGGGCGCCACGCCCTCGTCTACTGACAATGAGGTTCCATGATATACCACTATAACTTATATTCGCTCCTATACTAAGGAAGGACTAAATTGAAAATAATCAACACCAATCAACAAAGTTGAGGGGATATTTTGTAGTGGAACATAACCAAAACAATCTATCCATCTATATATAAGAGCAAGATAATGTGAGGATGAACGAAATTTCGCTATATGCTTATTTTTTCTCTAAGGATAATGCTTCTATATACTGGAAGAAAGTAGCCGAACAATGCCAATTCTAGTCAAATAGGAAACCAAAGGGAAACGGAAGACATAATGGAACGGAACACATGCTTCGGCCTTTTGCATGAACGATCTCATGCAGTTCACAAGGGAAGAGCGAGTTGGACCTCTGTTGGATAGTCGTGATAGCATGATCAATTGCATCCTAGACCCAAGGATCATGCATAGGCACTTCTTTCCAACCTGGACCATGCTCCTCTATTTTGTTTTCAATCAAAATAGGGATAAGTCCTGTAAGACACTATCTAGACAAAAATATTTCACCAAATATTTGGTTCTATCCTGGCGGTGATGTGGCTATGATGTGACAGTCGTGGGTGACGCGGCGGTTATGAGTGACATGACTGAATGCGATTGGTACAAGGTGGCGAGCAGATTTGAGACCGATGATATAGTATGCTAGGTGAAAATTGTGAAATGAAACTATAAAGGACTAGAAATACTGGGGGCAAAATATGCAAATAATGGACGTATGAGATTAAAAATTAGTGAGATCTAATGGTTGAAATTAATGTTTTACCATGAATACAAGTTGGCTTTCCATCATAAAATCACTCATTTATCTATACTATCATAAATCGAGAAGGATGGCTTTTGTCTCACTTTCACTTTTCCAAAAACTTCCTGCTAATATATCTCTAATTAATAAAAGCCACATGATTAAAGGTGTAGTAGTAATTTTATCAAAATAACTACCACATCCTCTATATTATCCCTCACTCTCTCCCCCTCTTCTCCTCTTTTTTCTCTCTCCTCCTCAGGTTTTCTCTACCATCGTCCTAATTAATTGTTCTTTGGCACTTCTTTTTTAATTTTATATAAAAAAATCAATGATATGATTCTGAACTCCTTAAATTTGCCAAGACAATATTTGAACATTTTTCAAAATTAAAATTTATTTTGGGAAAATCTTTTTTTGCCAAAAAGGATTCATCCAAACTGCCGACAGCGAGGATCAAAATAATGACACTTGCTTTTTCCAAAAATTACAGATCCTGCCATTGTGTCTGTTTTGATAGAATTTTCGACAAATTTTTCGGGAGAAATAACAGTCATCTTTTCTTTTTCATCATCTGTTTTATGTTCCAGTACATAGCACGGATCATCTCTAATTTATATTAATATAAAAAAATAATTTATATGTGTTAAAAAACCAAGAACTGTTGACCATAAAAGGAAAAACGCAAGACCTAAAAACCGAAAGGTTCTCATGCTTTCTAGATCCGCATACTATGGTGTTTTGTGTGGACTCATCCGTAAAATCAACGGCATTGATTCTATGTATATAATTTTTCTTTATCTTATTTTATTTTTGCCTTGAGTGGGATCTTATGAATTGAAAAAAATTTTAAGGGCTTGTTTACTTTTAGAAAATTGATAACTCTTTATTGTCATCTCTATTTTTCTACTCCTTTTTTTAATTTATTTCTTCATCGAAAAGTATGAAAACATGTTTACTAATTTTAAATTAGAAAATTATTTTCTTTGAGATAACCATCATTCATGAAAAATTTGAATTCAATTTATAAATATAAAAGCAAATAAAGAATGAAAATCATAAATTAAAAAATACAA
Source organism: Punica granatum (assembly GCF_007655135.1). NCBI lineage: Eukaryota > Viridiplantae > Streptophyta > Magnoliopsida > Myrtales > Lythraceae > Punica > Punica granatum. The sequence continues at coordinate 45,801,714 of NC_045127.1, forward strand.
ATGTAAACGATTATCTATGAAAAGGTGGAGAACTAAAAAAATACATTTCTAATTCATATACAAATTTGGATAGTGAAAAAGCAAATTCTTCCATTCTTTTTTCGTTTCTCTATAAGTAACCATATATATATATTTTACAGTTTTCAAGTTTTTAGAAAATTTTCCAGGAAAATGAAAAATTTTCCATAAGTAAATATGCCGTAAATATTCTTGTGTCACAATGACCTGATGCATAAAGAACAGTAAGTTTGATATACAACTTATATGCTCAAGGACAGACTTATGATTTGGACTAAAGGGGTCGAGCTCCTGAAGACCATGGGCATATAGATGGTAAGTTTTTCCAATTAAAAAAACGAATACCATAAAAAAAAATAGAACAACAATATGTAGATTTTTTTATGACCTTAAAACTTGAGGGAGCACAAGGCAGCTGTAGTAATTGATCCATATATTTTATGATATGGGAATTTGATCTTCCTCCGAAAAAATTCGTAGGAAGATCCTCCGACTATCTCTGACGATAAAAGTGCCCTTGACTTTTCCGAAAATTACAAAAGTTGCCCCTGCGAGTTGTTCGGCAGTGCCGAATTGGACAAAATAACGGGGTTCTTATAATATATGAATTTCCTCTTTGATCTATTCCTATTTATTGTAATTGATCATTGACTCGCACCGAATTTTATATCTACTTATTATTATTACAATTTAATTATACTTTCTCACTTTACGACGCAGATCTCCGAGAAAATCTCTCCATGAATTAAATCGCTGGTTTGGCAAAAAAAAAAGAAAAAAGAAATAAATTGCTGGTCACGGTGGAATTATAACGAAAAAGAAAAAAGAAAAAAGAAAAAAGAAAAGGAAAGAATTGAACCGCTGGTCAGCTAGAAAGGATCGAGCTCCCTCCTGGTACGGCCCTCCGTCAGCTGCGTCCGCGGCTGCACCACGTCCGCTGCGGTCCAAACAATGCGCCACGCGGCGCGTACTTTGCATGACAAGCTGCAAAGTAGAAGTCACGTGACCGCGTGCACTCCCCCCCGGAGGCTCCACGTCTCCCGCCACCGCCTCTCTCATGGATTAAATAGTAATAAAATAATATGAAAGTAAATTAATCTTATCCGTGCAGCAAAAGCTCATTACTCTCCGGCCCCGCCCAGCTGAGCTCGTAAAACTTTGTCCAATAGGCATGCGCCACGGTGGATTGACTCCGGCGTACTGTTTGACCGTGGAGTCTCAACATTTCTGATTGGCCAAGTGGAAACCCAGTGGCCAGCGGCAACCGCACTGGATCATCTCCTCCTCTCGCTCCGCTCACCTTCCGGGCCAAAAGAGGAGGGGCCCCACACCGGCACTTACTAGCGTGTTCTCTCCTAAAGGAGACGTGGCCATTTAAGCCTCGAATCTCTCTCTCTCTTTCTGGAAATCTTTTCACAGGCCGTCCCGCCATGTCCGACGGGACTCGTCAGCTTGATCACTGCAGTCGTTGAGTGAAGCGGCCGCCGGAGTTCTTCCATTTCCGGAGCGGTTGTCGATTGCTGTCCGAACAAGATGTTGGAGGATCAGGTGGCGAACCTGCTGCAGAGGTACCTCGGCAATTACGTCCGGGGCCTCAACAAAGAAGCTCTCAAAATCAGCGTGTGGCGAGGTACGTACCTATCTCGTTTTGGCTCTCTGGAGTGTGTTCCAGTGTATGAGGAGGAAGAAGGCAGTGATAATGATCGCTGTCATTAGTTTGAGCAGTGAGCTGAATTTGAGTTTTTGCGATCGTTTTAGCTGGAGCCGCCGCTGCATTGAGCCGGCGAGGGTGGTTTGATTTAATTGCTGGCTTATACTGCAATTTCCGACGGGTTTGGAGATCGATTCTCGATGATAATTCTACATTGTTTACATTCTCCGACACGTTGTAGGCTCCCATTGCAAGTCTTGCTCAGTTAGTATTTGCCATGACTTCATAATTCTGATAGTTCTGGTGTCCATCTGCTACCGAGTTATTCAGCTATTACGAGCGTTTCCCTATTTTAAGTTAATCTAATAGTAATTCAGTGATTTGTTGGAGTAAGATTCATGTAACGTGGTTTGACAACACCAACTTTAAATTTCAATGCTCATTTGTCAATTGTTGCCGAGTTTTATGGACTCACTTGTTTACATGGTCTCGTCTCGAAAGATGCAACAACTCTTGCTTGTTTTGCACTGCACCTATTCCCGAGGCAAAAATCCTTGCTCATGTCTTCTTGTATTTAGACAATATATATATATTGTCTACGGTCCATTTCTAATTGTATATCCGACCAATTCTAATTGGCCCATTGCAAGAAAAATCCTTATAGTGGTGGAGATTTACAGAGTTTTACCATCTGGATGAGATTTTTTGCATTTTAAATACTAGTTTTGTTCCTTTACTGAGCGAGTACATACTATCCTTGACAGGTGATGTAGAACTAACGAATATGCAGTTGAAGCCAGAGGCACTCAATGCCTTGAAGTTGCCTGTGAAGGTGAAAGCAGGATTTCTTGGATCCGTCAAACTCAAGGTTAGTGGGTTAGCAAGTTTGGTTCTGCGTATTGGATGGGAGTTTAGTTCTCATTTGACATCATGGGGTCTGGATCATGTTATGAGACAAGAGAAGCCATCACAATTGGTATATACAGAAGAAAAGTCAAATGAGATGATTGGTTAACTTAACTGTTACTTTTCTTTTTTGTTAAACAACAACAGTCATTTTTTATAATTGATAATACCCATCTGGCATAGACCTAAATTTATTTAGAAATTCATATATCCCTGCAATCAATAACTCTCACATGTCAATTTTATGCAGTATATATTGGTTTAAAGACTTGGTAACTGGTAATGGTATTCCAGCTACTGCTGGATCTCGAATTATTATGAACTAGTAATTTCTTATTTCAGGTACCATGGAGCAGGCTAGGACAAGACCCTGTGTTGGTGTACCTGGATCGCATTTTTCTATTGGCTGAACCTGCAACCCAAGTTGAGGGATCTAGTGAGGATGCTGTTCAAGAAACTAAGAAAACTCGAGTGCGGGTAAGACATGATGAGCCATATCCAGGCAAATTGCTTAAGTATTAGAACATATCTCGATGGGCAGCCAACAACCCTTTTCTGCAACAGGAAATGGAAATGAAGCTGTTGGAGAGGTCACAACAATTGAAGACAGAAGTGGTAATATCTTCGGTGTTTCTCATTTGTGGATATGTCGTGAGGTTATAGCTTGTGGATGTTGTTCTTATGTAGATTGTTGTTGGCAATAAACTGTCGAATGTGTTACTAAACCGTTAGATATATCTATTCCAAGCCCAGTCTCCATGTGTTAAGAATGACTTCTGTTTTGAAGGCTAAGTCATGTTGCACATGTATCATTGGCACCTTACCGTCTGGTTAAGTTTTAGGAGAAAAATTGGCCACTGTTAGGAATGTGTTCTCTGTTTTGTGGGACTCTTTGGAGGTGAGTAGCCTCTAGAAGCAATTTGTAGGTCTCAATTATTTGAGTAAATTATAATAATAATAATGATTTGTTCTTATATATTGAAGAATGGAAATAAACTGATCAACATAGTGTTTTTCCCACTATAAACTTGTATTTCAATTAGTTTACTGGCTACACTTGGCTCTTTTATTTGTTTATTTATTTATATTTATATTTATTTCTTTTTAGAATAGAGTTAGTTATTGAAGGATTTCTACTAGGAGTGGCTTTCTTACTCCCTCGGTAGGAAATCCTGACTTTAGACCGATAGTAGTATGGTGAATAGAGACGGTGTTTCTAAGAATGTTGTTTGATTGATTTTGGAATGGAATAAGAATTAAGATGGACCTACTGAACTTAGGGAAAGACAAGGAATTGGCCACGAGACTTGACTTAAACTTTGTCATGTACTAACCTTCTAATTGAGCTTTTCATCAAGATATTGTGATTTATCTATATCGAGCTCCCAATACATATCACCATATGCTTGTTTGAACTATCGTATAAGTTGCTAAGTGATTTGCCAAGCCACTTCACATAACCCTTGTTTAAGTATTTGTATCCTTTCTTAGGAGTTTTATTTCCTCAGGACTGTCATTTTGCTTATGAAATGGGTGTTTGTTATTATCCTTTTTGATAAGCTTTGACCCTTTTTTTGTTCAAGAATAAATCTTGGCTGGGTTCATTGATAAGCACGATAATTGGGAACCTGAAGCTTTCAATTTCTAATATCCACATCAGATATGAGGATGTTGAAAGGTAACTAGTCTATGAGGATGTTGTGAGGTAACTAGTCTATTATGCATATTGTATCATTAATATTCGACTGTCCTGATATTTTCTTCTCTTTCTCAGCAATCCAGGACACCCTTTTGCTGCTGGTGTAACATTGGAGAAACTCACAGCTGTGACAGTTGATGATAATGGAATGGAGACTTTTGTTACCGGGGGTGCACTAGACCGGATACAAAAGGTTCCGTCTTTGATCTATTATTCACTGTGGTGGTGCTGGATCTCAGAAAGAAGATCGAAGCTTCATCTTTGCTAATTTATTGCAGTAATAAAAAGAGCTTTACAGTTTCTCTTGCTGGATGCTGACCGTGTCTCAATTTGCTTATTCTACCAGTCTGTTGAACTTGAGCGACTTGCAGTTTATCTTGATTCTAATATATCCCCATGGCATTTAGACAAGCCATGGGAGGAGTTGCTTCCCTCAGAATGGGTCCAGGTATGTTGTTTCGTAACAAGGTGTTATCTAACATACGTAGAACAAATAATTATTATATATATTTTCAAGTGGACAATTAATTCGTGTTCTCTGTGAACTTCAGGTTTTCAGATTTGGGACTTCCAGTGGGAAACCCGCTGATAGGCTTTTTAAGAAGCATGGTTATGTTCTGCAACCTGTAACTGGAAATGCAAAGTATGTTAAGTTGCGGCCAAATGAACACACCAAGAAAGATCAACCTATGCAGAAGGCAGCTGTCAACTTAGATGATGTTACACTCTGTATATCAAAGGTTCATAGCTGTGCACATTTTTGTCTGTGTTTATCACCCTTGATGAGATGATCTGTTCTCTGTGGTTTATGGTAGATTATATGTTTTCGCAGGATGGATACAGGGACGTTCTAAAGTTAGCAGACAATTTTGCAGCGTTTAACCAGCGCTTGAAATATGCTCATTATCGTCCACAAGTATCAGTGAAATCAAGTCCGCGTACTTGGTGGAAATATGCTTACCTTGCAATTTCTGATCAGATAGAGAAGGGCAGGTATCTGATAATGCAGCTTTCTCTCTGCTCATGATTGACAGATAGTTATGCTGCAGCAACACCTATCATCAATATTGTTACTTTATTTTCTGTATGAAGCACGAGGGTTCCATGACCTCATCAGTCTTTTCTGATTTAGACTGCTTTGATCTTATGCTTTGAGTATTTTATACTGAAGCTGCAAGAATATTGTTTTTTTGCAGTGGCAGATTATCATGGGAGCAGGTTCTTAGATATGCAAGATTAAGAAAGAGATACATATATCTTTATGCTTCACTGCTTAAATCTGATCTAAGTCGAGCAATAGTAGATGATAATGAGGAGATTGAGGAATTGGATCGTGAGCTTGACATTGAACTCATCATTCAATGGAGGTAAAGAGAAGCTATTATTTATTAGTTCTCCCTGATTGTTCAGTGGTCTGCTATTCAATAAATTCCTTTTATTCCGTGGACAAGAAAATGGGCTTTAAGGTGAAAAATCTTGGTCTCTTTTAGTAAGATATCTGCAAGTAAAGTTTAATTTTGGCACTACTGTACTTTTTGCTACAAAAAGGATTTATGATAGTATCCTAATTCTCCTTTAGGATGTTGGCCCACAAGTTTGTGGAGCGTTCAGAATCTGCTCTCTACTTAAGGAAACAGAAGGAAAAGCAGTCATGGTGGTCCTTTGGATGGTGAGTAAACTGGGCACTCTTCTGAATGTCATCCCTGACTTTTAATCATCCTAGTGATTTTTTCTGTGCTTTTTGTCTTTCAGGAATAGGCAATCTTATAAAGATGAAAGTGAACCGCTCCATTTCACGGAGGAGGATTGGGAGCAGCTGAATAAGATTATAGGATATAAAGAAGCCGATGATGAGCAATCGATTATTAGTACCGATAAACCAGATGCGCTAAATACTTATTTGGAAGTTAACATGAAGCACAATGCGTCGAAGCTTGTTGACGAGGCCCAAGATATTGCTGCATTGTCTTGTGAAAACCTTGGTTGCTCTATAAAGCTTTACCTAGAGGCTAAAGTTATTGATGTAAGACTGGGATCATATCAATTATCATCACCAAGTGGTCTGCTGGCAAAGGTCTGATTTCTCTTTACTTTTTTTTCAACACTTTCTTGCATATATCATTGTCCTGAGTCCTATCCCATTTCCTGCGTGCAGAGTGCTACCGCTTCTGACTCTTTAGTCGCACTTTTCTGTTACAAACCATTTGATGCTAACGTGGATTGGAGCATGGTCGCTAAAGCTTCTCCATGTTACATGATGGTCTGACTCCACTTTTATTTATTTTCTGTTATTGGCTCTTTTAAGTTCTGCCGTTGTCTTACACATTGTATGCTTATGGCCAGTACCTGAAGGATTCTGTTGATCAAATTATCGATTTCTTTGAAAGCAATGCTGGTGTCAGTCAAATGATAGCCTTGGAAACTGCAGCAACAGTGCAGGTTTTGTTCCTACTTAATACCATTGTTTGTGTCTATTGACAGTGCTCCTCTGGTGCTAGTCAAACTCGGATCATGTTTCTATTTGCTGTCTGATTGATTAAAAATAAAAAAAGAAAAGAAAAGAATCCATACTAATTGCTTGGATCTTTAGATGACCATCGATGAGGTCAAGCGAAGTGCTCAGCAGCAGGTTAACAGAGCTCTGAAAGATCAGTCAAGGTTTGTGACTGTGGCTATGGTTCAAGATATAAACTTGTCATTATTATATAAAATATATCAGCCTGATGTTAGCCTCTCCAATTATATAGTTCCTTTATGTCGGCCATGACTAAATAGTTCCTCAACATGTGGTATCTTGCTATTAGATTTTTACTGGACTTTGATATTGCTGCTCCCAAGATCACAATTCCAACCGATTTCTGTCCTGACAATGATCATCCAACAAAGCTTCTGCTCGACTTGGGGAATTTGTTGATTCGTACGCAGGTCGACATGTCAATACATTTTTTTTTCTTTCTTTCTTGCAGAACACTTTTTTAAGGCCAAATTTTAACTGTTGAATATCCGAGAATATGCAGGATGATGATGATGGTGATGTTGATGAGGAATCAACTGCAGAGAGGAATATGTATTTGCAGTTTAATTTGGTTTTGAGTGACGTGTCTGCTTTTTTGGTTGATGGTGACTACTCTTGGAGCCAAAACCCTTTGAATGGCTCTTTTGGCGTTAGAACTCTTTTGCCTGTCATTGATAGGTGTGGTGTTAGCTTACATCTTCATCAGGTAATATACCTGTTTATTCTTATCCAGTTGATCACATGCTTTCTCCTACATATATTATATACAGATATATCAGCTAGTACCATTATCATAGTGTGTTTATGGAGAATAATTCAATATTCCCTTGGAGCTCTCTCAGATTCGGTTGGAGAATCCATCATATCCTTCCACAAGACTTGCTGTTCGACTGCCTTCATTGGGGTTTCACTTTTCTCCAGCCCGATACCATCGGCTGATGCAGATAATGAAGATGTTTCAGAAAGAGGATGCTGAAACATTAGATTCAAATCAGCCTTGGAGTCAAGCTGATTTGGAAGGGTGGTCCTCTATTCTTGTGTGGAAGGTTCGTCAATCTTTTCTGCTGGGTCTGATTTTGATGTAAAAGTGGTCCCTTGACTTCTGTTACTGTTTTCTTGTTGCAGGGAAGAGAAGCGGTTTGGCAGAGGACGTACCTCTGCTTAGTGGGTTCTTTTCTATATATACTTGAGAGCCCTGACTCGCGATCTTACAAGCAGTATATCAGGTTGACCTGATGACTTCTTTGCTTCTCAAAAGCAATATCTAAATTGTTGTTTTGGCATTCTTTGTTTTCAATGACCATCGTAAATGGAAGGTCCAAGATTCACATCCCCAGACCCTTTAGTGCTTTCTTTTAGAATTCAAATTCCCCTATAACCATCAGCAGCGCCCCCATTATAGGAATTTCTGTGTTATAGACATAGCCATGCCCGAATTTTAGCCTGTTGCACAATATGAGCGTCTTGGTTTTGATAGTTCTGGTTCACAGTTTCTTTTAATATATGATGCAAATATTAAGAGTTGTTTTTCAAAGTTTCTATTGATACATTATGGAAATCTTAAGCTAGTGATGACGATCGGTAATTCTTTGTTTATGGTTTTCTGGTTGTTTGTTACCTAATGATCTTTCTTTTATAGTTTGCGAGGCAAACAGATTTATCAAATTCCCTCAGAATCTGTGGGCAATGCAGACTATGTCCTTGCAGTCTCTGATGCTGCGCGATCTAATAACAAGGTGATTATATGTTGATGATCTGATACTAATAATGTTTTACTTGTCAAATCTCAAGTATAATGGATTTTATTATCTAATCCTTGTTTTTGTCTAGATTATAGAAGATAGGAATGCAGTGATCCTCAAATGGGACATGGAGGAGTCAAGGAACCTTTGGCAAAAACGTTTGCAAGGGGCTATTTACCGTGTTTCGGTACATCTTTGCCATTTGAGCTTTGATTAAGAAACATATAAGACCAATGAGTGGCGGAATTTTTCTGGTTGTTCTGCTTGCTTTATCTTTGGAATTAGTGCAGTCATATTTTATGACATACGAAAGCTGCAAATAAAAGTCTTGAGCTAGACGACCCCCACCCACCCAACAAAAAACCCCCCAACCCATAAAAACCCGCCTTCTTCCCCTCTTTTTATTTTTAAAAACCCTTCTTTTGGTCCACTCTCCTGGCAATTTTTCTGAACTGAAAGCTAATGTGATAGCTTTTGCATTAAAGAGGCTCCAAAACTAGTGACTGCACGAGAAGATGTTCTGTGATATTAGCAAAAAAGAAAACTTTCCCTAAGATAATACTGCCTGATGTTATGCTGATTCTAATACTACATCGGAGATGACTGCTTTTGCTATTACATTAAACATATAAGCTTTCCAATCGGTTTTGTGTTCTCAAGGGGTCTGTCTTGCAGGGTCCTGTACCTATAGCAGGTCTATCTGAAAGTTCTTCAGATAATGAAGATTCTCTGAGTGGAGATCACGATGAACAAGCTCTTGTAGATTTATCCAATTTAGAGAAAGTATTCATCACGGGTGTTCTTGATGAATTGAAAATCTGCTTCTATTATAATAAGCTGGTAATGTTTACTGTTCATGTAATTCTGTCCTTTTATGGATCTGTTGCAAAATCTAACTCATTCACTAAATTCTGTAGCATGAGCAGAGCTTTATGAGAGTTCTACTTGCTGATGAACACAGTTTATTTGAATTTCGGGCAATTGGTGGTCAGGTAGGCTATCTGAGCTTAGACCTCTTGTATGTCTTTTGTCATCATCTTATTCTGCCTCCTTTTCATGGACAAATAGGGAATTCTAAAGGATACCTGAGTTTATTTATTTCATCATTCTTTGCTGCCATTCCTCTTTGATGTGAATCTAATCCAGATTCTAAAAACAGGTTGAGCTTTCGCTTAGAGCAAACGACATGTTCATTGGGACTTTCTTGAAATCATTGGAGATTGAAGATTTAGTCTCCAAAAGTTCTGCTTCTCAGTCTTGCTACTTGGCAAGATCTTTTATTGGAAATGTTGATGCATCATCATCTTTTGATGATGCGAAGAACTTGGATACTGATGAAAGAACGGTCAGTGAAGGAGATGATAAATTCTATGAGGCACCTGAGAATTTGCTTGATCCAACTGATTCACCATTGCCATCATCAGTAAATGTGACTGAGAATGAGGGGCCAGTATCCATTTCCCAGTCTCAAAAAATGTTCTTGAAGCCTCCAAGTTTTTGTCGCATTGCTGGTCTTCTCCCTTATGATACCTCATGGTCCACTCACGAAAATATTGAACTGACTGATACAATTGAGAGTTTTGTGAAAGCCCAGATTATTATCTACGATCAGAACTCCCCTTTGTACAATAATATTGATAAGCAGGTAAGTTTTCTTTAATCCTGTGGCACATATTCACTTTCAACTTATATTTGCTGATGTGTTTCTATGTTTAGGTCACCGTGACCCTTGCAACACTTTCGTTCTTCTGCCGAAGACCGACTATCCTTGCCATCATGGAATTTGTCGATGCAATCAATGCTGAGGATGAAAACTGCGAGTCATTCAGCGATAACTCACCAATAGCCATTGCGAAGCATGACAGTCCTCAGGATGTGGCTGAGGATCGGCTTTCAGTAAACGTGGAGGAATCTGTTGTCAAGGGTCTGTTAGGGAAGGGAAAATCCAGGACTGTATTCAATTTGACATTAAACATGGCTAGTGCTCAGATCCTTTTGATGAATGAGAATGAAGCTAAGATTGCTACTTTGTCGCAAGATAATTTGCTAACTGACATTAAGGTTCGTTTGTGCTTTTCGAGTCTACTATTAATCAAGAAATATCTATATTTTAGGTTATAATTTATTGTCCTTTTGATATCTGGTGATGCACTTATCTTTTATTTGCTGATAATTCTTTTATGCCTCTTTTTTTAGGTGTTCCCTTCCTCATTTTGCATAAAGGCTTCTCTGGGGAACTTAAGAATCAGTGATGACAGTCTTCCTAGCAATCATATGTACTACTGGATCTGCGACATGAGAAATCCTGGGGGCAGTTCATTCGTTGAGGTACTTGTTTTGCTCCTTAGATTTATTCTCTTAATACAATATATATCTGGCAATGGGATTATTTGGCTGCCATTGTAATGCTATAATAGGGATCCATTTGGTTTTGGGAACAGGTGAAAATCCAGTTTCCACCTTGCTCTTTCTTGGATCTAATATGAGCAAAGAAAAAAATATGTTAGATCTCATTTTAACAAGATAGTCATTGTCTTTCCTCATTTATTTTTCGCATGAAAGATAATTTGGGAAAAACCAAGAGCGCCATTTTTTTACCCAAGCATCTTTCGATTGTCATATTACTTCCAATATTCCGTCCTTCCAGTTGTAATTTTTTTTCCCCCTTTAATGCAGTTGCTTTTTAGTTCATTTAGCCCTGATGATGAAGACTACCAAGGTTATGAGTATGGCCTCTCCGGACAGCTTTCAGAAGTTCGTGTTGTGTATTTGAATCGCTTTGTTCAGGAGGTAAGTTAAAGTTTAACCAAGAATAAAACTTTTTAGTTTTTAGGTTTTCTCATAACGTGCAAAATGGCTGCGCAGGTTGTCAACTATTTCATGGGTCTTGTACCTAGCAATTCGAAAGACATTGTCAAGTTGAATGATCAGATTACAAATTCAGAGAGATGGTTTACAGCTAGTGAAATTGAGGGTTCACCTGCTATGAAGTTGGATCTTTCACTTAAGAGCCCTATAATATTGATGCCCCGTCGGACAGAGAGCCTTGAGTGAGTTTATCATAATTGAGTCATGTTGTTCTGTCTGTGAACTTGCTTCTGCGTCTCACTTAATTGTTCTTGGTGTTTGGGGGGGGGGGGGGGGGGGGGGGGTACTTTTTGCTGCTTTCATTCCAGCTGATTATGGAAGGCTGTGTTGATTCTTTCTATTCTTTTTGTCACAGTTATTTGAAGCTTGATGTTGTGCATATTACAGTCGAGAACAACTTTCGGTGGTACTTTGGCAGTAAAAAAGAGATAAATGCTGTACATGTGGAGATGATGACAATTTTGGTAAGAAATATAAGTTTTGCTCAGCTACACTTTGAAATTCATGTTGGTCCCGGTAAAATGAATTCACCGGAGAGCATATGGCAGGTTAAGATTGTTTTGTGAAATTCACTCAAATGAATCATTATAAACTAGTCCTTCGGCCTGCACGTTGTGTGGGTACTTGTATTTCTGGGAGATGTGTAAGCAGGTTGTAAATTTATTGGATACTTTTTTGGGGAAATTTAAAATTCAGTTACGATATTACTCGAGTGCTTTCTAGAGAAAGGAAGAGATTATGGTAAAAATTAGAAAAGTCAATGGGGGAATGTGAAGGGATGATAAACACTTAGCTCCTTATTTACCGAGAACGCTTACGTGGAAGCTGCTCAACAAATGGATCGGAGGCTCTCGTTGAGAGTACTTTAAATTACTATATATAAAGATTATTAATCAACTTCTCTGATAAGTTCCACTTGCTTGTTAATGACATTCAATACTTTTAAGATTTTTATACTGCTCATTATGTCCTCAAGAGGCTGTTATCTCTCCTGAATACAGGTTGAGGACATCAACTTGAATGTTGGTACTGGTGAGCAACTAGGGGAGAGCATAATCCGTGATTTTAAGGGGGTTTCCATCACAATTCAGAGATCACTTCGAGACTTGTTGCATCAAATACCTAATATTGAAGTTGCAGTCAAGGTAATGCTTTTGATTTATTTTAATGTGGCTGTCCCTGCCTTCCATTGAATTCTTATTAATCTCATTTATTTCTAACCTTTGCTTATTCAGATAGAAGAATTGAAAGCCACTCTGTCAAGCAGGGAATACCAGATAATCACAGAATGTGCAGAGTCTAATATTTCTGAGACACCAAATCTTCTGCCCCCAGTGAACCATGATTTTCCGGCACCTTCACCTGATCGTGAAAAACTTCCTGTTCCTCAAGGTTCAGAGGTTGAAGCTGTTTCTCCAAAGGGTGAATCATGGACTGTAATTAAAGTTTCAGTCATTATTGATCTGGCTGAAATGTGTCTACGTACTGGGCTAGCAGGAGATGCACCTCTTGCAACTGTGCAGGTACAGTGTTGTGTCTCAGTTGTATTCTTCAGAATCTCGAACCTGTTGATCTCGGCATTTATCTCTGGATTGGCTCCATTATGATTCACATATAATTATGGAGCATGGGTTTGAAATAGATGTCAGATTTTTGTGCTTGTTTATTTTTCTTTTGAGTAAGCTTACATCATCCTTTTTGTATAATCTTAAACTTTGTGATTTTACAAGAAATCATCATGGGTGAGTTACTGTCTGGTATAGTATGGAGTAACACAATTTATCTGGTGAGGAGCTAAATGACCTAAATTGACTTTTTCATTCACTTGCGCACTCGCTTTTACAGATAAGTGGGGTGTGGCTGTTGTACAAGTCTAACAGCACAGGGGAAGGCCTTCTATCAGCGTCACTTGGTGGTTTCACAGTGATAGATGATCGTGATGGAATTGCAGAGCAATTTAGATTGGCTATTGGAAAATCTGATGATATCGGTAATAATCCACTAAATCAAACGACAAATCATGGTAACCGGAGCACAGATTATATAGATATTCTGAAAGACCATGATGTTAGATTACATCCTACAATGCTTATGCTCGACGCGAAATTTAGCAACTCGACATTTCTCTCTGTTTGCATCCAAAGGCCGCGATTACTGGTTACGCTGGACTTCCTGCTTGCTGTTGTTGAGTTTTTCGCCCCCAATGTTGGTGATATGCTGTCAAATGAAGAAGGTAAAAAGTCCTTTTATGATGTGGATGCAATTGTCTTGGAACAGTCAACTCATAGGCAACCTTCTCCTGAAATCATCATCTCACCTCAGAGGCCCTTAATTATTGATGATGAGAGATTCGAGCATTTCATTTATGACGGTCAGGGTGGAATATTGTGTCTCAAAGATAGGCATGGTTCCGTTCTTTCTGCACCAAGCTCAGAGACAATAATATATGTCGGAAGCGGAAAACGACTTCAATTCAGGAATGTGACCATCAAGGTACCTCTCCTGCTAGCATCTTTATTTTTTCAAACACCTCTGTTGTGTAGGATGATGCCATTGCAGATTTTGATAATGTTTGGCTATATAGAATGGGAGGTATTTGGATTCTTGTATTCTACTTGGTGCCAACAGTAGCTATTCAGCTTTGGAGGAAGACAAGGTTCACTTGGAAGAATATGATGAGGCTTCTCATAAGCAGTCATCCACAGTAGGTTTAAATCGCGTAGCATCTCGAAGTGCTCCTGTGCAGCAGACCTCAGAATTGATCCTTGAGTTGCAGGTTAATGCTGGTTCAGTTTTGAATCCGTTCCATGACATTCATTGACTAGTTTCTTAACATCTTGCACTTCCAACTTCTGAAAAGATCCCATGAGTTTAAATCTAGCTAATGGATGTGCTTTTTTTAGGCTATTGGCCCGGAGCTAACCTTCTACAATACATCGAAAGATGTGGGCATGTCACAATCACTTGTTCTCTCAAACAAACTTTTGCATGCTCAGTTGGATATATTCTCCAGGTCAGTTCGTCTTTTGTGGTTTAAATTAACATATCATTATGCTTGGAAAATTTCTTGCAATGATTCCACTTTCATGTTGATTGCTGGCAAAATTTTTGTTATGAACAATTATTAGAAAAAGCCCACGCCTTGCCACAGGTTAATTTCATGTTGAAATTACATGTCGAAGTCATATTTTAATTATATTAAATTCAAGTTATTGTAGCTCTTAAATATTTTTTATCGTCTTTATGACATAATCTTCATTAGTATATCTCCATGCAAGATCGTTTATCTGCTACGCGCGGCATTGCATAAATTACTAGATTTTACACCCACGCTATGCGCCGGAATATAAAATTGTAATTGATATTAAAGAAAAACTTCCTAAATAAAAAAATGTATCATTTGAGAATTTACAAAATTTGCTTCTGAATTTGTCTTTTACTCAACCATTTGAAGGTGAAATTATAGCATAAAGAAAAAGAAAAATAAATGAGGCGAGAGAGAAGTAGTAACGGATTAAGTGGAAGAAAAGGGGTGAAATTTGATAGGGACCTGTAAGAAGGGAGGAGAGAGGAGATAGTCAAAATCTAAGCAATATTACAATTCTATCCCTATTATTTATTTTTCTGTTTTGCTTTCCTCCAATAAAATAAGAAATATCAAGGACAATCAGGTAAAATCAAACAAAAAGTAACTGCTAGGGGACACCAAGTCCCCCCATTATACCGGTGTGGCAGTGTTATGTAAAATTATATATGTATTTTTTTTTGGGTTATAATATAAGTAAATAAGTAGATTTATTTACGAAGAATATTATATATTAATTGATTATTAAGTAAGAAACAGGAGATGAAAGTGCAATGGGGTTTGGCCAAAAAGGGAAATTCAATGTGAAGGTGGCTGCGTGGGGGTCGGGAGAGATTAAAGAATTTTTTTTTTGGTTTTGGTTTTTTTTTTTTTTTTTGGGGGGGGGGGGGGGGTGGTGGGGGGGTGTTGTGTTGTGTTGAGGTGGTTAAGAAAATAAATTTACCGATTAATTTAAGATCTTTATATTGTGATGGGCAATTGTTGAAACTGAAGTTACACCATAAAGGGCATATCCAGTATATTAATAATAAATATATTATTCAAACTGATTGAACAATATTGTGCTAATTGACAATAATATGATGCTGCATTAATTTTATTTGAACTTTTACACATTTAATAAAAACTAGATGAATACCCGTGCGATGGACGGGAACTGACAAATGAATTTTTTTTTAACTAATTTGGTGGAGAAAAATGTTATAAATCCATGGGTCTAAAGAGCATGGCTCATTTATATGCTTTCTTTTTTTAACTTTGTGTATCCGATATGCTCATTTAAACTTCATCTTTTACCTCATTTAACTTGGTATATATTTTCATTGAATAAAAAACTTTATAGAATAGAGAGTTCAATATGAATTAGTAAGTCTAATTTTCGCTTAAATTTGGCTTTGTAACCTCGTGTATATGACACCATTTAAACTGATTTTTTTGTTGGTTCGGATTAATTTGACAACTATTGACATAATTATGTAAAAGATATATCCTCAAACATCTCTCAACTATGTATATTCATATATCCATAAATGGATGTACGTATATGAGTATTTATCAGCGATATATTATTAATATATATAGCACATTTAACTAATATATATGAGAATTATTTATCAGACAAAACTTTTTCAAAATAGACAACTGATATATTTAAGATATCATGTAAAAAATATATCGCACATAATAATAGTAGAAAACTCTATTTTAATGGGAAACGATATATTGAAATTATATCATTCAAAATTCTTAAAAAATTTAAAAATATAAGATACTGATATGGCGGTATGAAAGCTTAGAATTCTGATGATGGTGGCAACATGGGAGAATGCGATTTTAATTTTGATGTGGGTGGCGGAGAGATATGCAGGCTCGAGAATTTGTTATTATACACACACACACACACACACTGACGCACGTACAAAAAAAAAAGGAATAAATATGGGAGATCTACCCATCGATTTCATGGCGAGATACATAGTAATAGTAATAAGTAAAAATAAATAGTAGGAGTATTAAAAATTAAAGAAGGAAGAGACGAGTTTGGTAGAGTAATATAATACAAAAGAGTTGAAAAGTAGATAAAGAAATAGTTTGCACTGAATGTTATAAGCCTTGCTAACTACCAAGCTGCTAAATCCAGGGATCTAAATCTAAACTAAAACTGGGCTGAATACTGCAGTTTGCATCTGCAACTGCATAAATAAAATTTTCAATTATTTTATTAAGTAGCAAGCAGTACTATGAATAATTAGAATTCCTATAGCCATATAAAATGCATATTCCTCTGAATATGTGTGCCTCCCTCAATATGTGAAGATATATATTCTTGGCGAAAATTCTAGATGTGATAATATAGTCGATATCAACTACATTATACTATTTCTGGAAATAGCATATTCAATGTATTGGTATAATACTATATAAAGTGTACAATAATAGATTATAATATTAATAGATTATAATATTCACAAATAAATCATATAGTTGCCCATTTAAATATTCACAAAGTTACAAGGCAAGTATTTGGTAATAGATTATTTTCAAGAATATCGTGCAGAATATTGCAGATGTGAATACTGGAAAGCTCTATTTTGATGGGAAACTGTACGTTGAAATTATATTCAAAAATCCTAAAAGATTATTAAAAGTCTATTAATATAAAATGCTGATGTGGCAGCATTAGAAGACTTAGAATTCCAATTACTTGGAAGCATACTTTAATGAGGCGGTAGCATGAGATGTCGGTTCAAAAGTAGTTTTGTGTGTGTATATATATATATATATATAAAGGGGTGGGGTACCCCCAACTTCGCAATAGGTATGTTGTGCCATTCCCCGTGAAGAGTTCCATGGAACTCTAGTTTAGATTATAGCACAGATATTGTAAGGCCCTCATACATTTATCAAAGTATACCATACTTCTGTGAACAACATTTTTCGAAATATGTGACTCATCCATGATTTCAAATTGTGAACCCTAGTTCATAGTGTTCGATTTAGTTCCCCTTATTCTTGCCAAGCATCCATTTTATTGGTACTTCGTTTCATTATGTCTCAAGATTTGCAAACCGACTCCAATTGTCCTACATCTTGTTAGATGTGGAATTTTGTGTGTTTTCCAATGTTCTTTTTAATACTCAATTTTTTTAGGAGACTGAAGTATGAGATTAGGCTAGAATGTGCAGATAGTGACTAATAACAGTTGCCTCCCATTTAACCAGTTACCATTTTGGACTGCTATCATTAGTGTAGCCCAAGTAATAAATGATAAATTATGCAATTTCTGGAACAAGCTTAAGTTCTTAGGGAAGTATTAAGGATGTGAATTTGGATCTCTTTTTCTCAAGCACAATTAGTTTTGTAATGCCTGTACCCAGGCTGGGGAGAATCTGAGCTCGACCTATTACATTTTACAGATCTTCCTCTTTGCATTCAAATGTCAAATCCATTTAGTAGCTTTTTTTGAAACTGATAGATATGGGGATGACTGTAAAGCCCGGTGAATAATCGTAACTTGAACTAGCTGGAGCCATGCATAATCAATATATATATATATAGTAACAAACTCTCGAGCCGGCATATTATGCCACCACCTCATCAAACTAAAAATTGCCTTTTCTCACACTACCATGCCATCAGATTGCTAAGCCTTCTCATGCCGCAATATCAACATCTTATATTTTTTAAATTTATAAGAATTTATATGATATAATTTCCTATTAAAATAGAGTTTTCTACTATTATTATACGCAACATTTTTTACACGACATTTTAAATATCTCAGCTATCTCTATCTTTAAGATCATTTTGTTTGATAAATAATTCTAAAAAACGGGGTAACAAAACGAATTTAAACAAAATTAATCTAATTGATATTGAACTCTCTATATATGAAGTTTTTTTTTTAATGAAAATATGTATGAAGTTAAATGAGATAAAAGATAAAGTTAGACAAGTATATCAAATACACAAAGTTAACAAAAATAAAAGAGAAACATTTAAATGAGCCATATTCTCTAGAAAACCATGGAATTGCAACATTTTTTCCACCAAAATAGTTAAAAGATTTATTCGTCAGTTCCTGTGCAATGCACAAGTATTCATCTAGTTTTGATATAATATAAACATATAGCTGAGATTTCTGGAACTCAAATAATTTGTCCGCTCCTCCTTAGCACAGAACTGCAGGGTGGCTTAAGACTGCAGTCTCTTTAACCCAGTTTGCCCTTTCCCCTGCTTGGCTCAAGATTGGCCTTGGGCGCCGTAGAAATTACCAACTACCACAAGTCTCAATTTCACAACCGAATATCATACTCTTGCGCTTTCAAAGATCACATTCGATCATAGTGCATGCACTGAAATATGAGCCTTTCAAAGTCAACCTTGAAAACGTCGAATTCCATTGATTGATCTCTTCCTACTTCTATTCTCCTCTTTCTGTAAACACTCTTTTCTTGGTCTCTTTACATCTCAAACTCTCGTGTTGTGTGGTGATGATATGAAAAGGAAACAATATAAAGGCAAAACAAGGGTGAAGGTGATGGAGTTGATAAAAATGAGGGAATTTGTTGGGTGCGCATATGTCCAACCATGAGCCAATTGAAATTACACCTTTGTTTGACCTTTCTCTCTCTCTCTCTCTCTCTCTTAACAGTAAAATCTCAAATAACTAAAAATACAATAAAATCTGTGATCATCTATACTATTATAAACCATTTTGGTGTAACTTTTACTTTCCAAAATTACCCGTATTAAGTTTGCTCTAATTTATATAAACCACTAATTACATTTGTAAAATTACACAAATAAATACCCGGTATTTCCGCACTTGCTTTTTTGTCTCATTTTTTCCTCTTCCATGCATAATCTCCCCCTTCCCATTCCTTTTTTTCATTCCTCCCTCCTTATTTTAAATATTAGTTTTCAATTTCACATAATGATTGATATTATTGAAAAAGTACTCTCAAAAGAAATATAATAATCTTCTATTTAAATTCATATTCTAGTCAATTACATGATTTAATATGTGGCTTCCATAGGGTTGATGTCTAGTTTCCTCATATGTATCTTCTAAGATCACTATGTAAACATTTTAACTTAGATTTGCTAAATGATGCACTATTAAATATTTATCGCAGCAGTTGTTTGCGTTTCACCAAAATTCATATAATGATAAATTTTTTCCATATTTGCAGGGATTGCAATAAATACTTGAAAGATTCCACTAACAGTAGCTAATGATTTTTGTTGTTAATCTATTCTTTCATCTCTCACTTTATGTTTTGTTCACAGTTTTCCTTTGGTATTGTGTGAGGACTTATTTAAAAAGAGGGTTACAGTTGAACTTATGGCATTAACAGAGAGTTGGTGTGATTTTGCGGCTGCAGGCTTGTATCGAAGGGTGATGCACTTGAGTTGGATGCTAGTGCTTTAGGTTTTAGTATGGAGAGCAATGGAATCAGAATATTAGAGCCTTTCGACACAAAGTTGAAGTATTCAAATGCTTCTGGAAAGACCAATATACATCTATCAGTTTCTGATGTGTTCATGAACTTCTCATTCAGTATCTTGAGACTGTTTTTAGCAGTTGAAGAGGATATCTTGGCCTTTCTGAGAATGTCATCGAAGAAAATGACTGTTGTCTGTACTCAGTTCGACAAAGTTGGAACAATCAGAAGTATGTGTTTCATTTGAGCTGGTTAATCTTCAGGAAGCGGGCTTCTTTTTGCATTAATATGCTGTTTTGTCCACACCAGACATTTGTGATAGTTTACTGTTACTGATTTTGATTATGCTTCACTTTGGGGAATCTGATAAACACATCAGCCCCTTTTTGAGAAAATCACTTCCAGTTTTAGAAAGAAAGGATAATATGAGCATTTATCACCAGAATGAGGTATACTTCAAGTGTGTAAGTGGCTACAGGGCAAGCTAGCTAGTTTATTTGGAAGAGTTGGAATAGTGGATTAGAAGAGCCTTGAATAGCCTTCCACACTATTTGGAAAGTAAGTTAATTACATATTGTGATGCCTTTGATCTGAAGTTCTTATATATTTCCTTGCCTTGCAGATCCCCAAAATGATCAGGTGTATGTCTTTTGGAGGCCCTGTGCACCTCCCGGATTTGCCATTCTTGGGGATTATCTAACTCCGATGTTGGTGAAAATTATTGCCTATACTTTCTAGACATTTTTATGTAATTTATTATTATTATTTGTCTCATTACTCTCTCTTTACAGGGAAAAGCCACCTACCAAAGGAGTACTTGCCATAAATACCAACTTTGCAAGAGTCAAGAAACCCATATCCTTCAAACTTATATGGCCTTCTCCAGGAAGCTCCAAGCAAGCTCTGCATAATCAAAATTCACTTGAGGCAGAAATCACGGACTGTTCCATTTGGTTTCCTGAAGCACCAAAAGGCTATGTTTCTCTGGGATGTGTTGTTTCACAAGGGATGCAGCCACCACCACTATCTTCTGTCTCTTGCATCTCAGTGTCGTTGGTCACTCCTTGTTCCTTGAGGGACTGTATTACGATCAGCTCCAACGATCTGTACGTGAAATTACTCGATTTTTGTCCCTTAAATTGTACAATGGAGTCTGTATTAACTAATGAATCATAATTTTGTGGAGGTTCTATTTTAAGCTCCGTATATAACTCGGATGCATTATTGCAGATACCCTACTGATTTAGCATTCTGGCGCGTGGACAACTCTGTTGGTACTTTCCTCCCAGTGGATCCGACTTTCCATTTGATCGGCAGGGCATATGAACTGCGTCACGTGATGTTCAGTTTTCTCGATTCTCAGAAGGCATATGACAGCTTAGATGCCCAAGCTTCTTCTCCTGGTCATATTGATACTGTGCAGTTAGAAAGATCTATTGAGGCGACTGGCCATAGATTTGAGGCAGTTGCTAGTTTCCGGTTGATTTGGTGGAATCAAGGCTCAAGCTGCAGAAAGAGACTTTCCATATGGCGCCCATTAGTCCCTCCAGGGATGGTGTATTTTGGAGACATTGCTGTCCGAGGGTATGTGTTAAGAAATAAAATATGTCAAAACACCTTTGTCCTGTAGGATAGTACGAACCTGAGTTAGTGTACATGTCTATTTACTTACCTTGCAATTATATTGTAATTCAACATGTTGAGCCTTAATCATCCTTCAGCCCAGATGCTAGCCAAAAGTATTTACTATATATCCACCCTTTGGTCGAACAATCTTAAAAATTGATCGGTCTTCCCAAAGTTCAAGAACATGCTAGTTTAAGTTTGGATTATTATCATACTTTCTTCTGGTTGTGATTGTGCATGCTTAATCTTTTGATTATTGGGAACTAGGTATGAGCCACCAAATACTTGCATTGTTCTCCATGGTGCTGGAAATGAAGAAATCTTCCGGGCTCCTGTAGACTTCCAGCTTGTGGGACAGGTCAAGAGATATAGGGGAATGGAAAGTATCTCTTTTTGGATGCCTCAAGCTCCACCGGGTTTTGTTTCCTTAGGCTGTGTTGCCAGTAAGAGCATGCCGAAACAGAATGACTTCAGCTCATTGAGATGTATTCGCAGTGATATGGTGAGTGGAGATCAATTCTTGGATGAAAGATTATGGGATACATCTGATGCTAAGGCCGCAGAACCATTCAGCATTTGGGCTGTTGGTAATGACTTGGGGACATTTATAGTGCGCACCGGTTTTAAAAAACCTCCACGAAGATTTGCGTTGAAGCTGGCAGAACTTAAGTTGTCAAGCGGTTCAGACGACATGGTTATTGATGCTGAAATAGGAACTTTCTCTGCTGCACTTTTTGATGACTACGGTGGTCTGGTAAGATATCCTATAAGATGCCTAGAGCCTAACTATTATCAGAAAAGGCACTTTGTTGGGTGAATTTTATTATGTCAAAGCAAAATGGCCTGTGTGCTAGTAATCAGTTTGGGTTGCCTAGTAAACTTAGGAGGATGGATAGATGGTTTCCATGTGATGAATTCTGGCTTTGCTCTTGGTGGATTAATTTACTCTGTTTTAGGACAAATTAAAACTCCCTGCTGAACCACTAGTAAAAAGTTCATTAAATTTGCATCATATAATTTATCTAATGTACCAAGTATCTAAAAGTATGAGCCGGATTCCCTTTTATCCAATGGATTAAAAAATTTCTCCTTTCCAACATAATGATTAAGTTGATGTTTTCTCTTTGTTTGCATCAGACGGAATGCGGTTTGTACTAATCCTATTATATCTGATAATTTCGCAGATGGTTCCATTGTTAAATATATCTTTACATGGAGTGGGATTTAGCTTACATGGAAAAGCAGACCAAGTGAACTCCACAATCAGCTTCTCCTTCTCTGCTAGGTCATATAATGATAAGTATGAATCCTGGGAACCACTTGTTGAGCCTGTGGATGGATTTTTAAGGTAAATTTCTGTTCTATACTAGGAACATATTGCTGCAGAACTGCAGATTAGCTATTTTCCCAGTTTTTAATGGTTTGGGCTTCTGATGACTCCTGTAGGTGCCCTTTGAAGTTATATTTCACTCCTCATCGAGCATATTGTTCTTAGATATTCTTAATGTGTTTTTACTGTCTGTTACAGGTACCAATATGATCTAAATGCCCCGGGTGCAGCTTCTCAATTACGTTTAACCTCCACGAAAGATTTGAATCTGAACGTCTCAGTTTCTAGTGCTAATATGATTATTCAAGCATATGCCAGCTGGAGCAATCTCAGCCTTGCCCAGGAAATCAATAGGAGAAGGGTCCGTTTCTTTCTTCGGTTTCACATTTACTTTTCATATTCATATTGATAGTATGTGTATTAATATGTTAATCGTGATTTCTGGATTTTCTTACCCTACTCCTAATTGAAAACTAGGAATCTATTTCTTCAACATATGGTGGAGGAGCAGTCATTGGTGTTCATCACAAGAGGGATTACTTTATCATCCCACGGAATAAACTTGGTCAGGATATTTACATTCGGGCAACTGAGGTCAGGGGACTTTCAAATATTATAAGGATGCCATCTGGAGATATGAAGACACTGAAAGTTCCTGTTCTGAAAAATCTGTTGGATGCTCACTTGAAAGGCAAATCTAACATCGAAATTAGAGGGATGGTAACAGTGCTCATATTGGATGCACAGGTATGTCATCATTATTCTTGTAGACATGAAAATATTTAGTATCATTGTGTCACTCCTCTGTATCAAGGCCCATGTTTCACATAAAGAAAAAATAAGAGAATCATATGGAATTTCTGTACAAAATGATCTGGTTTTTAATTTGGTAATGCTGATTTGGAATATTACCATTCATTTTTACGAATATGGGTAAGAGTAGTCATCTATGAAATCAACGAGTATATTTAAGAAATTAAAATCCTATGTTTTTCTTTTTATAAGTAAAATCCTAACCGCTTGGCAATATGTTAGATGCCCTTTTCTTGAACATATGATTCTAATGTTAATATTCACCATGTGTACTTCTAGGTAAGACGAAGAGGCTTGGCTTGGTTTAGTTTTGTAATGGCTATCAACCTTGGAAAATTTGGTTCTATTGGATATCATGGTATCTATCTTAGTTTTATATCTTTGGCATGGAAAGCTGTTGCCAATCACTTTATTGACACCATATGCATTTCAAGATTTGAGAAAGAAAAAAGAGTGCCTGCAAATTGAAGTTCGGAAAGTATAGAAATTCACATTCTTAATTGCAGTCTCACCTTACCGGATGTTTTCTTGGTTGGAATCCTTGCATGTTCTGTCTTTGGGTGTTAAGCACATATTATTGTTGTGTAGATTCCTAGAGGGGACACTACGGGTTCCCATCAGTATGCGGTGGCCATCCGGCTTGTGCAAGACCGAAGTCATGGTGAAACGCTGCTTAACCACCAAAGTGCACGCACACATGGAAGCAGCTCAGACCAGTCTGCATCTTCTGAGCATGAAACTATATCTTGGAGTGAAATCTTCTTCTTCAAAGTTGATCACCCAGTATGTAGAGTGTTTTAATGTACATATATGAATATAATCCTGGCCTTGCTTTTCATGATGTATGTGGAATAACTATGTTGATGGTTTTACTGGTTTTATTGGTTTCTGATTTTTCAATGACTATTCTTGTTGTGCCATCTTTAAATCTTGTTTTTCTGTTTGCAGGATAATTACATGGTGGAACTAATTCTCACAGATATGGGCAAGGGTATTACTTTCTTTTTTCCTTAGTTAATATTGTTGGTTAAAGGCCTTAAAATTGATGTACGCTTGTATTTAAATGAGTGTTCCTTGGATTAATGATCCAAATATCAAACTCCACCGAAAGTTTTTCTTGGTTTGGTCTTATGACTTGTTCATCTTCAAATTTTGTCTATTGTAATACTAAAACTTTGTCAGGGAAGTAGGTATCACAACGAACTTATTGAGACATTCAAAGATATGATTTGCTTTGATTTGCACAAGTGATAGTACAACTTTAGAAATAAATCATTTCATGTCTCAAATTTTATGGAAATATGTATAGTATTGCCATTGGTTAGTTTAATATTAGAGAGCTTTCGAGTATGTTCTTGTTCTTTATGCTGTGCAGGAATTATTTTATTTTCTTAAGGAACATACTGACATACATCTTCTCATTAATTTTATTTATGTCAGGCAATGCCATTGGGTTCTTCTCGGCACCTTTAAAGCAAATAGCAGGAAACATCCTAGACAACATTGATCAATCAAGTTATTTCAATAAACTAATCTGGATAGATTTATTTTCTGCCAAATCCGCTGTAAGTGTGAATTTATGCTGCTAATCTTACTGTTATCTGTTGGGTCTACACTCCAAAAGATTGCTATTCTTACTCTTTTCCAAGTTCAGGATGCAAATGGACGAGAAAGCACTGATAATCTACGGGGGAGAATACGATGTTCCATACTCTTTTCACCCGGATCTGAGGTTGATGACAGCTCTTTGACTGATAGACGATCGGGATTTATCCAAATCAGTCCCACTAAGGAAGGTCCGTGGACAACTGTGAGGCTGAACTACGCAGCCCCTGCTGCATGTTGGCGGTTGGGGAACAATGTTGTCGCCAGTGAAGTGAGTGTAAAGGATGATCACAGATATGTTGATATACGATCCCTTGTATCAATGCGAAACAACACAGATTTTACACTGGACTTGTGCCTCAAGTTGAAAGGTTTGGGTGATGGTACAAGGCAGTTCGATGATGTTATTGAGGTTGAGGAGTTACAAATGAACGGTGAGAAAGTGGAAAGAGATGAGTATTTTGAGACACAGAAGTATGACCCGAGCATCGGTTGGGTTAGCAGCTCTACTTTACCGAAGCAAGAAGAATTTGATAGAGGCCTAGACAAGGTAAATATGCATGCGGTGGCATTAGAAGCATATTCAGTTAGTGCTGCAGGCCTTTCATAAAGCAGGAATTATTTTGTGCTTACAGAATTTTACCAAGTTGGTGTAAGCAATTTTTCGTTAGGAGCTTGTGTAGGACTTTACGTAGGGAAAAAAAATACTATGATTTTCAGATCAAAGATCTGATTGAAAGTACTTGGTAATTTTAAATATTCTCGTAGAGACACCAAAAACCAGTGGCTAGAAAGATAGGGTAGAATGAGAGAGCAACTGGTTAGATAGAAAGGAAAAGAATTTCTTTATTCCTTATTGCTTGTTGATGTAGAATCAAGCTTGTAAGCTTTTTTATAAACAAGAAGAGGAGACAACAAAACAAATTCCTTTGCTGAAGCAAGATTAGTCTTTGCTGATTGTCTTGCAAGAAATAAATCAAGTAGAAGCAAAAGTGTAAATTTGACTAGGTGCATATGGTCTTGGACCTATTGACTTCATGTTATTTCTTACTGCTTATCTAGTTCTTTTGGTCCTTTTGGATGCTTATTAATTCCTCTTGAGTTTGACAGGACAATCCCAACGCAGAGTTACCTTTGGGCTGGGAATGGATTGACGATTGGCATCTAGATAAGACATCAGTAAAGAATTCTGATGGTTGGGTTTATGCCCCAGATGTCGAAAGTTTGAAGTGGCCAGAGTCATTGAGTTCTCTTAATTCTGTGAATTATGCGAGGCAAAGAAGATGGGTCCGCAATAGAAGGCTAAATTCAGGTGATCTGAAACAAGAGATCTTTATGGGAAGATTAAGCCCCGGAGAATCTGTTCCTATTCCTTTGTTGGCTTTGTCTCAGTCAGGACAGTATCTGTTGCAATTGAGGCCTTCTAAAATCTCTGACTCCAGTGAGTATTCCTGGAGTTCAGTAGTGGAAACACCGGAGAAGTTAGGTAAAGCTGAAGGAGTTCCTGAAATTTGCGTTTCGGCCCTAACTGAAGCTGATGAACTCCTGTGCTGCACCGAGCTTAATGGAACTTCGTCCAATGGAGCCCACAGACTCTGGTTTTGCGTAAGCATACAAGCAATGGAGATTGCAAAAGACATACATTCAGATCCTATTCAGGATTGGAGTATCGTGGTTAAATCCCCTCTTTCATTCACCAACTTCCTTCCTCTTTCCGCTGAGTATGCTGTTCTTGAGATGCACGCAGGAGGCAATTTTATTTCTTGTGCACGGGGAATACTTACTCCAGGGAATGTTGTCAATGTTTACTCTGCCGACATAACAAACCCATTGTTCTTATCATTTATTCCACAGAGAGGATGGCTTCCTGTACATGTACGATAACGAACACGATATCCTTAAATTGAATCATTACTTAGTCCTCTCTTTGTAACACAAAATTGCAGCATTAAATCTTTGCTTTATCCTTTGCAGGAAGCTGTTCTTATTGCTCACCCACGTGAAGTTCCACCTAAAACAATGAGCCTAAGAAGTGTCATTACTGGAAGGTTGCCAACTTAGCTCTTTATCTTCGGATACGCTCTATATGTGATGCTTTCAGTTTTTTTCACCTTACCGTGCTTCCTTATTGTGCCTTGCAGGATTGTCCATGTTATTCTCGAGCAAAATTTTGACAAAGCTCAACCTGTCCTTGCAAAAGTCATTAGAGTGTATGCTCCGTACTGGGTTTCAATTGCTAGATGTCCCCCATTGAAGTATCGGTTTATGAACTTGGGAGGGAAGAAAAGTACCAGGAAGCTGTCTCTTCCATTTCATTCTGCGAAAAGTAACGAACTGAGCTTGGAGGAAATAACGGAGGAGGAGATATATGATGGTTATACAATAGCTTCTGCTTTGAATTTCAACATGCTAGGCCTTTCAGTGTCCTTTTCCACTGAAGAGCAGTTTGGACCTGTTAAAGATCTGTCTTCCCTTGGAGACATGGTATATTTCAAAACAAATCCAGCCTTCTGTGTTTATTAAGGGGAAAATGTTCATGGAACTTTTCGTGTCCTACAGGATGGATCGGTGGCTATTAATGCCTATAATGCTGATGGAAAATGCATGAAGATTTTCATTTCTACGAAACCGAGCCCCTATCAGTCTGTTCCTTCAAAGGTAGTCCATAATATGCCTTACCTTATTCAAGAAAGGTGAAGTAACATGTGAAAAGCAGAAATAAGCTAATAAGCTCGTGCTTCTCCTGAATCATTTAGGTGCTTTGCGTCCGACCGCACATGACATTCACTAACAGAATGGGTCAGGACATATATTTGAAGTTAAGCAGTGAAGACGAACCAAAAATTCTTCATGCATCTGATTCAAGAGTATCTTTCTTGTATCATGAAACCAGTGGGTCTGATAAGCTTCAGGCAAGTGAAGTGCTTAGAACTGCATCCTTCCACTGGACTTATATTAAGTTAGATACTTCGACAATAGCTAATTCATGCAAATGCTTGCTTTCTGTATAGGTTCAATTGGAAGATACTGACTGGTCATTCCCTATTGAAATTACAAAAGAAGATACTATTTCGTTGGTCTTGAGAAGACAAGATGGAACCCGAAAATTCATTCGCACAGAAATACGTGGCTATGAGGAAGGCTCACGATTCATTGTCGTATTCCGCCTTGGATCAATGTTCGGTCCAATTAGGTAATGTCACAAATAAATTTACCTATATGCCCATTAGTGTGCATCTATGCAAGTGATTATTCGAATCCAAATTTTATGTGATTGACCTGTTGAAAGTCATGCTTGAGCAGGATAGAGAACAGGACAAGCAGAACAATCAGTATTCGCCAGTCTGGATTCAGCGAATATTATTGGATTCGATTGCAGCCTCATTCGGCAACAAATTTTTGTTGGGAGGATCCGTATGGGCAAAAATTTATTGACACTAAAGTCGATGAAGACTACAGTACTGGAACTTGGACATTTGATTTGGAAAAGTCAGGGCATTATTCTTTGGACGAGGGGGAACAGGATCTTCAAATTAGTCTCCATGCTGTAGAAATGGGTGACATCAAGGTTGCATGGTTTATAGATCAGAGGACAGAGTTAACTTCAAACAACAACAGTAGGTTTCTGACTCCTACGGGAAACTGGGGAAATGCTAACATGCAGGGAACGAGGCAGAGTAATTCAACACCCCTAGAGCTTATAGTCGAGTTGGGTATTGTTGGGCTCTCTCTTGTTGATCATCGACCTAAGGAGCTTTCGTACTTGTATCTTGAAAGAGTCTTTCTTTGTTACTCTACTGGCTATGATGGAGGGGCGACGACCAGGTAAATCAATCATTTTCTGCCTATATATCCAGAGATGGAATTATTCTTGAACCATGGTTGACATCAGCTTTACAGAGAGTCTTTAAGCGGTGCATTATATTCCAAGTTGTTTTCTCATATTGCATGCTTGGCTGCATGTTGTCTGAGGAAGGAAAGCAATAAACCATGCTTGATATGCGTACTAATCACAAGCTTTTTGGGAAGTCGGTCACATCTGATGATACTAGTTCTGGTTTCAAGTCTCTGTATCCTCCTTCCAATGAATACAATACATCTATTGAATTTCTGTTTCATGTTCCAAATGCGATTCCTATTCACTAGTCCTATGCAATTCTAATTCATGTTATTGCTGATTCCCTTGCGCCTCCATTGGAAGAGAGTAACTATGTTTAGTTTTTTCAGATTCAAGCTCATACTGGGGCATGTGCAGCTCGACAATCAGCTTCCTTTGACTCTAATGCCAGTACTTTTAGCACCAGAGCAAGCCACTGATTTGCATCATCCTGTGTTCAAGATGACTATTACAGTATGCAATGAGAACCCCGATGGTGTTCTGGTCTATCCTTATGTGTATATACGGGTAATGTTATTCTTTCTCCTCTATACACTAGTATTCATTATTGTGACATGTCCTGATTCGATAAGTCTTGCACTGAATTGACAGGTGACAGAAAATGGTTGGAGACTGAATATCCATGAACCAATTATTTGGGCGGTGGTGGACTTCTACAACAATATCCAGTTGGATCGATTGCCTCGAACATCTAGTGTCTCCCAAGTTGACCCAGAGATACGGGTCAAGTAAGATTTATTTTTACTTTGCAACTCTTTGACGTATAAAATATCAAAGTAAATGTTTTTCCAGTCCAGTCATTTGACTTTTACCTATATCTAAGAAGCGAGGGTGGGTTTCAATAATGAAGTGAACACATGATCCTTGAGAATATTGCTAGCATATCTTTATTGATTGAGAAACTCGTGAATTGTTCTTGCACTTCAGTGATATTTGCCCTAAAACACTGCAACTATATATATTTTCTCTGTCCAGTTCAGTGCTTTCCTTGCTCATGTTCTCAACATTTTATTAATCTTTTCACGAGAACTACGTATCTGAAACTACTGGAATGATCTTTCTTCTTTCCAGCCTAATAGATATCTCAGAAGTTAGACTGAAGGTGTCACTGGAGACAGAACCAGCTCAAAGACCTCATGGTCTTCTGGGTGTTTGGAGTCCCGTACTCTCGGCTGTTGGCAATGCCTTGAAAATACAGGTGAGGCTGCTCCCTCAATAGATATACTGTCCATATAGTTTCTAAAACAGACCAGAAATTGAAATTCATAGAAAACTGCTTGTTGGAATGAACCCCTTTTAATCTATGATATGCTCATTGGTATCTTTCTAGATAGAATGTAATATAAACTTAAATACAACACGAGCTTGATTTTTATAAAAGCTGAATGTCTTCTCTCTATTCAATGACCGACCAAATCTTACAGACAGAGTCCTCTCTATATTTCAGGTCCATCTGAGGAGGGTGATGCACAAAGACAGATTCATGCGCCAAAGTTCGATTCTTCCAGCCATCACAAATCGCATATTTAGGGATTTGATTCATAATCCTCTACATCTATTGTTCTCAGTAGATGTACTAGGAATGGCGAGCTCAACATTGGCCTCACTCAGTAAAGGATTCGCGGAGCTCTCCACTGATGGACAGTTTCTTCAATTACGATCAAAGCAGGTGGATTTTCTTCTTCCCTTTTGGTTGCAGTGACTGTTAAATTGAAATGAGTTTTGAGTCTAATTTTTTAATGATTATAGGTGCGATCAAGGAGAATCACTGGGGTGGGTGATGCAATCATTCAAGGCACTGAAGCTCTGGCGCAAGGTGTTGCTTTTGGGGTTTCTGGAGTGGTAACAAAGCCTGTGGAGAGTGCAAGGCAGAATGGTCTTTTGGGACTTGCCCATGGGGTTGGGCGTGCTTTTCTTGGTTTTGTTGTTCAACCAGTTAGTGGGGCATTGGACTTCTTTTCAATGACGGTTGATGGAATTGGTGCTAGCTGTACCAAATGCTTGGAGGTCTTTAATAACAAGACTGATTTTCAAAGAATAAGAAATCCTCGAGCTATTCGTGCTGATGGGATTCTTAGGGATTATAATGAAAGAGAGGCTCTTGGTCAGGTATTTTCTTAGTTCAAGACTAGAAAGACATTAAAGAAAAGGGGTTTAATTATGTCTTACATCAATACGGAATAGTTACTCTAATCCAGATCATTAAATCCCTTCCATAGTACCACTATGGCACAATGGTCTATTGGTAAGACCTCGTGCCAGTTTCGCAGACATAAGTCTCATCACGGGTTCGACTCCCCTCCTACCTCTGTTGTTTTCCCAAGGCAAGATTTCTATATGTGGCACCCAATGAATCAGGGATTAGGTGTGGTCAACCTATGGACATTCTGGAAGCTCAGTTCTTGGTCCCCCCCTAGCATGATGGGCCATGCCCTGTGAGGGTTATGATGTCACCCCTACCCTGGCCCTTTTTAGATTCATTGCGAAAGAAAAATTGAAGTTTTTTGCCGCGAATTGGTTTAGCATGGTCTGACAATGCAAGTTTGATTTCAAGGATTGGTGGCTGATTGTGTTTATTTATTTCAGTAATTTGTGTTGTGTTCTTCCAATTTCAGATTGCACTCCCCTTACATATTACTGGTGTACCTTTGCTACAACTCTTTTTTTTTTAAGTAGGTCAATAACTGATCAGACTCTGTCTGCAGATGATACTGTATCTCGCTGAAGCCAGTCGGCACTTCGGCTGCACTGAGATTTTCAAGGAGCCATCAAAGTTTGCATGGTCTGACTATTATGAGGAGCACTTTCTTGTGCCTTATAAGAGGGTTGTTCTGGTGAGCAATAAGAGGGTCATGCTGTTGCAGGTTATACACGAAACTTAAATTTGCTAAATCATGTGAATAAATTTGTGTATGCATGTGTTTGAGATGCTTATCATGCTTCCTTTGCTGTCTCTGTAGTGCCTTGATCCCGACAAGATGGACAAGAAACCTTGCAAAATCTTATGGGATGTACCGTGGCAAGAGCTGCTGTCATTGGAGTTGGCAAAAGCAGGATTTCACCATCCATCTCACTTAATACTTCACTTGAAGAATTTCAGGAGATCAGAAAGTTTCGTCAGGGTAATTAAATGTAACATCCAGGAGGAACCAGAGGGATCCATACCTCAAGCTGTTAGAATCTGTTCGGTTGTGCGGAAAATGTGGAAATCGTACGAGTCTGATATGAAATGTGTGTCACTAAAGGTCAGCAACATCTGCAGTACTCTTATAGATTTGTCGTTGTCATCAAGTTTATTTATTTTAATATAATCCTACATTCTCAGGTTCCTTCGAGTCAGAGGCATGTCTACTTTGCTTGGAGTGAAGCAGAGGGAAGGGAATCACGGGCTTCGAGTAAGGCTATCATTAAAACAAGAGAGCTTTCCTCGTCAAGTTCAGTATCAGATGAAAGGAGATTTGTGAAACACAGCATCACTTTCGTGAAGATATGGAGCAGCGAGCGAGAAACCAAAGGGAGATGCACGTTGTGTAGAAAACAGGTTCTTTTCCATAAGCTCGTTCAACAAAGTTTTTTATTTTTCTTTTCCAGTGGAACAAATTTACTGGATATTATCTCAATTGATCTACGCGGCGATGCTGTAGAATATGATAATTCCAATTTCAGGTTTCGGGAGAAAATGAAATCTGTACCATTTGGAGACCAACTTGTCCAGAGGGGTAACTGATTCTTTTCTCGCTTTACTTGGATGATATATTTTGTGAAATGCTTTGTTATCTGCTGTAAGATGTTCAAACCCCTTCTATATGAGGCCGACTGATTTTGAGTTTGAGCATAAGCAACTCTGCAAATTCTCAAGATTCATGGACACTTCTCGCCTGCAGGTATGTCTCAATCGGGGATGTAGCTCATGTCGGGACACACCCTCCGAACTGTGCCGCTGTCTACTGGAACATAAATGAACTGTTTGCTCTTCCAGTTGGCTATGATCTAGTAAGTGAATAATCTTTAATCTTTTGGTTGTCTCAATGTGTTTTCGCACGCATTTATCATATGCAAGAGTTTTCTGGTAGTCCATTTGCTGAAACCACCTCGGAAGGGTTTTGATCCATAAATCCGTTGCCATTCAGTGGAGATTTACGGATTTGATGTTCATTAGTTGATCGATCCAACTGGATGTTATCTGATTGACCCAATCTTAAGGAATTATGTTTTAAACTGTTTTAAGTCTGGACCAAAAGATCTCCTCATCCGACTGATTAAGGATTCCTATGAAATGTATAATGCTGAATTAATCTCAACTAACTGCGCAGGTATGGAGGAATTGTCTAGATGACTACTCTACTCCCGTCTCCATTTGGCATCCTCGGGCTCCAGATGGATTTGTCGCTCTCGGTTGTGTATCTGTGGCAAGTTATTCAGAACCCGAGCCCGATATGGTATACTGCGTGGCAGAGTCACTAGCAGAGCAGACCGAATTCGAAGAACAGAAGGTTTGGACTGCCCCAGATTCGTACCCATGGGCCTGTCACATTTATCAAATCAAAAGCGATGCTCTCCACTTCGTTGCTCTGAGACAGGTGAAGGGTGAATCGGACTGGAAACCCATGAGAGTTCTCGATGAACCGAGTTCTGCACTGCCCTCATCATCAGTTGCACGAGTAATTAATGTTGATATTTCTAGTTAGGGAGGGATTTCCTTTTTTTTTTTTGGTTTTTTCATTTGGAGGAGACCACAAAGGTGTACATTATATAACATAGTGTGGGGTAGGCTTCCCATTCTTTTCATCAGCGGGGTTTGCTGTTTCCCTTCACACCATATAGGTTCCTTACATCACTCGCAGGGGGGCCCTGTTGGGGCAAATTTTTCTTGTGTTTTGAGCTTTGATTTTTATGTGCAATAGAAAAACTATTCATTCGTTTTTTTTTTTTAACAAAAAGAGAGAGAGGTGAATCAGTCCAAATTTATCCTTTTGTTGATGTTTCCGTAAGTGTGTTTGATTTAAAATGAAAGGATGTGTACCAGTTTATATGGCACCTGTAGCCGTCGGAGGCACGCCCAGGGGCCTTTTGATGAGCCACCACCATCTTGATCTGCCTCCCCCTCTATTCAGAGAGCAAGAAAATGGAGATCGAGATTTGAGATCTTACTTAAGAGAAATAAGTGCCGAACCGTTTGAAATAATCTATGTTGGTATCATTGATGAAGTTGTTAAATAATAAGAGTTTTTTTATTTGAAAAGAAACTTATTATTCTTTAATATAGTAAATCATTTACTAAATCATAAGAAACTAATTATTTTATGAAATGAATTATTATTTTGTAAGAAAATTATTATTATTAGTACGATAAGACTCGTTATATGGTAAGTTCTCTTGCCAAAAGATAAGAAATCATTTTTTGGAGCATCAGTAAAGAGACAAAAACAAAAAGACGGCCAAAGATTGCGGGAGAAATTTTGAAAATTAAGAAAGAAAAGACAAAAAATGCTATAGTTAATTATATAGATAAGACATTCTCATTAACTTTTTTTGGAGAATGTTAGGAGAAAAATCAAAAGAAGGGACACAAAAAATAAGAGGCATAGTGTAATAGTACACTTTTTTGAATGGAACAAGAGGTTAGGGGTACGGGTCTCCTAATGGAGCTTTTCGTATCTCTTTATTTTCTTTTATTAAGCTCATGTGCTTTTTCCATTAACCGAAAAGAAGAAAGGGACAAAAACAAAAATAAAAAATAATTAAAGTTTGTAAGAGAAATCACAAAATTAGAAAAGATAAGGTCAAAAAAGAAAAAGAAAAATAACCACCTGTGATGCTGACATTCACATGGATCTATTTTGGTGTTTTACTGTATAATATATATAATAACAAAATTTCGAGTTCAGTTCTCCCGTTGTCACGTGTTTAAAAATATAAAATGCAACTCTTGTGTTGCCAGGTCATCATCATCTTACCAAAGATATTTTTATATTCGTTTATCAAAAAAATATTCTCATATAAATTGTCCTTTATATTCATAATATTTTCTTATATACTATTAAGGAAAGTGAATCTATAGTGAAATATACAATATATTATTCTAATTAAATAGATGTTTTGTTGTGTGTGCACATATATATATATATATATATATATTATATTATATAGTAGAGTGTTTAATAAAAGGGAAAGGAATATTTTATTGATTATTAAGAAAATAATTTGCATATATATCTTATCCAAAAAATATTAGAATTATAGGAAATTTTGAAATATGCACGATATAATATTATTTACTAATTTGAGATTAAAATGAAATAATTCATACATGGTGTTTCCTATTATGTTTTCTTAACTCATAATATAAAATTATATCCTATTAATTGTGTGATATACTTACAAATTTCATGTTCTGTTTCCTCTATCTCTAATCTCTCTCATTAGGTTCTTCTCTCCCTTTTATACTCTATTATGCCAAGTTTATGTTTACAACAATTTGTCATTCTATTTTGATGAGTAATCGCATGTTTACATAAAAAGTTTTAATTTTTTTTATCTAAATTCATGCAGTTAGGTTTATATTGTTTGAGGAACAATTCAATGTTCGAAGAGTCGATATCGGAGATAAGTTTATGACATTTTTATTAGTATAATTTTTTTTCATTGTAACTCTTTTGTTTATCATACTTTTGTTAGATGATTAATATATATCAATTTTTTTAAATATAAGGAGGTAATTTACTCAATATAAATATATTATTGTTGTTGTTTTTGTTGTTCTCATTGTTTAAGAATTATTTTCTCCACATAATTCAAAAACATATATATTTTTAGATATATAGTATAATATTATTTAAATTTTTTATTTTTTCTATGCACGCAATCGCGTGAGTCATCATTTGGCGTTTCGTAATAGAGTGGAGTTTAACTATACCCCGTTCCAAATATTTATATATATTTAAGTGGAGTTGTAATAATTGTTAAAAAAATATGTGTAATTTATTATTAAATGGAGGAAGAAAATAAAAAAAAAGTAATGATTGTATTGTTGAATTGTGAGGAAAATAATGAATAGTTGAGATAATTTAGTATTAGAATATTAATTGTAATAGTAGTTAAGAAGAATTATGTAAGAGAATTTATAATTATGTTAAAAAAGATTTAAAAAATGTAATAATTACATTGTTGAATTGAAGAAAAAGTAAAGTTGAGTCATAAATTATACTCCATAAACAAATAAAGCTTATATGGTATGATTAGGATTTTATATTTGTACACTTTCTTCAAATAGATATTATAAATATTAAGAAAATTAATATTTTATAGATATTAAAATATTCCATTATGTTTTTTTTTATGAATATCATAGCTAATAGATAAGGTTAGTGAAATTTTCCTCAATTAACAATTTCTTTCCACTTGATTGGGTCTTCGACGACCTCCCCTGATAGGGGCAGTTGGCAGGGGAGCCCCTTTCCTGAGTTGCCCCCCTCTCCTTTCCTTCTTTTTCAAAAAATATTTTTAATGTTATCTTTTTTCATGTTGCGTGTCCACGTCTGTAGAGAGGGCCCACCTTGAAGGTCAACTCAGCTCGTCATTAGTTTTTTGACGAAATTTAAACGGTATGCTTGTTAGGGATTAATGTATGCTCTAGATGCAATCTGTCATCAATTTTGTAATGTGACATGTATTTCATTATAATACGAGGCATTTCTGTTATTGTGTGGGTTGCGCTAAATATTAATTTTACACAATAACGTTCTTGGAATAGTAAGTTCAATAGACATCAAGTGTGACTTGATTGTGAAATTCTATAATTACTGAACACTGTTTCTAATTGCCCCTAGTCAAAGTATTATTGTTAATTAGGACGACAATAATGCGGTTAGACTAGTGTGGGTGTTGATTGATGAACAAGTCTCACAGATCATGGATGTGGAAACATCAAGTCGCACCGTAAGTATACATTAGGAGTAATGTGTATTAGACTGATCCGTTATGAGACTGCTACATGGATTATTACATGGCTATCATTAGTAGTTCTCATAGCAACTATGGTGCAGTGGTCCTTTGACTTGAGGTCACCATGAATTCCTACATGTAATGTCGGATGCTTTAGGGCCTGTTTGGTTTCAAGATTTTATTTTAAAATCACAATTCTAACTTAACTCTATCTACTACAAAACAAAATAACTCATACAAAATCAAAGAGTGTGCCCCATTTATACCACTTTTTTTTCACAACAAAACAACATAATTCATACAAAGTCAAAGAGTGGGTCCCATTTATTCCACTCAAAATCAAAATCAAAATCTGATTTTAAAATCCTACTATAAAACCAAACGCAACCTTAATGTTGGCAAACGCCACCGTAACAGGCTAGTTATAAAAATAGTTATTGAGTATGTTACAGAGCATGGAGAGGAATGTGAGTGACCAAGATATGATTTGTCCCTCCTACGTAACGAAAGCGATATTTCATGGTCACTTTGTGGGTAGAATCTAAAAGTGTATGTATACCAAAATGAGTCAGAATATCGAGCTCATTTCTTCTAATAGATTTACCCGGTAAACCAAGAAAGAGAGATTAAACTATACAAGGATGACAACGACTATACTTTGGACTCAATAGAGATATAGTAACATGGATCCAAGGTTTGTCGAGCAATTGACTTTCCAATTACTTGAGTAATAATGATGCATTGCTAAATGCCACTCACTGTTTGTAATAATGAAATAGATATTTTGATATTACTGTCAACGTAATTGGAAACCTATAGGGTCACACACTATGACTAAATCGACGGGATAATTTTGAAACACTGAAACTGTCTAATGAAGATTAGACGAGTTTATATTCAACCAATTAATCAGATATTTAATGAGAATAATTTTACCAATTAATTAGACCCGGTTATTAGATTAATTGGACCCGATTTATAAACACTTAAACAATACTCATCAGCTCGAAGTGAAGGAGCCACTTGGCAATCCCGTGAATGGCCACACATGGCCATTTTGCATGGCAAGCCATATGGCTCTCCATGTGGCCATTTGCGTGGAACCATGCAAAATGCAAATCCACCCCATGTTGCTTATAAGCATTGTTATCAGAACCGGATCGGACCGGGCGGTTCGACCGGTCGGATCGGGAACCAGCACCATGTCCGGTCCGGTTCCACTGAAAACCGAAATCGCAGCTTTGAACCGTCGGACCTATTGAATCAGTCGGTTTTAAGCAAAATTTCATTGAACCGGCCGGTTCTATGGGTTTTACGAGTTTCCTATTTAATGTAAAAATTGATTGATTGTGTAAGGATTTGAACTCATGACTTCTTGCTTGTCATACTAGCATACTACCAACCAAGCCACCAACACTTTTTTGTTCTTTTAACTCTACTTTTAAGTACTTATTAAAATAAAATATTTATTTTGAAGTAAAAAATATTAAATATAGATACTTTCTTATACTATTGTTATATATTTTTTAAAATCATCATACTTTTATCTTAATTATCATAATTTTTTTAATAATATGAATATTTATTTTATTTTAAATAAACGTGCGGTCCGACCCATCGAACCCCCGGTTGGACCCATAAACCCATGAACCCGTACCCCTTCCGATTCATCATCCGGTCCGGTTCTGATAACACTGCTTATAAGTAGCAACAGAATGGGGAATGGTTTAGATAATGCATATGATGCATTTGTGTGCCTATGTACGAATGTGCGTATGTGTATTAATATTTGAATTGGAAAGTCTTATTCGAATAGGTCCGTTAATCTACTAGTTGTGATAATTGCACCGGTTGTTTCCTTCAAGAGTTGGCCACTAGCACCTCTGATCTCGAAAACTCATCGACGAAGTCGGTATGGATACCGATAGAGACGTCACGCCTGGGGCGCTCAGTCGACAAATCGATATTAACTAGGTACATTTGATCAAATTCTATTCTTATAGTAGGTCTTGGGATCTAGTTTCACGAATATGAAATTTTAAATTTCTCCTTCTTCTACCTTTCTGTAAGCCCTGTGAAACTAGCAATGCTAAATTTGATAGATAAATGGCAATTTGTGCTATGCCGTGTCAATTTCAAAAAGCGTGCTAGGAGGTGAGAATGGGCTAAATTCCGTGTTAGGCGAACTACTTTTTCAAAAAGAAGAAGAAGAAGAAGGGTTTGGCTAAAGAAAACAGTTGGAGAGGAAGAAGGGGGTTGGGCCATCGACGGTCGACACAACAACCCCCCCCCCCCCCACCCCCAACTCGAGGTCGTCGTCGCCCATATAGGATGTCAACGACTTCAAAGGTGGGACCGGGGTCACCGTTTGACCCCATGGAAACCTAAATCGACGGGATAGTTTTGAATACTGAAACTGTCTAATGAAGATTAGATGAGTTAATACTCAACAAATTAATCAGATATTTAATGAGATTAATTTTACCGATTAATTAGACCCGATTATTAGATTAATTGGACCCGATTTATAAACACGTAAACGGTACTCATTGGCTCGAAGTGAAGGAGCCACTTGGCAATCCCATGAATGGCCACACATGGCCATTTTGCATGGCAAGCCATATGGCTCTCCATGTGGCCATTTGCGTAGAACCATGCAAAATGCAAATCCACCCCATGTTGCTTATAAGTAGCAACAGAATGGGGAATGGTTTAGATAATGCATATGATGCATTTGTGTGCCTATGTACGAATGTGCGTATGTGTATTAATATTTGAATTGAAAAGTCTTATTCGAATAGTTCCGTTAATCTACTAGTTGTGAGAATTGCACTGGTTGTTTCCTTCGAGAGTTGGCCACTAGCACCGCTGATATCGAAGACTCGTCGACGGAGTCGGTGTGGATACCGGTAGAGACGTCACGCGTGGGGCGCTCAGTCGACGAATCGATATTAACTAGGTACATTTTATCAACTTCTATTCTTATAGTAGGTTTGAGACTTAGTTTCACGGGTATGAAATTTTAAATTTCTCCTTTTTCTACCTTTCTGTAAGTCCCGTGAAACTAGCAATGCTAAATTTGATAGATAAATGGCGATTTGTGCTATGCCGTGCTAATTTCAAAAAGTGTGCTAGGAGGTGAGAATGGGCTAAATTCCGCGTTAGGGGAGCTATTTTTTCAAAAAAATAAATAAATAGAAGGGTTTGGCTAAAGAAAACAATTGGAGAGGGAGAGGGAGAGGGGGTTGGACGTCGACGGTCGACGACTTCAAAGGTGGGACCGAGGTCACCGTTTGACGCCCACATCCCCTTCCTCCATGTCCGGCAGCTCCGTTCCCATCCGCCATCTTTTTTTAAAAAAAAAATTTGAAATTTAATTTTCATTTTAAAAATGTCAAATCAATATTTTGTGACACATGGCATTGTCCTACTGGCATCAAAATCTACATCAACCTCCTTTGACAGAAAGGTGATAGTAGAATTAAATTGGTAAAAATGTGAAATGTTAAGTATTAGAATGGCCAAAAAAAAAACAAAGATTTTGGACAAAAAAACAAAATTGCTAAAAGTTAAGGACTAACAGCGTTTTTGATTTTGTGGGCTTGAACTTTGGTTTTGTCTGGGTCTGGATCAGGAATTAGGCCCATCAGGCCATTTTCCAAGTTTGCTCACCAACTTAAGCAACAATATCAAAACTAGTTACTACACAATATCTCCTCCACATGACCACCAGCTACGTGGTCTGGTGGTAAAATTCCAAGCGCTCAATTTAAACATCACGAAATTCAAACCTCACCGTAAAGGTAAAGCTTGACACTATGTTAATGTATTATGGAATGGCAATGACTGGCCTATAATGCTTAATCCAATGAACCTTTGACTTAATTCACTAGTGTGTTGGTGGAACAGCGGTGAACAAATTGAGTTAAATCTCAGCGAACTATGGTTAAAAAAATATTTTCTGACGGTTAGATTCCCTTAGTTGGAACAGCCATAGCAGGCTAATAACCCGACCTAGCCTTTAATGCAGCAAAAAAAAAATCAATGATTAATGAAAATTTTCATGTAGTAATAAACACAACAGTTCCCACTAGACAGCGTGAATTAGTACAACTCTCATCCGAGAAAAATCTGATATAGGCAATGACCTTCAGTCTTGGTCGCACAGGAGGAAAATCTGTAGCGAAGGACGTAGAACGGTAGTCTTCCACAATGCCTGAGTGCCGAGAAGAACCTATGGACTCAACCTTTTGGTTCACTGTCTCCGCATAAACTGAAGCTTTCTCAGATCGATAAATATCATCCGCACAATAAATCAACTCATCAGATATTCTTCCTTTAATGGATCTCCCAGAGTAGCTTTCGGGTAGGAGCAGGAGGGGCCAGCCCAGGGATGTCCCGAATGTCCTTGTTATTAGGGTTTACGAGCTGAAAGGAAAAGAAAGTTGAGGCAATTTGGGAGATATGATTAACGAAGCACATGAGGTTAGAGACATTGTCTACCTTCACAATGATGATTGCTATGACCCCAACCACAATGAGGAATAATAAAGCCATGATACACTTGTCAGTTGCAACCTATAAAGGAGACAAAGACTAGTTAATCATCACAGATCCCCCACTGAACTTACTTTGTCTCCTTGGAAGAACTAATGCTCGGTGAAGTATGAAAAATAAACGAGGAGAATATGCAGAAATCAACCTGCCTACCAATTTCCTTGACTAGCTTGGAAGCTTTCTTTATGGAAAAGTGGATAGAGTCCAGTTCATTGACAATCCTGCTCATTTGCTCAGTCTGGACAGACAAGCAATCGGCTTGGATTATGAAGCATTTGATGGAATATAGAGCGAAAGAGACTGGATTAAAATTTTCAGATTATGTATGATGACATACCTGAGCCGTTAGAGCTGCTGCAGTCTCTGTCCCGACATTGACCGTGTCCTGAACAGTCTGTTAGAAAGCACAAAAAATGATATATTTTCTCAAATGGTGAAAGTAGTAAGATAACCCTGGTTGATTGTTAACTGACCTTGATCAAACGAGATCAAGGGGTAGAAAAACATCATCTATAAACAAGTAAGATCCCAATCCCATGAAAGGTTTCTAAACCCTCAACTTTGTAATAAAAAGGGAAAGAGCTCAGATCTCCAGTCACACTGCAAACACATCTAATATGAAGAAGCGGACCTTTTTAGACCTCTCAATGGCTTGATCAGTCTCGTCCATCATATGGTTTCCCTGATCCATAAGCTGCTGATTTGTCATTGCTGCATAGATGTATAGATCATATGCTCAGAAAGACTTTCAATATGATGAGTTGAAATCTGATATGAACCTTTGTTTAGGACTCGAGTATGAATCAAGGCATTCTCTTCTTATTCATGAAAGAATCTACATTTGCAACAAAGAACCATGAACATACATGATGCCAGCAAGCCATTATCCTCGCGAAACCCTTCGTTAGGCCCATCGAAGAGATCTATCCGTTTGTTTTCAAGATTG
The DNA here is from genome assembly GCF_007655135.1 of Punica granatum. Lineage (NCBI taxonomy): Eukaryota > Viridiplantae > Streptophyta > Magnoliopsida > Myrtales > Lythraceae > Punica > Punica granatum. Next base: position 45,844,364 of record NC_045127.1, read on the forward strand.
GTCGCGTATCTGTATAATCATTCAGTGCAAAAGAGTTCAAAAAAGAAAATTTGCAAATTGCAAGGCTAGAGAAAAAAATCCAATTGAAAAGATGACGAGGCAGATTCTAAAAGTAGATAGAACATGAGTTAATATTTTCAAAGAAAAGAACAACAACACCGTTCAAGTTGAATTTCAAAAACTGGAGATCCAGTCATAAACTTATCTACATGCAGACATCTATTACATAATTTCTGAAAGCCAACTTACTGCTTTTTAAGAGCAACATATGAATTTAGCTCTTTAACCTGCAAAAGACATGCTGAAAACAATTAGGGAACTTGCTGCCATATATTTTGAAAGAGCATGATCAGCACTAGAAAAAAAAAAAAAGCCTTATCAAGAAAAGTTAGAAGATTCAAACCAACCATCCCCTGTTTTTTCTCATTGAGCATCTTGATAGTAGCTGGATCATTTCTACTCTCCAAGTCCTTTACTTCTCGGTCAAACTCTTTGATGAGCCTGGGAAGATTGGGAGAGAAAAAAGTTATTTCTGACCATAAAAGAGAAAGGAAACGGAAGCAGCATCTAGCATACAAAAGTGCCACTTCCGGGCAAGAAAAGATTATACCCTTTGTAGGAAATATAGCAATGAAGCATAACTGCACAGCATGAGTCCTTTTGGCAGGTTAACTGATAATATTTTTATTCACGCACTAGCTATGAGCTGCCATAACCAGAATTGAGCCATCCCTTCTGGGTTTAAAGTCCCTCTTAGGACCCATCACTGGGTCCAGAATGCAGACGGTGAGAACAAAATAAAGGACCGCATTTGATTACCAGAATGGCTAAACCTAAGAAACGAGATCAACTGGTTTGACTTGACTTGACTTGACTTGACCCCTTGTTGTGATTGAAGAGATCTGTTGTAACCCAGGATCATGTCCAAAAGCAGTGGGAGTTTGCCTCCATATCATCAATCATCCATCCATCCATAAGAGTTCAGATATATCGTCTCATCCTTTCCTTTGACAAAAGAGGAGCAGCTGCTAAATACGAGAAAAAAGGAGCAACATTTCATCGCCATTACCTCTTACATTCCTTCATCTTCCCTGTGAGTTCTTCCAGCTGTCTACTCTGCCGATTCGCATCCTTGATCTTCTCCAGCTTCTGGAATCCATTTCTGAGCGAACAACCACAATAATGCTTCGGATTACACAACACATCTGTTTCGCAAAACGCAGCGACTGCGAAGAACTGAGCTAATAGCTCTAAAGCCATGGCATTTATCAGAGAGAGAAAGAGAGAGAGAGAGACGAGGGACAATCTTACGATAAGGCGCGGAAGATGTCGGCGATCTGGCCATCGATCTCTGCTAGATCCTCGCTGATCACAGACAACGGATCCATCTCAGACGGCCAAACCCTCTGAACCTCACCAGCTCAACGAAGGCGCTCCTTTCTGAAAACCACGCGCATTGATCGGAAATCCTCCAAAACAGCCGCTGCAGCAATCGACGCAAGACCTCACAATGCAGCTCGAAACCGCCGGAATTCCGGCTCGCAGAATGAAGGGGGAACGGGAGAACGCGCAGTGAGCTCCGGACTCGTAGAAGAATGCCGACGACGACGAGGAGAGGAGTCCAACTCGGTGTCACGATCCGATCGGAGCAATGTATGGAATAATAAACAATGGCTTCTTCTTTTCTGATAAATTATGGAAATTATTATTATTATTTTTTAATTTTTTAATTCTTTTTTGAATTTATGGGTTGTCGTTTGGTTGCGGCTGTGTGCGCGAGAGAGAGAGAGAGAGAGAGTGAAGGGAAACGAAGGGAATGGGGGGAAGCGAAGGGAAACCGCTAAAATCGCAATTGTCGCAGAGGATGCGTGACGTGGGGTCCACCCACGCGTCTCCCTCCGTCTGTCTCGTCTTAAATTGTTGGGGTTCCATTTCATTTCACCTCCCATAGTTTTCCATCGCTTTCATTTTGCTCCCTGTGAGCTAATTTATTTATTGAAATCGATAAATTAGTTGGCGGTAAGACAACTACACTAGGTAAGACTATCTTAAATTTTCTCTTAATAATTGAAAATAAAAAAAGATAAGTCTAATCAAAGGAATAACTACCACAATTTGACATTCCGACGTCCAAGTCAGCGATGTGTCTTGAGATTGAGTTTTGTATAAAAAGATTTACACAGGAAAAGAACATACTAGAAAGAACAAGATACATGAATGAAACTGTCTCGAACGTATTTGTGTTACGACATGTTGATGTGGTCACTCTAGTATAGATACTTGGCAAAAAAGAAAAAAGAGTATAGATATTTAACACTTTATCACATTACTCATTTAATCATTGGCATATCCTTTATGTGATTTATATGGTCCTTGAGAGTCGAGTGTTTGAAGTGATTTATCCTTTCAAATTCAAGAAAAAGGTCTTAATCCACTTCCATAGTAGCCTTAGGATGCATCCACATCCTTCTTTGATAGAGAATTGCTTGGGCTAGTTTAGATGGTCGAACTCCCAATCGACCAACGGCGCTTAAGGTGAGGAAACTTTAGCTTATTTGATTTCATAGTAAGATTTTAAAATCCTACTTTAACTTAATTCTACCCACAACAAAACAAAATAATAACTTATATAAGGTCAAATAGTATACCCTATTTATACCACTCTTTTTTCACAACAAAACAAAACAACTCATATAAAGTCAAATGGTGGATCCCATTTATACCACTCTTTTTCAAAATCAAAATCTGATTTTAAAATCCTATTTTGAAACCAAACGCAACATTAATTTTCAACTGCTATGGAGTTTGTTCTACATTTTCAGGCGACTCACCGGTGTACTTGCATTGAGCATGTAGGTCATGCATTCATTAGATGAGCTGCTGGTAAACACACTAGGCAAGAATAAAAGATAGAAAATAATAAGGAGCGAATTGAGCCAACAAGTCGACTTTGGGGGGCAATTTGAAATTAAATCCTTGCTTAGGGCAACCTCTGACGGTCTGAGCGGGCCAAGTTGGGCCAGAAAGCCCAATAAGCCCATAACTCAAGCCGGATCCGCCTGAGACCGATCGAAGCGTTTATATGCGGAAACGGTAGAAAACCCTAGCTAGGGTTCTTCCAGTCCTCTCTTTGTGCCTGCCGCTTCTCTCTTCGCAGTTCGAGCAGTCGTCACCTTCAGCAATGGTGCTTCCTCTCTCTCTCTCTCTCTACCCCTCCCCATCTGTGCTTTGATTCGTTCCTGTTTATTTTCTTGAACTCTGAAGCTTGCATAATCCGTCTTTTATGAGCTGGATTTTGCGTCGGCGAGTTAGTTCATGGTTGAATGCATCGTATTTGATGCTTATTTTCTAATCCGTGACGCGTTTCCGAGAAAAAAGAGAGGGCTTTCTTTGTGAAGTGAGCTAATTTGTGGGCGTTTGCTATGCAATTTTTTCTTTTTTTGGGTAAATGGTATAACTTCATTGATAACAAAAGGAATTTACATCAGAAACCAGTACCATTTACCCCTGTACAAAGCAGAAAGCTAAAATACTCAAATCCACCCCCCCAAATCAACTAACTGCAGTATCAAAATGGCGAAACATACGCCCCACTAGAGTAGAGTTTACAATTTTGCATGAGAAGCTGGGAAGGACGGACAACTTCGCTTGCACATCCGAGAGGATCTTTCGAATTATGACTGCTGAAGACGAGACCTGCTTTTGCTATGGATTTTGATTGCAAGGTGTTAGGTTTTGCTTTCTCGTCAGCTCAGTCACAAGTTTTATTGAAAGGATGGGAGCCCTTTATTTGATGGGAACCGAGAGCTATTCACATTAATTATTTTAGTCCTGTTGCCCTGTCGTAGATTATGGATGGAAACATAGTAATGGGTCGGCTCTGTATAGTCGAGATATTCAATGGAGTCGCGGGAGTCATGGCATATTTTGCCTCATTAGAGTTGATTCTCTTACATGTCTTTCTTGTGTTGACAGTATCTTCTTGAACTGCGTTATACATGTCACCTTTGTGCCTGCATTGGATTTGAAAATCGTATTGGATGATAATGATGATATTTTTGGTCTTTATGCAGGCCAAGAGAACCAAGAAGGCTGGCATCGTCGGAAAGTACGGTAGGTTCCAGCAATTCTTATTCCAACTTGCTTTAGAGTTTGAAATGAGGAGCCATATGATCCTGTTATCTATGCATTAGGGGACCTGCTTGCGTATCTGTGTAATGAGTTGGTGTTACTTGTACCTATAATCCGATTGGTATTCTAAGGTACAGTTGACACGTTTCGGACAAGGCTATTGATGTGGCATTAAATTCTCAGTGATGTAACATACCAGATTAATTTGTTATTCATAACTTTTGAAGTAATACATGCAGTCTTCTTGATTGCCTGAAATTCAATCAAAACTTTGATAACTGGAGCCTCTTGGGTGGAAGTGAACTTCATTATATCTTAAAGTTGGTGGAGAGACTCTGGAAGAGCTGTTCTTTCTATTAAATTCAAAGTGTACTTTGTTTTGCGAGAGATGCGGACTTATTAATCGAAGCTCCTTCTCAATTGTAGGAACCCGTTATGGGGCAAGTCTGCGTAAGCAGATTAAGAAAATGGAGGTTAGTCAGCACAGCAGGTACTTCTGCGAGTTCTGTGGGAAGGTATGCTCTTGCAAATTGAGATCATTTTCTTCCACTTTCCAGTTGAAGCATTATTTTCTTTTGAGTTATCCTTGGAGGAATGTCAGTTAATTGATAGTGTTAATGCTGCAGTACGCCGTGAAGAGAAAGGCAGTGGGAATCTGGGGCTGCAAGGACTGTGGCAAAGTCAAGGCTGGTGGAGCATACACATTGAAGTAAGACGCATTTTTTGGGCTATAACATCCTTTTACTCCTATTCATATGTGAATTTTTCTTCATCCATTCTGGCAATAGTGTATAAATATTTCTCTCTTACTAATTTGTTTCTTGATTTTATTCTATAAGCACTGCGAGTGCTGTGACAGTTCGGAGCACCATTCGGAGGTTGAGGGAGCAAACCGAGAGCTAAGCGGCTTATTGTCCTACCTATGTTCCATCTTTTGCTATTTAGAATTTTCAATGCTGAATGTCTTGGTGAAGTTAACCCTCTTTCATTTGGGACTTGAGTTGGATGTAACGAATTTTGGATGATCAAGCTATTATGTTATGGTTGGAGGATCTTGAGTTAATTATAACTTCTTGTTAGTGTCAGAATCCTGAGCTTCTCGATTTCCTGTTTGTGAAGTTTGACCCATTTTTTGGAGGCAGAATGCCCCTTGAGGTTTAAAAATCTCCGAGACTAACGCAATGTAAAGGAAAAATGTCTTCATCTAATGGTAAGAATGTGTAACTTCGTATTTTCCTTGGGTGGTGATGATTGATGCCGTAAGCAGCCAAGCAAGCTGACCAAAAACATACTATTAATTTCATCCACTAATTGATCTTCGTATATGTACATGTGATGGAGCCACTGGGCTTTGAATGGAAAGAAACACGACAACTATGATATGTATGTAACTAACAGACATACGTGAGGACTCATCCTGCTCCTTAAATGGCCAATGATCAAGAAATGACCAAGAAAGGTTCCAGGAAACCCCCATTGACTTAACTCTCTCTCATCTCCCTCTCATACATTGGGAGGAAGTAAACAAACAATAAAGGTTTTCTGAGGAACTCTGCAAAGGGCAGCAAATAAAAACCTCACTTTTGCACTGTTCCTCATTTGGTTGGTCTCGGCTCTAGCTGGTTCATAGGAAGATCAGGCGACAGGTATTCGTAGATCATCGCTTGTACTGTTACGATACATCCGGCTCTGAACAGCTTTAACTGCTGCAACTCTTGCTGCGTTTGCGGACTTATTAGCTGCTCCAACAGCTTTATTCACCCTCTCTTCAATCTTCGCCATGTTCTGCGCTCTTTCAGCTGCTTGGCGGGCTTCCTGATGGTGCAAAAAGAAAAATGGATCATCTATTAGTGCTTTTCTATAGGGAAGTTCTTAAAATGGAAAGTTAAAAGTAAAAACTCAGTCGCGCTTAGGACTGTTACTAGAATTATTCAATCCTGCAATTTCGGGCAAGTTCTGGTTATTTATGCTATCTCAAGGAAGGCTAGTGAAACCAAAAATCACATCTGTTTTTCTATCTAAAAACATAAGGTTCTAGCCAAATGTCAGTTATGCCTTTGCTATGTATGAAAATTGTTCTAGGAGAAGTTATGTGGAGGAAGAGCTAGAGCTCCTGCTTATTGTTTATCAAGAACCCGGCAGAAAAAAACACCGAGATTTTTTTTTTAAGACTAATCCATCCACTGAAGGGTGATTTCTACTTGTAGAAGAGCATAGCAAAAGCATTCGAAAAAGAGTAGCATCAATGATACTAGTTCTCATCATTGAGCTATCTGTTTTACATTCTAAATACAGACATTGCAATGAATTATCTGTCAGAGTTGATCTTGCAGTTACCTGGACTGCATTAAGAACTTTCGAATGAATCAACTCATAGGGTGAACTGGCATCAGCACTTGGTTTGCTTGGGACCTCGAGAACTCCATTCTGCCAGTGACCATATTGGGTCTCTCCATTTCTGAAACTGTACATTCCAAAGCCCTGCCTCCTTCCCTCATGCCACGCTCCCTCATATCTGTGCCCATTTCCAAACTGGTATACTCCAAAACCATGCATCTTGTCCGCAAAATATTCTCCAGCGTAAGTGTCCCCATTTCTACAAATACGTCAGGAAACGAGTTAAGAGAAAGGAAATATGAAAAACGAGGAGCAGAAATTGCATTTTAGCGACAAAATGTCACTTCGACTCCAACAAAGTAGATATTCTGCTCAGCCTAAATCAAACAGTTACTGGCTACTCTCAATATTAAAGAAAGACGATAAGCATCGAGGCAGAGTCCTTTTCTGACTAATCCTATGGACTGCATTATCTTATTCTCTAAAATGTAAGAAGTATCTAAATATAAATCAACTCCTCCAGTATGAATTCATAGAAGCACTATTCGACATCAAATATGAGTTGTAAAAATCCTCATTCTAATCGAGAGGGCCCGAATAAGACAACTTGTGAGCTTAACAGAGAAACGAGAATCAAATTATAACAATACCACATCCATTGGCGTAACCTCTACGACTAGATCATCGATCACCGATACAGAAGACTGCAAATACTTTACCTGAAATGGTAGTGCCCGAGCCCGTGCTTGACACCCCACTTGAACTCTCCGCAATACGTACTCCCGTCCACGCAGTTGTGGACCCCGCAACCGTGGCACTGCCCGTTAGACCATTCCCCTGCATAAACATCCCCCGTGTAGAACCGATAAACCCCGACTCCGTGCCTCAAACCTTGCCTATACTGCCCTCTATACTTGCTACCTTTAGCCCATGTCTCAATCCCATACCCGTCATACTTCCCATCAATCCAATCCCCCTCATACCTCCCACTCTTGTAATAGTGATAAACCCCACTTCCGGAACACTTCCCGCCATGAAACTCGCCCTCGTAGACGTCCCCATCGCTGTAAACCTGCACCCAGGACCCCGAGCTGGGGGACTTTGGTAACTTGGGCCCGCACCCAATTGACCAGACCACCGGGGGAGGAGGAGACTGGGTCTTCGGAGGAGAGGAAGGAGCGAATTTCGCGGGCAGTGATCGGGCGAGGAAGAGCCGGATCGAGGGCAACCGAGGGAGGGCTAAACTGAGGGATGTCAGCAGCGCTATCAAGAAAGCTATCACTGGGATGACCTCCAGGGGGAAAGAGAGGCGAGGGCTGGACATGAAGAAGTAGAGGAGAGGCACCATTAAAAGAAGCAGCCGAGCGCGGCAGGAGCAGAGGCAGAGCTTCGGGGACGGGTTAGAGCAGAAGAAGTCAACCCGGTGGGGGTAACCCGATTGGAAGGAGCTGAGAGAAGATGATTGAGCGGGCGATTGGGACGTCACAGACCTCTTGTGGGCAGTCGAGAAAGCGGCTTTCTGGGCAGCAGAGGAGGGGCTTTCATTGCCGAAATGGGATCTTCTCGAGCTTTCGATCTGAACACGGAGATTCTGCAACTCGGGGTGGTTGGCGAATCGACCGGAAGGGAAACTGGGCGGAGTGCTGGGATTGGTTCCTTCCCCGATCTGGAACTCAGCTCTCTGTTGATGCATTTACAAGAAAATGGAATCGAATTCAATTCAATTAAAAATCCTCCCTTTTCTGCTGATGGGCTGCTGATTGATGTATCATGGATGTGGGTTTTTGTTCTCCAGTGGTGTTGAATCAGTGTGCCGGCCGAGGTGGTCGGAAGCGAAGCTTTGGAGCTGCGGTGTCTGTTGGGTGTTTGCGCTGTTTTCCGGTTTTAGCTAAAAGGGCGACTCCCACTGGTTTGTTTCCTGGCACTTGCAGATGGAGAATCAGAGAAAACAGAGCAGATGGATGGAAGGATTTCAAGTTTTGGATGATGAGACCACGGAGGGTATTATTTATAACCCCGGTGTTTAAGTGATTTCACGGAACTGCCACTCCTGCTCCAACAAGAAGTATGTTCTCCTCACCTTTTATGTGCTGAGGCAAAGTCTTATCCACTATTTTGATTATCGCATGGGAAAGGTAATTAAGTATCGTATTACATGGAAAATAATTGATTGGATTAACAAGATCATCTTAAACCACCCTCTCTCCCACTTGACATAGAAAAGGAGCATTACTAATTTTGTGTCCATTTTAATAATCTCATTCATCTACCTATTCTAAATTTAGAGTGTATTTGGTACGTGAAAATCTATTCACATTTCTAGGAATATGAATTATTTTCTCAGAGCCCACTAGATTCTCACGTCTGGTTGGGTTGTAGAAATTCATTTTCCCACTTTCACATATAACACAGGGCGTGCTGATTGAAATTATCTTGATGTCAACAAATAATTTCTAGCCTCTCTCATAAACTAAAAGCCGTCTTATGCATCTTAGTTGTCCAACATTTTCAAGCTATACGAATAATGGAAATGTATGATTATTACATATCTTTCTAGCATTCGGGTAAATCGAACGATTTTGAGTCGAACAATATCACTGATGTAGGTCTGAGTTTATCCAAACAATTCAATCAAGAAAACAAGTAACGTGGACATTGGATCCACAATTCACGCAGTAGTTAGGATCTAACTTGAAAATATGTCAGGATATTTTTCCCAAAGGAGCCCAATTTTTTCAATTTTGGTGAAGTAATAATATCCTTTCCGTGACATGAGAAGAAGGCAATGGCAAATGTGAAAATGCTAGGGAAAGGGGAGGGCAATTAGGTAAAGGCCGGGGAGGCTCAGGTTGCAGTCGCCGGTTAACCCATTCGCCGCAGTTTGGACTACTTGCCCTCTGCCGGGATCATCTTTTTGTTCCCTTTAGGGTACGTTTGGTTCATAGGATTAGAATAGACATGGAATAGAATAGACATGGATTAGAATAGACAGGGAATAAAATATAAATTCTAATGAAATTTTTTTGTTTGGTTGGAGGGAATAGCAAAACTGAGAATTATAATTCTGATGTTTGGTTGGCTTGAATAAGGAATAGAAAGAACAGGAATATGATAAAAAGACATAAATGCCTCTTCATATAAATATAATGGATTTTTTTAAGATAAATAGATAACTTTAATGACAATTTTTATAATTAATAAAAAATAAACACTTCAAAAAATGTAAAGAAAAGTAAATAATTTCTAAAAATTAAAAAATTTAATTAAATTACTGAAAATTGTGTTTATTAATAAAATTAATTATTTTAATAATGTAATAAGCATAATTATCTATTTTTATAATTAAAAAAATATAAACATTTTAAATAATTGAAAATTAAATAATATTTACAACTTAATATTTTTAATTAATAAAAAATTTCAATTATTAAATAATTTGTGAAAATTAATTATTTTAATTAATTTCGCCGCCCTCCAACTTCGCCGCCCTCCTAACTTCGCTGTCCTCCAACTCGTTGCTATCCTATTTGGTGCATCCCAGCAGCACCATTCGTGGCCTCTAGCACCATTCGTCGCCCCAACTTCGGTTCAGAAAGGAATTTTAATTATTTTTTTTAATAAATTTGCGAGGAAATCCGAAATTGGGAGGAAAATTTCCTCACAAAATTGCAAGGGATAATGGTCGATGCAAATCTAGTGAACATAAAGGTACATTCTCGAGTGAATATGATGAGAAATAGATACAGTGCAATGTTCATCCCAATATAGTTACATATCAACCTCCTATCCAAACACGATATAGCTACAATTTCATTTTTACTCTAACACCAATTTCCCAAAAACCTCCACGAACAATGTAGCAATTTCTCAAAAAACTCCACGAACAAGTTTGCCTTGTTGTCTTGCTTCAGCGATTCGCAAGGAAATCCTGCACCATTTCCAAGCGATATTCTGGCTTGATACCAAAGAAAAGTATGATATAATTCGGATGGTTACCGAACTTTTGAATAGCCATGCGAACTTGTGCTAAAGTCATATCATCAACATTACGAAGAGCTCTCAGAAGTTCAAGGAACTTCTCTTGATAAATGTCCGAGTGAACACTCTTTGAGATCATCATGCAAGCTTCTTTCATTTCGGTTGCCATTGTATTCAAGCTCTGAGAAATTGTGGAGAAGTCAGATTCACCCTTTTTCCTTTTTTTTCCCAAAGAAGCACTTGCCGTTGCATCTGTAGGTGGTTGATGAGCACGCGAAACATCTCCCAATGTAGGGGTATTGGTATTGCCATTGGCAGATTCATTTGGGTTTGAATGATTCACATCCGCTTCTTCGGCTACTCCAGTTAAATCTTTAATCTCGAGCTCTTGCAGAATATCTTCAATAGCTTGAGCATCTTTTCCAGTAGCTCGATCCTTCGCATATATCATAGATAATTCTTCGAAATGGGGAAAACTTCTCAGTCTAAATGGAGCAGCTTCTTTGTGAGTCTAAAAATAGAAAGAATAGAGTGTTAGTGACATTATATATAAACATAACGATAGAGTATCGAAATAAATAGATGATGTCTTTAGGCCGGTATCCGGTCCCCTCGTCCAATATATTACATGTCTTAACAAAATTGTTTTAGAACCCCGAAAGTAATTTCAAAAATATGATTAAATGGCCATTTTACCCAAAAAAAAAAGAAGAGAAAATGACACTTGAGGTTCTATATGTTTGCCAATTTTTGACATCGAGTCCTAAATATTTCAGTTTGGAAAAACAAGTCCTAAAAGGTTTGGAAAAGTGATACTTTTGGTCATTTTCGTTACCCCCGTTAACAGAATTCCAGCAAGGCAAACGGCCCTCCACGTGGCGCTTCATGAGTGGTCACGAGTTGGTTTGGGTCCGGATGTCGGGTATAATCGGGTCGGGCCCGGGTGTCTCCTTCTTCACCCGACTCCCTCCCCATGCGACTCGAAACCCTAGCGCCGCCCCTGCAATTGCGGGTACCGTAGCACCTTGAGCAGCCCCGCCTGAGCCCGATCAATTCCCTCAGGTTCGATCTCGTCTCCTCCCGGTCGGATCTGGAAAATCTGAAAGCTCGTGAAACCTCAATCGAAGTTCGAGTTATGGGTTCGGAAGTGAAAGAAGAACAAGCAGCAAGCAAGCAGCAGCTACAGAGGAACATTGAATGCCAACTTCACTGTCAGATCTTCTCATTCACTGTCAGATCAAAGCTTCATTTCTTTCGTCAACCTTTCTATGGATGCTCGACCAATAATCGGGAACTCGTGGCCATATCAAACAGAAAAGAACAAACAATCGATCTGCTATCTTAGGGTATTGATATGCAATCTTAGGGTTTTCTGGAAACCATGAACATCAAGCTCCGCTTGATCGTAACACCCTTGTCGGGCCTCTTCTCGAGCTCGCACTACCGAACTCCACAACACAACACGGCAAAGAGAGGAGGAGAGAAACATAAATCCTATCCGAATAACAAAAAAATAAAAGGCAGTTTCATTATGGTGGTATATCAGCCGCTTGTTCTGGAACTTCCAGTTCCAATTGAAGCATATAGATCCGTAAATGGATTTGTATGTATAGCCACTTCAGTCGTGCTCGTCCTTTCTCGAAAGTATCATTTTTTTTTTGGAACATGGTCAACCACTAGAAATTATTATGTTCGCCGACTCCCTCTGTTCTCTCTTCATCTTTGTTGCCAATAAGCTTTCCGGCGTCATATGATTGGGAGCACATCCTCCACGGGAGAACTTCCAATTGCAAGAAGAATTGCCTGACGAAGACCCACATCAAAAGCCTGGTAGATGTTTTTTGATTGCGTCTCAAGAACGGATGAGAAAGGACGTCCGACATTAGGGGTCGGAATCGTCCTAGATCCGACCGAGAGGAGACGAGATCGAACCTGAGGGAATTGATCGGGCTCAGGCAGGGCTACTCGAGGTGCTACGGTGCCCGCAGTTGTAGGGGCGGCGCTAGGGTTTCGAGTCGCATGGGGAGGGAGTTGGGTGAAGAAGGAGACACTCAAACTCGATTCTACCCCGACATCCGGACCCGAACCAACTCGTGACCACTCACAAAGCGCCACGTCAGCCACATGGAGGGGTCGTTTGCCTTGTTGGAATTCCGTTAACGAAGGTAACGGAAAGAACCAAAAGTGACACTTTTTCAAACCTTTTAGGACTTGATGTTCTAAATTGAAATATTTAAGACTCGATGTCAAAAATTGACAAACATATAATATCTCAAGTGTCATTTTCCTAAAAAAAAAATTGTGAGAAGAAAAATCGAAATTAAATTCCAAACGCTCTATGGTAAGAAGATATTAATTTGACATCGATACTTTATGTGCTCTCTCATTTCTCTTACTCTATCATTTTTCTAGTTTCATATGCCTCTCATACAATCGAAAAGATTAAATTCCAGAGGGTGATCAGGCTCATAAAATGTTGGAATTAATTGACTCTTCACTTGTTTGGGCAAAGAGAGGATGGCGACTTGTAGATTGGAATGAACAAGTGAAGGGCTATTTTCATTGAATTCAGTTCCCCACCCCCCTTTTTTTATGTATATTTCGGCGGCTATTATTGAATTCATCCCCTTTCATTAATATTTATCAGAATTGATTGATAATTAGTTTGCAAGGGACATATCTGACTGGGTATATATGGCTGGCTTTATTTTGGTCACATCCAATCCAATAAGTGATATATAAATAATATATAATTAAATAAAAAATTACGCAAAAAAATTTCGTTTTCATGGACCATACATTACCCGCATCATTGTTCTTATCGTATGCGTCCCAAACTCACCCTTCCAAGCCATATCTCTCTTCCCCCCCAAACCCATATGCAAACAGATACATATCTTTCACAGGATTTTGGTGAATTAGTTTGTCGTTCAGCGTAAGACTTTTGTTTTAAGGGGAAATATATATATATATATATATATATATAAATACACACACACACACACACTCCACTAATTTATAATCAGGCAATTTTCGCCCTGTAATTTTTATTTTTTTGGAAATATTTATCCTTCAACTATGATCGAGTGGAATGTGTCCCTAGGCAGCCTAGCTTTTGATCTAGGACAATGGACATACCATTATGAGGATTGAAGGTCTAACGGTTGAAGGTAAAAGCAATACTCGAGTTAGGATACATCATCTCGTTACTTTCTCCGTCAAAATCGATGAAGAACGCACTCATACCGACTACCATGTAGTTCACTACCACGTGAGAAAATAAGCAGAAAGAAGGGTAAAAAAGGTCACCTCGGACGTAAAGCTTTGATAACGCAAAATCTTGATAGGTAAAGGACTAGAATTGTTCTATTGTCTGATCGCCTCTCTACCCACACTGCATACCACTGCACCGGCAGCTAGCGGTGATCGTCGTCAAGCCATTCCTGCCGTGAGGAAAGAAGAGAGAGATGGATGGCATGCCAGTTCGATGCCGGCCACTACCGCCATGTACGATGAAATAGATCAAATGACGTGATGTTTATTTCAACCATTTACCAATTATCTAGAATAGAATGTGGTATTAAAAGTGTACCTTAAAAAGTATTTATCTTTCACATTTTGCAGATACGGCATATTATCATCTAACGATTTGTTTTCAGTCAATTCAGTTAACTATTTTTCAAATAAACATCAACGTCGATCACAATCTTTTCCTTCTTTTCGGCTATTTATAATGCATGAGTGAGGGGTCAATTGGGTTACTCACATAAAGCCTCTCAATCAACTCGATTAGAGACCATTGTCATCATCTCCTTTCTCCTTTCCTCAGCTAATAATTAAAACGTAGTAATAAAGACTCATCATCGTAATCATGCGGACTTTAGCCGGCCTACACGATTAGGTGCTGCTCATCAGAGTGCATTCATACCCAAAATCTGATGTCTCACCATACAAAGCAACACATGTTGGACTGGACAAAACCACTCTTACTTACGATGTCAATAAAATCATGCAAACCAGATTCCATATATTGAATCAACCAAGATTTCTCAAGTTCGCGTCAGAACTTCCCGATATATCTGATAGAGCATATTATCAACACCATATGAAAGTATGGATCAACATATAACTCTGACGATACTCATGAAATGATCAAAGACTGACCAATGCAAGTCCAGAAGATTTATATTTCCCAATTCATATAGCCAGTACGCATGGGGCGATTGCTGATGACGACCGAAGAAAATGAAAGGAAACCAGATAGGAAATAAAGAAAGCCACTTCAAGGCGTGCCGACTACTCATTTTCCAGGAAAATGAACAAAAGTTACAGATTTATAGTACTGAAAAGCAGCTAATGGTGCATTATAAATACTAGTCCTTCCCTCAATATGTTTGTGAATTCTATGATTTTCCAGAAATTTCAAAGACAAGATGGGACCAACCCAGGTGTAACTTTGCTGTGGTGAATGATGCTTCCGTCTACCTGCTCAGCAGAAGGTATTACTTGTGGACAAAGAACTCCAGCGGGACACTTCTGCGGCCGCCCCAACCCAAGAGGTGGGCAAAAGAGAGAGACCTGCACTTCAATTCTTGTGTATCTTGAACCCGAATACTCTTGGAACATAGCTCTGTGACGCACTCTGTGGCTTCAGATGTCCATATGTCATCAGAAATAGGTGAGGAAACGTCGTACCAAAATAGGCTCCATCTGTGTCTGAGCACCAGTCAAGGATAATTAAAAAAATCATTAATTATCAAGGCAGTATGTCCTTCCATGCTATCAGGCATTTAATATGATGCACAGATCTCTCATTTAATCCATATGAGAAGTGATACAAAGATTACCAGTTCATCGAGTCTGAGTGAGTGATAGAGGGGTGAAGTTTAATAAGAGAAACTATCTTTTCAGATAAAGAATCAATCAGGCAAAATGAAATGATGGCAGATGACATAGATAAGCACCCGTTATTTAAGGGCCAAGCACTATCTACTAATCTATGCCTAACCTATGACGAAGACATGTAATCAAGACAACACAACAATGTGTCCTGAAGCTCCGTACTCTTCTTTTTCCCAATTTAATAGAGGTTTCTTACCATGTAATCGTGACGACCACGCATAATCATTACGACAGAATTTCCTGAAAGACTATCTATCACACAACTCGAATGAAGTTCTACCATAAACTCAGCACCCAGTAGTTTTTAACCCCCAATTTAATAGACGAGTAAATATGGTCATAAATTCTATGCAATGCCTGAAATTTGCCTAAGAGAACACAATTTCTGCATCTGAAGCATCAGCTGAATATATACATGCAAAGGAAGTGGCAAATGAAATTTAAGCAGAAGATGAAAAGGATACTGCCTTGATACTTGGACCGAGGATAGTAAATATCTTCGCATCTCGGGCAATAAATTTTAACGGTGCTAGCCCGAGGAATATCTGACTGGCCGACAGGAAGACAGGGTTGTCCACAGCAATAAACTCTCGGGCATCTTCCAAAGTCGATGTTCTTGTACTTCTCCAACTGTATAGCATGACATGACATGACATGACATGACATGACATGATATAGTTTCTGCAGATATGAAGGCGATGGAAGAAGGAAAAACATTAAGCAGCAATATCTCACCATAGCCGCCATTCCTTTGCCAGTCAAAATGTAACGGGCATGAATAAGACCATAAAGCATCTCAGCAGCCGATTCAACCAGCTCATTTTGTTCCTCGGTAAACATATCTCCTATCCATTCCAACAAATTTACTCATAAGCAATAGATGAAGTGATAATAAAAGACAGGGTAGATGAAGTGAGAATAAAATCAATTCTGCACCGACTTTAACCCTCCACCTCAAGCTAGGCTACGATTCAGAAAGCATCAACAGAAATCTAGTCGGTAAACTTACCATGGGAGGACTCCACGTCCAGAATCAGATCGAGTGCATAGTCATAGTAAGGAACTTGACTGCTTAAGCCACAGAGGTTAAAATCATCTTGTATGTAATCGTCGTCAACTTCACAAAAAAATTCATTTCCTCGCAAGTTACAAAACCACGAGATCCAAGATGTGTCATCCCCTTCAGATCCACTAACATCTGATTCTTCGCTGTCAGTTTCCGATTCCTCTAAAATAAACAAATGAACACGTAATCAGTTCAATAAATGATCAGCTGCATATATGGAAAGAGAGCAAAGCAATGTAGAGAACAGAAAATTCAGGAAAAGTACGTGTCTGATAGCCCCAAAACACAGCATTGCAGTACTACAAGATGTGCTACAACAATAATAAAAGCTTAAAGCCCAAGAAGAACCAAATCAGTACTCAAGAAAGACCATACTTTAGTAAGTCAGAAAAGAGCAGAAAAGCAAAAGATTTACCAAACCGTTAAAAAAACCGATACTCAAGCGTTAGAATTACAAAAAGTAATGCCATTAGTATGAAAGAGATTTATAAGGAATTAAAGAGAAGGAATTTGGATCCAACTAGATATTCACATGACCAGTTTGATTCACCTAACACACGAAAAGACATGTCTTGAGCTCATTATCAACAAAGCAAATAAGCCGTGCAGCAGAAAAATTAAGCTAAGATCTGCTCGTGGTAGAGTCCAAATAAAAGGCCGCTTTAAGGACCTGCAGAAAATCAGAAAAGGATGTATCTTGTTCTCAGTTCTCACAAGAGCATATGAGGTTTACCTGATAGCATAAAGCAGTAACCTCCTGGTCTAATGCACACAATGTACACAATCACGTGTGCAGTAACGCAAACATAAGTGTGTACACAGGCACACATGCATGTGCATACGCACATAAGCACGTGCATATGCACGTGTGTATGCAAAATAAGCGCACGCACACACAGATGAGTGAGAGAGCATTAACTCTCCACTTTAATAAATTTCTTGCTGAATAATGACTGATAAGGTATATACGATAGCAGAAAGTAAGAATATCTAGGTCTATACACATACTCACAATGTACACAAAATCGCTTGCACGCGCACATCCGAGTGCATGAAGGCTCACACACACGTGCAAGCGCATTAAGGTTCACTACGTGCACGCACGGTGCCACACGTTCAACTGAGAGAGAGAGGGCAATAACTCTCCACTTAATAATTTTATCTGATTGAGATCGATTCTATTGACTAAATCGGATCAAATCAGGGATAATTCTGGCCAATCAGCCCCAAAGTTCCCTTGGTAAAACCCATATATTGATTTTGCAATGCATGTGCTTGCAACCATATTAACGAACTGGTAAATCTAACTAACATAATCTTCATAACTAAACCGACATTACCAACTAAACGAGTAAAAAAATCTTAGTTCTAGGAATAATTAAACCCAATTAATTAATTGGAGACATCTTTCCGACCACATAGGCACAACGTTACGACCGTTTATCAAGTAACTCATGCGTGTGACAAGAAATTTTAAGTTTACACCTTAAATAAAAAAAAAAAAAAAACAAGAAAGAAAACTTTATCCCTAGACCGTTCATACAATTCTCAACAATCAAAGGTCCTCCTATCGACGACTCTACCCATAGCATGCAACATAATATAAAACGACATCGACAGATCGAGCTACACCTAACGGAAAACAAAATTACCAAAAGCTAGAAACTTAAATGATCAGAGTGGAGCAACTTGCAGATTCACTCATTCCGGGAAAACTCAGCTTGTATCTAAGCAGATAGATCAACTCCCAAACTAATCGCACCATTAGATGCCACGGCGAAGTAAACCGCTACTGTTCTCAGCACAAACTCCAGAAAAACGACACATTGAGGAAAAATTTAACGTGAGAAGCTGGATATAAATGACAATCAGGAACTACTACAACATGTTCATCCGTACACTACGCAAACGTGGATTCTATCGGTTATAGAGGGAGGAAGGGAGGGAGGGAGGGAGGGAGGGGTAAACCGTCGGAGCAGTTGGTCTTGAGTCGAGCTGAATCGCGGTGATCAGATGGAGCCTTGCCGAGCAGGACGGAGTGAGCGGACTTGTCCTTGCCGTTGATGACGCGGGAGGTGGAAGGGGAGGATCGCTCGAGGTGCTTGTCGAGTGCATCGTTGATCCTCTGCTTTCGATCAACGACGCCGACCTCCGACTTGGACCCACCGGGACCTCTGTCTCTGTACATGTTTCCTCTACCTCGAATTCCTCACTCGATTCACCGACAAATCTCGACCGGTAAACCCTAGGCGTCACAATCTAGGGTTCGGAATCACGTGAAACAAGCTCCTCAGTGGCGCTGTGGCTCCGGCCTGCTATGCCATTACCCTCTCAGCTCCTCGCGGAACCCTCCGATTGCATCCGTCTTCGCGAGCTTCGAAGGATCAGTGAAGGAGAAAACGAAGAGAGAGAGAGAGAGAGAGAGAGAAGAGGGGGAGGAGAAAAGACGTGATTTTTGTTGCCGATAAATCGGCGGTGACAACTTACGCAATTGCTTGTGCAGGATGGAGCATCCGTTCGGGTGCACGGGCTTCACATGCACCCGCAGGGCGTGGGACACGTGGCGCACGATGTGGGGCCTCGGATGTGGGCCCACCACTGTCGTTCTGCACGTGTCGGAATCGTGTGGAGTGCGATTGCTTGTATTTTGATGATCATCGGGGGACGGAGGGACGAAGTTGTTGCCAGGTAGATATTTTGGCTGTTTTGTCTTTGTATTTGCACTTCTTTTTCGAACCAATTTCTTAACTTTCTCCTGGAAAAATAAAGAAACTAATCCAATATAATTCGTCAACAAGAGGGCATCAATTTTTCAGCCTAGCTCGGTATTTATTAAGTCGAGTCAATCACAATTGTTAATACATCGACTTAACTGACCGAGGGACCCGATCACCCTGTCCAGGGTGAACTACCAGATTTTTCGTTAGCGGAAGGGGGTAGAGGTGGGGTCCGCACCAACTGCGAGAATTTGGGTCGACATTCTCCTTGGGGGCTGGGGCCCACTCAAGGCAACCGCCACGTCATCCGACAGCCGTCACGTGCCAAAATTATGTCCTCCTACGAAAAGCTTCAGGGCCGGACCATACCGGTTGTTGACCGGGACATGAGGCCTTCGCCCAAACCATTAGCCATCTCGGAGGGGCCAAGCCCATCCCCGAAAGTGACCCACAACATGTCATATTTTATTTTATCTTTTGTTTTTTTTTATCATTAATTATTATAATGTCCTGCTGAAGTGTGAGGAAAATAAGGAAACTATTTTCTTTTACATGGGACATATTCTCTGTAGGCCCTAGGCACATTTGCTCAAAGCATCAAAGAATCCGCACGCCGAAGACAATTTGCAATCAATTCTTGATTTACAAATTCTTTTCGCTCAAATTCTCATTCTGAAGTAGAGAGGAGGCAGCGTCGTAGTCGTAGTGGAAACATTGATGAGCAAGTTGTGTTGAGCAGTTCATGCTTCCTAACTGCGTATTGAATGTTACAGCCGAAGCTGTCAAGGCCAGAAGAATTATTTTACTGGCAGATTACATGTAAATCTATTCTCTCATCTTACGCAATTGATGGTTGGATGAAGAAAGGAACCTGCTCGTGATGTCACAACTGCTCGACATGAGATGTTATGGTATCGGGGCAGGATTGGGCCTGAAGAAGCTCCAACCGAGTGAAAGGGGGAGCAAACTGAAGTATGTAATCTTCATCTGAAACACAATCGGATTGATTCATCAGATAAATGTCTGAAAGCAACTAAACTGAGTGGATCGAGGGCTCGGACATGCTAAAAGGCTGACACTTACTCTCTTTGACTGTCCCGTAGAGCCAGCACAAGACCTCGTCTGCAAATGCTAGACAGACCCCTCCCTGTGACACGAAATTAAAATGAATGACTCGAAAAGAAAAATTCATGTATCAACAGTAGATATTACTCAGAAATCTTCGAAATATTAGCTGATACTGGATGCAGCACAGCAGAATTTATGTACCTGCCAATAGTTCTTCATTTTCACTCTCTGAGTGATATCTTTAGTTCTCAATCTCTCTGTTCGAACTAGTCGCCCAGCATCATCTCTGCAAAAATAGCAGAAACACCCTAGTTGTTGTCCATGGAGAAAGGAGAGAAAAGAGCATTGCTGTATCTCTACAGGTAGAATGAGGTGACAAAGACACAGACACAGACATGGAGGGAGTAACAGCTAGGTCCTAAAAGTGTTCACCGAGCATGGGTCCTGTGATAAGCACTTTGATCGAGCACTTAAAGACTGATTGAGCACTTATCTAGAGAGCTTTATTTTTTTGCTAATTCCCTTGGACCTCTCAAAAGATAAAGAAGCATTTTTTTGCTCGAATATCAAAATCAAATACGAAAAAAAGAGGGTGTCTGTATACCTGAATCCGATAACAATGTATGGAACACCTGCTAGGAAGGATTGAATCTGCAACCAGGATACCGCGTAATTTAGGCTTTTTACATTATAGAGAAAAAATAAATTCAGTTGATGAAATACAAAATTTTATAATACTGTACCCAAAACTTGAGCAGCTTGTCTCTTTCAAACCTTTCCTCGGTATGATAATCCAACTGCAGAAGCAGGTGAATGGTGGAAAAGACATAAGAGATTGAGAACTAATCCTAGCACACAAAAAGCCAAGAAATCATAGAACCACAAGATCAACCTCGCGACTAGTCTTTAACTCGATGTAAAACCTCCGGCCATCATCTGTCCAATCGCAGCAATCCATCTCAGCTCCCATCAGAATTCGGTGAGCACCCAATTTGGTCTTAATCACAGAGCAGTACTCGACATTTGCATCAACATGGTGTATCCTTTCACCGTAAGCTCTTTCTGCATTCTCAGTGGCAAGGGCCTCAAAGCAATATCCCCAGTAACATCTAGCTCACAGTAATTAATTACAACATTAGGGATCTCAACTTACTAACCAACTGACTATTCGATCTAAAAAGTCAAAAAGAAATTTGAAAGAATAAAGAAAATATCAATTTAAAAGAATTAAAAATGAAGCACAAGAATTTTACAGTTTTAGTACCTTCTGCGGTCTAAGTCACTCTGCGGTCTCTCTGGAAGCTTATGTACATCAAGATATATTGTTCCATTTCTTTTATGGACACCCATTTCCCAAGGTTCATGCCGGATATAGGCAGTTGCTAGTATCTGCAGAAGAAGGCTGACTATGTTAATCCCAAAGATGGCACAGTCATTCACGCATAATGATTGAGAAGGATAAGAAATACCTTATTAAGGTTGTTGCGATATGTCTGAAAAATGAAGTCACAATGCAGAAACAAGGTTAGATCACGAGATAAGAAAAGGCTAAAGTCAGAAATATTAAAAAAAAAAAAATCATACCACAAAATGCATGTTCTGAAGTGGGATTTTTTTGTCTCTTATGCAAGCAAGAAGACCTCCATAACCTTCAGAAGCCAAGTCTGGTTCAGAGACAAAAATAGACAGTTACCTGCATTCATCAGTCTTCATATGCATAGCACTGAACCAGGTGGAAATAAACTTCAACCACCACAGCCTGATATTTTCTCAAATGAATACTTGTGTCACATATCTGTTGGTGCGTTTAAGATGAAAAGCATACCCTTTTTCTGAATAAATGTGTCATACCCTTCATTCAGGTCTGCACCCACATCTTCTGTAATTAGTCTTTTAAATTGCCTCTATAATTGACAAATAAAATCCTCAAGTCAGAAACCATTAGTATGGAATTTCTTCTTTTTTCAATTAAGTAGCACAACTGTGAAGAAAAGGTGCCAGAGTGTTCACCAAGCTCCTATCATCGAAGAAGACATCTCCATCTTCTGCCCGGCTATAGCAAGCAAGTTCACATGGCTGTTCATCAAATCAGCAAATACAAAAGCCTAAGGACAACGCATAGGGGAGGGAGTATGAATCTGAAAGTTTCATAAAAGTAACATGCTCCACGAGGGAATCAATCTTCTTCAGAAGGGTATACAAGTTCTTCACTCAGGATAATTACATTGCATGATGAACTATACTCAAAATATAAAGTTAACCAGCAACTCAAAATATCTAGAACTTATAATGTAAAAAGACGAAAAACAAGTAAGACCGTGGGCAAGGTGGGAAAGAAAATGAGTGAACCTCCTGAAATGCTATACACTTTCTTGATAATGTTTCCTCGCTCTTTGAGAACTTGAGCTCAGAAACAAAGCGCTCATCACGATGACCATTAGAAAACTTTGGCCCATATCCGAAGTTTTGCCTCTGAGGGTAAGGACCAGGTCGAGGAAGGATGCCTGCCCCTCTATCATTCGGATGCCCTGAGTTCCAACGGCCACGGCCAAATGTCCCTCTGGCATGGTTGTTAGTGCTGCGAATAGGTGGCAGAACTGCAAAAGGAGATTTGAATCAGACAGAAAGATTCAGAAACCTTAGATAAAACGGTTACATCAAGTAGTTCATAACGTAGACATCCCCACGAATCATGCTTGTTATGTCAACTTATAACTACATTTCTCACATCCGTAATCCGTGTAATGTCCTCAGTGATCTAAAAGGTCAAGATTGATTTCTCTGGAAATGCAATTGACAAAGGGTAGTTCTACAAAAACGAATTCACTTCCACCGACGTGAAGGGAAACACTGCAGAAAAGGAAGTCAGCGAGGTACTTCCGGTAATCAATTACTTCTTGAGCTCAGTTGGTAACAACATCGTGTGTCCAGAGTGGTTAGACTCTCTCTGATCAGATTGAGAGATTCTCTAGAACTCGCACCGCTAACATTTTAGCTCGGCAGAACAACATAAGACAGCGCGGGGCGGCGAGATAACCCAGTTGAGAGAACCCCAAATCATCAAAGGCAACGGCTTTAAGCAGTGTAAAACCCCGATCAAGCAAAACCCATCAACCCAAATCAATCAGCGAGCTTACCGGGAATGGGGTAAGGGCTGATGGCAAGGGTTTTGCAGTAGTCCTCGTTATCCGACCCGAAGAGATCATTCTCCCTCTCATCCTCCTCCACCTCCTCCTCCTCCTCCTCCTCGGAGTTAAAGTAGCTCTCAACTCTACTGCTGTAAGTACTGCTGTTGTAGTTGTTGGCGTCGTCTGGTTCATTGCCTTCCTCGCCGCTGCTCGCGCTCCCACTGGCGCTGCTGGACTCTCGTCCTCCTCCGCCGCCACCACCTCCGCCGCCACCGCCACCGCCTCCACCTCCGCCGCCCCCACCGTCGGACGAGGACCCGCTCGAGGAAGAGGACGACCTTGCCGAAGAGGACGACCTTGCCGACGAGGACGACCTCGCCGACGAAGAAGAGGAAGAGGATTGGCGGGGGGTCCCGTCGCCGGCGCTCCTGCGGTCGTTGTCCTCGTACTCCTCCTCCTCCCCGAACAAGTCGAGGTTCTGGTCGGGGAAATCCATCGCCGATGAGGTGCTCAGAGAACTACAAGATTTGCTGCGTTTGAGCTCTGCTGGGGATTCTGACCGAGTATTTGTCGTCGCGGCTCTCCGCGTGCGGTTGCAAAGAGAATTTCCGGATCTTTCCGTGCTCCGGGCTCAGCAGCCCCCTACCATTACATATGCGGGTCCTACTTCTCCCAGGAGAGGAGGGAGCATGGACCCGGAGCAAACAGGAAGAAAAGGAGGTTTAGAGTCCGGTCTTAGCGCTGGAGTTGGTCCCCGGGTGAAAAGCCCACAACCTCGGCCGGTAAGTTCTTTTTATTATTATAGGCAACGATGAAAAGGAGAAATTTGATTTTGCACCCTGAAGTTTGAATTTTAAGCTAATCAGCATCCCAGGGCCGAGGTTTATTTAGGCATAGTCCAGCCTTCAGGCAGTCTGTTGTGCTTCATCTTGACCGCTTTCTTCCGTAAGTCCTTGAACCGAACTTGTTTGGGCAGAAGAAAAGGAAAAGAAAGTTGTATAGAATTTTCAAAAATTCCCATACAACTTCTATTCGCCTTCCTTTCCAGTTCTTCTGTTTCTCTCAATCCAAATAGATGGTAAGAGTCTAAATATAATTGCAAGCTTTATGCAAATTATAGTCCCTTCGTTAAAAAACATTGTCGTTCATTTTGAGCTTTTTAAATGTAGTAAATTGAGGCATGCAAGCTATCTTCCTTATTAGGAATTGCGAACCTGATCTTTAACTTTTGTAAAGTCCAATTTAATTTAAGTTTTCACTCCCTCTAGATATTCCAAAGTATCCATTACCATATCATTTATCTTTTAAGTTTGGATTATTGTCCCAAATCGCTCCATACTTATCAAAAGTCGTAGGGTGTGTTTGGATTCAGAGTTAAAATAACTTTAATTTTGATTTTGATTTTGATTGTGGAAAATGACAAATGAGATGTGATTATAAATTTAACTTGGGAAATATATGTTTTTGTTGTGTAGTGTGTTGAGTTAAAGTTAAAGTTAAAATTAAAGTTAAAATTTGGCATTTAGAAATCCAAACAGACCTGTACAATGCGTTTGTTTTCGGAGTTAAAGTCACGAATTTGTGATTGTGATTGTGATTGTAGAAGAAGACAAAAATATATGGGGCCCACCAGTTTGACTTTTAAAATATAAAATGAATGGAATGTAGAGATAATTAATTATAATGAGATTGTATTTTAATAATATATGGGGTCCACCAATTTGACTTTTGAAATGTGTGTTTTGTTGTGTATTGTTTTGAGTTAAAGTTAAAGTTAAAATCTTAAATCACGACTTTAAAAATAAACGGAGCGGTAATATCTTTGAACTCATTTCAAAGTCCTTTGATTTTGGATGAAAAACACGAGAAACCATGTTCACCAAGAGAAAATATAAGAAAATATAGACCATCATAATAAACTCAGTCCGTCATAAACTGTGGGGTGCATAATAATAGACCATCATAAACTTTGGGGTGCAAAGTCAAAATCTGCCCCCGAGTAGTTTGATACATTTTGTTCTTTCCCGCCGTTGAATTTCCGCCGGAAGTCCGACCAGCGAATTCATCGAATTCATCATCGTCTCCGGGGAGTACTATCACTAGCAGATTCTTGATCCCGAGGGGGACTGATCTGGGTTCGGAATTCTGGTGGATGTTGGCTCTTCCCGAACTCACCGCTCCGTATATGCGAGGCTCGGGGCAAATGGTGAATTATCTTCACTCGGGCATTTCATCAAACGCCTATAGATCAAGCTTGTCCAGGACTTCTGCCAGATGAACGAGTCGAACTTCCACCGCCTTAGCCTGTTCAAAGCCGTAACCAGCGATAGGGTCTCAATGTGGGTCGATCCTTAAACCGAGAGTGAATGTTCTCGGCTAACAAAGGGAATTCCTTTTTGGTAAATTCCAGGCTGCCATGATCGTGCTGGGATGGCTTTTATGCCACCAAGAGCAATTCTTGCGTGTCTCCGGGTGTCTCAGAGCTGTTCGGGGCGATTCTGTGCTGCCCTTTTCGCTCCAAGTTCTGCTTTAGCGTCGGCACGAGACGGAGAGTTATCGTGGGCTTCATGTTTTTTGAATTTCTCCACGAGCGTACGCAAGAAAGGGTCATCTTCGAGAGAATCCTCTCGAGAAGCTCTCTTGATGAAGCTTGGAGCTGCCTTGAACGATCACAAGATTGAAGTTGCTTGGAAGACCTTCAGTTCTTTCAGGAAGTTGTATGGCCTTCCCGACATTTCAATCACCAGTCAATTAATCACTGGCTTAGCCTACTCTTCCGATCCACAATGGCTGCAAAATGCCTGCAACTTGGTATTCCTACATATGCGGAAAAAACCGGGTCTTTTTCGACTCGAAGTCTTGGCAAAGCTCGCTCTCTCGATGGCGAGAGCTCAATTGCCTATTCTCACAATGAAAATTCTCCGCTTGCTTCTGGAGAAAAACTGTCTTCCACCCTTGAATGTGTTGTCGTCAATAGTTCTTCACATGGTAAAGACAGAGGATGGGGCATGTCTCGCGTCAAACTTCTTGATTCAGATCTGCCATGATCTCTCCAACAAGACAAAGCCCGATACTGTGATCTTTAACCTTGTACTCGATGCTTGTGTGAGGTTTGGATCATCATTGAAGGGACAGGAGCTTATTGAGCTGATGGCTCGAGTAGGAGTTGTTGCTGACGGGAATTCCCTTGTTAATTTTTCACGTATTCATGAGATGAATGGTCAGAGGAACGAGATAGCAAAATATAAGGAGTTCATTGATCGAGTTTCTATGCCATTGTTAGTTCATCACTACAGCCAGTTTTACAATTGCCTGTTGAGCTTGCACTTTAAGTTCAACGATATCGATTCTGCTGCCAAGTTAGTTCAGGATATATACAGAGGCCGGGACACTTCATTTTTGACGGAGGAATCAAAGTGTCAATTTGTGCCAATTGGATCTCATAATCTCAAGCATGGGTTGAAGATACTGGTCCAGCCGGAGAAAATGGATGAAGCTTGCTCCATTGCTGTGGAAAATGAGAAGTATATTGTTTTCAGTAACGGGAAGCTTGATATCAGTAAAATCGCTCTTGCAAAGTTAATGCATGGGTACAGGAAAGATGATAAGGTTGATGGGCTCTCAAGGTTTCTTTTTAGTTTACGAAATTATATAAGTTTGTTGGACGTAGTGAATGCCTGCATTCATACTGGTTGGCTTGAGACTGCTCATGACGTTTTGGATGACTTGGAATCAGCTGGTTCGCGTATCGACCCTGCGGCGTATAGTTCACTCTTGGAAGCATATAGTTGTAAAGGCATGATAAGGGAAGCCAAAGGTTTAGTGAAACAGATGCAAAAGTTGGGTTTGATCTCTGATATGCCCGATGAAATGACCGTCTCAACACTATTGGAAAACGAGAAAGCACGAAGAAGTGCAGAATTTTCTAATACGATCGGGAAATCTGATCTCACGGAATTGTTGGTACAAGAGATGAGAGAGGAGGAGAACGAACTTCCTTCGGTGGTTTATGAAGTGAATTCTTCAATCTACTTCTTCTGCAAGGCCAAGATGATGGGCGACGCCCTGAGAACCTACCGAAGAATGCAAGAAATTAATCTGCGACCAACTGAGCAAACTTTCGCTGCTATGTTGTCCGGGTATTCTTCTTTGAAGATGTACCGAGATGTGACAATTCTATGGGGGGATATCAAAAGGAACATATTGAGTGGAAACTTAGTGATAAGCCGGGACCTTTGTGAATCCTTGCTGGTGAACTTCATTCGAGGCGGTTACTTCGAGAGGGTTATGGAGATTATTACATTCATGGAGGAAAAGAATATGTTTGCTGATAAGGGAATGTGCAGATGGGAGTTTCTGAAGCTCCATAAGAATCTTTACCGGAGACTGAAAGCATCAGAAGCCACGACCGAGGCTCAGATAAAGAGGCTTGAATGTGTCAAGGAATTCAGGAAATGGATCTTTATGGATTGAGATTTCGATGCACTTTCTAATTTCTCGTCGCTTCTTGTGATTATCGATCAATTCAGTTACTGATAGCTCGAAAATAACATCATACTTTCCTGTGAGGTATGGTCATTCAATCTTATGTAAGACAATTCATGCCCCGTTACATTCCTAAGTTTTGCCCATTGATTTATGTGTAATCAAAATCATCGGTAACGCTTGAGGCTTATTTCAGACCAGTTATATTTCATCATATAAAGACTATGAAAAAAGTAAAAACCGAAGCTTGACTCCGAGTCTGTCTGTATAGAGATGGTGTAGAAGAAAAATCTTAGCAGTAGTTGCATTCTAAAACTAACAAAAAAAGCCCTGAAGTTTGCACATCCTCCGCTCTCACACAAGTCCCTGATACAGAAACTACACCTGCCTTGAATTATCTGCGAATTCATCCTTTCTATGCTATCAGGTTCTAAATTAGAATCGTAAGTGCAACAAAATTTTGACTATCTCATCTTCTAAGTGACAATCTCATCAAGCTCCGAATTGAAAACAAAGCTCGGGAATGCCGTTGTTATATCCCTGCAACCAAGAAGCATGTAAGTGCAACTGTTCCAGGCTCAAAGGTCATACATTGAGATGTGATGTATATATATAGAGGAGCTCACGTCAGATAGGGAAGGGTCATGATCTTCAACAGAGAGGGGTTCTTGCAAACGAACTTCTGCCATTCCAACTTGTCTATCTTCCCATCCTTGTTAACATCAATTTCCGAGAAAGTCTATGCATTTCAAAAGCTCATTGTTACCATGTGAAAGGAAAAATTCTAGCACGTCAACTCTATAACTGACAGTAATTCATCAAGTTCAAATCTCGCTAAGTATACTTACTTTGTCGAGAATTATCTCGACACTCTCATCAGCCAACATCATTCCTGACTCCCCTAGAAGAGCTAACACCATTTGCTTAACCTGCCAAAACAACATAAGAGATGTATGAACGTGATCCAGCAAAGAAAGCATGCCCATTTTATCTAATCAGTCTCAATGGGGTGCTAGCATAAGAGCCGCAGGAGGGCTGACGACAGAGAAAATGGACAGCATAATCCCAGTAACAGTAAGCAGGTGGACGCACCTCTTCGCGCTCTATATATCCGGTGTTGTCCAAATCATAAAGCTTAAATGAAACTGCAAAACAAGCACACTCATTAAATTTTAAGTATAGCAATGCATCAATGAGTTAGCCTAATTGCAAAGTAATTTGATTTTAAGTGAAAATTCTTAGTTTTAGTTCTCATAGAGAAAGAGAAACCAGGGCAACCCCAAAAGCCATTGGTCCAGTAATCATGTGTATGGTTTTGGAGGGCAAAAAGACTTCGCAGCTATCAAGCTTAAACTACATTCAGAGCTTAACGGTAATCTTTGGATGACTTACATTCGATCTTCTCTTCTCTGGGAACGCTTGGGTGGAAGACACTAAGAGATCGAACAAAGTCTTCAAAGTCAATGAACCCCTTATGTTTGGTATCGAAGAGCTCAAATATCTGCAGTTAAGAGAGTTTCAATATCGAAACATGTAGATCCTTCAGGAAGAAGAGGTTGGGTTTATAGTATAAACTGCAAAAAATACATCAAGGAGCTTTTGCAGGTGGATTCTTCCCTTAGGCTGGGGCTTGCAAGCCATCAATGTAAAGAAAGGCGTAAAAAAGGAAAATTGAAGTTACCCGATTTGCAAAAAGACTTTCTTTCTTGCTATTTTGAAAAAGAGCAAGCTGGAACTCTTCCTGCGCGAAGAAAAAAGATAATCCAATGTTACATCATGCATCCCCAGTTAGAGACCTTGTACAGTGCAATGGTTACATGCATGTTAATGGGCAAAGAAATAAAACTCAATCTAGAGAAAGGTGACGACTTTTAATGCAAGAATGTTCTGCAGTACAACAACCGATGCAGCAGTTCATGCAGGAAAATTACTGAGAAAGTAAGACCTCAATATATATGATTACCTTATTTATCAGGCCATCATCAATCACAGAGCTGCTGATTCTCTTGAATAGCTCGTACAGAGCTTCAACTTCACTAACGCTGACTGCCAAAAACAACATTTCATTCTAGCAATCGGATATAGCTTGTAACCACGGAATGCGTAATCAAAAAACAAGATTTATACTGCAATTGGAAACCTCGATAAGTTAAAGAACTTACAAGCCGTTTGCGAAGCGAGGAGAATGGGATCCTCGATTCCCCACACCTTTCTTCTTCTCTGTCTAGATGGGAAGCAGCCCATCTTACGGATGAGGTGGGAGATGAATGGCACACCTTCTAGACTGGTGCCTAGACTTTACTAAAATAAATCATCAGAACCATCCTGACCTTCAAAATTGCAAACCAAACGAAGAACAACAACAAAAGAACGATATCACTGATTAGAATAAATCATAATGTTAAAATAAAAAAAGATCCTAATGCTGATCAAGATATTGCCTCCATCATTATAAAACAATAATCAGTATTAAAAACCAGCAGCTCAATCATCACGATACTATGATGGATCGAAAAACCAATAAATTAGGTCCAAGGGGAAATTTATAGACCCAAGACACCAAAATCCACCCAAAAGTTTTTTTTTCATTGACCTGAAATGATCTTTCCCTTCGAATCTCGTCAATCCGAGAAATCAAAGCAATGTTGTTCCCCGCATGTCCCGTTTAAATGAACCATCAACACAAGGGAATGAAAAACCCCATCCCAAAACCATATCGACCGGCAGGATTTAACGTGAATGTCACAAGCTTTTCCATTTTCGTTCCCAAAAATTCCCTTCGTCGTTCCCATCAAATTACCAACAATAATGTTACAAAAAGAAAGAGAAAAAACCTTTTTGCTATAATCAGAAAGGGCAGAAAGCCAACAAAAATTATGCACAAGGGGGAAATAAAATAAAAAAAAAGTTGAGCTAAAGGCAATTTACAAGGCAGTAATTTGCCTATGCCACCGTGCTGAGAGGAAACAGAGATATTGGTGCTCACCGACCAAGACGCTTGGCCGGATAAAGCTGTCCGCCGAGCAGCGGTGAGAGCTGCGAGAGATATTTTTCTAGAGAGACCGCCTCCGCCTGGCGAGATGGGTGGGGGGTGTCGTTGAAGAGTGCCCCCAGTTTTTGTTGGACGTGTGAAAGGCAGCCCGCGTTTCCCGCGATTCTCTCTTTTGGCGGGTGAAGGCCAATGAGACGCTGTTTGATCCAACGGACAATATCTTTCCAATAGAATCCTCGGACCTGATTGATTTTCGTTGGGGGCAAGAAATCTCATTTTGCACCCTGAGTTTTGAATTATGCCCGATTTTGATCCCTGAACTTCTGTTTTGTCCCAACCTATCTGCTATCTCGCCAACCTTCGACGCGTTTAATCAACCAAAGGCAGCTGGCAAGGGTAAAGGATTAGAGTTACGAACAACAGGTTGGCTCATGGTCACGAGATAATTCACTCATCTCTTTGAAGTCTCGTGCTTAACTCATCGTGAAAAGTGATTCCCGTTAATGTGTTAGGTCTGATGTGAATGACTGTTCTAAAATTAAAAAAATTAAAGCTAAGCAGCTTTAAAGAAAAACATAGTATAATGGATTGCTGATTATGTTGTAGTATGGTAGGCATTTGATAGATTTTTGCACCGTGATGCATAGATAAATACCTACCAAACTTCGGGGTGCATGATAGGACAATCAAAACTTTCAAGGTGCAGAGTGGACTAAATATCAAACTTTGGGGTGTAAAACTCAAACTTCCGCTTGATATTTAAGAATTCGTTAATCGACACTTAAAATATTAGGCTATAACTTCACATTAATTTTGATAAATTCTACAATGGAACTTCAACTTGTGCTCTACGATAAAACATTAATTTCAGCCATTAATCCCATCAACTTTTAATATCATATGTCCATTATTTATATATTTTGCCCCAAGTATTTTTAATCCTTCATATTTTTATTTCAACATTTCCGCTGACAATATTATACCACTAATCCTAAATATTTCCACCACGTCAATGAACCGGACCATAAAAATCAATTTTTGAAGAAAATCGATCTAATATAAGTAGAACATGTTAGCAGTATGTCATCAACATGTAAGCGGGTTTCAATTTATAGATACGTCAATGACACGCCATTGACACGTAAACGACTTTTCAATTTTATTGTACTTTACATGTGGTCCGATGCATTTTTGTGACACCATTAAAAGATCTATGAGCCAAAATGTTGTCATTAATAATATTAAAAGGACTATGAAAAAAACTAACGTTTCACCGTAAAATATAATTTGACTCCATTATAGAATTTGCCCTTAATTTTTCTACCTTCTAGAACTTTTTATTATAGCTGATTTACCACTTAATTAAGTTTTTTTAAAATTTTATTTCTTCCTGAATTTTTATAAACAAGGTTGTCAATTAAGGTCGGCTAAGATGTGCTAATGACTGTGAGGATCGGATTGCAGAATCCGACCAAGGATGATAAGATCTTGTAAGGCGGTTTATCTATTTATATATATAACTTAAAGGATTTGCGTCATGGAGCAATTCAAAATATTATCCTAATTAAATGATTTCAAAAGTAAAGTATTATCCTACAATTTTAGTTACCCAAAAAAAAAGGTATAATCATTCAAATGTTGACTTGAACGATAAATTATTGAAAATAAAAATGATTTCTTGAGGATGGGAAATTTAATGCTATTAGTGGACTAGAACGACTCGAGACATTTTTGCAAATTTGTACCAACAATTTGAGAAAACTTAAATCGCAATTTGAGAATTATTAGTTTATACATACAATTTTTATTTAGAAAAACGTATTGTTTTTATGATGATAGTAATATAAAATATAAAGATTTCACATTCCTTCTTTGTTTGGATTGTGAGGTTTGGAGGAACGGGGCAAGGTGGCCTAGTGAAGGACACCAAATCCCTTATTTGGATATCATGAAAATGACTAAAACAACCTTATCGGAGAATGTCAGGAAGGGTAGGACCGACCGAGAGAGACTTTGGGGTGAGTTGCGCGAGATGGACGGCACGACTAGAGCCTCTATGCTAGGGGAGAAATGAAGTAGAAGAAAGAGCCAGTGTTGGTTTGGATGTAATATCTCATAATGTGCAAGGACTAACATATCTTTCTAATTGCATTACAAATCAAAAAATAAAAATAAAAATCAAACCCCATGGAATTCCACCGAATTGGTGTCATTCACAAATGGGAGTTTCATGGGGTTGAGTGGCGTTTAGAAGCCCGCCAAACCCCTCCCCCTCCTTAAAATTTTGTTTGCCAAACATGGGGTTTTCAAACCCTAACCCCCCACTCCATCAAACCTCATTATCCAAACAAGGCGTTAGTGTTATATGTCGTTTTAGTTTTCATTTGATATAATTTATGAAAAGTTATCTTATCAAATTATATGACCCAATTACTCAAATTTATCACCGCTCCTTCGTACTTCTGCACATTTATTTTAAGTTTGTATATAATGTTAAATTTTTCAATGAATCTTTGAGTTAAATGGTTTAATTTTCTTATTTGATTATATCTGAGAACAGTATAAATTTAATTATGAGATTTTTATTACCAACTTATAATACATATTTGTGTATAAGTGTGTATAAGTACGCACGTATATATTTCTCAAACTTCAATAAATCATTCATATTGAGTTAATATCGACTTACATCATTAATATTGAATTTCAGTATCTAAATCCTTTTCACTATGCCGAGTTTATATAGTATATATACGTATACATATAATCTTTTCGCCCTTATATTTCTTTATAGTAGAGAAAAATTTACATTTCTTTATAGTAGAAAAATTGGGAGATGAAAAAAGAGAGGAGGAATTCGTTGCCCCAAAAAAGGTGAGAAGAAGAGAAAGGAGTTGGAACAAAAGAAGAACAAAAAAGAGAGAAGTACAAAAGAGAAGAGAAAACACGAATAGAAATAGCAGAAGCCTAAGATATCATTCCATTTGCTCAAGTAATAAGAGGTCTCTTTCAGGATGTTGGTTCACTAATTCTACCGACATCAATTTAAATTTAATCTAGTCGATTAGAATTTAATATTTCAATTAGGAGCGTATAGGATATCATAAAAAATTCCCTGATAGGGTCAATAAAATCACGATGGAAATTTGGACAAAACAAACAACAACATACCATATCGACCAACCTTTCTCATTTAACTATATCGACCAACCTTTCTCATTTAACTACTTTTATTATCACGCTTTCGTTTTTTTTCACTTGTTGCAGAAGAGAGAAGCTGGCAAAAAGCGATTCGATCTTGGGGCAGCGATGCAAATCAAAGAGCATCATATCACCTCAACTAATCCGACTTGCTTATCATTTTTCTCTCTTATAAAAGGCCATATAAGATTAAACGGGACACGTGACAACATTTCCTGCACACGGACCTGATTTTATGTCATACTTAGTACTTAGTACTTAATAATACATAATAATTCTTTTTGGATTTTGGCAGAATTGGGTCATCCTCTTTAAACATCAATTTGAACCAAAATTAGGGAGAGCCTGTTTCAGTCTCTGCTGACCCAACCAAGGGATTAGGGATGTCACTATCTTTAATACGTGAGCCACCACTTTGCTTTCTGTCCAATCACATCAAATCTTCTTTAGTTAATACGCAAAGATATTAATTAAATTCAGTTAATCTCAATCCCATTCCTGGATGGTCTTCAAGGGAGAGTACCCCATCTGGACGGCCAATGTTCTTCAAGCCCCGCCACCGCCTGCACGATCGGACGGTGCAGGTTGTAACTGAGACGGTAAATTTAATTTGATAGATAAACCTCCGGCCAACCGAAGGGGGCCCTACGGCTACGGCCTATGACAGATATTTCTGAACTAACGACTTCCCGGCTGCTGATTCCCACCGCCCTGTATGGCGCGTGTCGCTCACACCTTAATTGCAACGGACGGCGGAGAAATTCTCCGGTCCGGCGTCGGATGAGCCCACGTGTTTAGCAAGAGAAAATATTAGGAGACCACTCCAATATATCATCTGAAATTTCAATCAAACCTCCAGAAAAATCTTAAAATGGAAAATGAGGCGACGTGATAAGAATTTTTCTTCATATTCTTCATAATTATTAAGGAAAAGAATCCTCAAATCAATTATCCTAATGTAATAATTAATAACCAATGTGAATTAGTTTAACTAGTTCGCTATTTATTCATCGTAAATAAGATTTTGGATTTAAATTTTGTGAATGGAGAGAATTCATGATACGAGAGTTTTATCTCGTAGTGGATCCTGATCTGATTCGAACTAAATTAGTTGAATTTCATTAAATTTTCGAATATTAGAGTACACTCCGAGAAATATGCTATTATATTTTGACTTGATAATAATAAGGGACATAAATTTTCACCTCTTTCTAGATTTGAAACCCGGTACCTTTAGTTAGGTCCATCTTGTCATGTGCATTTGCAGGCATTCGAATGGAGATTAATTGGGGGAAGCAGACGCCCCACTTTAATTATAATTTTATAAAAGTATTCATAAAGTCATAATAATCCTTTTTTATTATTTATGTTAATACCTAGTGTACTTTTTTTTTTTCCCATATGTATTTAGAGGAAAGGGTAGGGGTAACCGACAATGAAATGTGTAGCTCAAGTGTGAATCTTCGCCAACGAAGCGAGGGGGGGTCACTGAACAGGGCGGGGCCCACGCACGTCGTTGTCGGCCTTTTCTCCCATTGCCAAAACCGGACAGCGAACAGTGACACACCGACTTGGCGTTTCCGGCATGTTTTAACCGGCAGATACGCTCCGCGTGTGTGTTGGATAATCTGGGTAAGACTTTTTCGCTCTCTCTGAGCTGGCCAGTCGGTATCACTCCTCAAGTCTCTTCAGAAGGCGACCCGACACTTTGAAGCAAAGCCCTCTACGGCATACGTGTCTGTCGATCGAGTTTCTTTGACTGAGCGTGGAAGTGTTTAGTGTTCTGTTCTGTGTGGCCCTGTTTGTTTGTGTGCTGTTGCAGAGGAGGAGAAGTGGGTTGTTCGTCTGTGGAAAAACACGATTGCCCTTCTCCGGCGGAATGATGGAGGAGAGGTACGAGCCGATGAAGGAGCTCGGCTCCGGGAACTTCGGGGTGGCGAGGCTGGTGAGGGATAAGAAGACCAAGGAGCTCGTTGCTGTCAAATACATTGAAAGGGGGAAGAAGGTAATAGGAATTGAATGCGAGATTTTCTTGTTTTATGATTGTTGGGTGATGCTTGGATTGTGCTCGAGTTCTTCTTCTTGGCCGACGGATGGGCCATGGCGATCGCGTTACCTTAGTGTTAGTTTCCGAGATTAGCCTAAAAAGCTTTGATTGAATTTCTTGAAAAGCAGAGTTCTTGCAGATGTCCTTCTAGCTGCTTGGCCGTGGCCTTTCACTAGTTGAATGAGTGAACGATGTTAAATTTGTGTAGTAAGCCAAGAAGCACCAAATTGTTGAATAAAGTTGCGCGGACTGGTTTTTATGATGCGGTGCATTTATTTGCAATTCTCGGATTTTTGTAGTTTCCCATACCATACCGTGTTGTTGAATGAGTTTGAGATCCGCCACAGGGGAACTTTTTGAAGACAAAAGAAAACATGTCACGCAAACAGGACAATCATAGTCCAGTGCAAGCGGTGGTCCTTGAGTCTGTATTTTTGTTTTACCGGAATCGACACCGATATGTTCCTCGAAGAGAGCATTCCATCAAACTGTCAAAATGTGATTTTTAGTTTACTTTGAAGCTTTGCTGCATCAGCAACACAAGATGTATGGTTTTTTCAGTATAATTAAGAAATATTTGGTTTAGCTTTTTAATCTTTGTTCCTAGTTGTTTCCCCTCGTCTCCGGAACTTGGTCTTTTCGTGTCCTTTTGATTTATTAAGTTGGGAAATCTCTATATGGTATTATAATTATGAACACCAACCTATGTTTCTGTTTCAGATTGATGAGCATGTTCAGAGGGAAATCATCAATCATAGATCTCTGAGGCATCCCAACATCATCAGGTTCAAAGAGGTAGAGCAGTGTTATCAATTTCACAAGATTCTTATGGTTTGTTTTGGACGACAGAATTCATAACATTGGATAGTGTTACTCTTATAGATTTCTAGGCTTGACAGACCACTCAATATGTAAGAGGAGCAACCAAAACCTCAATTAGATATAGATTTTCGGTTTTCTTGCACTTGGGACAGAGCACATTTGGGACGTGTGCAAGATGCTTAGAAGTCCTTTATCTCATGCAATCGGTTTTTGTTGCCCTCATGAACCTGGGGTTTCAGGTCTTGCTGACCCCAACTCATTTGGCTATAGTCATGGAGTATGCAGCTGGTGGTGAACTCTTTGAGAGAATATGCAGCGCCGGTCGGTTCAGTGAAGATGAGGTATCTTCTCCAAATTCTAACCTTAGACGTGGACTACAAAAGAGCCCTCCTGAATGAGGTCAATCATAATCTTTGATTGTTATGAGCCACACAACAATCGTCGTTATGATTGATTCGCTCTCGAGGAATCTTTATTTTTAAAAATCCGAACCAAAATTTTCATCATGTTCCCTATGTTTCACTGCTTCCATTCTGTACGTAGCTTCCTGTGGATATTTACTGCTATTTCCTATTTTCTTATACCTCTGTCCTTGTACGGTAGGCAAGATTTTTCTTCCAGCAGCTTATATCAGGAGTCAGCTACTGCCATTCCATGGTACTTCTCCTGTTTATTTGCATCATTTGTTACTCTTGTTTTTTGCTTTTCTTAAGATTGCTTTTACCTCAATTGTTGGTTCTAATATTTTATGTTCTTCATCTGTAGGAAATTTGTCACAGGGACCTGAAACTGGAGAACACACTTTTAGATGGTAGCCCAACACCACGACTTAAGATATGCGACTTCGGTTACTCAAAGGTATGTCTGAATCTGAATTAGTCTGCTGCTCTGACACCATATTAATGTCCTATTATTTTCCACATTGGTCTACTTAAATATATTTTAAAACGTGCAGTCGGCTTTGTTGCATTCACAACCTAAGTCGACCGTAGGAACACCAGCCTATATAGCTCCAGAGGTCCTATCTCGGAAGGAATATGATGGAAAGGTACACCAATTTCTTCTATGATCTAATGCGTTCTGCTCATCCATACTTGCTTTGGAACTCCAAGTTTCTGTTTATATTTGTTTCCCATCTCTGATTCAATCTGGATGGGCTCTATCGAAGTTAAACCATACGTCTGTTGGTGCATCTTTGGAGAATCGGTTGTTAAGTGTTTCTCTCTCTTCGAGCCCAGGCTCCCGAGCCCTGGGCTCGCTCATTCAGGGCTTGTGTATCCTTTTTTTTTTTTTTTGGGTGGGTACTCAGTTGTGTCTTTTATATTGTATTTTGACATGAATACATGATAGCAGGCAAAGTTATGTCCCTTAGTAATTAATGCTGGTTTTGTGTCTGGTAGATAGCGGATGTCTGGTCATGTGGTGTGACCTTGTACGTGATGCTAGTAGGGGCGTACCCGTTTGAGGATCCCGAAGATCCTAGAAATTTCCGCAAGACCATAGGGGTGAGTAACCAGAACCATTGCAAAGTAGAAGCTTTCTTCTTCTGTAGGAAAATATCTGCTAACTAGTTAGGACCTCCTCATACTTCTGTGCAGAGAATCATGAGCGTTCAATACTCTATACCAGATTATATACGCGTCTCTGCAGAATGCAGGCACCTCCTCTCTCATATATTTGTTGCCAATCCCGCAAAGGTAGTTTTCCCTTCATAAAGTACGTACTGGTAGGCCCTTCCATCATTTTATACGAAATAACCTGAAGTTACCTTCCTTTTTCTTTTTTCTTCCATAGAGGATCACTATCCCGGAGATTAAGCAGCACCCATGGTTTCTAAAGAACTTGCCGAAGGAGCTGATCGAGGGCGAGAGAACAAACTACGAAACAGAGCTGGACAAACCCCTTCAGAGCGTGGAGGAAATAATGCGGATCATCCAGGAGGCAAGGACTCCTGGGGAAGGTTCTAAATCTGGGGTTCAAAGCACTGCTGGGCCCTCAAATCCCGATGAAGACGAGGACTTGGAGTCCGACATCGATGTTAGCGGGGAATATGTTGCTTAGAATGGTACCCGCTGCCCCGAGGTAGATCGACAATTTGGCAGATGAGATGGACCTATATATACACTTTTTCGCATTGGATGAGCGTGGTTTGATTGCTTCTGTACAGTAGATGAAAGTGTTTGCTTAAAGGTTTTGTTCTAAGACCACACATCAAATGTTGGTTTGATAGATTCTCTATATGGAAAATTTGCACTTCTACAATAACTTTGTAGTCACTCAAGTTTGCCATTTTAAACTCGTCTCATGACAAAACGGGCAAAACCTTATTGACGACGACAATTTAAAATCCGATTGTGATAAGGCATTATCATTAAGGCTTATGCAACCCAACCAATTACACCGGGTGAACGTAAAAATCAGTATGCATGAAGTATGATATGCCAAAGAGGAAGCGGTTCAAGAAAGCGAGACAAGTCGGAGCCAAGAGAGTTACTTTGTGTGAAATACGATGTGTTAATGAGAAAGGCGCTAAGTGAAGTGGGACAAGCCGAGATGAAGAGGTGTTGGTTGATTCGATCATCATCGGTAATGAGAATTTTCGTGTCATTTTATTTTGCCTTTTTTTTTCCTGATAATAGAATTTACGATTCTGTTGTAACTGGAAAAATAGAAAATGTCAAAATAAGAGCAAGAAAAAAAAAAGAAAAGAAAAACAATTTCAGCCAAATCGAAGAAAAAGAAAAATTCGGAGAAAATAATAAAAAGGTCGCCATTTGTTTCTCTACCACCTTGACTGGCCTGCCTGGTCCGAGGAAGCCCCTCCCCCGGCGCCTTTATTTATCTTTCGGCTTTCCTCCATGACTACTCTTCCTCAGATTCTTCTCCAATCCCGCCCCATTCCTCGCTCCTCCGATCCCCACATTTCCACTTCTTTATGCATAGTAGCGCCACCCGCATGGCACGAAGGCAGAGCGACGCCGGGCCGGCGGGTTTCGCGTCCCTGGCGCTCCTCATGATTGGCGCGGTCTCCTGTACCGCCGTCTACATCTTCATGTCGAACGTGCGCAGACCCACAACCCATTCTTCTGCTTCTTCTTCGCATTTTGATGATAACGGTGATGGTGATTATGGGTTCTATAAGATGGCGACGGCCGATGAGGCGAGTGGTGGTGGAGGCGAATGCTGCCGAGGGATCGAGCATTTGGAGCTGTGGGGGCCGGCGGTGAAATGGGGGGCGAATTTTAAGCTCAATTCACCGGCGGAGTGCTGCAGGGCATGCGAGGCGATGTGCGGCGGGAACGGGGGTCCCTGCTTGTGCGATAGCTGGGTCTTCTGCGGGGACAGGGAGGCTTGCGGTTCGCAATTCGGTGAGGTGATTACTGTGACAGGAGCTGCTCAGTTTACTTCTTGCCCCATGAAACATTTATCATGCGATGCCAAGAACTGATGTGGTTGTGATCAACTTGATTAACGTAGTTCGTTAGGGTAACAACATGTGATGCTGTCGTGTCTTGTATCCTTGCAGTATAGAATTTAGGCATTGAGTTTTGAAGTAATCTATTAAAAAAATTGAGATGAAAGCATGATTCGTGCTCCTTTTGAGAAATGGGGTAGTCTACTTGGAAGTGCCGACTTTTTGCTAGTATATTTATATAGCATGTAGAACCTGCTTTTTGTTTCCTCTGGAGGCCGCATTGATGGATGAGGTTGTATTATGCAATTCTCCGGCGTTTGACTGAGGAAAAATGGTTTGAGCTGAGTTGTTTAATTCTTCGATTGCTGATGAGAGTTTGATTATTCCCTGAATTTTTGCCTCTTCCTTGGTACATACTTGGCAGTTACGTACTGTAGCACTATCCCGAGAATGCACAATTTCTTGGAATCAATTTGAGCGTTGCTATATAACAATGAATACTGTCTTTACCGAAAAGTGTATTTCTACCATCGTCGATTACGTCAAATATTTCATCCCATTTCAGTGTTGGTTGAAGAAACAAAAGGATTCCTTAGCTCCAGAGAGGCAAGCAGCAGGGCCACTGGTTAAGTGGACTTCAGGGCTCATCTTTGGGAAAGGACAGGTAAGACCAAGAAAGCAGTAGGTCTTATTTGGGCCAACATTTTTAAGGCTTTCAAAACATTGTTTTTCTTGAATGGAAGACTGATATTAAGGTTTCGGTGTTTTGGCTATGTCCTCGGAGTTTAAAATTCTAAAGCATGCCCCATTTTTCGTTTGTTCACTATCCCTTTGTTCTCAGGGCATCATTGGCTTGGAAACAGAATATGGTACCATCCACATAAAGGTAAGTGGCTCATAGTTCTCTAGATTTCCATGTATATACTATTTTTGTCCTTAGTCCTAGCAAAAAACATGTATCAATAGTTAAATTTAGCATTGGAAATTAACAACTTCGGTGCTGACTTTATTTTTATGGTAAACCAAGCCATGATCTTCTTGAAATGGATATGCGGAGAAATTGCCTTTTTGAAGGAGCGTGACATGTCAAAGACTTTCCGTTTTCAAATTGTTAATTTTTGGAGCAAGAGAGATTCCACTTAATGCAACCTGTTCAACTAGAAATCATATTCTACGATAGTTTATATTCAGCCTTGTGTCAGGGAGAGCTGAATAATATGTAATGTAGTGGAGACTATTTCAATTTTCAAGGGGAAAAAGTCTGCTTCTCTAACTACGCTTCAGGAGCACATTCTCGATAAATTTCTTATCTGATTGGAACTATCTGGGACTGTCTCCATGAGATTTCTATAATGAAAGCAAACAAATCATGCTGGAAATTTGAGCAGCTTTTTGGATACTCAGCCACGTTCGTCACCTCATGACACAAAAAAAAAAAGAAGCCCCATCCAATGTTCTAGTAGTATATATGTTGCTGTAATAGTATAATTGAAAGATACTTGTTTGGCGGAGTTGATGGATTGTATGTCTTTACATTGTGAAGCTTTTCCCTGATTGTGCCCCGCATTCGGTGGAGTATATTCTTGAGTTGTTGGCGCTGAAGCACTGTGCCGGTTGTCAATTCTATCGTGCCGAAAGTCGGGGCCTGTTCTGGGATCCAAATGGCAACCACCTGAAAAACGTGAGTTATTTCACTTTCAACCCTGTGAAAAGAACTTGAGGTTTTAGCATTGCTAACTTGAGAATTTTCATTGGCAGGCACCATTTGGCCCTCCGTTTGCGCTGATCCAAGGAACCCTTGGAGCCCAAGGAACTGCATCCCCAAAGATCCCCACCGAAGCCTGTCCCACCATTAAAAGAGGTTCAGTTGCTTGGGTTGGAAA
This sequence comes from Punica granatum, assembly GCF_007655135.1. NCBI lineage: Eukaryota > Viridiplantae > Streptophyta > Magnoliopsida > Myrtales > Lythraceae > Punica > Punica granatum. The sequence continues at coordinate 45,886,536 of NC_045127.1, forward strand.
AGGCCCAGAATTCTTCATAAGCCTGGCGAACCACGAGGAGTGGAGGAATTCATACACTGTATTCGGGTCGGTTCTTCCTAAAGACATGAGCATTGTGGAGAAAATCGCTCAACGTCCTACTGTGTCCGATGTTTGGAACAACATTAGCGTCTCTGTCTTGGAAACTCCTGTTTCATTGCTCTTGCGGAGAAGGAAGATCGGTCATGAAGGCGTTTTAACATCGAAATGAAGAACAAGGCTGATAGAACAAATTACGTTATATGTAGTTTGTTGCTGATGCTGCAGATTTCGCGGCGTTCTCTCTTCTGTGGGATTGTTTCAGAATCAGAGATATCTACTACCTGTACAGAATTTAGAATTTCTTGTAGGTCCTGTTCGTCGGGGACTGGAAATTGAGACAAGGCTCCCATTTTATCATCCCTAATTATACAACCGGTAGTTGTTTGTCACGATCAACTCAGTTCCCGAACTCCATGAATCGGCCCGGTGAAAAAGAACAAATATACATATGATGAAAAATAAAATAAAAGAAAAAGAAGAGCAGCGATCAGCTCAGGCTCCCGAACTCCATCCCGACGGAAAAGAACAAAACAAATATATATATGATGAAAATATAAAAATAAAAAGAGAAAGAAAGGTCCCACCGGGATTCGAACCCAGGTCGCTGGATTCAAAGTCCAGAGTGCTAACCACTACACCATGGAACCATTTTGATGTGCATTTCGGAAAATATTATCTTTAAACATTTATCTACCCAGTAAAGAATGAACCGTCAATTCCGTTACGGAGGCGTTACAAAGAGAGGTGGCTCCGTAACGGCTCCGGGGCCCGGTCGGCGGGGCCGTGACCCGGTCGGCGGGGCAAGGGGCCCGGTCAGCGGCGCCTGTTTAACGGCCGGCGGAGCATTTTCCTCCCACCGCCACCTCAGGCCCCCTCATGCAATCCCCCTTCTGCCCCTTACAGCTAAGTGGCCGTGCCGTGCCGTGCCGTCCCCCTCACCCCCACTCTCTCTCTCTCTCTCTCTCTCTCTCTCTCTCTCTCTCACAACCAACCGCTATGCTCCCTGCCCCCTACCACTCCCTTTCTCTCTCCTACGACAACCAAACCCTCCTCTTCTCACATCTCCTTCCCTCGCCGCCGCCGTCGCCGTCGTCATGTCCAGCCCTCCTCCCCCGCAGCAGCCTCCCCGGTCTTTCCCCGCCCCCTGCTGGAACCACGAGGAGACCGTCGCCCTGATCCACGCCTACCGCGACAAGTGGTTCTCCCTCGGCCGCCGCACCCTACGCTCCCCCGACTGGGACGATGTCGCCTCCGTCGTCGCCCTCCACTGCCCCTCCTCCCCCTCCCCAAAGTCCTCTGTGCAGTGCCGCCACAAGATCGAGAAGCTCCGCCGCCGCTACCGCGCCGAGAAGCAGCGGTGCGCCAGCTACTCAGGTAGGGTTTTCAGCTCCTGGGATCTGTTTCACCTCATAGACTCCATCGAAGCAGGATCCGAGCCCGAAATCCTCGTGCCAAAGACCCGCGGCAAGAAGAACCTTCGGGATGGAGATGATGACTTTGACCCGAGCTACGATTTCGGTTCCAGTTTCGGAGGCGGGGCAAAGACCCCGGCTGATAGGAATGAGGTAGTTCTAGGGCTTAGTGCGACGAATCCTCCCAAAATTGATAGGAATTTCGTATCCAATTTCAATGTCGGGCAAAATCGAGGCGGCAGAATTCATAGAGCTGTTAGCGATTACGATTATGGTGGTGGTCGTGATTACGCTAGTCCGATCCCTCTTGGGGTTAGGCTCAGGCATAGAACAGCTGATAGTCTTGATCCTGATTATCATGGGAGCAGATACCCTTCGAAGGCAATTGGCGGTGGCAATATGGGGTCTTTAGGGTTGAGGCCGAAGAAGCACAGGAGAACTGATGAGATGCTTGACTCAGATGACGATGACTCTGTTGAAAGTGATGAAGAAATGGCGTTTCGACCGAGCTCAAGTTTTAGGCCGGAGAACGGGCGTGCCCAAGCTCCTGTGGGGAGAAAAATCAATCCATTCACTGAGATAGCATCATCAATCAAGATGTTAGGGGACGAGTTTGTGAGGATGGAGAAGATGAAAATGGAGATGGCGAGGGAGTTTGAGAAGACGCGGATGAGGTTTGAGATGAAGAGGAATGAGATGATAATCAAGTCCGAGCAGATGATTATTAGTGCCGTCATCGAGGCAGTACATGAGAATAAGAAGGTGGGGAAGGCAGTGTCGCCTGAAACGTAGCAGGTTGAGGGATGTGTGTAGCATTGTAGCGTTCTTTGTATGTGTGTTCTTTTACCATGTAGTTTTTCTCGGGTTCGCTCTGTTAGATTCCAGAGATGTTTGAAACCGAAAATACCGCCCTCCAGGTAGAGTTAACTGGTTCTTGCTGATCAATGAATTTCATGATTAGAGCAATATAAACAAGTGAGCACCTCTGGGTTATTGTTGGCTATTGTCTTCTGCTGCTCAATAACTTTTGGCCAAGTGCGCTGTCGAAGTTTCACATAATCTTCACATAAACAAGCAAGTGCCCGATATCCCAGCAAAAGGAAATGTATAACTAAAGTTTCAACGAAAATTGTATCGCGGGTTTCATATGTTGTCGATCTTACTGGTTTTGAGGTATGCTGCAACTTTTTTGGAGTCTCTGATTTTTTTATTGCACTAGAGCTGCCTTTTACTTGTGAAGATTATGTCGCATTTGATGATTCTGTACATCATTGTCTGGTCTGAGAACATCAGTACAGCAAGGTAACCTTTGCCACTGTTGCCTTTGAGTAGCTGCTGCATTATCTGCCTCGACATATATCCACACAGTAAGGAGACCCAGGAAGCGGAAAGACACGTTGGAACTGGGAGGAAGCCTCCTAACGAACAGAGGCTTAAGTTCGATCCCATTGAAGGCCTAGGTAATGCAGTAATCACATTGCAGGTATTGTAGTATCCGGCTTGATCGCATTTTGCTTGAAGGGTTGGTATGATATCTGGAGAAGTTAGGTTGGAAGATGTGCTGGGAATTGTGGAACCTGAATTCATTGATCACAGCTAACCTCTGATGAGTCTCAGCTCAAGCCTTGCACTGATTATGTCCATCCCATTAATATGTCAGCTGTTCTTAGGGCCCCATTAAAGCCACAACTGGCCTAAGGGGTTTGCCACCGCCATTATCGTCTGCTTTCGAGATTCTCTCGGTCTCACTCTCCCTCACATCGAATGTAAACCTCAGCGGAGAGGAACGAAGAAAGAATATTACGGTTAGAATCGAACTTTGCCAAGAATATCTCGAATTGATTTTTGGAAGCATGCATGAGTTGGCTGGGGAAGCTCACACATAAACGTTTACCACAAGAAGTGGAGGAGAGGGCCATCACTTCATTCAAAGTGGTGGGAGCACCAACTGATCTGATCAATTATGAAGGACCGACGCAGTCTTTCGATGAAGAAATCTCCTTCGCTAGTGCAAATCTTTTCACGGCACTACCCCATGTCGTAGCAGGCAACTGACCCACGATCGACGCACGACAATCCTATCAAATTTCTTGGGCGCAGTCATATATATCCATTCTAATACTAGTCCCTTATCCAACCGATAAAGCCAGTTACGGTGGTCGTCTTGTTCAGATTGGACCAGGTTAGACTCGATGTCAGACGAACTACCACTAGACTCTCCCCCACTCTCTCTTGTTTTCCTACGGTTGAATGTGGACCATCGCCATCGGTCGTCGGATACAATCTTTTACCCTATGTCGAAGAGGACGGGAAATGGAGGGAGACGCACCGGTTTTATATAGCTGGATTTATTTTCGGATTTAATTTTGATATCCACTTTGCAATTTGAACTTGTCTCAAAGAACTCCCCAAGGATAATTATTGTCTTAATCCGTTCCAGATATCACTGACGCCGTTAACACCGTTAACGTTTGGATGGATGCACCCCGCTTCATTTTGGGGACTCCCGGGAATCGTCTTATATTACAGAGCAATGGCTTCCTCTTTAATTTTTACCCCCCTCTGCTGATGAAAATAAAAATATGCATTTTCAAAATCCAAATAAGCTCTCATTAGGAGGGACAATGATAAAAGAAGAAAGAATTTATCAATTTCTATAATATTATATAAAACCAAAAATGAAAATTTTTTTTTATCTCACTTTTATTTTTCTGAAAAACTAATCATAAAATATGTATAATTAATAACAATCACATAATTAAGGTTGTAATCTATATATAATATATAAAAACAGAAGAGCGGAATGTGAGCATTCGATTTGAGAACTCCAACTCTTGGTTAAATGTCGTTAGTGGCTTAAATAAGCCCATTTGATAACCCTCTGCTCCTCATAAATGTGTCTCTTGAGTTGCTCCATTTGATAGAAATTCGATGTATATTGACCGAGGTTCATGCATTTGGCATATATTGGTATTATATTCAATAGATGTTAGAAATATGTCTAGATAATTTGCATGTAGTATTATATGATTAAAACAATTTAAAACTAAAAAATTAAAAATTTCCTTAATAATCGAAAAGAACTGCTAGAATTATGCGATATTCTTCAAGTTAAGTGTAATGAATTCTCTTTAAATACTTGCCAAAATTCATTTTATCTATCGTCTTTCTATTCACTATGCTCTTTTCTACACTATATATGATATCTCCACTTTTCATTAGTACTTATATATATTATAGAATTAAGGTCTCTCTATAAGTATATTATTTGCTTTATATGTCTACAGTACGTATATGTTTATTGTCATCATAATTTTACTTATTCAACTACTATTTTTTCTATATTCATTTATAAGTTATATGTGTTTATTATTTATTTTTATATAAAAGAAAAATAAAAAGTTACTACCGGTTGTAAATATATTCAAATAACAGTCCCATTTGTCTCCCACTTCCTCTTCTCTCACCCCCTCTCTCCTCTTTTATCTCTCTTTGTCCAAGTTTCGTTCATTTTTTCTTTATTTTAGAAAAAAAAATATAGAATGCATCAAATTTACTTTTGTATTTGTTAATAACTGTCTGATGTTTAAACTTTTTTCTCCCTAGATTTAAGTTTGCATCAACTTACGTAATATATTTTAGAAACTTTTAAAAAAAGTGTTTCCTCCAAAAATCGCGTGGCAGAGATTTAAGTTTCATAAATTCATCTCATAATTAATGAAAGAGAATTACCAGATAATTTTCACGTATAGCGCAAATCAATGTCTATATCTTTTTATGAATCATCAAAATAATACATTATAGAAAGAGAAAAATATAATACCGTATATTAAATCTATAGTGTATATTAACTCTTAAATTAATATTTCAAAAACATTACCATGTGACACCATAATAAGAACATTCACGATTCAAAAATAAAATTATTTTTACTTTTCTGTGTACGGAGATGAGACTTATATTACAATTTATTGATATAAATAATGTCATTTTTAGCCAAGTTAACTAAAAAACTATTGTTTTTTTTTTAAAATTTTCGCTCTTAGGGGGCGCGTTCTCCTCTAGTTCAACAAAAAGGGATAAAAACATCCAAATACCTTGAGAGATGATCTTTTATCTCACGACAGATTCTTCGATTTTCCTAACCAAGAGTTGTCAGCGACATTCTCTACTGCCTCTCTTCTTTCTCGGTAAGGTTGACAAATTGAAGAAGAAAAAATTTGGCTTTGTCAACATGGATAGATTCAAGAGATTTGACGCTTGTGAATTGAGAAAATCCTCGCCGCGAGAGTTTTGTCCTCTTCGTGGACCTACCCGAATCGAATTGGATTAGTCGAGACTCTTAGTACTCCCAAATACCAGAGTTTACACTCAAAAAAATAATTTGACTTTGAAACATAAAAATCTTCTAGGTCCCGCAGATGTTAAATTTCATATTCTACACAGGATAAAAAGACACATGAATTGTATGACCCTATTTACATCCAAACGTTAACGGGGTACGTTAATACTTAATTTGGAGTGGATTGAGACGGTTCGACTATTCTTAGGGAGCACTTTGAGACGCATTAAATTACAATGTGCATATTGAGACTGCCATCAAATTACATGGTGCATATCGAAGTTAATTTATATTTTTGGGGTTCTGGATCCTTTTCAATAAGACCACATGTTAAAGATTGTAGGGAAAATTGCCTAGTGGCATATGAGTGTGCCCGCATGTCAACGCTCATACTTAATGAGTTAATGAGGAAGCAAATTAAGCCCAATAACTATGATTAGAATGGGAAAAAATTTACAGGCATACCAATGCAAAGAAAGTTTACTTAATGTCAAAAAATTAACTGTTGTTTTTAACGTGGTAAAATGCGTATGTACTCTGAAAGAAGGTTGAGTTATGTTTAATTCATCATGAGATAGTATAACTTGAAATGACAACAACCAATTCGAAATTGACCTTCTAATGAAAAGAAAGTTTACTTAATGTCCAAAACATAACTATTGTTTTTAACGTGTTAAAAAATGCGTATAGACTCTGAAAGAAGGTTGAGTTATGTTCAATTCATCATGGGATAGTATCACTTCAAATGATGACAATCAATTCGAAATTGACCTCTAGAAAATCTTTTTACTTTCAAATTTGGAATGCATCACATCATGCCCTTACATCGCAATAAAAATAAATATAAATGAAAAAGCATAAAAACGACAAATCCATTTTTTTGGCTGAATAGACCATAAAAAAGTCAAATCCATCTCTTTCTCTTGCCATTTCTCATATATTAGACGATCATGCTTTTGTTTCATCCAAATACTGTATAGTTTCACGAATATAATTGATTATATCTCACAAAGAATATACATCAAAGCCACCAAACCAACTCCTTTGAGGTGGTCGGCATATTCTATTTGCTTGGTGTGGGAATACCAATGTAATTACATCTTGCCCAAAACCTTATAGGGAATTTAATCACAAAGATCCGATATTACGTGCACACAAAAAAAAAGAAAAAAGAAAAAAGAAGAAGCCAAGCTCAATCTATTAAGGCTATAGCACTTGAATGATGTCCACTTTATTTTGATGGAGGCACGGGGTTGTGTTCACCGCCACGGGATCAGGTCTGACGGTCATCTCCACTTCTTCAGCTTGGTAAGTTGAATGGACCCCGTATAGCACATAGAACAAAGTAATCAGGCAAGCCCATATCGCAAACCTTAGGAACGAAAGCACCTTTAGTGTGGTCATCAGGAACACGTTCATGAAGATCGATATCGCTGCTGGCCACGGCATGAGTGGGACGGCCCACATGGTGGAACTTCCCATGGAGCTGCCCAGGCCGTAGTGGAAGAAGGTGATCAAGGCAAGTACGAACCCTCCAAACAAGGTCAGGCCCCACAGTTGATCGAGCTTCCATGAGATGGAGAATCCGAGTGATCCCGACAACAAGAGGAAGAGGAAGAGAAGGGCGTGGAGGGGTTGGCTAGTCCCGGTGATAACGTAGCGGCGGTAGATAAGAGCATTCGCCACCAGATAAAACACCAGGAGGGTGCCAATGGAAATCATTTCGAAGACCAGCGTCAGATCAGTGAACAAAGCTATCATCGCCGTGCAAATCCCTGCATATATATATATATATATATGTATAGATATATAATTCAGAAAGTAAATAGATTGACTTTCCAGACGATATTGTGACATGAAAATCTTTGGATAAACTTCATCATTAGGTAACTCAATGATTAGTAAACTTAGAAATCACAATATCACGAAGTATTTAGATTTGTGGTCGATTATGGAACTTTGGCCTAAGACTGCGTATCACTGAAGTATAGAGAAGGGTAAAGGGTCCACAATTGTAATATCATTATCTCTCTAAATTTTGAAGGCTTAATGTGGTGGTTCCAGAGCTTATTTTTCTCTAAACTCTGATTGATACTTAAAATTTCCAGATATACGAAGGTTGACCGAATTTGATCTCTATTAACCTTCCGCTTATTCGATCGATAATGTAAATGAGACAGTTTATATAAACATTCAGAAGCTTATACATCTCAAGATTGAAGTTTAAACTCCCAAAGGACATGATTCTCAATGGAAAACATAAATTTCCACTAACGTATTCAATTGCCAATGAGGACAAAATTCCTCGTTGTGTTTTATAGGGGATTTATAATGTTAATCACTCTAATAATGTGTCTTGTCCGGTAGGGAATGTCGGAAAGAACTGTAGAAGATCATTTGATGTGTCACATCTCATACTTCACTTCGCACATGTTAATAATAAACCATATGGATCCTGATGGCTTCTGTACAATTGGGATCCACTTGGGAAAGAGCCAAAAGGGCAAAAACCGAACCCGACAACATAAAACAAAACAAAAGAGAGCAAAGAAAAAAATGTCTTCAATGGCTAATGAGGTTATGATATTCTGAGGAAGTCAAAAAGGGCATCATTCGGGGAAATCACTTTTGAAGGACTGGACTATCACTTCTCTTGATCAATATTTTCGCTCATTATTAGAGGCCAGGTAAAAATATTTAAAGTAATAATAGAAACTCACTGTAATAATTAGATGACGAGAGAGAAAAAGAATGTTTTGCTTAGTGCTTACCGAGAAAAATAGTGGCGTTTAATGGGGTACCGGTTGAAGGGTGAACCCGGGCCAACCAAGAGGGCACGAGTCGGGCTCTTCCAATGACACAAAGGTACCTTGCTTGCCCTAGCATTGCTACCAGAAGAGATGCCAATATCCCCAAGCTTGCCCCGGCCCCAACTAGGTTGCTCGCCCATTTCCACCCATTCTTCTCGAAAGCAGCTGCGAATGCCACTTCAGAGAGTATCTGCTGAGCGAATTATATATCTATAAGATAAGAAAATCCTTGCCATATTATTGACTGAAAAAGAAAAAGAAAAAAAATCTTGCCATATTTCATCAATTCAAAGGAGATAAATAAACCTTTCATGAAGTGGCTTCGATTTATAATGCAAATATGCAAAAATGACAATTCTTGCCCTAGGATGTTCATGTTTCTAATCAAGTGAAAGTCTTGTGAAGACATTAAATAGAACATGCATGATCATAATCGAGCAGAGACTCTCATTACCATAAAATTGCATTGAATTATGACCCATACAGCAACCCAATTCAGAAATTTCGAAATGTTTGGAAATATTTTAGTTTAGCATTTTCCTTTTCTATATTTAGTTAAAGAACAATAATAAATAAGAATGACCTGCAATGCACATGGAATAGTTTCTTAGTAGAAGCATGAGAGAAAATCGATAAAAGCAGTCAAGATCGAATAGTCAACCTAAACCCGATGGTTCACTATGTGGATCTGGAATTGATGGATATCGAGTCCTTGGGCCCAAGCTCCGAAGAGCTGATACTGGAAGTAGCTAAAGTAGAAGACATTAATGACCTGGTCATAAGGAACCATCATGCACAAGGAGAGCGCCATGAGGCAGTAGAAAAAAGTGACGATGAGCATGGAGCCCACAATACCCATCGGGAGGCTCTTCACAGGCTCTTGGATCTCCTCAGCCAGCGTCGAGACGGTATCAAAGCCTATGTAGCTGAAGTAGACGAGCGCTGCCCCATCAAATATGCCTTTCGTGCCAAATGGGGCCAAGCCTCTGGGCTTGATCAAGTTCTCGGTATTCCCTTTGCAGATCCCAGCCACTATTATGAACCCGAACAGCACAACGTGGAGCACCGTCATTACCAGGTTCAGTATAGAGCTCTCCTTTGTGCTGCATGCGCAGTTCAAAGCTTTAATTTTTCTTTGAACACAACAGATACCTCCTTGGATCAGTCCAAGTAGGCAATTTATGTCGGGCCTAACGCATCCATGAAGAGAAATTCGAGCAAAATGCTTAATTATTTGATTCATTGAACAATTGATCATGGATTACTTTTCACAAGCTTTCAATTAGACTAGATTGTGATGGGACTTAAACCCAATCATATCATCTAAATATCATCTAACTACTAATTCCCCATAAATGCCAAACCCGTCATAAGTTTTCCACATTAGATTAATGTTCGTTCTGACCAGTCCAAGCAAATCATATATGCGTGTTGCGTCTATTCTACTGTTCGTTCTCCAGCCAGTCTCGTAGAAGCATTTGAACTCAAGACCAATTAAAATAGTTGTAAATGAGATTGGATGACAGAAAAAAAAAAAAGAAGAAGCAAAGATTAAAAAAATAAGCAAATAAATGAAAAAGAAAGATAATGGGACCTGTGACAGAGGCAGAGGGTAAGGAGAAGAGTGAGGGCGACGGCGGGGAAGTCCAACATAACTGAGCCGTGAGCCAAACCGGGCATTTTAACTCTCCAATGGTTCAGGTCAGTTTCTCCCACTGCTTGGCTCAGATAATTGGTGAAGGTTCGGGCAACAGCGGCGTTCGACAACACGTACTCCATCAGGATGTTTGCCCCAGCAAAATATCCCACAAACTCTCCTGATCATGAAACAGCAACCGGTCGATTAGGAAAAAATTATAGCTATTAATTAGCAAACCAGTAAAATCGATGGAAGAAATGTTTTAAATTTTTTATATTCCGATGTGCGCGTGCCATTCCATCGGAATACATCAAAAATTGTCCATGCATGAAACCATATATATGTGTGTGAAGTCATATATAATTTGTGACACATGGAATTTGATTAACTAATTAATTAGGTATATACATGAAATGAGGAATGAAGGACACATATATATATAGGAGAGGGTTTGGCAAACCGAACCCATACCAAAAGTAACTCTCAAGTAGCTGAATGCTCCTCCAGCGACCGGGACCTGGACCGAGAACTCGGTGTAACATAAAGAAGATAGAAGGGCCGAGACAGCTGCTATCAGATATGATATGAAGACAGAGGGTCCGGACACAGAGTTGGCCACCTGCCCAGTGGTGGCAAACACACCAGCCCCGAGCATCCCGGCAACCCCAAGGGCAGTTAGTTCATACCACTGGAGCTTCCTTTTCATGTCTGCACCCGACCGAAGCCGCACCTGGTTCATCTCTTGGTTGGGAGTCCATGTCGCGAACATTCTCTTCCGGAGCCGGTGAGGTGTCTGGGAGAGGGAGTGAAGGTAATATGTGAAGGAGGAGCAGCTGCATAAGCTGGGTGGGAGATCAGCAGCAGCAGCCATGGGAGAGAGATGATCAGTTGGGAGAGAGGGAGAGGAAAAATGTCTGTTAAGGTTTTTTGCGCCTTTGGCTTCATGGGAGAGAGTGAAAGCTGAAGGCCTTGTATATATAATATTTAATAGGGATATGATATCCTGATACGATGTCATCGTGACATGGGTGGTACTCTATTTAAAAGATATAGTACTCCATTTGAAATGGTAGGTACTTCCTTTAAAAGGTGTAATATTCACTTTGAAATTGAATACAATACTATAACAAATTTTCAAAGTCCTACGCAAGTATTATACTTTTCAAAGGGAGTAGTACCACACATGCCAAATATAGTACTAATCATGTCACAATAACATAGTATTATGATATCATTTCCCATATGACATTTGGTGTTGTGGTGGGATGGTATATAGTTTGTGGGATTTTATATGGTGACATAATGTGATCGTGATGCACGGTATACATTTAATTATGTGATATGGTACATTTATTTACATGGTAGTACTTCTAGTTATATATGTGGTACTCAGAAAATTCTCCATATAACTAAAAGCACCACACCGTATAACTAAAAGTATTACGTGTCACTATATAAAAACCCATATTTTATTTTATGTTAAAGATTTTTCTTTTGGACGGCGGCGGAATTTTCTTTTCTTTTTCATTGGATAATATGATCATTGATCAAATAACACATATACGTACACGGTTTTCATCTTGTAAAAATAAGATAAAAGTAAAATCTATGTAGTTCACCAAAACAAGAAAAAGTTATATCTATATATCTATGCAAAATCACCATCTTAACCCAGTTCCGTACACTACTTTTTCTCCATGTGGATGAATTTATGTAAGAAAATTGCCCTTTTGTTATTACTCCTACACATTTGCCTTTTTTTTTTGAATTCCCTTTTCTACAAAATTTTGACATTTTCTGGTGATAATCTCCTTAAACTAATAATGACTTCTTTGGGTGGACTTCTTTTTTTTTTTGGGTGCAATCAATATTACCTAGCGCGCACACACATATATATACTAAGCGCGCGCGCACATATATATATATACTAATGGATTTACATGTGTGCTGCATGTGAAACATTCTTTGATAATGTTAAAATACATAATACTCGAATGATATAATATATTATTGTAAAGGGATACAAGAATTAATGGGATACAAGATGTTCATGAGTTCAAAATCAAGAATTTTTTTTAAAAAATAAGAAATATATAAATTATAAGTAAATTAATAGTATCTTCTTTTGAATGGATTCGTGACAATTTCTAATCAGAAATTTGTTCTTACTTTAATTTATAAATAAATAAAATAAAAAATAGTTAACAATATCTATGAGGGTAGGTGATAAAAAAAGCAAAAAAATTACCCTTCTTATTATTTCTATTGCGAATTCTTTTAGTTCCATGAAAAATTAAAAATTATGAGTTTCATATCACGTCTGCCATGCCATCACTTTCCTATCAATTTTAATGGATTTTTCTAACATGACACTGACATTATAGACATGACACATGAAAATCCACCAAGTGGACCCCATGGGTATTTAAATATTAAATTCAAAATAAAAATTATTAAAAGTAACTTATAGTATTCACAAAAAATATTTCATGTAATTTAGTTAAATAAATAAATAATAATAATTTCAATGGAAACATATATATGTATTTATATTGATAATAGTATTTACATATGTGCAACATTAAAAAGTTTATACAAATTAGCGTACTAATGACAAGTCATTATATCTAAGTATATGTATCACTTTTTGTACAATTTTACGAAATTATCCCCAATATTTTTTACTCTATTGAAGAAAAAAGTAAAACTGAATGCGAGAATAAAATAATAAAACCGCTCAAATTTTAAACTAATTTATCTTATCTCGCTCCTCCGTCAATTCATAGGTGGTCATCTTCCACTCTGCTTTTTACTTATTTCTCTTAAACCCCACTCTATCTTTATCTCAACCTAAGTTATTTTTCTTTTCTTTCACTAAAAAAAATTATTTTTTTTCAATTTTATCACAATTTTTAAATTTTTTTAATAATGACACAACTTTGTAGAATTACATTTTTTTCCACACTGCGTGTAGCGCTGGTGCAAAATCTAGTGTTTGAATAATAAAATTTGATAAGTACAATTAAAATAATAGAAACAATTTTTAAAAAGATGAAATTAATACAATTAAAAATAATTTATTTCAAAAAAATATTTCTAGTTGATATATTTTTCTTGCTTGATCTTTCATTTCAATAGAATATCCTAAAGGAAAAATAGAGAAGTGAATTCAAATTTTCAATAAAAGTTTACATAATAATTAATAGAAATATTATTTCCACCAATAGTCTTGCAATGACACCCATAACTCGAAATTCAGATAAACCAGACCAAATCGATAAAAAAAATTCCGAAAGTTAAGGACCTTAAGGGTCTGGTTTAAGTTTTAAAGAAATAAAATTGAAAGGCAGTTGATGGGACCTGATTTTATGTATATATAATTTATTTTAGTAATTCATATTGTATATTATAATTTATACTTAATACATAAAGTAAGAAAATAAACAATACACTTTAGATCCCATTAAGGCACAAGAGTGAATTTAATTTTAGTTGCAAACTTATAAGTTGTACTGATAATCGATATTAGATTTATATTGGAAGCAACTTATCTCTCCCTTTTTACACATGTACCCTTGAGGAACAAGAGTGAAAATGTACCTAGAGCTCGTGAAGGTAAGACATTGACAACATATGGACTCTAAGCTTGTGCAACATTGTTAGCAAGTGTTGGTGACATGCACTATAGTGGCAATGGATAGAACGGTCGCAGATGTTTGTTGACAGAAGAAAAAGAAGAGAATAAAAATAGAGAAAGAAGAAGAAATCTGAGACAAGAGAAAATAAAATAAAATAAAAAAGAAATTAATGATATGATATCCCTTTTCTTTGAAACATTTCTTTTCTTTTCTTTCTTTCTTTTTTATTCTTTCAAATGCGTACTTTTGTATCCATAGAATCCCATAAAAAAATTTGATTGGGACTTTGAAACAAATGACTGATGGCATAATGTCTTAAATAATTTTTTAAATAAATTAATATAAATTTTGAAAAGTTCTTCGAAAAATTGTTTGAATTTCTTTAGTATTTTCAAAAGAAATTAATCACATGATAAATGTCAGCAACTCACTAAAATTATCCATTTATAAAATAATTTTTAAAAATTCTTAATATAAATTTTGAAATCCATCGATACAAATGTAAACAAGAAAGGTGATGCAAATCGTAGCACAACTTCAAGGAATCTAGTTCAAGTTCCAATTGGACCGGTTACCCGAGCACGGACAAAGAAGTTTAAAGATGTACTCAACGGCCTGATTTAAGAAGTTTGGGCTCAAGCAAATTCTTGGAGGCCCATTGGACATGAACTATATGATCAACAAAGATGCATCAACATGATTCAAGTTCTAGAAGATTCCAGCAAAGTCTATGATGCAGATGATTAATCCCATGATAATGCCATTTTCTAGAAGTTTCTAGAATATTTGTTGAAGACCAAGAGAATATATAATCAGATTTGTTTAAAGTTTAAATCTCATGGAGTATTCTAGGAATATTTAGATTTCATATCTTTATAGATTAAGTCATATCTCTATCGATACTTTAGATTTTATTTTCCTTACCTTTACGAGGAGATATGGCCAGATTAGGATTAGTTTTGGTCTATATATACTCATCTTGGTCAATTTTTAAAAGGAGGAACATTTCGAAAATTGTGAGAGTATTCTATTTGGTTCTTGAAGAACTAATTCGAACTTATCGAAAATTTCCGTGGCGTTCATCATCGACTTATCAAACGAATTTCCACCATCGTTTGTGGCGTCTTCCTATACCGAGATTCTTGTTTCGCAATAAATAACGGGTTGAGGTCAGTTATACTAAGGTTCTTATTTATATCTTAAACAACGGGTTGAAGGTTTGTCAATCAATTCTGATTATAGAATGATCTTGGGATCCTTTTATTGTCGGGTCTCGTCATTCTTGGTGGGAATCCCATCATTTGGTATTAGAGCATCAGGCTCCAAATCAGGTTTATCCTATCCTTTTTATTTCAATTTGCTGAGTTTCGTTTCGTCAAATTTGTTCTTTCTGGATTGTTATTAGTGAAAAAAGAAAACAAAAAAAAAAATTTAGAGCTGAAAAAAAAGATCGAAAGAAAAGAAAGAAGTTGTCGTTGTCAATTTGATCTAAATTCTTTGCATAAGATCATTCTAAAGTTGTTATTTCTCTTTCTTACTGATCCACATTGATTCTATTCCCAGAATTACATAATATCCCTTCTACCATATTTCCTTCCCTATATAATCCTCCATATCTTTCAATCCATATAACATTTTGATATATTTCATCCTTCATACTAGTTTCCTTTTCTCTTGTTTCCTTTCTTCCTTAAATTTCCTTTGATAATTAATTTTCCTTGATGAATTCTTAGTGAATTGCTGTTGGAGTTTTTGGAGTATTGTTTGTTTAGTTCCAAAAGAATTGAAAGAGAATTATCGAGTGAAAAATGGCAAGAGTGGTGAGAACATTAGAGGATTAACAGCCATGTATGTTTTTTTGAGTGAAAACACGAGTGTAGAGTGATTCATATTCTTGAGTGTAAACACGTAAGGGAGAGAATTGTGAGGCCATTTTTTTCTAACTTTATTTTGCAGCAATCATGTCTCACAACAATGCTAAGAGTATTCCCGAAGGTGCTACGGAATTGGCTGATATGAAAGTACTTATGGAGGCCATGATGAGTGAGATGAGGCGTGTGATGAGGTTGGAGTTGGAGCAGCATCATGAACATATAGATCAAATGGAGAATACATGTGTGGAGTAGCCACGAAACGCTCCTAATGCACGTAGGAGGAAAAGAGTTCAATCGAGAGAAGTGAGGGTTGAAGATGAAGAGAATTATGGGGCTGGTTTTGTTGAAGATGTTGACCGGGATTTGGTTGTGAGTAATAGGGGACGTGGAGGGTGGTTTAGAGAAGTTAGGAATCGGGAAGATAATAACTTGGGTAGTATTGAGATGAAAATTCCATCGTTCAAAGGAAAGAGTGATCCCGAAGCATACCTTGAGTGAGAGAAAAATGTGGAGTTTGTATTTGATTGTTATAGTTATTCGGAGCTTAAGAAAGTCAAATTGACAGCCATGGAATTCTCGGATTATGCAATTTTTTGGTGGGATCTTTTTGTTGTCGGGTCTCATCATTCTTGATGGGAATCCCATCATTTGGTATCAGAGCACAAGGTATATAGGTTGATGAAGAGAAGGTACGTGCAATCCAAGAGTGGCCAAGTTCCACAAGTGTAAGTAATGTTTGTAGTTTCCATAGACTTGCTAGTTTTTACTGGCGGTTCGTGAAGGACTTTAGTAGCATAGCCGCACCACTTACTGAAGTGATCAATAAAAACGTTGGATTTAGATGAGAAAAAGAACAAGAGAAGGCGTTTCAGCTAATCAAAGAGAAGCTGACCAACGCTCATTTATTGTCTTTACCTAACTTTTCAAAAACGTTTGAGATTGAATGTAATTCTTCAAGTATTGATATAGGTGCAGTTCTTATGCAGGAATGATGACCAATTGCTTATTTCAGCGAAAAACTAAGCGGGTCAGTCTTAAACTACCCAACTCATGATAAGGAGTTGTATGTATTGGTTCGAGCTTTAGAAACACGGCAGCACTACCTATGACCTAAGGAATTCGTGATTCACACCGATCATGAGTGGAATTCATTGAAACACTTGAAGGGCCAACATAAGCTAAACAAAAAGACATGCTCGATGGGTGGAATTCATTGAGACGTTTCCATACGTCATTCGATATAAGCAAGGTAATGAGAATGTGGTCACCGATGCACTTTTTTACATGTATGCATTACTCTCTACACTTGATTTAAAATTGCTTGGTTTTAAGCACATTAAAAATCTATATGCTGATGACCATGAATTTGTGAGGAATATCGAGCTTGTGAGGAAACTCCTTGTGGTAAGTTCTTTAAGCATGGTGAGTTCCTGTTTCGAGAGAATAAGTTATGCGTGCCTAATTGTTCCTTGAAGGAGTTATTAGTGCATGAATCTCATGGTTGGGGATTAATGAGACATTTTGGAGTTGCAAAGACTTTAGCTATTTTGCAAGAACACTTCTATTAGTCACATATGAAAAGAGATGTTGAGAGAATTTGTGGTAGATGTGTCACATGTAGGCAAGCTAAATTCAGAGTGCGGCCCAACGGTTTGTATACATCTTTACCTATTCCTAGTGAGTCTTGAATTGATATTTCAATGGATTTTGTGTTAGGATTACCTAGTACTAAACGTGGGAGAGATTCAATTTTTGTGGTTGTGGATAGATTTTCTAAGATGACCACTTTATTCCATGTCATAAAATGGATGATATTTTGCATATTGCTAATTTGTTCTTTAGGGAGATCGTGAGGTTACATGGCATGCTTAGAACAATTGTTTCGGATAGAGTTGCTAAGTTCTTGAGCTATTTTTGGAAGACTTTGTGGTGTAAGTTAGGTACTAAGCTATTGTTTTCTACTACTTGTCACCCACAAACGGATGGTCAAACTGAAGTAATAAATAAGACTTTGTCTACTTTGTTGGGGGCAATCATTTAAAGAATATCAAAACATTGAAAGAGTGTTTGCTACATGTTGAGTTTACTTTTAACAGATCTGTTCATTCTGCTACTAAATTTTCACCATTTGAAATTATGTATGACTTTAATCATTTAACTCCATTGGATTTATCTCCTTTATTTTTGACTGAGCGTGTTAATTTAGATGGCAAAAAGAAAGCTGAATTTGCCAAGCATATTCATGAGAAAGCAAGACTCAACATTGAGCGAAGAACGGAGCAATATGCAAAACACGCCAACAAAGGATATCATAAGCTAATTTTTGAATCCAGAGATTGGGTTTGGTTGCATATGAGGAAAGAAAGATTTTCGGCGCAAACACATTTCAAATTTCTTCCAAGAAGGGATGGTCCTTTCCAAGTCCTAGAGCGCATCAATGACAACGCTTACAAACTAGACTTACCTGGTGAGTACAAAATAAGTGCTACTTTTAATGTTGCTGATTTGCTTCCTTATGATGTAGGTGATGATTTGAGGGCAAATCCTTTTCAAGAGGAGGAGAATGATGCAAATCGTAGCACAACTTCAAGGGATCTAGTTCAAGTTCCAATTGGACCGATTACGCGAGCACGAGCAAAGAAATTTAAAGATTTACTCAACGGTCTGATTCAAGAGGTTTGGGCTCAAGCAAATTCGTGGATGACCATTGGACATGAACCATGTGATCAACAAAGATGCATCAACATGATTCAAGTTCTAGAAGATTCCAGCCAAGTCTATGATGCGAATGATTAATCCCATGATAATGCCATTTTCTAGAAGTTTCTGGAATATTTGTTGAAGATTAAGAGAATATATCATCAGATTTGTTTAAAGTTTAAATCTCATGGAGATATTCTAGGAATATTTAGATTTCATATATTTATAGATTAAGTCATATCTCTATCGATACTTTAGATTTTATTTTCCTTACCTTTACAAGGATATATGGCTAGATTATGATTAGTTTTGGTCTATATATACTCATCTTGGTCAATTTTTAAAAGGAGGAACATTCCAAAAATTGTGAGAGTATTCTCTTTGGTTCTTGAAGAACTAATTCGAACTTATCGAAAATTTCCATGGCGTTCATCATCGACTTATCAAACAGATTTTCATCACCGTTTGTGGCGTCTTCCTATACCAAGGTTCTTGTTTCGCAATAAACAATGGGTTGATGTCAGTTATACCAAGGTTCTTGTTTATGTTGTAAACAATGGGTTGAATGTTTGTCAACCAATTTTGATTATAGAACGATCTTGGGATCCTTTTGTTGTCGGGTCTCGTCATTCTTGGCGAGAATCGCATCAAAAGGGGAGAGAGAAGCCGTGAGCATTGAATGGAGAAGTTATCTCATATTTGTTACGTTTATAAGAGCGAATAATTATGGGAAAGAACATGCTAGGTAGTTTTTATAGTGAAAAAAATATAAAGTGGTGCCTTGAAATCGAAAGCTTGTGAGAAAAAAATAGGTATAAATTGGTTTTTGAAACTTTAAAAAAATAAAAAGGATTATGGCATAAGAAAGAGCATGCGGATTTTTTTTCCAACGATTAGTAAAGTCAAAGAATAAGAATAATTAAAAGGCGATGTAATTAAAAATCAAAAGAGAAAATAGAAAAAATTACAAATGTAATTTGGAAAGGGAAAAGAGAAACTGTGAGTGTTAGATGTAGAAGTTATTTCATGTTTGATGCGGTTGTCAGAGTGAATAATTATGAGAAAAAGGCATGTTAGTAGTTTTTATAGTGAATGAGTATGAAAGGCTGGCTTGAAATCGAAAGGTTATAAGAAAGAATACATATAAGTTAGTTTTTCTATTAAAACAAATGAAAGGATGCCATGCTATTGAAAAGATGTGATGTTTAGTAGTATTCATATTATTTGAGTAAATGGTAAAATAGTAATATTATTTATTTACTAAGGATAAAAAGCAAAAAAAAGTTGGAGAAACACTTTGGGAAGGATCGTACTTTAGAAGATATGTACAAAGTTAACTCGGCTATGGCAATATATGATAGAACATGTGAGGCAACGAATGTTGAGAATGAGCGATGAATAGAGACTTGAAAATGTGTAAGAAAAGATCATACTAATAGAACACACCAAAAGTGTGCGAGTAAAATGTATGAAAAGAAATGAAGAAATTCATGAAAAATACGAGTATTTTTTAAAAATAAAAATTGAGGAAATAAGAAGTTTTAAAAATAATCACGTGATTCTTAGTGATAAGACAAAGAATTTATGAATCTGTTGGGACAACAAACGTTGAAAACGAATATATGACGCAACAAAATTTTGAAAATATAAATCGTTATGAAATAATAATAGAACAAACATACATGTGATGAAGGACTGACTCCATTAAGAAATATTTGAGGCCACAAAATATCGAAAATGAGTAATGAATAAAAACAGCCGGTATATATATATATATATGTGTGTGTGTGTGTATTGAAAATGTACGACCAAAAGTCATGGTCGAGAAGATACGAGAAAAAGTCACGAGGCTATAGAGATATTTTTAAAATATTGAAAATTGAAGAAACTAATCATACCTTTATATATAGTATAGATATAGATATATATGACAACTTAATTACCCCCTTATGTATAAGTAGTGACATGTCATGCGAGGTGACATGTCAGGTATGTATACTGAATCGGATGGTAAGAACTCCAAGGAGAAGTGGAAAGCAACAAACTAACAGCTGCTTCCAAGTTTTCTAACTTGGGATGAGCCTGAAAGGATGAATAGAATCCTCAAATTAATCTTACTATGAGAAGACTTCATAAACTCATAAATATACACATTATGCACCAATATATATATATATATATATATATATATATGCACACTAGTTTATTGGACTCGTGTGTTGTACGGATCTAATAAAGAAAATTTTATTATAAAAGTTTAAATATAAAAATGGTAATTGGTATGAATTTGTAGTATATTATTATGTAAGATATTATGTGGTAAATTCAGACTTTTAATAGAAGAATATATAAATATATATAATATGAAAAATTCTTATGAATTCATGTAATATATAAATCAATGCAATTTTCAATTTAATTTAAAATTTGAATACTTTTAAATAAAATAGTTAGTTTTATTTTATGAAAAAATAATAATCTTATCAAATCTTTTAAATTTCATTATTTGCCCGCGTGCCTTTATTATAACTGATATTTCATATCTTAAGTTTTATAAATTTGAACACTCTTAGTTTAAATGACACAATCACTTAAATCAAAGATTTATTTGATTAAACTTTTATAAGATAACTATAATCGTTAAAATTTGTAAAATTAATTTTAAGTTCATATAAGTATAAATGATTATTTATTTCTTGAAAATGATAAATATATTTATTTATAAACGATATGACAATAAGTGATTGAAATATACTTTAATACTTCTTTGAATATTTTCTTTGTAATATATATGGTATATTAACATATAAATTAGTAAGGGTACTAACATTTTAACCATATTTATATATTTACCCTATGGGATTCAATTATATGTAGTACTTAAATGGGAATTGATTAAGAATTACAAATTAATCAAAGTGCTTAGATATAGATTTACCTTTCTATCTTTAGTTTAGGTGTAATTATAAGTGGAAAAATGAAGAAAAAATGCTATTACGGAATTAGTGATCCATGAATTCGCTTGAAATGAAAGTAGTAAGTTATTTTTATATATGAGATGTCGTGTCAGGTATGTACATTTAATCAGATGATATAATTTTAAGATGGTCTATATGTAAATTTTGTTGTGTTCTAACTTGTGATTAATTAAAATCCTATTTAATTAATTGGGTTTTGGCCAAGATAGTATGTCTGCATAGCTTTATTAATGGAAGTACCTACTGTCAGATGTCTTTTTGTTGGGTGGGGTAATGGCATAGAATATATCAAAATGTGACCTTGAACATGAAGTCCAATCCAACTCTCTTTCACCTTTTGATGCCCCTTGGGAGACACCCCCAAGGCGATCTCTCTGTTGCGGGAAGCATGCATTTAGAAAAGAAAGGCAAAAAAGAAAAAAAGAAAAAAAAAGTACCTTAAAAGGAAACTACTTAACAAAAAAGAACGAGAAATAAATACACTGCACTGTAATGAGTCACTCTCTCGTTTAAAACTTTGAAATTTTAGATTTAAGATTTTCTAATCACGTATGGGTTCGGAAAATTCATCATGTCTTTTTATTATTTTTCTCTGATACTTTATTACTCTCTAATCATGAGCTTTTTTTTTTAATAGGAGAAATAAAGAGAGAAAATTGAGGAGAGGAGACTCAACTAGTTTGACCTAATCCTTTTGGAATTTAAATTCCTCATCTCCAAGGGGGGGAAAAGAGAGAAACTTTGAAAAGATGCGACAACTTAGAAGCATAGGAACCCCTTTGCTAAAGCAGCTGAGATGGGGTCTCGAAGAATAATTGGACTTGACTCCTCAACAGAATACGCAATTATAATAATAAATGTGTCGAGACGGAATTGGATTTGGCTCATCGACCCAATCCCCCTACTTTATGCGAAGGTTCACTAAAGCTTCTCACCATGAATTTCTTATTCTTTTTTGGTGAAAATGGCAGGTCATGGCCTGGATTCATACAAAGAAAACGTTACGAAATACATAGAAGCATGGGGCATAAAGACTGCAGCAGTATATCTGAGAAAGGAAAATACAAGCCCAGAGGGGCATATGCGTAGGTCTGCGAGTTCGCTTCGAAAATGCGAAAGCAAATTAGTAATGGAACATCTGAAAAAAGCATTTCTTCTTTTTATTCAAATCAAGTAATCTTTTTTTTTTAATTTAAAAATACTATATAACTAATAGAATTTCATTAAAAGAATTTAATGGTCTTATTTGAAAAAGAAAATGGTATCAAACCCTAATATATGGTTATAATAGATGTCATCAATGACGATATTTTTGATTGGCAAAAAGTAAATCGATGTCTCTATATATGAATATATCAGATTATCCTCTCGACAGCGGACAAATGTCAATCTTGTGTTAATTTATCATTTTATTCTTTTTCTCTGGCATGATCAAATAACTAATTGATGGAATATAATCAATGGGAGAGACCGTGCAGAAAGATAAAGTTTGTTTTGCTATTCGATGAACATAGGAAACGGTTCCCTTCGATGGGGTTAAGGCTCATTTCTGCCTCTAGTATGTAAAGTTCATGATTCTTTCGTTTGTTTCGGTTTCCAAGTTTAATATAGAGATATGTACGACACATAAAAACAGAATTCTATCTAGAATCTATTGGCCGACCGATGCACTTAATCAGTTACATTATTTTTTTGCAAAGGACAGAATATTGGCATCTTGAATTTAATTAGATATGTATAATCATGCATGGCCGATTTATGTACTACATTTTTTCGAGTCATCAAGATTTGGTGTGATCTAGAATGTAACTTTTTCCAAGTCTGTATTGAAAGCCCTATACAATATATATAGCATTACCGTATATTAATTGGTATATACCACAATGGTAGCTTTGGTTTTTCATTTGACCACAACAGATCTTAACAATAATATTATCAAAAGTCATTCCCATATATATATATATATGGTCTGTACCATCTGGCATATAAAAGTTGAGTAGTCCAAGTTCTAGCGGGATCGACCCACTATGGGATAAACTATCTTATTCGTGGACTTTCTTCATTTATATGATAATCCAAGACTTTTTTCAAGGAAAGAGAGGGAAGAAGTGTCCAATTATTTGAAGTAGCCCATGTTGGTTGATTAAAAGGCAAGATGCAACATGAGGACCTCCTGGATCCTACATAGAATTCTTTTAGCAATAAATGATAGTCAATGCTTCTATTTCAAAATTTCATATGTTATTTTGGAGCAAAACTTGAATTTTTGTGTGTGCATATTGCTTCCTGGATTAATCAATCCCATATGTTAACTATAATCATTCTTTCATGTGTTTTGGGTTTCACCTTCATATGAATTAACAACATAAAATGAATTATTCATAATCTTCTCACATTTGCCAGTTATTCTGCGCAAACATGAGTTATCATTAATTCTCCATTAATCGCACAAAGAAGGTTATCTTAATCGCACAAAATGCTCTCCTTTTACCTCAGTTTTTCTCGATTCAAATAGAGGGTAAAAGTACATAAAAGTTTATGCTATCTTTAAGTTTCAACCAGCAAGATGATGATCAATCGTCTTATATTTTTGTAAAATAATATGCACTTCACAACTTGAAGAGAGAGAGTTTCTTTTTTCTTTGCTTTTCTCCGTTCCTCTCTAGTGATGAATTGGATAGGAGACAATACTAGAAATTCTGGATTTTCTGACGGGAGGATCTGTCGGAAAACTAATCTCCGACGGAAAAGGAACGTAAAAGAAAGCCTCAGACGGCCCCAAATACGTTGGAAACGCCGAGAAATTTTTTTTATCTGCTACCCCGGACAAACTTCTCTCTATTTATTTGAGATTCCGTTGGACTTCTGACGGAAGGACCGTTGGAAAAAAGGTCGGAAACGCCGAGTTTTTTTTTTGTTTGCTACCAAGGATCAGTTTCTCTCTATTTATTTCAATTTATTTGTATTTCCTCCAAGTCTCGAACTCGAGATCTCTCACCCGACCTATCCCAATCCATGTCCCTCTCCTTATCTATTGAGCTATCGCCGTCTCGGTCTGTCACCTGTTCACATTTAATTGTATACATGGTCCATTTATTGATCCGATTCATTAAATAAAATACCATCTTTAGATATATAATTAATTGTTTTTACCCTAACACAATTATATAATAAAAATTAATGCCGTACTCATACCAATAATTTTATAACATGTATAACAACAAAAATAGCACAACAATTGAATATGTCGTGAGAATTTTAAAAAGAAAAGGAAAAAAGTATAGTTTTGGTCCTTTAAGTTTAGTCATTTTTCTATTTTCATCCTTTTTCTTTTTTCTTTTCTATTTTTTTCCTTTTTCATTTGTTGATTTGCTATTTGCAACCTTCCATTACTTTGACTGTTAACTTGGCTGACGTGGATCAGATTTGACGCCACGCATTGAGATATAAGTCTACATCCTCATCTGAAGAGTGAAGAAAGGAAAAATCAGCAAATTAATATTAAAAATAAAATATTAAAAAAGAAAGAAATGTGAAATATAAAATTCTTCTTTTCCCAATTGATTTTTTTGTTCTCGTAATGGATCAACAAGTTATTAGACACTTGGAGAAATGAGATGAACAACGACCATAGCAGAAGCTTCCGACGCTCTCTGCTACGCTCGTAGGTGGTCGGTCACGCTTCCTCCTCAAGTGTTGGTAGGCCTTCTTCATATCTTCCGCCTCAACTCCCTGCTGGTCCGTTCCCTCAAAAATACAACATCGAGATTTGCAATTGACTCATTCCCTGCAACTCTCTCTATCTGTCTCTCATTTTCCTCTTAAATTCCCAAATTACTCAATTGTCAATTTAAATCTTATGTTGGTTCTAATTTTCCATGTCGGATTGAAAATCTCAATTTTATTATGTTGTTTGTTCCAGTAAAATCCCTGACTTTGGATTTCTTTTTTCCTGGTAACTCGTCTCACTTCATAATACACTGCCCTGAAATTAGAGTTGAATTGCATGAGCAAAAAAGAAAAATGTTCAGTCTTTGAATTGTTTAGGATACAAGAACAATCCATATTCTGGGTTTGACGTACGAAAATGCAAATTAATTTTGGAATGTATCATCACTGGAAAGTGAGTCATTCCTCTCTTCCATGGGGTTGATCAACATTGCTGGTGGTGGATGGTCCTGACGTCCTCAAACGAACAAAAACGAGGAGGAGATTGGAATTTTCCCTAGTGCATCCATCGGCAAAATCGTGGGAGATCTATTTCTCAGTTCTCTCGTACTTCTCTTCTCTCTCCACTCCGACTCTCTGTCTTTGCTCTCCCTCCTCTTTTCAGATCCCAACTTTTGTTTGTTCCTCTTCCCTTCTACAAGCTTACGGTGATTTGCAGAGGCAAGATTCTCATCAGCCACTCGATGGATATATTGTTTGTGTATATAAAGAAAATATTACGAGGAGTGTTTCTTATATATTCATATTTTTTCCCCTTTAGTTTGAAATGAGGATGAGGATGTGGCGTCAAGTGTCTAATTAGACATCTAAAAGGATTCCATGTCAACAGCACTATCAGTTAAAGTAACGGAATGACGAAAACAGAAATAAAATGAAAGATAAAGGATGGAAATAGAAAGAAAAAAGAAAAAGGATGAAAATAGAAAAGTGAGCAATCCTAAAGGACCAAAACTATAATTTTCCCAAAAGAAAATTTCGGCGGAGTTTCCCCATAAAATATTAAGATCCCATTATCACATTTGAATCTATTCACACATTATTTGACATTCATTCATAAATATCCAAAATCACAACTCACACATAGGTTCGATAGGTTCAACGTGCATAAGTTTAACAGGATAGGCAGTAAAGTTGAGAAAAACATAAATCCGATGTCACAAATTTCTTAAAACAAACATAAACATGACAAACTAATCATCGGATGAGGATGGGTTGCCAAACTCCTCAGGACTCTCTTCTCATTCTCGTCCTCATCCTCACCCTCATCATCATCCTTGTCCGACTCCTCGACCACATGTTTTCCCTTTTTGGACCTAGATTTACCTTTTTTCTTCGATGGACCTTTCTTGCTACCCTTCTTAGATTTTTTGCTCTGTTTATTGATCTTTTTGAACAGCTTGAGGATCATACCCGTCATTATCCCAATCTCATCATGCACATGGGCCAAAGGTGTCTGATTTGACATGTGCCGTCCCAGAGGGCCCTACTTCATGGCAATTAGGGCGAGGAGCCGAAATGAGCCCATAAGTCCGTCCTTCTAGTTTGTCCCCACGACCTTCCGCCGAGTCTCTGCTTGGGTAGGATCAGTTGGTGATTTGCTGAGAAGCAACCTCCGTAACATTTTCCTACAGAAAGATTCCATACAAAACAGTTATGCATGATGGTATATGCAATTCTCCGCAAGCAGTATAAATTAATCATTTTTCATGTATTAACTTACATCTGTCTCCTTCGTAGAAAGACTATCCACTTCTTAGTTTTGCTGCTCTTATGTAATTATTCAAACACGTGGGGCACTATAGTTCTTCACCCACGACCTTCTTCTGCAAAGGATGGATGGAAGACTTAGCACGATTATTTCTATCATAACAAAAAAAAAAACAAATTGAGTATTTTAGGAGACGCACCTCTCGATAAGCGTGCATAATGTATGATATGCTCCCTCCGTAGTGTACTAAAACTTCGACATTAGATGGTTGATTGGCCTTGGTTTGTTGACCTTCTCTAGCGAATGTGTCTTTTGCCATTCTCTCTCCAACTCGACCAAATGACCTTCTCCAATGAAGTCGGCCTCTTTTTTGCCAGTTTGGTGCTCGCAATACATCCCTCGTAGTCGGGATGTGCACTCATGAACGCTTGCCTCATGTAAACCTCATATCATGGGGGCAGTAAACCAAATTCTGCATATAAACAACCGATTAGTTACGAAATGAAAAATGAAATAACAATGATTTAGTATTCGAAGTAATCATACCTTCTACTCTTTGAACAAGAGCTCCTTCCTTTTGTCTAGGACATCCTTACGAAACTTTACTATCGGCTCCCCTGGCTTATAAAAGCTATCGATATACTGCCTTGGAATGGTTGAAACTGTGTGGGTGCCCTGAACAAAATCAATCCATATGCAGTCATCAAAGTTTATGTTATTCGTATTAAGGAAGATAATTGTCAGGTATGTGTACAGTAAATCTTTCGACAAAGCAAACATAAGACGTACCCTCCTTTAAAGCCTAATATAAGAAAGGGGAGGTCGTTGATCATCATTGGTTCGGTGATAAATGATTGTACCATTTGGATCAACGAAGAACGGGCAATGGGCTTGCTGAAAAAAGGGGAACCTGAGAATGATAAGGTTCTGCTCGATGGTGCCCTAATCCCTCCAGTGCATATAGATCAACATGAGTTTGCAGAACTTGCAAACGCATTTTCTCCTTTTCAAATAATCTACTTATAAAACGACCTTACAGTGTACACAATGAAATTTGATTTACTTATGGATGACCAAATAAATCCATTGGAGATCCATGAGCAAGTGACAGGTGGTTCGATGATTGACTGTAGAACATCTGGGATGATTGGTTCGGTGATGTCCTCGGGAATAGGTGGTTACGACCAGCCGTCTCTCCATCAGGGTTTTGCGGTTCAATACCCCTATGATTGGTGCATTTCTTCTTGTTGCATTTGTCACTCATCTGCATTAGTAGAAACATTTAAATTATTCGATTAGTGCATAATAAAGTAAAGAGCAATCATACTTATGCGTCTATAAATTGAATGATTGTATAATGAAATTACCTAATGTACAAAACATCAAGTTAGAAATAATATAAAAAAGGAAAAAGTACAAAAACCCCATTATGATTTGCCTTTAAAACAAATTGGATCATGTGATTTTTCTAGGGACAAATAACACGTTGTAGTTCATTTCGTATGACTTAATAGACCTCACCATTAATTTTTTATCACTTTTGATCCTCAAAAATTTTTTTTGTTATTATTATCCTCAAACTTTCAACTTTTTTGTAATGTGGTCCTAAAATTTGAAAAAAGGGGGGGGGGGGAGGGGCTTGGGTCGTAGGTCGGTGACTCCAATCCCACCCTCAAGGTTGCTGACACCCACAGAAGACGGTGGAAACCTCAAGGGATGGGTTGGGGTCTCTGATTGGGGGCCCTAGCCCCCAAATTGATTGGAATCTCGAGTTCGAGATTCCAATCAATTCGGGGGTAGAGCCGCCAATCTGTGGTCCTGACCCCAGCTCCATGGTTGTCGGCATCCTTGGTGGGTGCATCGACCTTGGTGGTGGGGTTGGGGTCGCCGACCGATGGCCCTAACCCCTTCCCTCCCCCCGCCCCCCTTAAATTTTAGGACCAAATTGAGAAAATTTGAAAGTTTGAGGGTAATAATGGCAAAAAGAAAAGTTTGAGGACCAAAAGTGACGAAAAAATTAACGACGAAGTCCATTATGTCTCAGAAGTGAACCACATGGTGTTATTTATCTCTCGAAAAATCACAGGGTCTAATTTGTCTTAAGCTCAACAAGAAGTAGGGTTTTTGTACTTTTCTCTAAAAAAAGTCGAGCTTTCTCATGAGTCATTCAATCAATTATACAATCAATATAACTAAACATTAAAGTTTCAATTAAAAATACACATAAATTATTAATGTAAATGTAGTATTCAACTATACTTTCAATTCGGCTTAGATCCAAGTTTAAAGTGCTAGTTTCACGGGGCTTACGAACGTGTAAAAGGAAGAGAAATTCAAAATTTCCTACCCGTAAAACTAATTCCAAGACCTACTAGAAGAATAAGAGCAGATAAAGCGTACCTGAAATTTTAAAATCGTCAACCGGGCGCCTCAAGTGTGACGCATCTACAAGTATCCACACTGACTTTATCGACGGGTCTTCGAGATTGGCGGTGCTAGTAGCCAACTTTCGAAGGAAACACCGGTGCGACACTCAAAATTATTAGACTAACGGACCTTTCAACTCAAATTATATATATATATATATGCATATACACTTACACGTATATATATAAGCATTTGAGGGGGCCTAATATTGTTACTTGTCTGATGTGGGAACGAAGAAAATAAGCTCTCCATGAGCCATGTGTATGGCTAAGTGTCATTAAACCATTGGCCCATGAATGTTCACAAAATTGGCTCCATAGAAAATAACCACTTAGCACACCATTAAATCTAATAAATCAGGTCTAATTAATCGGCAAATTTAATCCCATTAAATATCCGATCAATCAGTCACACCATAAATAATCTAATCTCTATTAGACAATTTCATTGTTTCAAAATATCCCGTCGATTTAGTCGTCGTCTGTAACTTTGTAAGTTCCCAATTACGTTGACAGTAATATAGAAATCTCTATTTCAATTTTATAAATAGTGAGCAGCATCTAGCAATGCATCACTGTTACTCAAGTAATTGGAAAAATCAATTTCTCGACGAACCTTGTGACCTATGTTACCGTGCAGTATAATCCATTTGTCCTCTATATCTTTATTGAGCCCAGGGCATGGTCGATGGCATCCTTGTATGGCTCAATCTCTCTTTCTTGGTTTACTGGATAAGTCTATTAGAACAAATAAGCTCGATATCCCTATATTGACTCATTTGGGTATGCATACACTTTTAGACTCTATCCACCAAGCGGCCGTGAGATATCACTCCCGTTATGTAGGAGGGACAAATCTTATCTTGGTCACTCACATTCCTTTTCATGCTCTGTGGCAATATCCAATAACTGTCTTTATAACTAGCTTGTTACTGTGGTGTTTGACAGTATCAAAGTATACAACATTACATGTAAGAATCCATGGTGACCTCAAATCAAATAACCACTACACTATAGTCACTAGAAAATTTGCTAATGACAGTCACGTAACAACCTATGCAATAATCTCATAGCAGATCAGTCCAATACACATTACTTTTAATGTATACCTGTGGCGTGACTTGATGTCTCCACATCCATGACCTGTGTGACTTGGTCATCAATCAACACCCACACTAGTCTAACCGTATTATCGTTGTCCTAATTAACGATAACACTTTGACTAGGGACATTTCGGAATAATGTTCAGCAATTATAGGATCTCACAATCAAGTCACACTTGATGCCTATTGAATCTACTATTCCAAGAACATTATTGTGTAAAATCATATTCAGCGCAATCCACACAATAACAAAAATTGCCTCGTATTATAATGAAATACATGTCATATTACAGAACTGATGATAGATTGTCTCTAGGGCATACATCAATTCCCAACAATCTCCCGCTTGCACTAAGGCCAATCTAGCATCTCTCTAATGCCTAAGGATCTAGTGTGAGCCTCGTGCTTGCGTTGCACAATAGGCTTCGTAAGTGGATCTGCGAGATTCTCATCTTTTGGTATTCCGCATATCTTCACATCTCCTTTGTTGATGATCTCGCGAATGAGATGGAAGCGCTTGAGTATATGTTTGGATTGTTGGTGAGACTGGGTTCCTTAGCTTGTGTAATGGCTCCATTGTTGTCACAATAGAGATCCACTGCGTCTACAATGCTAGGAACCACAACAAGTTCTGTTACGAACTTTTTTATCCAAACGACCTCTTTTGCAGCATTAGAGGCAGCGATATACTCGGCTTTTGTGGTAGAGTCGGCTACTATCTCCTGCTTGGAACTCTTCCAACTCACAGCACCTTCGTTCAGGCAGAACACATACCCTGACTGCGATCTACTATTGTTCTTATCGTACTGGAAGCTAGCATCGGTGTCACCTCTTATAATGAGATGTTCGTCACCTCCATATATCAAGAACATCTCTTTAGTTCTTCGTAAGTACTTAAGGATGTTCTTTACTACGATCCAGTGTCTTTCACCTGGATCTGATCGGTATTGACTCATCATATTCAAAGCATACGAGACATCATATTGAATGCATAACATAGCATACATGATGGATCCGATAGCTAATGCATATGGAATCCTACTAATGCGGTCCCTCTCATCCTGAGTAGAAGGACTTTGAGCCTTCGAAAGGCTTATGCCATGTAACATAAGCAGCGACCCTTTCTTAGAATCCTGCATGCTAAAGTACCGAAGGACTTTTATTTATGTATGCACTCTGACTTAGGCTAAGTAGTCTCTTGGATCTATCTGTATAGATCCTGATACCTAACACGTAGGTAGATTCGCCTAAGTCCTTCATGGAGAAACACCTTCCCAACCAAGTCTTCACAGATTATAGGGAAGGAATGTCATTCTCAATCAGAAGTATGTTTTCTACATACAACATCAGGAAGATCACTACGCTCCCATTAACCTTCTTGTAAACACATGATTTATCTTCATTCTTAATGAAGCCAAATTCTTTGACTGCATCATCAATACGAAGGTTCCAGCTCCTGGAAACTTGCTTCAGTCCATAAATAGACCGTTGCAGCTTAAAAACCTTTCCGACACTTTGTGGATCAGAAAAACCCTCAAGTTGTGTCATGTACACATCCTCGAGGAGCGCCCCATTTAGGAAAGCAGTTTTGACATCCATCTGCCTGATCTCATAATCATAGTAAGCTGCAATTGCAAGCAAGATCCTGATGGATTTAAGCATAGCCATCGGGGAAAAAGTTTCGTCATAGTCAACGCCATGAAATTGTCTGAAACATTTTGCCACAAGTCGGCCCTTAAATGTAATTACATTATCGTTCATGTCAGTCTTCTTCTCGAAGATCCACTTACACCCAATGGGCTTCACCCCTTCAGGTGGATCAACCAAAGTCCATACTTGGTTAGTGTACATGAACTCCATCTCAGATCTCATGGCCTCCAGCCATTTCTTAGAGTCTGGGCCTATCATGACTTCCGCATAGGTTGTAGGCTCATCATTATCTACGAGCAATACGTCATTGTCTTGAGTCATGAGAAATCCATGTCTCTCGGGCTCATGATGTATCCTACCAGACCTATGAGGCTTCTGTGTCATTTATGCAGAAGATTGTGCCACAACACCTTGTGGTACTTATTCTACAATCTCGCCCGTCGACTGATCAATATCATTTTGTGGTAGAACTTCCTCAAGTTCTAATTTCCTCCAACTAGTTTCTTTGAAAAGAAATTCTTTCTCAAGGAATACGACAGTTCGAGCGATAAAACACTTTGCCCTCGATGGGATTATAGAAATAGTATTCTCGAGTTTCCTTAGGATACCCTACAAAGTAAAATTTGTCTGACTTCGAGCTAAGCTTATCTGAAGACAATCTCTTCACATAAGTTTCGCAACCCCATATCTTTAGAAAAGACATATTGGGACGCTTCCCATACCACATCTCATATGGTGTTCTTTCAACTAATTTCGAAGCATGGTTTAATATGAGAGCAACTGTTTGTAGAGCATATTCCCAGAAGGAGTAAGGTAAGTTCGCATGACTCATCAAAGATCGAACTATATCTAATAAAGTTCGATTCCTCCTCTCAGCTACACCATTCCACTGTGGTGTTCTGGGTATAGTCAGTTGAGATAAAATCCCACACTGTCTAAGATAGTCAGCAAACTCATAGCTCTAATATTCACCTCCTCGATCTGATCGAAGAACTTTAATGCTCTTACCCAATTGATTCTCCACTTCATTCTTAAATTCTTTGAACTTGTCAAAGGATTTGGATTTGTGTTTCGTCAAATACACTTATCCAAATCTACTGAAATCATCAATAAATGTAATGAAGTAGAGATACCCACCTCTAGCAAGCTTGTTTATTGGTCCACATACATCGGTATGTATGAGAGCAAAAAAATCACTAGCTTGCTCACCCTTTCCGGTAAAGGGGGCCCTAGTCATTTTCCCCATTAAGCAAGGTTCGCATGTCTCGATTGATTCTAAATCAAACGTGTCCAATAATCCATCCTTATGGAGTATGGATATGCGACTCTCGCTAATATGGCCTAACGACAATGCTAGAGGTAAGTCGGGTTCGAATCATTCGACTTGAGCCGTTTGGTTTCCACGTTATAAACGGGCGTATCTAGATCAAGAACATACAGACTATTACTTAAATGTACACTGCCATAAAATACATCATTCATGTACATAGAACAACACTTATTCTTGATAATAAAACAAAATCCCTTCTTGTCCAAACAAGAAACATATATTATGTTTTTACTAATAACAGGTACATAATAATAGTCGTCAAGATCTAATACAATCTAAGTAGGCAAAGACAGGCGATAAGTCCCTACAGTTAATGTAGTAACCCTTGCTCCATTTTCAACTCGTAGGTCCACCTCACCCTTTGCAAATGATCTACTGTCCCTTACGTCCTGCATATTTTCACAAATATGAGTACCACATCCGGTATCTAATACCCAAGATGTAGAAGCAGTAGATATATTGATCTCTATAACATGGATACCTGAAGTTGAAGTCTCACTTCCCTTTTTCTTCCTCAACTCTTCCAAGTACACCTTACAGTTCCGCTTCCAATGTCCAATGTTACCACAATGGAAGCAGTAATCACCCTTTGCCACCTTTTAGGCTTCAATGCACTCGAGTCATACTTGGATGCACCTTTAGCCTTTTTGCCTTTGCTATTGCCTTTGCCCTTTTTCTTGGTCTCTCGGACCATTAGAACAGGCATCCCCTTGCTGATATCCTGCTTAGCTGTTCTCAACATGTTAAGCAGTTCAGACAATGGCTTGTTGTGCTCGCTCATATTATAATTCATGATGAATTGACTATAATTGCTGGGCAGCAACTGCAGGACTAAATCTGTGGCCAACTCTTGACCTAGGGGAAATCCCAATCATCCCAGAGTCTCCACGTACCCAATCATCTTGAGTACATGAGGACCTACCTGGGTGCCCTCAGTCAACCTTGCCTGAAAAAGAGCCTTTGAGATCTCGAATCTCTCATGTAGGGCTTACTCTTGATAGAGCTGCCTGAGATGCATGATCATATCGTACGCCCCCACGTTCTCGTGCTGCTTCTGAAACTTTGAATCAATGGTGACTAGCATGAGACATTCGACATTCACGACATCATCTTGATGCTTACTATAAGCATCTTTCTCAGATGGAGTGGCATTGTCGGGCAGAGGCGCAGGAAGAGGTTGCTCCAAAATATAGAATCTTTTCTCTTGAGTGAGAACAGTTCTCAAGTTCCGGTACTAACCCGGGAAATTATTCCCTGACATTTTGTCATTCTCAAGGACTGATCGCAAATAGAAAGTACTAGAAGTGTTTGCCGCCATGGTAATTACCACAAAAATATGCAAAATAAGTATTATGACACAATAATATTTAATGAGGACTTTATTAAAGATTACTCTCACTATTTTTATCAAATCAACGACCATCACCATTGATTAGATGAATCTCACTCTCATAGTGGTCCAAGATCCATATTTCACCAAGTTCTAATTCAGCGAGGGCTGATTCGCCAAGAACTGGCTATTTAGGTAGGGAACTCACTTTCCCAATTACATCACATGCAACTTTTGGCTAGTTGGGTGAATAGCTCCTTATTCCAATCTACCTTATAGATCGATGCCCAACTCTTTGCCTCTAAACTCCTAATCTTATTAGGCTTGCTCAGTTAAGTCTGACCTACCGGTAAATACCATGTCTTACCAGGATAGTTGAGGGCATCTTGTGAGGGAAAGGTCTAGACACTCATCGATCTTGGTCTTAACGAGCGTTACTTGGAGGAAGGCTATGGACTTAATATTTTGAGGGATTTTATCAACATTTACTAGATCTCACCATACACTATTATGTAACCATTACATAATAGTCCATACGTATAACTATTATACTAACACAACTAGGACCTAGTCATGTCTAATAGTCATGTACCGCAAATATCAAACATAATCACACGAGTACCAAGCATAAAATCATATTTCATGCTTTTATCTACTCAGATTCTAACTAGCTAGGCTCTGATACCAATTGCTAGTTTCACGGGGCCTACGAAATCATAGAAGGAAGAGAAATTCAAAATTTCCTACCCGTGAAACTAATCTCAAGACCTACTAGAAGAATATGAGTAGATAAAGTGTACCTGAAATTTTAAAATCGTCAACCGAGCGCCCCAGGTGTGATACCTCTACAAGTATCCACACCGACTTTATCGACAGGTCTTCGAGATTGGCCGTGCTAGCGGCCAACTCTCGAAGGAAACACCGATGCGACACCCAAAATTATTAGACTAATGGACCTAATTTGAGTTGAGCAATTCAACTCAAATTATATATATATATATATATATGCATATACACTTACACGCATATATATAAGCATTTGAGGGGGCCTAATATTGTTACTTGGCCAATGTGGGAATGAAGAAAATAAGCTCTCCATGAGCCTTGTGTATGACTAAGTGTCATTAAACCATTGGCCCATGTGTGTTCACAAAATTGGCTCCAAATGGCTTCGTAGAAAATAACCACTTAGCACACCATTAAATCTAATAAATCGGGTCTAATTAATCGAAAAATTTAATCCCATTAAATATCCGATCAATCGGTCAAACCATAAATCATCTAATCTAGATTAGACGATTTTATTGTTTCAAAATATCCCGTCGATTTAATCATCATGTGTGTTGTAGGCTCCTAATTACGTTGACAGTAATATCGAAATCTCTATTTCAATATTACAAACAGTGAGCGGCATCTAGTAATGCATCACTGTTACTTGAGTAATCAGAAAGTTAATTTCTCGACGAACCTTGTAACCTATGTTACCGTGCAGTATAATCCCTTTGTCCTCTATATCTCTATTGAGCCCAATGCATGGTCGATAACATCCTCGTATGGCTCAATCTTTCTTTCTTTCTTGCTTTACTGGGTAAGTCTATCAGAACAAATGAGCTCGATATCCCTATATTGTCTCATTTGGGTATGCATACACTTTTAGACTCTATCCACCAAGCGACCGTGATATATCACTCTTATTATATAGGAGGGACAAATCTTATCTTGGTCACTCACATTCCTTTTCATGCTCTGTGGCAATACCCAATAACTGTCTTTATAACTAGCTTGTTACTGTGGCGTTTGACAGTATCAAAGTATACAACATTACATGTAAGAATCCATGGTGACCTCAAATCAAATGACCACTACACTATAGTCACTATGAAATCTGCTAATGACAATCACGTAACAACTCATGTAGCAATCTCATGACGAGTCAGTCCAATACACATTACTCTTAATGTATACCTGTGGTGTGACTTGATGTCTCCACATCCATGACCTATGAGACTTGGTCATCAATGAACACCTATACTAGTCTGACCATATTATCGTTGTCCTAATTAACGATAATACTTTGACTAGGGACATTTATGAATAATGTTTAGTAATTATAGGATCTCACAATCAAGTCACACTTGATGCCTATTGAACCTACTATTCCAATGACATTATTGTGTAAAATCATATTCAGCGCAATCCACACAATAACAAAAATTGCCTCGTATTATAATGAAATACATGTCATATTATAGAACTAATGACATATTGCCTCTAGGGCATACACCAATTCCCAACATAAAGGGGTTGGACTCCTTTAGACGATCCACGAACCTATATCGTAAAATTTTGTAATTAGGCAATTTCACGTGTACATATATATATATATTCATATTAATTACATTCTAATTTTCTCTAATAAATTTATAATTTTTCAACAAATTAAATAGATTCTCAATTAAATTAATTATTTCTAGTTTTCATTATATATTATAATGATATATTTTTTGTACAATTAATTCATATTAATTCATCATCGAATTTTTAACTAAATATCCTGATTTCGACCAAATTAATAGACAACTCATGCAAGAATTTAATTTTAATCAAATAAATTATAATTTCATGCATTGATCCAATTGCAATTTTTATGTAAGAATTTCATTTTCATAAAATAAATTATAATTAGATTCTAATTTCTAAACCCATTGCACACATTTTTTAAGGGCAAATTACACAAAAAACCTAAGTTTTGTAAAACGTCTCAGTTTTGTCCTAAATTTTGTTTTGTAAAAAAAAACCCATGTTTTGAGAATCGTATCAGATTTGACCTCTCATTACCATTCTATTAAGTTTGCCGTTTATTTGCCTACATGGACTTCATGGGACCCACAAAGTTTACACATTATCTAATAAACCATATGGTTTTTTTCATTATATACCAAATTTATGATGAAATTGATACTTTTTTGAAAATTTAAATTTTTTTATTTGACCTATCTTATTTGTTTATTAATTTATGTCTGAAGTTAATAGTCCACGCATGCAATATTGATGAAATTTATAACGGAGGTCATTTTTTAGACAATTTAGAAAACTTATGGTTTGTTTTGTTACAAAATAAAATTTAGAATAAAACTGAGATGTTTTACAAAACTTATGTTTTTTTTGTGTAATTTGCCCTTTTTTAATTGCAATATTTTCTATTAATTTTTTTTATAAATTTATAAAATCAGAAAATTATTAAAAATTGAAATTTAACTATTATAAAATAAAATAAAATGAAATGCAAATTGCGTGCATGTAACCCATAACTAGCTAGTGGATGTAAGGAGGGCTGATTTGGGCGACCTAGCAAAATGCCGAGGAGAAAAGGCAGATCTGGGGTTCGACGTCGACGGTGAGCTACCTCGGCATGTAGCACGTATAGCCAGCTAGCTATTTTCAGTAACTAACTCCCGGGCGTGGGAGAACTCACGCTGAGCAAGTTGTGGGCGACTCGAGACAAGGCTGTCCGCGACTTGGGGGGGGGGGTGTGAGCTGGAGCTCGGCGCGAGCATGAAAGCCTCCTCTCACCTCGGCCCGAGCACAGGGGGCGCTGTGGCATGCGATCACGCTGGGTAGGGGGTGAATGCAGCTTAGGGTCGGCGCCATGCACTTGGAAAAAAGCTGCTGCTAGCGAGGACAACCAAAAATCCGTGTCTTCGACTGCTGCCCCAGGACAGAGTTGCTGGAGAGATCGATAGGTGAGAGATCGAGATAGAGAGAGGGAGTACATAGAGAGAGATAGGACGTTGGAGAGAGAGAGTGAGACGATACAAGTTTCAATTCTAAATAAGAAGGACAGAATGGACAATTTGGTCCTTGAAATATACAACTCAAGGCAAGTTCGTCCCTAAAAGATTTTATGTGTACTAATTGGTCTGACCGTTTCAAACGTTTGAACTAATTGGTCCTTCCGTTTGAAAAAATGCAGGTCCCTGACGGAAACCCCTACACGCCGTGAAAATCACCGTTTGCCCCCTGCTTATCTCGGTTTCCCGCTCGAAATTGCCCAAAATCGATCAAACCTTAATTGAGGTGCCTTCTTCCGATTCAGTCGTCAAATTCCCCCAGCCATGTCAAGATTTCTACAATTCAGTGTGTTGTCTGTAATCCGAAGTTGAAATCGTGGTCGATGGTGGTTGTTTTCCGGTGAGAAGTTGGTCGCCCGATTGTTGGTTGCTGCGGGAGTTGGAACTTGGCAGTGTTGATCATCCGTGAGCATCCGATTGTTGGTTGCCAAGTTTTGAGCATCCGAGAAGCCTGATTGTTACTGATGAGGAGCAGGTCAGTTGAAATCCCGATTAATGGTGGGCGGTTTTGGTTTGTTTTTGGTCAGTTGAAATATGATTGTTTTGGTTTTGGTTTTGGTTTGTTGTTGCAGATGGTGTTTTGCTGTGTTGTTTTGTTGCAATTTCCTTTAAACAAAATGTCGCTGAATGATTTTCTCTGGAACTCAAGCTGTGATTGTGAGGCTTGAGGGTGGTTTTGGATAACAGATGGTGTTCTGTTGTGTTGTTTTGGTTTGTTTTTGGGTTGTTCTGAGACAAATGTATCGTAATTCGTCAATTCATGCTTGCTGCAATTCATGGACAACTCCCCATCCAACAAATGAAAAAAATCAAGTGTCCTGAATTTTATTGTTGTCCTAGGCGAAACTGGCATATTACTTTGTAAGAGATTGACGTAGAGCTTTTATATTTCAAATGCGTACAGATCGTGAAATCTATACATTTCAACTCTGAATTTCATTTTGAACAAAATGAATTGACAGTGCATCTTCCCCTCATAAAGTTCTTCACTTTCTTTTATGGAGAAGGTTATCCCTTTCACTAGGTTGATCATAAATTAATATAATACATTGCTCGATATATCTATTTATGCTTTCTGTTTGGTATTAGATTTATATTTACTATATTGTTTGGTTTTATGAAGGAACGATTATGAGGTTGGTGAGGAGGATAATGTTGAAGGATATGATGTAGATGGGCAGGAGGATCATTTTGAATATGAAGGTACTGAACATGCTGATTCAGGGATTTACTGGGATGAAGAATGTATATTTAATGACGATGTTGAAGGTCATTTAGGTGAAGAAGAAGAGCATCCTGGTGATCGATCAGATTCTGAAAATGGGGAGAAGATAGTTGTTAGATTATCACCAACAACGACGGATATGGTCATCTTCAGTAATGAAGAGGAAGGCTATATTTCAGAAGAGTTAGTGGACAAGTGTATCTCTGATGATGACAAGAGTGAAGAGGAGTTGAGAAAGTACCCCGAGTTTGATGAGAAGGCCACATTTGGGAAGGTTCAATTACAGTTACATATGTTATTCCCAAACTTAACTATATTCAAGAAAGCTGTAACGGATTATAATATAGCAGTAGGAAGGGTATTCAAGTTTGTGAAGAATGACAATGAAAGGGTTAGGGCAAAGTGTAGATCGAAAGGGTGCAAATGGGAGATCTTCTATTCTTGGAGTAATGAGGTGAAAACTTTCAAAGTAAAGAAGTTCGTGGAGCCACATACTTGTGTTAGGGGGTTCAAAAACAAGCAAGCTAATAAGAAGTTGTTGTCTACTCAGCTTGTTGATGAATTAAGATCATATCCGACAATGTCAGCACGTGATGCTTTTGAGTGGTTTAAAAGGTATAGAGGTATTCATGTAGTCAGATATACAGAGCAATGAGGTTGGCTAGAAAAATTGTAGAGGGATCTGAGAAGTTACAATATCAAAAATTGTGGGACTACTGTGAGGAACTTAGGAGGCGGAATCCTAATTCTATATTTGGTTTGCAAGTAAATAGACATACTTTAGAGTTGCCACAAACATTCGATAGGCTATACATTTGCTTTAATGCAAATGTTCGGGGGTTTAAAGCAGGATGCATGCCCCTCATTGGGCTGGATGAGTGTTTTCTAAAGGGGTACTACGGATGACTGTTACTGTCTGCTGTTATTCAAGATGATAATCAACATTTCTATGTGATTGCAATAGCTGTTGTTGAGCAAGAAAGTAGGGATACATGGAGTTGGTTTTTGACAAATTTACTTGGGGATATTGCACAGTACAGTGACAATGGTTGGCACTTTATATCAGATCAACAGAAGGTACCTATCAATTAACTCTAATTTTTTAATATTGACTAAAACTAGAATTTTATTTGACAATAAAGATTCTTGCATGGTTTGAAATTGGCTTTGGAGGAATTATGTCCCGATGCTCCACATGGAAATTGTGTATTGCACATATAGAGAAACTTTTACTGCAAGTACAAGAACATGGACCTAACCGAGCAACTCTGGAAATGTGCAAGAAGTACTACAATGGCGGAGTTTGATCATAATATGATGATAATAAGAGAATGAATGAGGATGCATGGGCATGGCTGAAAAGATTCAAGCCCGACGCTCGGAGCAAAGCTGGATTTAGTGATTATCCTAAGAATGATAATCTACTAAACAATACTTGTGAGCAGTTTAATTCAAAGATTGTGAAGTTTAGAGGTAAGCCAATCATTACGATACTTGAAGAGATTAAATGTTATTGATGGGGAAGATGAATAAGCACAAATTGAGGGCAGATAGTTTTGTGGGTCCAATCTGTCTAGTAGCACGAAGTAGGCTAGACAAGGGTAGAAAAGATAGTTTATATTGGACCCTTGAATGGGCTGGTGATGCAGCGGGTTACAAATTTCAAGTATGGAAAATGCCCTAATGTAAGGTGGCATATTTAGGTGCTAGGACTTACAGTTGTAGAATGTGGCAGTTAATTGGGATACCATGTGCACATGCTATTGCTTGCATGGCTTACAATAATTTGGAACCCGAGAAGTATGTTCATTCATGGTATTCTACTAAACGATAGAGAGCCACTTATGTCCCATACATTGAACCAATTACGGTGAAAATGACTGGCACCACACTGAACTGCCACCAATTGAGTCACCTGTATTTAAAAGATCGTTTGGAAGGCCTAAGCAAAAGAGAAGGCAATCTGAGTGTGAGGTAAGCAACTCTGGCAACTCATCCAAGGCAACAAGAAAGTATGGTGAGACTCACTGCTCTAGATGTGGAGAGGCCGGGCACAACATTAGGAGATATACGAAAGAAGCCACTAATCATTCTCCAAATAAGAGGGGAAATAGAAGAACAACTAGAGGTCCTAATGCATCTGATTCACAGGTATAATAATTGTTTATTATGTTAACTACGATAAATTCAATTGGCTCTGTCTTATAAATGCTCTTTTGCTCTTTTGGTAGGTTGAACCCCCATTAGGCCCCTTAGGCCCCTCGGGCCCCATTGTAGGGTCTCAAGACTTTATCATCCTCGGGTCTAGCGTACCTGTTTCAGCTTCACATTCTTCTGCTAAGGTTGATTGAACATACTTGAGTATTGAAATTATTTTTATTTAGGGAAACGAACATATAAATCTTATTTTTATAGATTCAACGAAGGCCTTTTAGCTCTGGAATGGGGATACCAGCAAACCAAGGTCCTAATTGGAGGCCTCCAACACCATTTAATCCATCTCCAAGTCCAAGCACATTTCCATTCAGGTTACCTGCAGCAGTGATGGGTAGAGGCAATTGGAGTACTCATGCTTATAGACCCCCTCCTATAAGGCCAAGAGTGCTTGCACCAGTTTCAACAGCTTCAGGTCAACTTCTCGTTCAAGCTCATCACAAGGATCAAATACCATCAGTCGAAGATCTTGAGGAGTTAGTGGACATAGGCAGTTTGTATAGTTTTGATTGTAGTTTCATCGAATTAAATGTCAACAAGACCTGCAATAGTTGTATGTTTATGGTTTTGTATTTTGTTGAAAAAGTTCATTTGGTTATGTATTCTGTTGAAAAAGTCTCTTTTGTTATGTGTTATATTGAAAAGTGCATTTGATTATGTATTCTGTTGAAAAACTGCATTTGATTATGTATTTTGTTGAAAAACTTTATTTTGTTATGTATTATGTTGAAAAACTCCATTTGATTATGTATTCTGTTGAAAAAGTGCACTTGATTATGTATTCTGTTGAAAAACTGCATTTGATTATGTATTCTGTTGAAAAGTGCAATTTGTTATGTATTCTGTTGAAAAAGTGCATTTGGTTATGTATTCTGTTGAAAAAATGCATTTAATTATGTATTCTGTTGGAAAAATGCATTTTGTTCTTTGGCAATGCTGAACAGTGGTTATAGTTATGTATTTTGTTGAATAGGCAACAAGAATTGCATGGACACTTAAAATAGGCAACAATAATAGAAGGCCACGCAATGCCAAATATTGTATTACATTAGCAATAACAGAGTTATCTCAATACAAATTAGAAGCTCACAATCCTACAGTATCTCATTCACACGAGGAAACACGTTACCATATCCTAAGACAAACACAAACTAAGACTAAAACAAGGATGAAAATCAATATACCACATGCAATCTTTAGCACTTTGTTTTCCTGTTCATACAATTGAATTTTCTTCTTCATCTTCTTCATGAGCTTGTTATCTTCTCCAATTTGAGGTCTTGCAGTCTGCTACACTTCAAGCTGCTCCTCATTATAAACCCATTCAAAGTATCCATAGGTAAGGTCACTTCTTTTCCATAAAGGACAACCAAGGAAACACCTACCATAACTTTGTTTCTTGGTAGATGTTTGCAATAGGAGTTTCCTTCCACACCCACAGAGATTGACTGATTCCTCAACTGGTGAAGAAGCTGTGGACTTTCGGACATATTGTTTTGTCCCAATCCAATGGCTTCCCTCACCTCCCATATCTGTTGTGATTCCTCGGGTCGTTATCTCTGCTTGTACCGTCTTTGTTCTCTCTACTTGTACTGTCTCTATTCAATGTCACTTCCAAATGGGCTAAGAATCTGAAAAGCAGGACCAGAAAATTAAACATACATGTGCTGAGAATACAAGCACCAAGCACATGCACGGAAATAGACCAAGCAAAGGTATGCAAGCATAATTCAGGTACCTAAATAGAGCACCAAGCATATGCATGTAATACCGAGTTCAGCAGCAAAATTCACAGCCTCAAGCACATGTGCTAAGAATACAAGTCCATGTGATACCAAGTTCAGTAGAGTACCAAGAAATGCATGCAGGCAATTTTACGAACATATCTTGTCAAGCACGTGTGCCGAGAATACAAGCACATGTGATACCAAGTTCAGCAGGAAAATTCACAACCTCAAGCACATGTGCTGAGAATACAAGTCCATGTGATACCAAGTTCAGCAGAAAAATCATAGCCTCAAGCACATAAGTGCTTCACATATTATAGAAAAAGTTCAGAGATAAGTAAACTAACCAAACTTTAGATATAAGTGTTCCCGGCAACACATTTCCATTCAGGATTCCATTCGGATCAGAGCAAGTTGCAACCGAAAAGCTTACAACAAATAGGAAATACATATACTTCAGCAGAGGCATCTAGAGAGAGAGAGAGAGGGATAAGTAAACAAACTAAACAAGCTAAGCCACCACATATGGTGGTAATCAGACATCATGAAAGCAGCACATG
Source organism: Punica granatum (assembly GCF_007655135.1). NCBI lineage: Eukaryota > Viridiplantae > Streptophyta > Magnoliopsida > Myrtales > Lythraceae > Punica > Punica granatum. The sequence goes on from NC_045127.1 coordinate 45,930,842, forward strand.
TTACCACCAAGCCACCACTAACCAAAATAATGATTACGGTGTCAATTTTGTCATATGGTTACCTATTTGTTGGATATATACAATACAAGGAGCATGCTTCTCCTTCCACAGGTTTTAAAGATGGGAAAGATCCAACGAAGAAACCTAAAAAGAACTAATCAAAGAACTAATCAAGTTAGAGCACCTATAAAGAACTAATCAAATTAGTTCACCTGTGTCCACCCTCAATTTCAATTTTACGAATGATAGTCTGGACTACTGATTTATGGGCAAGCATGAATTGACGAATTACGATACATTTGTCCCAGAACAACTCAAAAAAAAAACCAAAACAACACAACAGAACACCATCTGTTATCCAAAACCACCCTCAAGCCTCACAATCTTAGCTCGGGTTCCAAAGAAAACCATCCAGCGACATTTTGTTTAAAGGAAATTGCAACAAAACAACACAGCATAACACCATCTGCAACAACAAACCAAAACCAAAACCAAAACAATCGGATTTCAACTGACCAAAAACAAACTAAAACTGCCCACCATTAATCACCATTAATCGGGATTTCAACTGACCTGCTCTCCATCAGCAACAATCGGGCTTCTCAGATGCTCAAAACTTGGCAACCAACAATCGGATGCTCACGGATGATCAACACTGCCAAGTTCCAACTCCCGCAGCAACCAACGATCGAGCGACCAACTTCTCACCGGAAAACAACCACCAGAAACCACGATTTCAACTTCGGATCATGGACAACACACTGAATTGCAAAAATCTTAAAGTGGCTGAGGGAATTTGATGACTGAATCGAAAGAAGGCACCTCAATTAGGGTTTGCTCGATTTGGGGCAATTTGGAGCTGGAAACCGAGAAGAGCAGGGGCCTACGTTTTTTCACGATTAGGGTTTGCTCCATTTGGGGCAATTTGGGGCAAACGGTGATTTTCACAGCGTGTAGAGGTTTTCGTCAGGGACTTGCATTTTTTCGAACGGAAGGACCAATTGGTTCAAACATTTGAAATGGTCGGACCAATTAGTACACAGAAAATCTTTCAGGGACGACCTTGCCTTGAGTTGTATATTTCAGGGACCAAATTGTCCATTTTGTCGAATAAGAAGCCTTTAATCGGTCGGTCAACGGTCAAAATAATTTTGACCGTTGATTGACCTTTTTATTAATTTTTTTTTGTTTTTCCGATGGCTTTTTGTCGAGACGAGCCGTTGGAAATCGGCAACGGAATCTTTCCATCGGAAAACTATCGGAAGGTTTTCCGACAGAACCATTCCGTCGAAAAAATCTGTTGGAAAATGTGCATATTCTAGTAGTGAGAAACTTTCATATTTATCGTTGCTAAAAGGAACAAGTGGGTCAAGTGGTTGTTATATTGCACCATTATTACCATGAGAAATTAATAGATGGTTGGCCTCATCTCGTCGTGAACCACGTTCATAGAAATGCCTTCTTCGTCAAGTTTATATATTTTTCACGCTCTCTTTGGTATGATTGAAATCTAAAACATCTAACGGAGGGAAAATGAGTGTATTGTAGATGGCACACGCTCTCATCTAAGAATAATAAGTTTGAGATTCTATTCTCATAAATAAAATTAATTGTACTCCTTTATTAAAATTTTCATTTCCTTATTATTATATAATGGTCAATGAGCATGTCTTGTAAATATAGAAAAAAGAAAAACTTATAGAGAGATTATAAGGAGAGTGGCTTCAAATAATTCTTATGATGGCAATAATGCCTACTGACCTCAATATATCAGATCATGATTACCCCATCATCGATATGGATCAGCATAGAATTAATAATTATGCAGACTCAGGAAAACATATTAGGAACATAATTGACTCTAATTACTTAATTATAATACTGATTTTTGAGTGGTCCAATTTGCATCATATCCCTTGACTCTCTGTCAAGCATCTGCTTATTTTTTCTCTTCCTTTCCTGTTAATAACACCGTTAATTTTGTTGGATGGAGCACACCTTAGTTTTGGATATAGATTGTGTGGAGGATAAGGAAGCAAACGCTGACCACTTGAAATGAGTCATGGATATGGTTAATGCATAGATTTAATAATATGTTCACGATCATAGCTCCAGAGTGAAATCATGAGGATCACTCAGTGGGTATCACTCTCTTAATTTTTTTTTTCTTCTTGGGTCAAAATGAGGAATATTTCTTTTCATATATATATATATATACATGCTAGTGAATTTACATGTGTATTACACCTGAAACCTTCTTTGATAAGGTTAAAATGCATAATACTCGAACGATAGAATTTATAAGAAAACTCTTTTAAAAATAAAATATAAATTATAAGTAAATTAATAGTATCTCCTTTTGAATGGATTTGCGACCATTTCTAATAAAAAATCTATTCTTACTTAAATTTATAAGTAAATAAAATTAAAAAAAATAATTAATAATATCTATGAGGGTTGATGACAAAAATTTTTTTTTGGATTTTTAATTATTTTTAGAACGAATTTTTTAATAAAAAATACAAATTATGAGTTTCTTATACTGTCTAGCGTGCCATCACCTTCCTATCAATTTTAACAGATTTTTTGAACATGGTACTAACATTGTAAACATGGCACATGAAAATCTATCAAATGGACCCCTTGAAAATTTAAATATTAAATTTAAAATAAAATCATCAAAGGAAACTAATAATATTCTCAAAAACATTTCATTTAATTTTATAATAAAATAAATAAATAATATTAAATTCAATGGCAACATATACAAAATTAATATACTATTGACAAATCACTTTATATAAATATATGTATCAATTTTTGTACAATTTTACAATTATCCCCATTATTTTTACTTTGTTGGAGAAAAGTAAAACTGAAAGTAAGAATAAAATTATAAAATAACTGAAATTTTAATATCTCGCTTCTTCATCAGTTCACATGTGGTCATCTTTTACTTTACTTTTTACGTATTTCTCTTGAACCCCCACGCCATCTCTGTCTCAACTTAAGTTATTTTTCTTTTCTTTCACTAAAAAATATTTTTATTTCAATTTTCATCATTTTTTAATAACAACACAACTATGTAGAATTACAAAATTGTATATGATGATGAAAATATAGAGGTAATGTTTCAAACGATGTTTTTTTTTTCACACAGCGCGTAGAACTGGTATAAAATCTTGTGTATAAATAAAAAAAATTTGATAAGTATGATTAATATATTGAAAATGATATTTGAGAAAATGAAATCAACGCAATTTAAAAATAACTTATTTCAAGAATTTTTTTTATGTTGATCTATTTTTTTTACTTGATCTTTCATTTTAATATAATATGTTGAAGAAATAATAGAGAAATAAATTTAAATTTTTAATAAAATTTTACAAAATAATTAATAAAATTTTGAAAGATAATTAATAGAAGTATTCTTTTCATGAATAGTCTTGCAATAACACCCTTAAGGGTAGGGTTTAAGTTTTAAAGAAAGAAAATTAGAAGGAAGTTGATCGGACCTAATATTATGTAATGTAAATTTATTTTAGTAATTCATATTATATATTATAATTTATACCTAACAAATAAAATAATGAACAAACAACACACTTTAGATTTCACCAAAGGCACCAGAGTAAATTTAATTTCAATTACAACTGGTAAGTTGTCTTGATAATTGATATTAGATTTGCATTGGAAGCAACTTATTTCTCCCTTTTTACACAAGTACCATTGAGGAGCAAGAACAAAAATGTACCTAGAGCTTGTGAAGGAAGACATTGACAACATGAGGACTTTAAGCTTGTACAATATTGTTAGCAGATGGTGATGGTAGCATTACAGTGGCGATGGATAAAATTGTAGCCAATGTTTGTGGACATTAGAAAAAGAAGAGAATAAGAATAGGGAGAGAAGAAGAAACATGAGATAAGAGAAAATAAAATTAAATAAAAAAGAAATTAATGATATAATATCTCTTTTATCTAAAACTCTTATTCTCTTTCTTTATTTTTTATTTTTCCAAATGTGCATTTTTGTTTCTACAGAATCGCAAAACAAATTTGATTGGGTCTTTGAAAGCAAATTATTGACGGTATAATATCTTAAATAATTTTTTAAAATAAATTAATAAAAATTTTGAAAATTTTCCAAAAATATAAATTTTTAAATCATTGAATATATGTCAGTAACTCATCAAAAAAATATCCCTCTATAAAATAATTTTAAAAAATTCTTAATATAAATTTTGAAAATCCATTGATACAAATGTAAATAGGAAACATGAGAGAGGAACTGTGAGCGTTGCAGCGAAAAGTTATTCCGTATTTGATACGTTCATCATAGTGAATAATTATGGGAAAAACATGCTAGGTAGTTTTTTTTATAGTGAAAAAGTATGAAAGGGTGCATTGAAATTGAAAGGCCATGAGAAAGAATGGGTATAAGTTAGTTTTTGAAACTTAAAAAAAAAAGATTATGGTTGAAGAAAGAGAATACGGGAAATTTTTTCCAATGATTAGCAAAGTCTAAGAATAAGAACAATTAAAAGGAGAAGTAATTAAAAATCAATAGAGAAAACAAAAAAGATAAAAATGTAAATAGGAAAAGGGAGCAAGGAACCGTGAGCGTTTAATGAAGACGTTATTTCATGTTTAATGCGTTTGTTAGAGAGAATAATTACTAGAAAACAAATCCTATGTAGGTTTTATAGTGAAGAAGTATGAAAGGATGCCTTGAAGTCAAAAGGTCATGAGAAAGAATACGTAAAATTTAGTTTTTCTATTAAAACGAATGAAAGAATGCAGTGCTATTAAAAAGATGTGATGGTTAATAGCATTCATATTATTTAAGTATAGGGTAAAATAGTAATATTATTAATTTACCAAGGGAAAAAAGGAAAAAGAAGTTGGAGAAATACCTTAGGAATGTTCGTACTTTAGAAAAGATGTATAAAGTTTAACTCGACTGAGGCAATATATGATAGAACATGTGAGACGACGAATGTTGAAAATGAGGGATAAATAGAGAGTTGGAAGTGTATGTGAAAAAGTTATATCAACAAAGCACATCAAAAGTGTGGGAGTAAAAGGTATGAAAAGAAACGTAGAAATTACGAAGGATACAAGAATTTTTTGGCACAAAAATTGGGAAAACGGAAATTTTTAAAAACAATTATGTGATTTGTAGCAATGTGACAAAAAATGTATGAATCCGTTAGGATAACATATGTTGAAAAAGAACATATGGTATAGCAAAATTTTGAAATTATAGATCGTTATGAAATAATAATAGAACAAAAATATTTGTGATGAAGGGCTAACTTGAATGAGAGAGATGCGAAGCATTGCTAACTTGGTTGAAAGAGATGCGAAGTAATAAAGCGTCGAAAGTGAGCAATGAATAGAAAGAATCGGTTTATATATATAGTAAAAATGACCTACCAAAAGTAACGAGCTGAAAATGTGCGTGAAAAAGTCACGAAGGTATAAAAGCATTTTTGAAATATTGAAAATTGAAGAAACTTGCCATACGTTTACATATATTATAGTTATATTATGTAAGCAATGGGAATGCCACAGAAGATGGAACAACACAAAACATATATATGAGGAAGCACAAAACACGGGCAAAAGCATATCGAATTATATGTACTTATCGTGATCTCATTGTTCGGATGGAGCAGTAACTTGATACAATTATAAGTGTATCACTTGTGATGATATGTGAGAAAAAGAAGAAATGAAACAAGATTATAATGAAAAAAATATTATATCAACATTGAGGAATAAGTAACAATCCTGCAATATTTTCTTACTCATAAAGAAATATAAAGTTTCTTATATTGAGCAATGAGCATTGGCTTAGGCTGAATATAGAAGACAACTGTTCTTTCAAATATTGAGGTATACATAGATTATTGTTCTTATAAACTACGATCACTGATTTGAACCGATTAAAGAAACTTGGATACTTGATTTAACTATCTAGGGATCGAGTTTGTTTAGCATTGATTTGACTGATTAAATCTAAAATTGTGATTTGTGTGGGGTTCTTGCGGTGAGTATCTGTCCAAGACTCCTTGAGGCTTGACTTCTCTAGTAATAGTCGTCTCTATACGGATTATGCTATACTCTGCTTCTCGATCTTTACTGAGGTCCAACTACAGTTTAGTCCCAAAAAATTAAGAACAGATTACGACAATTGGAAGAATTTCTATAATTGTGCTTATATTTTTATTCAATGTGTTTAGTGACATGTATTTTTTTTTTGTGGTGATCTAAGATGATATGTTGTATTTTCTATCTATATAATATACCCTCTTTTTTTATTTTTCTCCTTATTCTTGTTTTTTTATATCAATGGACATTCAGTGATTACTGAGAAAAAAGAGAGAGGGAGAGAGAGAGGGGCGCTTGGGCAGTTGCTCTTTCGAGTGCAACTGATTGCTATTTTTGTTGTGCACTATTGGATATTCAAAATTTTAATTAAGCGAGCTAGGTCTATACTAAGAGGCGTGCAATTGAGTGCTTAGCTGCATTGATGAGAATAGGAGGGAGCAATACTGATTAGTGGGTCCCGTTTGAGGATTTAGCTAATTTTTGTGAATTTTAGTGGGTCAGCCCAATTTGGGTTGACCTCACTCCTCGCCTCTCTTCTGAGTGGGGTTGCCTCAGTATCTCAATATTTATATCTCACCGGAATTAATTATATATTCATGAATTGTACTGCCCAACATTCATTTCCCATCTTCCCTTAGAGAGTCATCGTATAATTATTAGTTAGACTAGGACAGGACAATTCCAATCAGTTTCCATCAAGGGCCAAAACCTGTACTCGATGAAGTAATATGTTTGATCAATCATATTCACACACCGAGGACGTCTCGTCTATTGCATTGTTTTTCGATCAGATTTGGTTCATCTATAATTTGAATTCATATGCAATTGGTATAGTTGTGAGATAAAATTTTATTGTCCTCTCAACGCATCTCCAACTATATATTTATTATCATATTTTTGTTTTTTTTTCTCACTAAAAATTAATATTCATGAAGAAATTTCCAAAAGCATTTGCTGGGAGAGCGCTGACCTTATTAGAATCCCAATGGCTCACCCATCCCACATGAGCAAAAGCCAAATTTTGTGGGTCTGAAAAGGGCACAAAGCTTGATTAAATTAGCCAAATTCCCAAGCCCACTCCTATGTCCTGCCAGGGCTACCTTTACTTTTCTTTCCATCAAGATCTCATTATTGGTGCTCATAACTATGTGCATGATGATCTTCACTCATCATAGGCCTGCAGACAAACATATATATATATATATATATATATATATATATAGCTATGTATATGTATCGATGCACAAGTGCATGCATACAGATAAAAGTAATTCACCTGCAGATGAGTTCATCATATAAGTTTTGCTTTTGGTTGGTCCCAACTTCATGCCTTTGATTCTTGGCATTTGAGTTAATTAATTTATTATGAAGTAGCTCTGTAGGCTGTACGCATCCTATATTCGGTGCGAATAATTGCCGATTCCAAGTTGTTCGATTGCATATCTATGCTTATGAAGAATTTGATGCATTATTGATCTCCAATAATTTAAATATGAACCATGAATGATCTTTTGTTTAGTCCCATTTTGAATTAGCTAGTTCATCTTAAGTTTTTCTCTTCTTTTTTTTTATTGCATTTTTCTGCGATTCTAATGATTATGATCGGAAGTAATCGATTGCAAAAGCGGCTGTTTTCATCGTGCACATGCTGGATCATTCGGATTTCCAGAAGTAACAACATATCATAGTCAAGATATTTCTTCGGACAGATGAATCTATACAAGTAGTAAATCAAATTGATTGGCTTGAGGAAGTTCATCGTACACATCAAAGTTTTTGCCTTTTCCGGGCCCACATTCAATAAATGTCAATATGTATGTTATGCGAGTGAAGGCAGCATATAATGTGCCCCATCCACACAGATGCCGCCATTGTCTGCAGTCACATTGCAGCTGAGGATCCAGTGATCATTTCAACGTAAAAAGACAATCACCACTGATTTTATAACTGTAACAGATGTAACTTGGTGTTCCACAATTTGTTACCCTCTTAATTAACTAGGGCTTCGATTTCTCTGCAGTTCTTAGTAACGACAGGAAGTCCGGTTGACGTCCTTGATCCAATGCCATCCTGGAGGGATGGTGGACATTCATCGGATTCACCTTTTTCCATTTGTTTAGTGAAAAACTGTATTGCCTCTAGGGAATGCCCACCATCTCATGTCAGGGATGATGTTCCGGGTAGTCACCCGGAATCACTTTTGGCTCCATACTGCTGCAAAGAGATCGATTCTAGATCTCTTTCACTGGTCTTCAGTTTTTCAGTGTGAACACTGAAGAAATATTGAACATATCCTAATTAACATTGACAATTGGGAAAGCGAAGTGCCTTCTAGACACCGATGGACGAACCAAAGTAGCGATAGGTGATGTGCAAACTACTAATTATTAATTATTCTCTACTTGCCCTTTTCGATTAGCGACGAATTAGAACATGTATGGCTGACCATCTCCCTTTTCAGATCACACAAGTGCAAGATTAATTAAATAACGATCCATGTAGAATATATATATACATATGTGAGACCTAATTAACCAAAAGGTCAGCCACAGTGCAAACCATTAACGCGAGGAACCGCAAAAACAACACACAACACAATAAAAGAGAGAAGAAAGGCAACGAAAGAGAAAGCAGTTAAGTGGCAAAACAAATCACACAATAGACAAGACAAAAAGACAACTTTCGAATTAAATTAGCAGAATTCAAAGATTTTCTGTCCTCTAGCTACTGAGGAGGTCTGATTTTTAATTTCAATTCCAACAAGTGACAACAAATGGTAAAAGAAAATTCAATGGGAGATACATAAATTATTAGACATTGGTCTGCCATCAAAGAAAAGATTTCCATCATGTTCACTGAGCAAAACAAAATTAAAGATCATTAGTGTATATGATTTTTAATGAGTCATTCACTACTTAATTGATGTTATAATATATATCTACACCTCACTTGCGCAGCCAAGCCAACCAGCAGAAGAAGTTATTATCCTTCTTTTTGATTTGTTAGTTTTCTTTATCATAACATAAAGGCAGTAGACTGTGTTTTTCATTGTGTGATCGTATCAATGTCCATCTACTAAACTTTTTGAAAGATTTGCTAGCATGAAGTGGGAAAGGGACATTTTATTAGATAGTGTATGTAAAATCTCCGATAGACTCATAAGTAATTGGGTCTTATCTCCAATCCAAAAGCTCGAGTTAATAGAGCGGTGGACCCAATTCCATTATAAATCCATGTTTTTCTTTCTATTTATCCGATGCGGGATGACCGATCCTCAATAGTCTTTTATGTATTATTTAAGTAAAGAACATGAACGGTGAGGTGACTTAATCTCATGAAAGATCCATCAGGTGCCATTACTCATGAGACCGTCCTGGGTTGGTCTCACAAATGACTAATACTGACGTGTGTATTTGGAGTTGCGTGTATATGACACAAATTAATACCTCAACTATATATGATGTTCATTTCTCAAGACATATATTTTCCACTATATGTAATTTATAAAGCTTTAGCTAGAAGAGTTGTCTTCATATTTTAATGCAATTGTAATAGAACATTTTTAGTATATATCTTTCTCCTCCTGCTTCAGCAAAGTTCTATATATGCGAAAATTAACCTCTATATAAATAATCTCTTGGAGTATCGTATCTTATTACTTCTTATAAGGAAATTTGTCTCGCCACTTTGTGCGTGTTTCAAAAACTTATATCTTTCCTTATAATCGAAAAGGGGATTGAGATATGCTAGATTAATATTGTTTCCTAGATAGCATCAATTGTGTTTTGATGAAGAGGGAAGACATCGGAAAGGAATTTTCCACGACCAAGAATTAGAAGCCCTACTAAAAGAGAATAAATTTCTCACATACATCTTAATGCCACTAACGATGGCTTTAGGAAAAGTGAGGTTTTTATGAGAGAAAAGAAAAGAAAAAGAAAGGGGACTTTGCACATCCGAAAGTAACCAAACACTTATCATAATATTCCTAATTCGGGAAGCCCTATGATATATGTGGAGGAATGAGATATCCCACCAAAGAATTGAGTTGAGAATGGGAGGAAACGAATGGTTAAGGGAAAGAGTCGTCGGTGGAGCCATAGTGAGGGTGGGGGAGGAAAAAAAGCTACAACTACGTACGTCAGAATTCTCTTCTTTACAAGAGCATTCATTCAAGTTCATATAAACAATGAGATGAATATGAAAAATGACCGTTGTTTGATGTGTTCAGTCTTCCATCGATCGAATACCTCCATGTGCAGTGAGATTCCGAGTTTAAGAGTGTGGAAGTGTGTATGCCATAAGTCATATTACAATTTTTCAAGTGCTGGGTTGCTAGCTAGCTAGGGTTTCTTGGTTATGTTGGGAATTTGAGAAAGTTGAGGTTTACAGAATAAACTCTAATTGGGGCTATTGAGATAATCTAAAGAAGTCCATTGTGTAAAAGAGGATTCTGAAATTCCGCAAGCATGCATGCCTCAAAAGAAGTCACAAAATCAATTCATAAAGATGCAAAAACATTCAATGCGTTTATGCTATATCTTCTTTCAAATCTAACTATGCCTTTTTTTTTATTCAGTTCTTGACTCGAGTAAGCATGACCACACAAACAACAGGTCACTCTAAATTTTTTCATGCGTTTTATTTTTATAAGTAAAAATTTTTTGGATAAGTTCCCTCGCACTAATTAACTGTCGAAGAATTCAATCTTTTATTTATTTATTAGATATATCTATGAATCTAATGGAGAGATGGGGAAAACGAATTGAGAGCATGTACTATTATAGAGCACTTTTTTTTTTTTTTGTAAAATGCGTGTATTCTTAATCTACCGGTTAAAACTAATTTCATTTTAGCATTAGTTTGGACCTGATCACGAAGTGCTTGGCAATGCATTTCAAAATTTACACTAGCGAATTCAATATACCGTCGAGCAAGTATCTTGTATCATCTGTTTGATCGACTCCATGCCCATTTTCTGTTAGATTTGGTATTTTATTGGGCCAGAATTGAATTTCAAATCGAAGATCTGATGAGTCTTTTTTCTTTCCCTTTTGCCAATATTAGATGCCCCATTAAGTTCTGCATTGCACCACCTACAGAATGTTGCTGCCCTTTCACAGGAATAGGTTTTGCATTAGATCAGATAACCCAATGACTAGTTTTGCAACTCTCTCTGCAACAAAATTTTGCTGAAAACTATGTTTTTCCCCTGATTTTCGGTATATTTCTGATACTTTCTTTAATATCCGTCTCCGGCTTCGCTATATTTCTGTCATCTGATAATTCAGCTACTCTTCAACTCTAGCCTATTTACTTTCATCATCTCATTATCTAAGTGGGATCGATTCCATGGCACTCTTCAGTTTCCTGTGTCCCGGAAAACAGTTTTCCTGTAGCGCTTTTGAGAAGGACATCATGATGATTGTAGCATTAGTCCAATGGGAACACATCCCAATTTGATCCGCAAATTAAAGCGAAATTCCATAGGACTGTGATAAATAGAACATCCACTGAGAAGAAAAACATATAGATGCTCGGTTATCAAGAAGCATCCATTAAACCTTAAAAGTCAACACATTATGGGATCCTTAAAGCAATATGATCAACATAAGATGCCTGTACTCAATTAGCGTTAAATTATGATTCAAGGAGTGGACCAGTTCTTTCTCAGGGATCAGATCAATCTAAAGAGGATTCCTGTTCACATCTTTGTACAGCAGATATCGACTCCTCGTCTTGCCCAGAGCAGCATACCTGGGAATACAAGAATGGATCGTGCTTAATTTTGAATAGCTAGGTTGAAACTGACGAATTAATCAAGAAGCAGGAGAGTCGAACTCCGAACATACCACTGAGGCACAAATGGAGCCATCCAAATCACGTCTCCTGCCTGAACTGGGTACCTATAAGTAGCCATGGAAGAGAGGTTAGGAGACCATTCACAAGCAATTACTAATAGACACAAAAGATTAACTGCATGCAAGTGAAGTTCCTACCAGCTCTCCCCTAGTCGATAAATGCCCTGTCCTTCCAAAAGGAGGAGGCCGTGCTGATTATAGTGGACCTCCTGCAAATCACAATTAATAGTGCACGGGGGGTCAGCTATTTTACCCGCAGTCTTACTATCCCTCAAGAAGCTCTAGACTCGGGAGCTGTTGAAAACGCATCCCTTTCATCTCAAGAAACTATAAGCGTGATCAGTTCATGTAATTCTATAAAGATGTCCTTTGAAGTAGAGTTGAGAACCAGACATCAGCTGTAGTTGACCAAAAAAGTATACTGAGGAAGAGCAAAATACCTTAACATTTAGATATTCTCCAGGTTGAAAATCCATAATCTGCACAAAGTGCAGATCATTAGTCCATGCAGTAACATGGAACAGAGCATCATTTCCAAATTATAGAATAACAGAGTAGCTAGAAGATAAAGGAAATCACATATATCACTCTTCGGAATGGATTGAAAATATAGTTGAAGATAGATGGAGACTGCATCCAAGATCACAGGCCGCAGCAATAAAGAATACAAGAACAAATTATTGCTCACGTGAATATTAAAGTCATACGCCAAAGATGTGGGGAGCAGCTTCCGGAGTTCAAAAACCTGATGGCAATAAAAGAGCGACTCTCAGATGTTCACCATCTCAAATCTGAAATCATATTATACGAAGCAGCAGCAGCGAGAGGTATACTATTCAGTAGTCACCTCTCCTGGAGTTTCAAGAAGCGGCTGCTTGTCTGTCGAGCCGACAATCTCCTCGGGTTTATGATCATTCAGATAGGCATACCTTGAAGAAGAAAATTTACTGAGTGTTTTGACGGTACAATTAATGGAAAACAAGATAATAGATATTCATTTATACCCTGAACTAGAATCACAAAATTTTTCTTTAGCAAAATTAATATTAGAAAACAAGCTGTTTTCCCTCTTTTGTTTCTTTCTAAAGCAAGTAAATAGTCCATTTTTCTCTCAAGCACAAGATTTTACCTTCTTTCAAAAACGATCAAAGTAGCGGATGAATCACACGCGATTGAATGCTCAAAATTTGGGGGTAGATAAGCATATGAATCCACCTGCGAGATTAAGAGACATGGCATCAGATGCTAATAGACCTCTCCACCAAAAAAAATGACCTATTCTACTAATAAACCTTCAATCACTTGAAAGAGATATTTAACTGCCATACCTCCAACTTACGGCTTCTGCCGGCTGCATTAGTCAGGGTGGCTGTTCCCTGAACCACAAAGATGAACCTGATTGAAATTTTCAACGTACCACATGTTATATCCTTTAAATTATACCAAAATCAACTCCAGGGGAAGAAAGGTTAGAATGATTACGAAACCTCTCAATGTCATTAGTGGGGAGTCCTGATCTTGAATTCTCTGCACAATGGACAGTATTTATCGGTGATAGTTATCATTTGAAGCCCAAATCCAAGCTAGTGATACAGACTCATCTAATATGTTGAGTTATGCAGAGTTTATGAACACTTCAGAGATGGTTATACAAGATATGATGATGAACTCTATACAGTCTAGAAGGATTCATTGACCTGAAGACACAAATAATCTATTTGTAATATTCATGATAACCAGGAAGCATAGGAAAAGCCTGAGACAGCCACAAAATTCTCTTAATAAAAAGATGGGCAGACCTGCCATCCTTGCTAAGTACATGACGAAATGCGAACCCATAGCTGGAGTTATTAAGAATGCACCCAATGTGTAGGTCCTGCCAGAGTTATTTCAAATTCCAGTGACTCCCTTAAGAAGTCATATCTACTTTTCAAATCATAATCCAAATTATAGAAAAAGGAATGGAAAATAAAAAGGGAAGACAAATAGTACCAATCAGGTAGAGGGCTCCAAACATGACTTTCTGGTGTTATAAGAGCATGGTCACTCCGGTAAACGCTTCGTGTGAAACCTGGCAGGTCTGCAAAGAGAGGACTATATGCATGAGGAGAAAATATAAGACTTTGCATATATGCCAGAAGATGAAGGCTTCCTGCCTCTTAAGCTATACCAAACAAATAAAGCCGTCTATAGCTCGTACGAAGGTAGAACATTCTGACTTATCCCGGTAAATGAAAAAGTTTCTAGATATTATACTGCCACTAATATCTCTTTCCTATCGGTGCTTGGTATGTAAATTTCCCTGCTTTTGAGAGCTTCCAAAGACATTGAGTCATCCATCTACATTCGCCAATTTGAACCACAAGGATAACTACTACCCAAAGCACAGTCAAAACTGATAAACAAGCACAGTATGTATCAGCAGAAGATTGCAGCAAAGAACTGATTACTGATCCCACATGACAATAAAAGCTTTAGCCCTTCAGTCGAATAGCTAGTATTTCTTAGATGTTGATCAGCAATCCAGCTGATATTCTGCCTATTCCTTGATACTATTACTTGACAACGCCACAAATCCTCCTAGGGCCTCCTCAGCATCAGTCAAATCGAGCATATACCTTTATCAGTGACTAGACTGACCTTGAAGGTGAGATGGAGAGAGCGTGGGATTGGTGACCTTCCAGTACATATGAGGGTCGGATTCCGACACGGGGCTAACAATATATTGCCCGGAACAGAACCCATCTCCGGACGCGGAAACCGCAATCAGACCTGAAACAATCGGAGCCCCACACGTTCACTGTCGCCATTAGCTAAATCAAGATTCCTAAAGCTGAGCTTCAAGTTCGAATCATTAGAACAACATCAACGGTTCCAAAGGTCGTGACTTTCGTCGATTATCAGGGGAAATGAAATGTGGGCACATACCAAGATTGACGAGGAGAACGAGTGAAAGGTATGGACACCAAGCAGAGGGGCAAAGCATGGTGGGTTCAAGAATCAAATGGGACCAAACCATCCTTGGACAGCGTGGGATGTGCTTCGTCGGACGACGGGGTTCTGATTTGAGCTCAGTTGATCGTGTCGGAATGGGATGCTAGTGAGGACTGGAGAGAAGACAACAAGCAGCTGTGTGCTGGAGAATGCTGACGACTGTCGGATTTTTTATGGACTGTGACTGTGACAGCAAGTGTTTGGAATCTGAGCGAATCATGCCAAGAAGGCCAATATGCGATTCATGACATTATATTATTTTTGACAAAAATCACCAATTTTTTTTCTATTGTTTTTACTTTTTATTGTTTAATTTCCTATTGTTTTTGTTATTCAAAAAACAAAAATGGTTTTTATTTATATATATTTTGCTTGATAGGGGCCTAAGCCCAAAGAGGCCCCCAAAGATGAGAAGATTCACATTGAGATGGCCCAATTTAGATCCACGCACAACAAGTACTCTTGATCGTGTCGAAAAGAAGGATGACAAAGCCATCTCGATCAAATGTCTAGAATTGAATGAGACTATTATCTCTTCTTCTATAAATTAAGACGGATTAAGAAATGCCTCTTCGTGTTGGTGATGAAGTTCTCTGGAACGCTGATAATCGGAGCACATTGATTAGTCTTGTAGGACGGAAAACAATGAAACAGACAGAAGCCCGGAATGGCCATTATCAAGACGACTTATTGCAATCCATGAATGAAAGAATCTGTAGATCAGTATTATAACCCTCATAAAAATGGTCTAAAACAGCTGGAGAGCTCTGAACTTCCAACCTTAAACTTTAAAAAAAGACACTCGCTAATGCAGAGTTTTCCTTCGCTTTCCAGATTTTTGAGCAATTTCATCAATAATTTCTGATGACCTCCCTAGCAGCTAGTACTTTTGAGTGACGGATTCGTGGTTGTTACATATATTATTAGAGCTGACCTTGGCCCACAACTATGTGAGATTGCGGGTAGTTGTTATGAGGGCTATCCACAAATTCGAATCCGTGGGAGATATATTCTGGACTACGGTCCAAGAACCCAACGATGACGCTAGAGTTAATTGGGGTAGTTTGTCATGCTCCGCGAATTTCACATCGGTTGTACAAGTATGAGATCTTGGATTTATATGGAAGGTTCAATTAGGTCATTAGTAGCTAACACTTTTGAGGACGGGTTTGTGGTTGTTACACGAAGTGACTTGAAGAGTGAATGAGAAGAAAACATATAATGAGTCGGTAAAGGTCCCTTCGCCTTGCCGTCTCAACACTTTGATTCTGCAGTGCTCAAATGCCTAAAGAAAGGAGAAACTTAATGTACTGTTTGCATTAGATGCCGATGCATACAGTGGCTAATAGGAGGATGAACTTGGAAATAAATAAAAAAAAAAACACTTAGCAAACCAAAGAAAATCGGACATTAACCAGGAATTGTATATATCATGATCAATTTAAAGCAAACGAAAGAGGTTCCCCAAGGAGTTGCAGTCACGCCTCTTCGATGCCCACTGGCATGGTATTTCCGGGTTTGATCTCGCAGCTATTCCCTGAAAGTCCTCCCCTCGTGTTCTCCTGAGATTCATGCCCGGGCTCATCAGATCCCACATGATGCCTTATGTGCCTCTTTTCCGGGGTGTCCATAAAATGCTGAGGATTATAATATCTGGCCATGGACAATGCCTGGGCGACAGTCATCCATCCGAACACACAAACAAAGGCTAATATAAACAACACAAAAACTCTAAGAGCAAGAAATTGTTCGGGAGTGTTGTTTAAGAACGCGACAGAGTAGGTTAGCAGCAAGAAAGTCGCGGACATAATGAGCAAGTTGCTAGCCGAGGCCCCTGGCAAATTGAGAATGATCTCACCCAGAGAGAGTGCGAAGGCCACACTGTTGAAAGCGAGGTAACAGGACAACAGGCGGCCGCTCATGATCATCTTCCCAGGTGATGATGAGTCCTCATCTTGCCAGAATCCACCCGGCGGACTGAGAATTCCCTGATAGGCAGCCGTAGCTATAAGTACTGCTACCACTAGAATCGCTTCACGAGACTTCTCATTTCCTCCCCTTCCCAGTTCTACCTTTCCTCCTCTTCCCAATTCTAAAATGGACTTTATGATTCTGTCGAGCATCACCATCAGAACAATGGGAATATTGCCAAAGCGTATATAGAGGATGGTATGATGATTTCCTTCCAATCGGGCCTGTAAGTAACGATAGACGGCACGCGGTAAACCTAGTCTGCTGCATAGAATCCTCCCTATTTGTTCATCGCTTTCTGGCCGTCTTTCCTCATGAATGGACAGAGCTGTTTTGCCATTGAAGTTCTTGGCATCTCTGTCAACACATGGGAACAGCATCGACACCACCTTAATTTTCATGGAAGCAAATGCTATTAGTTTTTGTCCAATTCCATCTATAATCGATATATCTTTTGAATCGTTTTAGAAATAAATTTCCAAAATCATGCAAAACGGTGCCTTTTTTTTTTGTTTAATGCAGATTCATGTGTGTGTGTATATATATATCTGGAAATTCTATGATGTGTGTATATATATATATATATATCTGGAAATTCTATGATGCATGCATGTACTATACATACAAATACTTACTTGAAAAACTTCGAGCGAATTACTTATAATTCAAGCAAATAAAGTAAATTTCTTTAGATCAAATAATTGATTCGAAAAAATACGAGTATTATTCTTGCATGTTCCATACATATATATATATTACGATCCGTTGTGAGAGCCAACAGCTAATCCCGAATCCCGAAAAATCTAAAATGGAGACTTCTTTACTTTTAATGCTGTTTATTCGTGGTATCGTGGTCAGGAATCTCGGATTACTGCCACAATCCATGAATTTTTATGCGTTTGGCAGGAAACTGGAGCCTGGGAATCCCACGTCGGGCTTTCCCGGGCTCCCAAATTGTCTCTGTCAACAATAAGGTGGAGTTGACGCTCTTGCCCCGTGCAAGAGCGCCAACTTCATTTTTTATTTATTTATTTATATATCAATATATATAATATATAAATATTAAATATATTTTATTTTTATTTATATTTCATATAAATATTAGATATAATACATAAATACTATATATTATATATTTATATCAAATATTAATATAAACATATAAAAAATTACTTATATATAAATATATTTAAAATTTAAAAATAATAAAATATAAAGTGTGGGGTATATTTGTAAAATTACTTTACTTTCTCATCGATTTATTTAATATACCAAACGTAATAATCTCACATTACCTTATACTTTCCCAAATACACAATAACTTACCAAACATGGTAATATCATATTCCTTGTAATATATAACATTCCCGAGCTTACTTTCTCTGCAATCTGACATTTCCTGTAATCTAACAATCGGTGAACGAAATGACCCCTTTTAGTCTCAGTCCTTCCCATATCAAATGGAAAATTATTTAGTCACGGACGGGGATCATCCAAGGAGGAATCGAATGAATACAGTTGACTGTAAATGCAACATAGTCGACTAGAACTAAGATGCAGTCGACTGGGTTGCACTAGTAATCGACGATGTTCACCCCAGCCAGTGCCATCGGGATCGGATAAGCTTCCCAAATGGACCCCAAATTCCATCGTGAAATTTTATAAACCACTTCAACGTTTGTTTAAAATGTTGGTTTATTATAATTTATTTATTGGTTTTTGTGTGCACCACCTAGGATCCAAAAATTCACTAAGAGGTAAAACTCTCATAGTCGTAAATTTTCTCAATTCACAAGAGTCGAACTCAAAACCTTGCTTAAAGGGAATAAGCGTTGAATCCCCGTATTAACCCATGGTTTCTTTTATTGTTTGAATGTTTGTCCATGAATTAAAGTTGATTTGAGTTTTGAATAATAGAAAATTAGATTAAAGGATGAGAATAGAAAGTACTCAACCGTACGCTAGTTTAAAAAAAAAGTACCAAACAGAAATGGACAGAGAAAAATGAAAAGGATTTGTACTAGGCTCATGAGCCTTTTTATGTAACAAAAAAAATGAAAAGGATTTAAAACAAAAAAATGTGTACCTACCAAAAAAAACAGAAAAATATGTAAAAGTAAGTAATGTTAATGAGTTGATAGTATTATTTTTCATATTTATTTTAGAAAGTGAGACGCGTGTTCTGAGCATATAATTTTAAAATAAATAATAAGAAACTAATAAATTAATAAACTCATCCAGCTACTAAGCTTGGAGGGAAAATCTCGCTAGTGGGATCTGTTGCATCTTATTTTCCTCTTCTTCCTACCTCAATGAAATTCAAAAGTCCCCCATAATGAAAAATAAAATTCACTGAAAATTTTAAATAGAAAAGAGCGTTCGTACGTTGATTTTGGGGAAGAGAAAGAGATAAAATACAGAAAGAGGCAGAGAAAGATAGCTACTGGATGGAATTAATTTACAATCTCGCACTCGACGTAAGGGCAATTAAATAATAAAATTTAATTGAAAAAGAGTGTCATTTGTAACTCGATGGAATTCTAATAACTAATAAATCTTGCCTTCATCTAATTTTTTGATTACAATAGAAGTTTATGAGTCTAGTACAATGAAATATAAATTCTAAATTCTAATAAAGGGATATAGGTAGTCCCACTGAGTATCGAACGTTGAACCACTTCATTCCAGGCGAGGGTATACACTACTGTGCTACAGCATCGTCTAACAATTTAAAAGTTCCTAGTTCAATTCTGATTGTGAAACTACTTGTATTTCTTTATTAAATTTACACTTTTATTGTATTACATTTATAAGTTTTCTTATAATCGAAAATAATAAAATTTATGGTACAATAAGTCAAATTGGAAATCCTATTTGTATATTAACATGGGTAAAGAGGAATATGATAGTACAAAATGTTTCAAAGTTATAACATGATAGTACAAACCGTCATCTTGTTATTGACGTCGTCAAGCCGATGCTGATAGTACAAAATCAGTTTTTGTGGGACGTTACATGATGGTGCAAAATGTTTTGATGTTGTAACTTAATAGTACAAAATGTTTTACGTAAGTTACATGATGGCGTAAAATTTATAGTCTTATAAAGGATGATTTGACAGCGTCAGTGGCGAGATGACGATTTGTACTATCATATTACAATTTTGAAACATTTTGTACTATCAAATAGCAAAAAAACTTTTTGAACCAACCTGATACATTATTAAAATTTTTTAGACTACTAATATAATTAACTCTTCTTTTTAAGAAAAAGGAAAAGTCAGAGGGCAGGCCACGTGGGCTGGGAGTAGGCCATGCGGCCTGCTCTCATTAGCCGGGCACTCCCCCCCAGATGGGCGGAGTGCCGGGATGGTTGTCCCAAGTGCCACATGAGCGGGAGGCGCTCCCGCGGCACTCGCCCTAAGACAAGGACAGAGACAACCTATAATAAGCACAAAAAAGCCCTATTTCCCTAGAAATCTGTGGGAAAACATAAGACGATCTAGTAATTGGTCTTAATGCAAGCATATGAAAAAAAAAATGGAAATAGAAAGTTAAACAAACCATTTTTTAATCTCACATATATAAGAAATATAGAAGGAGAGAGAGCAGAGAAAGGGGAGCATCAAATAAGCCCGATTAAACTCATCAGGATACATAACCCAAACAAAACCTAATACGAAAATGTATGTATGGCCGCTATTAAATTCAGAATCTGTTGATGTCGTACCTGAGGCTGGTTTTTGCGAGTCGCGACATGCAATACGGTGTCACCATCAAAGTTCTTCCAATCCAGGATATGTTCTCTCTCGGCTTTCAATATCCATCCAAAGAGAACTTTAAATGACTCGAACTTGCTACTTTCCACCGCAATGTGCACGGCAGTCTCCCACTGGGCGGTCAAATCCTCGATGGAAGATGGGCAAACATAGAGTAACTCGGCCAACAGCTGCGGTGGTGCAAATTCAACTGCGACGTGAAAGGGCGTCTTGCCTTCCTTACCTTTGACCCGAATCAGCTCAGGTTCGAGCATCATCAGTGCCCTCGCAGTCTTCCATTGCCTATTCAGCAAGGCCAAGTGCATCGGAGTAAGGCCCTCAGGATTCAGCTTCCTAGCAAACGATGGCTTTAGGACAGCCACCTCAACGGCAAACTTGGCCCTCCCATGGGATGATGAGTCAGTCCTCTCATCGTTACCAGAGCTAGCAGCTATATGCAGAGGAGTCTCTGCAAAGGGTGCTTCATATTTAATTGAATCCAAAATGTCTGGTTTCCGACCGAGTAAATTGTACAACTCCTTGATATCTCCTCTTTCAGCCACGGCTTCGAGCAATCTATGCGACATGTCGATATCTCCTCCTTTAGCCGCAGCTTCAAACGGACTATCATTGTTGGACATCTTTCACCGATTTATCGAACTTGGAACGCCAATTGCGTCTTTAGCACGTTCAGTCATCGAATCAGTGATTGAGAGGGTGTTTTGGGTGCAGAAGATAGGCAGTAGCAAATGATTAGGAGGGAGAGAATCAACAGCACAGGGTTATATAGAAAACATAAATAAATAAATAATAACAAATAAAAGAAAAGGGATTTGCTGTTTTCTGTGAGATCTCATATTTACCCTCCATTTGTTTCACATAAATAATTTTTCGAAAGAAAACCATTTACATGAAAACAATTTCCAGGTAGTTTACTTTCCCATGTTTGGAAGGATACAAGTAAATCATCTTCATGTGCTTGGAGAAATGTGTCAATATCGAAGAGGATGTAGCAGTGATACACGCTCTCACTTAGTAACAAAGAGTTTACAGGTTCGTTACTCATGATAGGATTATCCATGTATTTTTATTAATTATTAGAATTTTTATTTCAGTGTACTAGATTCATATGTTTCATTTATATCTGAAAAGAAAAAAAAAGTGTCAACTTAGGTAAGAGAGAGAAAGAGTAGTGCAGCTGAGAAAATGAATTTCGAAAATTTTTATATGAATTCATTTTCCTTATTTTTGCCTTTATTTTGTAAATTGACTGAAAACACTCTCCTATTGACCAAAGGATCTTGCATAACCAATATAGAAAAATAATAAATGCACGTTCCTGCAAATTACTTTTTCCGAAACAAACGAGCCTTATATTTTATTTCTTTCACTTAAAACATAGTACGCTGGGACTGTTCATCCAACTTCTTTTTTTTTTTTTTCAATAGCAAGAACACGGATTCTTGTTTTCTTACCTGAAACTAATTCCTATTATATACCCATTTACACGTTTCTTTCGATTACGAGGGAGGGATATGGCCTAAGATAAAATAGTATCGGAACTTCATGATTCCAATCAATTCGCGCCAAGCTTCATTTCTCAAACTCATCTATATATATAGTAACTTAAACTACTCTCACAAGAGCCTTCCATGTGTGCATTTTCAACAAACCCTTAGCTCATTGTGCAATGTGAATTCTTTGCCTTAATAAACTTAATTTTTCTCTTTTTTTCCATCTCTTTTTTCGCACGAAGAACACTCTTTTTATTTCCAATACTTGATTGTCCCAAACATCTAATTGATTCGGTCCATCTTTAGCTTTTTCTTTTTCGCATTTATTCTATCGAATCCTTTTCTCTTTTTTTTTTTGGTAGATATCGAACATCCTTTAGGCCATTTCTCATATAATATTTTTGCATTTCTCGCGACCTTTACACTTTGCTCCATCTTTAGCCATTTCCTTTTCGCATATTAATCTATCGACCATCCTTTTAGTTTTTACTTTTCTTCACGACCTTTAGACTATATATATATATATATATATATATATATATATATGTATAAGTCATCCCAATAACTCTCATGTAATCAACTTAGAAAATATTAAAATTCAGATGTCCATGAGGGGCCTCCCTTCATCAACAGGAGCCTTTCATGTAGTTTTCAAGGACATCCACTGAGTCATGAGCTCTTTCATATTTCATGCTCTCCATTCATTATTAATTATAAATTTAAACAAATAATTTAAAATATCAACTAAAAATACTTCAAGTCATCGTTACATTACATATTCTAATATATATTTTTTAACGAAATAATTAAAACATGTAAACATAAAAGCCCGGCAAAAAGGGCTAGTTCGTCTTTATGTCAGGATGTTTCGTCCGCCGGACAACTGTAAGTAACGGATTCCTATTAAAGAGAAGCTCTGTCGAACACAAATGAAGACAGACATGGAGAATGAGAACAACTCTGCCCTTTGCCCTGAATAGTACTTCCGGGGTTGCTGTTATTATTCCTCAGGAGTTCTTTCCTAGTACTTTCACCATCATCAGAATCACTTTAATTTGAAGGGTCTCGTGCTCATCGAGCATTGGATACCAAAAGCGGGATCATGATCATATTATTCTGGGGGCATTCCATTTGTCCATCAACGTCTCCCTCGAACACAAATGCCATCTGATTGTAGAAACAAATATTATGAGAAAGATCAGTACGATTGCTATAGGAGCACGTGTTTCTGAGGGGGCGGCATTTACAAATGCAGTGGAGTAGGCGGCCAGAAGAAAGAAAAAGCCATATATAAGATAAGTACGGCGCTCGCCCATGTGTCCCAGCATGCTAGCGACGATCGCTGCCAATATGGCAGTACGAAGGAGAGACTGTTGAAGAAGAGGTGACATAACGGGATAGCAGGCCACCATACCGCTACCACTGGGATTATATCCCGCAGGAGCGGAGCTAGAAATCTTATCAGGAGGGCAAGATATATGGTTAACTGAAATTTTTTTATGAGTCATCTATAAAACTTTTACTCATTAAGCACATCCAATTGTAAATTCATTCAACATATAATTGACTAATAGCAAAGAAAAAAAGTTCTATCAATGTAACATGGGCATAATGAAAAATTGAGATGAGGGAAATGAAGATCTACGTTCATTATAGACATCAGGATTTCTGGTTCAATTACTCTCTTCTCCCTTTCCTATCTATGGTGATTGCTAATTATAATTCTTGTATTCATAATATTTTTGTTACGGACCTGGAAAATCCACAATTAGTCACATGCAATCCATGTGAGTTGTTGATGTTGATCTTCTCGAATAGCCGATGAACTCCACGAATATGCCTCGGACCACCTGCAAAAAGGGAGGGCGGGGTGATGTCCAGATTTCTCTCTAAGACGCTCAATTCAATCTAGGAGCTATTAGGGCGTAATCTGTAAACTGACGTCGTACCTGAGTATTTATAATGAACCGTAGACATATTTGTTACCTTATCTGGAGAGATCTTCGATATATTCCTAATATTCAAAGATAGATAAAATAGGAAAGTATATCTTCCATATACTTAGCTCTCAAGTAAGTCACATCTCTTATTCGGGCCAATTGAGCCGCACTGCTCATTGGCCTACTGGTCCTTCTCGGCTCACTAGACATCGAGTCCAAAAACCGGATCCCAAACCCTACCCCCCCCCCCCCTACTTGGGCATGCGCATCGCGTGCTCGAGGATAAGACCTCCCCGTGTAGCACTATCATTAGCGGGGAACTCCGGAGATACATATACACTACCTCGAGGTCATTGGATCAGACACATCTCATCTCTTCATCTGAGGGTCAATCCGTGTTGCAAGCAATCAAGTCCCCCTAGCCATCAAATCAGCTGCCTTATAGCTTTGGGAGCGCAATCTTGCTTCAGAAGCAGTCTTCTATAACTCCGCTTGATAGCATCGCTGAGAAGTTAAACTGAAGCCTTCACGGCCTCGCTTCACAAAGCCCCGCTTTGCCCGTGTTGTTAGCCAGTGGCTTCACCGCTATTCGGTTCTACATTTGGCCTCTCAATATCGTAGCCTTAAAGCTCACATGTGGAGGATCGATAGACGCCTCTTACTGTCATCTTGATGGATTGACCGTCTTCTCCAAAATGCTCTTAACTTCCCGGTTGGACACCTCGGCTTGGCCATTGGACTGAGGATGGTACGTGGTGGCTACACGGTGATGGACTCCATACTTCTTCATCAATGCTTCGATGGAGCGATTGCAAAAGTGGGTTCCTTGATCGCTTATGATGGCTCGTGGAATTCCAAACCTACCGAAGATGTTAGATTTCAAGAATCCTACAACAACTTTAGCATCATGAGTCCGAGTAACTTTTACTTCAACCCATTTAGAGACATAATCAACGGCAAGCAAAATGTAGTTGAAACCAAAAGAACTAGGAAAAGGTCCCATGAAGTCCATGCCCCAAATGTCAAAAACTTCACAGAATAGCATGTGCATTTGAGGCATCTCGTTCCTACGAGATATATTCCCGACTCTTTGATACATTTCATAACCCTTACATGTGCGTCACGGAACAACGTTTCCCAATAGAATCCACTATCTAGAATTTTCTTAGCAGTTCTCTTGGGCCCAAAATGCCCACCACATGCATAGGAATGATAATGTGCTAAGATGGAATGAATCTCATTGTTAGGAACACAACGACGTATGACTTGATCGTTACAAAACTTCCATAAATATGGTTTGTCCCATATGTAATATCTAGAGTCACTATACAGCTTGTTCCATTTTGCCTTAGTTAATCCAGGGGGAAATGTACCTGTTACAACAAAGTTTACCAAATCGGCATACCAGGGCTCTTCTCCTTGCACGGAAAAAAGGTGTTCATCAGGAAAGGAGTCGGAGATAGGGAGGGGTTCCTCATCTCGCACAAGTTGGCTTAGGTGGTCTGCCATGGAGTTCTCAGATCCTTTCCGATCCTTGATCTCTAAGTCAAATTCCTGCAGCAAAAGGATCCAACGAATTAATCGAGATTTAGACTCTTTCTTAGCCAATAAGAATTTAAGTGTAGCATGATTAGTAAACACAACAACTTTCGATCACAGCAAATACGATCGAAACTTTTCTAATGTAAATACAATGGCCAAAAGTTCCTTCTCCGTGGTCGAGTAGTTGCGTTGTGCTGAATCCTAGGTTTTAGAGGCATAATAGATCACATAGCTGCGTTTATCCGTTTGTTGCCCCAAAACAGATCCTACAGCGTAGTCGCTTGCATCGGTCATGATTTCGAAAGATAGATAAAATAGGAAAGTATATCTTTCATATACTTAGCTCCCAAGTAAGTCACATCTCTTATTCGGGCCAACTGAGCCGCACTACTCATTGGCCTACTGGTCCTTCTCGGCTCACTAGACATCGGGTCCAAAAACCGAATACCTAACACTGCCCCCCTACTTGGGCATGCGCATTGCGCGTGCTCGAGGATAAGACCTCCCTGTGTAGCACTATCATATGCGGGGAACTCCCCACCAAAGATACATAGACACCACCTCGAGGCCACTGGATCAGACACATCTCATCTCTTCATCTGAGGGTCAATCCGTGTTACAAGCAATCAGGTCCCCCTAGCCATCAAATCAGCTGCCTTACAGCTTTGGGAGCGCAATCTTGCTTCGGAAGCAGTCTTCTATATCTTCGCTTGATAGCATCGCTGAGAAGTTAAACTGAAGCCTTCGCGGCCTTGCTTCACAAAGCCCCGCTTTGCCCGTGTTGTTAGCTAGTAGCTTCACCGCTATTCGGTTCTACATTTGGCCTCTCAATACCGTAGCCTTAAAGCTCACATGTGTTGGATCGATAGACGCCTCTTACTGTCATCTTGATGGATTGACCGTCTTCTCCAAAATGCTCTTAATTTCCCGGTTGGACACCTCGACTTGGCCATTGGACTGAGGAAGGTACGTGGTGGCTACATGGTGATGAACTCCATACTTCTTCATCAATGCTTTGATGGAGCGATTGCAAAAGTGGGTTCCTTGATCGCTTATGATGGCTCGTGAAATTACAAACCTACCGAAGATGTTAGATTTCAAGAATCCTACAACAACTTTAGCATTGTTAGTCCGAGTAACTTTTGCTTCAACCCATTTAGAGACATAAGCAACAACAAGCAAAATGTAGTTGAAACCAAATGAACTTGGAAAAGGTCCCATGAAGTCCATACCCAAACATCGAAAACTTCACAGAATAGCGTGGGCATTTAAGGCATCTCATTCCTATGAGATATATTCCCGAGTCTTTGACACCTTTCACAACCCTTACACGTGCGTCACGGAATAACGTTTCCCAATAGAATCCACTATCTAGATTTTTCCTAGCAGTTCTCTTGGGCCCAAAATGCCCACCACATGCATAGGAATGACAATGTGCTAAGATGGAATGAATCTCATTGTTAGGAACACAACGACGTATGACTTGATCGTTACACAACTTCCATAAATATGGTTCGTCCAATATGTAATATCCAGAGTCACTATACAACTTGTTCCGTTTTGCCTTAGTTAATCCAGGGGGAAATGTACCTGTTACAATGAAGTTTACCAAATCGGCATACCAGGGCTCTTCTCCTTGCATGGAAAAGAGGTGTTTATCAGGAAAGGAGTCGGAGATAGGGAGGGGTTCCTCATCTCGCACAAGTCGGCTCAGCTGGTCTGCCACGGAGTTCTCAGATCCTTCCCTATCCTTGATCTCTAAGTCAAATTCCTGCAGCAAAAGGATCCAACGAATTAATCGAGATTTAGACTCTTTCTTGGCCAATAAGAATTGAAGTGTAGCATGATCAGTAAACACAACAACTTTCGATCCTAGCAAATACGATCGAAACTTTTCTAATGCAAATACAATGGCCAAAAGTTTCTTCTCTGTGGTCGAGTAGTTGCGTTGCGCTGCATCCAAGGTTTTGGAGGCATAATAGATCACATAACTACGTTTATCCGTTCATTGCCCCAAAACAGATCCTACAACGTAGTCGCTTGCATCGGTTATGATTTCGAAGGGGAGCTCCCAGTCGGGTAGTTCGATGATTAGAGCTGATATAAGGAGCTCCTTGAGCTTATTGAACGCTTCCTTGCAGTTCTTTCCGAATGCAAAATCAGTGTCATTTTGAAGTAAATGGCACAATGGTTGAGCTATCTTTGAGAAATCCTTTATAAATCGCCGGTAGAAACTTGCATGGCCAAGAAAACCTCGAATGTCTCAAACGTTAGATGGGTACGACAAATTTAAAATTAGATCAACCTTGGATTTATCAACCTCAATGCCTCTAGAATATATCACATGGCCTAGAACTATACCGCAAGTCACCATAAAATGGCATTTCTCATAGTTAAGTACTAGGTTCGACTCAATACAACGGTGCGAGACCTTGGATATGTTAGCCAAACAACAATCAAAAGAATCACCATAGACTATAAAATCATCCATGAACACTTCTATGCAGTTCTCTATCATGTCAGAAAAGATACTCATCGTGCAACGTTTAAATGTTCTAGGGGCATCACACAATCCAAAAGGCATACGACGATAAGCAAAAGTACCGAACAGGCAGGTAAAAGTCGTTTTCTCTTGGTCTTCTGGTGCTACCACTATTTGGTAATATCCTGAATACCCGTCAAGAAAACAGAAGTGTGACTTACCAGCGAGTCTTTCAAGAATCTGATCGATAAAAGGCAAAGGAAGTGATCTTTCTTAGTAGCCGCATTAAGTTTCTGGTAGTCGATGCACACTCGCCACCCGTTCTGCACTCTTGTCGGAACCAGCTCATCCCGCTCATTTTTCACCAAGGTGAGTCCTGTTTTCTTAGGAACCACATGTATCGGACTTACCTATTGGCTGTCTGATATGGGGTAGATAATTCTTAAGTCCAGGAGCTTAAGTATTTCCTTCATAATAACTTCCTTCATTGTTGGATTAAGCTTCCTCTGTGAGTCTCGCTTTGGTTGTGCATCTTTCTCCAATAAGATTCGGTGCATACACATAGAGGGATTTATGCCTTTGATGTTTGCAAGCGTCCATTCAATGGCTGTTTAGTTCTCCTTCAAAACCTGAATTAGTTGTTCTTCTTGCACCATTGTTAGTTCCTTTGAGATGATAACTGGTAAGGTCTCCTTTTCACCCAAGTAAATGTACTTCAAGTTCTCTGAAAGCCTATTCAATTCTAACTTGGGGGCCTCGACAATAGAATGAAGAATCCGATCAGTGGAGGTCGGTAACGGTAAAACTGAACTTTCAAACCTTCTTGACCTATCTATAAGTGATTTTAAGGGCCGAATTGAATCCTTTGCTCTTCCATCTTTTTCCCATTGGGCATCATAGTCATCCTTACTTTGTTGGATTGCCCAATCGACCTCATCTTGCACAAAAATCTGTTCTACCACATCTTGAACAAACAAATCAATTACATCAACACAAAATATAGATTCCAAAGTATTTGGATGTCTCATAGCATTGAATATGTTGAATGACACCACTCTCGTCACTTGTTCACTGAATGACCACAAGTTTCGCTACTCATTGCTCGAGGACCTCTTATATCACTGGTTGGCTTAGCAAGCCTCACGTTCGCGGGCGAGCCTCTTATCTGTCACCATAGCAAGGTTTATCTGAACATTGTCACGATGCCTCTCGATGCTGCCCGTCTATGACACCGAGCCTCGCGGCTTATTGCCTTCAGCCTCCATTTCATGATCATGCGGCCCCCGAAGTTGTTGCCTCTCTGTCGGTTTATTCCGCTGCTTAGTGTTCAGGCCTCAGTAACCTTTAGGCTCGATGTCCATGCTACTCTGCGGCAACTAGCTTCGTTGCTCTTTTTGAGTCGCTTTGAACTTCGCATCAGATTAATCCATCTCGTGGTCACTGTAGACCTGTCCATAACTCAAGGACTACCATCTTCACCGCTTCTCTTCAAGGCACGCGAGCATTGCCTAATGCTCACCTCAGATGAGACAACATTTTGTCCCGCGCTTCGTCACTTAGGAACATGGACCACATGCTACGGATCATTAGCTTTTCCCCAAGTCGTCATGTTTCCTGCTAGCTGTCCATTGTCTTGAGAGCTTCACATTGCCCTCAATCCTCACCCATTCCCTTATGAGCTTCCTTCATGCTCTTGTCGTTCTTCTAGCTTAGGTTGTAATCACAGATGTTCATGTAAATTTCTTCATGCACCTGACGCTGCTGAAGAAAGCCTTTGTGCCAGCTTGAGGATCAGCGAAGAGAGATGATGTTGCATGATCTCCATCAGTTGTGTATAGTGACTCAACAGCCACCTCAAACTTTGACTTTTTCCCCGTATCAACCAGATCACGGGAGACTCTGAGCAGTAAAATAGTCCCAAGGATTCATTGTTCCGTGGCCAAAGTATGCACGAAAAGTCGATGGGGATTCTCTTAAAAAATAGCCGGGATCACAATTTTTTGTACCGTTTCTCACAGACAGCGCCAATGTTACTAACTTGGAAGATCAGCGATTAATCACGTGCAATCCACGTAAGTTGTTGTTGATGTTGATCTTCTCGAATAGCTGATGAACTCCACGAATATGCCTTGAATCACCCGCAAAAAGGGAGGTCGCGGTGGTGTCCCGATTCCCCTTTCTGATGCTCAAGTCAATATGGGAGCTATTAAGGCGTAACTTGTAAATAGACATTGTACTATTTATAAAGAGTCGTAGACATATCTATTATCTTATTTGGAGAGATCTTCGATATATCCGCGATATTCAAAGATTCATAAAATAAGAAAGTATATCTTCCATATGCTTTGCTCTCTAGTAAGTCATATCTCTTATTTGGTCCAACTGAAACGCAATGCTCACTGGCCTACTGCGCCTTCTCGGCCCACTGGACGTTGGTTCCAAAAACCCGCTTCCTAACAATTTTCAATATTAAAAATACTAAATCCTTATATGGTTCATTATTCTCCTAATATTCACATATAATAAATAGCCCTAAAATGTTGACGAGATTACAACCAGCGTTACAGTAAACATGTTAAGAGGATAATTAAGAGAATTATTAGCTGGATCTAGCAAAATTATTTTAAAAATATGCTTCTAATCAACGATACTAATATTTGGTAAGATATACTATATTTGTACTCACAATTATGAACTTATTAATATATACAAAGTACATGTATATCTATGTATATTATAGATCTCTCTAAAATTTTCATTATTAGAATAAGGAAAGTTAGTATTAGTAGAGTAATTTAGACAAAGTACATCTATCTATGTAACTTGACGATTTGATTTTTATAGAATAAGAATTATCTATTTATTTATAAAAATTATAAAACTGGTCCATCAATTGGTGGTGGCGAGTGGGTGGGTTTCCCAACCGCAGCCACCACCAATTCAAAAAAGAAAAAAAGTTAATAGTTTTTATTTTTTATTTCAGCAGAATTAACATTCGAAATGTCCTATTTTTGCTGGTGAAACGCAAGAGTATAATAGCAGCCCATGATTTTTCCAT
The DNA here is from genome assembly GCF_007655135.1 of Punica granatum. NCBI lineage: Eukaryota > Viridiplantae > Streptophyta > Magnoliopsida > Myrtales > Lythraceae > Punica > Punica granatum. The sequence continues at coordinate 45,962,077 of NC_045127.1, forward strand.
GACTGTGATACTTTTTGAATTTTGAACCCTATATTAAAAGTAAAGTTTGTTATTTCAAATTAACAAGTTCGGGTAAACTCTATTATATTGGGAATATACTCGCAGCCACCACCATTTGAAAGAAAAAAGAGAAATCATTGAAGACGGGTCCATTGGTGGTGGCGAGAGTGGATGGGATTTTCTCACCAGCAACCGCTATTTCGAAATAATAATAATAATTTTTATAATTTCTATAATTTTTTTTTATGTTTTCATTTAAGCACAATTAGTACTAGAAATGTCCTAATTTTTTTATGAAAAGCAAGAGTATAGTAATAGCATATGATTTTGATGTGATTATGTGATACTTTAACAAATTTTGAAACGTATACTTCAAGTAAAGTTCGTACTTCAAATTAGCTTCGCCATTGCTCTGAACATGCCCGCAGCTACCACCATTTAAAAAAAATTGAAATATTAGAAATGATCTTTTTTTGGTAAAATGCAAGAGTACAATAGTAGTCTAGGATTTGGTTGGAACTATAAAATGTTATTAACGAATTTCGAATCTACACTTCATGTAAAGTTCGTTACTTGAAATTACTGGGGTCACTTAAAGTCTATATTATATTGTGCTTATATTTTTATAATCAGAAATATTGAATATTTAAATTAAAATTAAGAGGTAAAAATATTAGTTTAATATTATATGGCATATTAATTAATTATTATGATCTATTTAAAAAATTTAGATCATTTACTAGTAATCAAAAGTTCATAATATATATACACATAAGTAGTTTTATTGTTAGTTTCAGTTATATTTTATATTGATTATCACATAAAATAATATGATAAACAAAAAAATTCATGATTTTTTTTCCCGATTTGTAGTATCATGTGGGTGCACCCTAGTGTCAATTGAATCTCAACTACGACACAACCTAAGACGTTTCCTTTTTTGGCTAGATTTTCAGGAGTTGGGCTGTACAATTAGTTAATTACCTTATTTGGATTCCTTAAAGAGGTAATATTTCCAACAAAAACAATTTTTCTTTTTTGGCCTTAAGAAAAAAAATAAAGTTATAACAACATCGGACAATCGATAAATCTATATATATATATAAATAATAAAGTTCTTAGTTGATTTCTCACGTCGTTTCATCATAAGAAATATAAAACGGAGCTCTCTCGCGTCACTAAATTATTACTTATGAATTAAGAAAAATTGTTATATTCTTTTATCATTAATTATGCAGAATATATAAATTATTTGCATATATTCAATAAAATAAATATAAGGGGACAAAATATGTGGTAGACTATATACATTGTATACACATTGCGCATCAAAACATATACATTATACAGAAGACAAAAATATGCAATAGAATATATAGATTTTATATACACCACCCAACATATTAATTATCTACAACGGGATATAATTTGCATATATCTGTATGTTTAACATATATATATGTACGATATATTCATCATATAATTTAAGTTGTCTATATATATAGAGAGAGCAAAAAAATTACAACATATATGCATATATTTTTATGGCATTACGTACATATTGTTATAAAATTTTAAATATTATGTTTCCTTTTATTAAATTTAGATTTTTTTTTTCGATTGACTATATATATGTCTTTAATGTTGCTCGAATTCTATCAGAAACAACAATTCGTATATTCTCAAATGAATGTCGTCACCTATTTCTTCTTCACTTTGTTTAGAGCTCCCTAACGTCCGTTCAAGATTCAAGTGGCAAAGTATTTGCCGGTAGATTCTCCCTCACAATGAAATGACTTCTTTACATAAGAATAACTTATACTAAAGAGAATTCAATTTTTCTTCTTATATTTCATTGGGAGTTTTCAGTCGGTAGCTTAAATTTTCATTAGGGATTCTACCAGAATATCAAACACTTTAGGGTATTAAATATTTATATATTTTACAAAATAATTAATTTTCTATAAAATTTTTGCATTTATATTAATCTTTATTTTCTGTGACATAATATTTATTATATATAAAGATAAATTTTTAATATTTTCCCTCCTTTTTTTCTTTGATTTTAGTTTGATTTATTGTTCATAATTGTTAGAGAATATTCAACTTTACCCGTATATATTTACTTTGTACTTTATTCGATGTAGTTAATAAATTTATTGTAATCCAATAAAAGTTCAATACTGTAATTTATTGATATCTATAACAAATTCATCTGATTTTTTATAAGTCATGTGTGCGTAACATGTATACCTATTTAATACAATTAGTTGCAATTAAAAATTATATATATTTTATGCATGTGCAACTCGCATATATTCAAATAGTAATATATAATAGCGAAATGAAAAAATAAGTTTAATGAGATTGCGCCATGTGTCATCCCACGATTGACAAGGAGGTGCCATGTGTCAAGCCCTCATCCTCCTATTTACCTAAATTTCACTCATCTTTTCTACCGTCTTTAATGTATTAGTAATCGATGCACAAAAGTAAATAAATTGTCTTCAGTCAGTACACAAGTAAATCAATTGATTTATAGGGATAGTATATTTATATCAATTAAATTTACTAAAGAGAGATGCAAAACAGCTGTGTCGGATCACTTAGGGTGGCTTATTTGCAATTAATTAAAATATGAGTGGCAATTAGATTGTGTGAGGCATTCGCAGGCTGTTTAGCACATCGGGTTATGAGGAATCATAATTTCCATTTACTAATATTATTTCCATTTTCTAATTCTTGATTTAACAAGTGAAATTATGTTTGTTAGAAGAATATTAAATACAATTTTCTGAATAAAGAAAATAATACAAGTGAATTGATCTAAAAGTTCATAAAATTTAGTAATAAATATATTTTTAGAATTCAATTAGTTAAAAGTATTTTCTTTTCCAATTTTCAATTATACAAATGCTTTATATTTTTGAAATTGTAATAGTGTTTTTCAGTTTAAAAAGGATAATAAAATACCTTTCTAAAATTTTCTACACAAGCAATTACTTACATAATTGAATTATAAGGGGGCCGGGTTTGACATAAAGTTATATGTTAATATTAAATATAATTAGAAATTAAAAATGACGCTAAAAGATTTATTTATTTAAAAGCTCATAATATGAATGGAATAAATTTAATCCCTCTTTTTATTAAATTTACTTAAAGTCGAAACATTTAAGTTCTATGAGTAATTTATTATTGTATACAGCATACAAATGCGAATATTTTCTACAATTTCGATATTGAAAATTAAGATTTTTTTAGAAACTAAAAAGGTATTAATTGATTTCTTTAAATGATTAAAATAATTTTATTAATGTGATTTTACTAATCTTATTCATAAAATATTTAAATTAATACTTTTTGAGTGAATAATATAGTTTTTAATGTAAATAAAATATTTAATAAAACAAATCTAATACGATGGATTTAACATTATCAAATAGATAATTCTACAATTATAAACTAATCAATATTTTTAAAATCTATATATAATAAATTATACAAACGTCTGTCACAAATAACACTTCCGTGTAACTCGTGAGTGAAATTACTAGTTAATACTAGTAGAAATATGAAAAGGGAAAGTTTCCTTTCCAATTCATGATTAAATTACTTAATTCCTTCAATGCCCCTTCAATTATAAGTAGGCTTGACCCCTCCCCAAGAACTCGATACCCAGCTTCAAACCAAAGCCCCGGAAAAAGAATCGGACGGTTGATAAATTATTACACTAGGTGCGTTTGGTTTAGAGAAAATAAAAATCCCTTCCCCCCAAATAAAGGAATTAAACTGCCCCACATGAGGGAATCTCATTCCCCTCGCATATTAGGGAAAATCAAAGGCTGGAATGAAATCATCTGTCCCCCTATTTCTCCTGCCTGTTAAGTCGTGTTTGATTACAACTAAATTGAATAAATACTTAAAAATTAATTATAAGTTAGTTATAAAAAAATGAATGTAAAAAAAAAAGGACAAATGAGAGATGAGAGTTTTTACTTAATCATTGAGTCAAAAATTACTTAATGAATAAGCAAAAAAATTAATTTAATGAAATAAGTCATTTTTTATTTATTGATACTCTCTTTCTCTCACAAAGTATTTTCTCATCCTCATAATTCATTCCCTACGTGCACACATCACGTCTTCGAAGGTAGTCTTTTTTTCTTAATAAAAAGGTTATATAACAGGATTCTTTTCAATAACTATAACCGAATTTGGTTCCGCTTGCTTTATGAACCAAACATAATTAAGAATTAGTCATTCCGTTTTCAATTCCATCCATTTCCATTTTTTATTCCAAAATATGAAGCAAACGCCCCTGGATCCCATCACTCTCTCGTCTCGTGTCTTAACTCTTTAACTTCTCAGTTTCCATTGCTTTTCCTTTATGAAAGCTCTTTAGACATGGCCGCCGTCTCTCATGAGTCTCCCTCGCAAAGTGGCACTTCTAAAACTGTCAAGGAAAGATATTTAGAGAGACGTGATTAAGGCCAATTTTAATATTAGCATTTGATTTTTCATTTTTTCATCAGGGAGAAATTATGATTATCTTTAACAACTTTTACTACATTAATATATATTTTTTCTTTGTGAATTATGGTATCCGGAAGTCCAATTGAACCTCAATCAATTCAATTGAGTCAGGTCGATCTACTAAATAATAGAACTCTCTCAGCGCGATTCACAAGACTTGAATCCGGCATTAATACATATTTTGTCCGTTATGATTTGAGCTATTGGAATCATACACCCTGCAAAAAGCGTTTAAATAGGTCGACGCTTGAGTTTGGCAAAGCCAAGGGCTGAGGTTTCCCCTTACCACTGCACGACGATATAATTCCCATGGATCCATTAGGTTACGATCACAGACGATGGAAAGTAAAAAGAAAATGGAGCTTTGCTTCTATCTCATATTTAAATCTAGTTTCTGTCGCTTAACACATCCTACACCGAACGATTCATCCATTTTTTCCTTCATTAACAAGATTACTAATTCTTAGTTCATTAGTTATCTAATCTCTTATAAATGACCGTGGAAGCATAATTAGCTCCGATACCATGTAAAATTTTCACAGGGATATAAAATTTTCAAAGAGCCTATAAATGATCGGCCCCATCTCTAATCCATAAGTTTAAGCTGACAGGCTATGATACTCAATCTCTTATAAGTTTAATAACTTTTTTTTTTTCAATATGAGATTGGCAAACTTTCAGTAATTAATTAAGACTAATTTTCAATTGTCAAGTTATGTCTTAAATTTTCACCCAATTTTATTTCTCATATTTTCTAGATTTAAATATATCCTTTTTGGATAGTGATATCTTCATAATATTCAGAATATTGGATTTAAAGATAATATAGATAGAGATGGAAGAGGTCTTTTTATGTTGAGCGAGAAATCTGGGTTCTGCATATAATAAGTGAAAAGAACTTTGATTAAGGTGCTTTAGATCCCTTGGCTTTGCCATTAACTAAAGCATCGACCTGCCTCCATGCCTGTGGATGTTTTCCTCTATTCTAATCTTAATCAAAAGGATTTTATCGTGTATATCTTGTGTGCAATTTCTTCTCTCTTCTACTACATGTTCGTCGAATAGATCCCAAAACCAATATATATCATCCTTAAGAAGAAAAATGTTATTTTAATCCTTTCATAAAACTGTGATATAACTTATCTCTATTAAAGACAATAGCACTATCCGGGAAGGGGCACACATGGTATAATATGCTTGATTGAGAGTGGAAAGAATTACTTCAACAATGAGCAAAAGCATAAGAGATTTTGTCCCACCGAATTAAAAAAAAAAAAGAGGATAAGATTCTGAAACATTAGAAAGAATAAAAACTTAAAAAGCAATGTTTATGTGTCCGTCATATGTAGCATCCACTGACCAGGTGAAACACGAATCATGTGTATTCTTAAGGAAGATATTACTCAACGACACCGTAATTGCACACTGCTGATTGTCCCGAATGAGTGCTGCCGACATGGCGACTATTGATCGAGATTGTGCCTTAAGGGATGGGATTAGTTCTCAAAATCTTATAAATTGCTAGCTAGAGAACTGAGAAGGGGTCCCATTCTTGAATTTCATCGAATACAATATGTGATTAATCATTGGAGGATGTCCCATTTAGTTCTGTTTTTCGTTTCTTTCAGCTGTCATAGATTATCCAAATATTTGTAAAACTCCATAAGAGAGCTATTTTTTTGGGTGTGCACCACTTGCTATTTCTGTGTGTCCCGACTAAAATAGGTTTGAGTCGGAGGAATGAGTCTTAGTGCAGTGGCACAAGATGCTGCCCGGAACCAAGAGATCCTGGTTTCGATCCTTAACAGTGGGACTTATGTGCTCCTTTATTTAGCTTTATTTTATTTCCTTATGCTAGGCCTATGTGTCTCCCTTATTAATAAAAAAAATAGATTTGAGTCGGGTCGGCCCTAAGAAATAAAGCTTTCTAAATTGTGAATTTTCTCCATTTACAAAATTTGAATCTAACACCTTCCCTAATATGCCGAACAGCCTGTAGAGCTAATCAAAATGGGGCATGATAACTCTATAGGCAAGGAAAAGGAAAAAAAAACAGAAAACAAAAACAAAGCATGAGATACCTCCATCCATCAACCAATAGATAAATGTCACATTCTTATTCTTTTGAAAAGATTCCAACTAATTTACTTCAAAATAACATACCTTCATTTTTCCACCGAGGGTATCGTGGACTAACCTAAATTTCGTTCAGTTTGCTTTTTGAAAGAAGTAATAAATAAGGACAAATTGTCTGACAATTTTTCTTTTCAAAATCACTAGAAATTTACCCGTGCATAGAATGGCCAATCCGCGCGTGCCGATAATTATATTTTCAAAAATTTTATTTATGTAAATAATACACAATAAATAAATGTGAAAATGGATATTCAATGGTTTTCTTATATATAATATATCTATCTATCTACCTACCCATCCATATCTATCTATCTATCTATACATACATACATACATACATATATATATATATATATATAAATAAGTAAAATTGACTCCCACGAACATTTAATAGGGTTGTAGTTAATAGGATCAGAATTGTCAATTTGCTTCATCTATTAATAATTTTCGTAAAAAATTTTATATTATTTTAAAATTTGAAAAAAATATAAAAGGTATCTATCTATTTCCATTATTGATATAATTGCAAAATCATATTTTGATTATAGAATTCATATATCCATACTATATATATAGATATATATAGCAGAATACACTATTTAATGTATATAAGAGCAAAACTAATATAACCTAGAAAATTGTTAATCAAGAAGTGATAATAAATGCAAAAATCGCTTTCTAGAAATAATCCAATCCAATACATAGATTAATATATATATATATATAATTCATCTAATATTTTTAATGCAAATGTCAATGCATAATATCATAAATATGACAAATTTAAATTTTCAAACTAATATAATCTAAAATTTTAATATTTAAGAATTGATAAATGTAGAAATCGCTTTTTAGATATAATTAAATCCAATATGTAGATTAATATATATAATTTTCAACTAAATTTTTTTTTTATATAAATGACAATGCATAATTTCATAAATACAACAAATTTAGATTAACATTGTTCAAATTATCAACGTAATAATTCATTAATAAAATGACTTAAAAGCAAGTTTGATTTGCACAACTATGAATAAATGATTAATTTGAGTTTCAAATTAATAATTTATTTTTATTAATAAGAAATTTTATTATTAAAATGTGATCAATGATTCACATGAAAATGATAACATGCATATGATAATGAACCCGTGCAGTGCACATGATAGAATACTAGTATATATATTGATGCGATTCTCGCCAAGAATGACGAGACCCAATAACAAAAAAGGATCCCAAGATCGTTTGTGCTACAATTTGCATCCTATATAAGTAAAATTGACTCCTAAAAACAATTAATAGGGGTATATTAATAAGGTTATTATCGTCAATTTACTTTATTGAAAATAATTTTGTAAAAGTTTCTTATGTTATTATAAAACTAAAAAAAAGGCAAAAAATCATATTTTTCTATTAATTTAGCCCCTATATTTGATATAGTAAAGGTCCGAGATATAATATAATTTGAAATTACTTATATAATTACAAATTTATATTCTAATTATAGTATCCATATATCCACACTTTGTATATAGTAAAATGCACTATTTAGTGTATATAAATGTAAGCTCTTTCAAACTAAGAATTGATGATTTAGAAAATTATTAAGAATTGATCAATATGTATATATATATATAATGTAACTATGTATAATGTTAAATATATATATTTATATAAAATACGCTATTTAACGTAGATAAGAGCAAGCTCCTTTGAACTAAGGATTGATAATTTATAAAATTATTAAGAATTGATAAATATGTAGGTATATACTATATATCTTAAATGCTTGTTTGTTCAATCACCACCATGCATGCCTTGTGACTGGAATTTGCCAGTACTTCCATTATTGAAGCCCATCACCATTAAAAGCATAAGTATTTATATGTATAAATAAATTAACTCCTAAAAAAATTATTAGGGTTATATTTGATTCAAAAATATAAATTAAATTTCAAAAATTATAAATGTAAATTATAATTTATAAAATTAAATTATAATATATAATTTAGAAAATTAAATTACTACTAAAATATAAATTATATAATTTAGAAAATTATTGAAGTTTGATAAACATGTAGATATATATAATTCAGCTAAAAATTAATTTATCTAAATAACAATGCATAATTTCATAAATATAACAAATTTTAATTAATATTGTTCAAATTATCAACAGATAAGTAATTAACTAAATGACGTAAAAGCATCTATTTTTTCAAAGATCTAAATAATAATTTAGAAAATTATTAAGAATTGATAAATATGTAGATAAATATATAATTTAGCTAAAAATTAATTTATATAAATGACCATGCATAATTTCATAAGTATAATAAATTTATTTAATATTGTTTAAATTATCAATAGGTAAGTGATTAATTAAATTATTTAAAACAATATTGGTAACAATCCAGTGCATTGCAATAACACAAAAAGAAACAATTAATTGGTTATTTATGTAATTCAAAAAGATTATCGCAAGCCAGTAGTTTATTGATATTAAGGTCATTTGAAAAGTTTAAAATTAATCCCAAACCACTGATTTCATGAACTTATGATTCACAAAAGTAAAAAACTAAATTAACATATGAAAATTATAATATCAAAAAATAAAAATTTTAGAGTAAAATTTAGTTTTTAAATCAGTAAATGCATAAACGGACTATACATGATAAATCTTTGTAACATATTAATGATTTAATAGATATATAATTCATATTGAATAAGATAATTAGTTGGGACATTGTTACTGGTTTATATATACTATGTCTAATGTTATTGAAACTTATTGTTTTAAATTCAAATTAATCATTTATTTTTGTTAATAAGAAATATTTTGATTCCCATAAATATGATAACAAATTCATGCAATGCAAGAGATAGAACATTAGTATAAAGTAAATTAACTACGTTTTGCAATAATTGCTTTTAATAAGTGCGACAACTATTCTGAAAATAATATAATAAATGCGGAAATAATCATTCTAACTAAAATAATAATCAATTAAGTATTTAAAAATTATCAAAACCACTAATTATATGATTGCTTAATCATATTAGAATAGAAATTCAACACTTGAAATTAAGAATTTTGAACAACACTATATCGAGAAAAATGTGTGAGATGTCATTTGTATGTCTGACCTAAATACCTGTAATTTATTTGTACGTTACATGGGCTATTAATAATTATGTCATGCAAATAAAATAAGATAAGCGCTTAGAAAATTTGTAGCATAATTTTCAATGAAAAATAAGTAACACGGGATTCTAAAAGAATTATATAACAAGTATAATCCAACTATATTATGATGGTATAAAAAGTAAAAATTTAACGTATGATAGTAGAAATATTATAAAACATATATTGAGAATTCGCAAAATTAAGTTTGTATATTTGAACCTAATGAATACAATGATCTCGCATAATATGCAACTAATTAAATAAATTTGCAATGCACATTAAATATAATAATTAATTGTCACTATAAACTTTTTAATGTTAATTTAAAATTTAATGTATTAAAAATTATTGTTTGAAATTGGAAATTGTTATGGAAAATTCTTAGTTTTTATGTAAATTCATCTTTTAAAATTATCAAATTACTATATGTAAATAAATCCCATGCAACATACAAGATCGAAAACTACTGTTACACATAAATTACATTACAATAGAAAACTTTTTTCGCCTAAGTTGCTTGTCGCAGAAGTTAGCTTCTTCTAGAAGCCTTTCTAGGGAGTCCATGTCCTCGCTCTTCCAAATCAAAAGAACCTAATTGCAACGCAGATTGGCATGCAGAGTTTCGATGAGACTACCTCCGTTGCATTCAATATGTTCACCAAATAAGCCAGGAAGGGCTGTATCACTATGGCACGACCTCGATATGAATGAGTTTAGGCTCGTTAAATACGAACTTAGCATAGGCTCCCCAAAAATGGAAGGATTTGGGACAAACCGCTGGAGTCATTCCTCTTCAGGGAGATGGAATTTCTCTTCATCTAAACCTAGTAGGGTATAATCATGGAGTTGTCACAGGCTGCCGTCTTTATTGGTCACTTCAGGATTATCCTCAAGCCATGGATGTGGGATAAGTACACTTTTTAGTGGTTTTTTAAACAAAAGCAGTGTTTATTGAATTATTTCCAAATCATGATTTGATTAGTTTGAGTGGATGGAAACGTGATTTTCTCCAGTAAGTTAATAATTAATTATTTATATAAGCTACTTCAGTTGACTCTACATTTCGAGCATTAACTTTAATTTCAGTTGATCAGATTGATGATCTACCTCTGACCAATGACAATTAGATTGAAGAAAAGCACGGAGTCTAGTTCGATAAACTGGGATTCCTCCTGCAAGATATATAGTAGCAAATAAGGATAGCAGATGTATAAGTCTAATTAATTTAGGAAATCGTGGCTGGTAATTCCGGAGGGATCGCTCCCTTCTCAATGCTACTTCTTTTCGCCAATCTTTACTCGATTGCAATTTTAGGTTAATTGACTAAAAAAGAATAAACTTATTACATTTTATCAATTCTATCACGAATATTTTTTCTTGATTTAAAAATACACAAATTATTAATTTGATATTAATGTTAGCACGACATCCATTTTTTCAAATGGTGGGCCTCAATGACAATCATTGCTTGCTCAATCGGAGTTGCTCATAATAACAGGGGTCTTCGGTGACTGCAATTAGAGGCGGTGACCACTGATGAGACTCCCACTACCTACCCACTTCATTCTTTTCTCGATTTTACTTTTTCTTTTTTCAAACTCGAGCAGTGAGGTCCTCAACGGGCCCCCCGCCACCCCAATAAGGTCGTAGTCGACCTCAGCTACCTCAACCGGAGGGTGTCGCTCTCAATTCTCGTTTAAATTAACGGAAAAGTTGAGACGTGCTAAAACTGATATCAAACTCATAATTCGTGCATTTTTAAATAAAAAAAAGTTTGTGCTAGAATTAATAAAATGTAAAAGGTTTTTGTTTTTTTAAGCTGTTAACCCTTTCTTTTATCATCTTCGCAAGCTTCCCAATGAGCAATCCTTTTGGATTCGATAACCAAATGCCTGCAATCCCTTATTATTTTTGTGGTCTTGCAATTGCGGGAGCCTTGAGAAAGACAGCTCAGTGTGAGAATAATCCCCCAAATATCAAGAACACTCCTCAGAATGGCATTTCTCGCCTTCCTCGTGAGAATCATCGACCCCATAACTCTGCATTTAACATCCCTTAACACATAGGCTTGAAACCTTCTCAACAGAGGGAGTTTTTCCTGCAAAAATGTAATCGATCCGGCTTTCCCATATAGTATATATCATTGCATCCCAATAAATTCTAGCTGAGACAGTCTTTAAGAGTTTTTCCCATGTACTTCCTGATAGCACTCTCAAACTCATAGTTATAGGTGCTGCAAATCCTCTCTTCACCATTAATCTCCATAATCTTCGAACAAACTGCTGAAGAGAAACTCCACTCAAAAAACAAATGATCTCATCTCCTCACTACGACCAGAAAGAACAACAAATAACATTCACTCCCCTCTGCCACTTGGAGATTCTGTCAAGAGTTGGCAGCCTATTCATAATAGCAAGCCTTGAAATGAAGCAATGCTAAGGAATGGCAGGAGAAGACCACTGAAATCTGTGCCAAATCTGTCCATTATGCTTCATATTTATATAAACCCAAGTGCTAGCAATATAAAAGGTACGTTTAGGATGAGCAACCCAGGAAATGTTGTTTTCTCTGTCACCAGGATATAAATATGAGCTGTAAGCTCTTGAATGGCAACCATTTTAGAATTGCTTCTACCCCTCCATTTCCAACTTCCATATTCAATAACAACAGCCACTCTAGAGTTGACAGAAAGTCCTAAACTCAACAAACTACCTCCTTTCATATAGTCATAAAGATATTCTTGCCATTACCACAGTCTTAGCAATACGATATGCACTTTGACGAAGCTTTAGCAGCATTCTCCAAGCATATGAACAGTTGCTTGGTATTTTAAGAGACCAGGAGTTCCATTCTTTGATAATGAAGGCCTTGATCCAAGCAATCCACAAAAAGCCTGCACCACTAATTAGCAGCCGAATGAACCTCATAATAGAAGCTCTATTCCAATCCAGAAGCCGCTTGAACCCAAGAGCACCTTCCTTTTTGGGTAAACAAACAGGACCCCAATCCACTTTAGCTCCACCAGAAGCCATATCCTTCCCTTTCCAAAGAGAAGCTCTACATTTACCTTCAACCACCATAACAACTTTTGTAGGGGGAATAAAGGCTCTACACCAGAAGTTAATAATGGAATGCAAAACATACTGAATAAGATACAATCTTCCTACATAAGAAAGCTTTCTTGCAGCCCAACTATTAATCCTATGAGTTATCTTCTTGAGCAAAAGCTGACAGTCTTTAAGACTTCCAGGCACAAGTAACACTCCAAAGTACCTAACAGGCAGACCGCCATGCTTCAAGCCTCTAACATCAATCATTCTTCTCAAAATAACATGATGAACACAGCACAATATATCTCAGACTTGTTAGGATTCAGCTTCAATCCAGAAAGCAGATAAAGTTAATGGAAAAATCTCTAGAACAGCTCGAATAGACTGAAGTTCACCTTTAAAAAGATCAACAAATCATCTGAAAATCCCAAATGAGTAAGTTTGACTTTTGAGTACAAATGATGATAAGCAATTCTTCCAGTTTCAGCAGCTTCGTTAAGGAGTTCAGTTAGGACTTCAATTGCAATAACAATAAGGTAGGCGGAAAGGTAGGGGGTACAGGGGATCTCCCTGCCTAATGCCTTTCTGACCTTTAACGTAACCATCTAGACTGCCATTGACACAAATAGAATACCTAGCATTAGTACTACAAGTTTCAATCCAGGAAATAAAATGTGCAGGAACATTAATCACCTAAGCACAGTAAGAATGAAGCCCAATCAACTGAATCAAAAGCTTCCATAATATCTGCTGTAATGGTACATCTAGGCTTAATTCCTACGGTTATAATTCTTGACAAGCTGACGACCCAGCTGAGTGATGTCATGTCCCACAATCTCCCAAGAAGTTTAGTGGAAAAACACAGTGAAACCATCAGGTCCCGGTGCTTTATTGCTAACCATGTCCCAAGGAGCTTTCTTGACTTCATATGCAGTCACGTCTTGACAGATGCAGCTGCTTCTCAACTAGGAATTCTGTACTTGATTAACTGTTAATGAGAGGCAAAAGAATTAACTGATTATAATGGACCTCCTGCAAATTACAACTATTACTTTTTAGTGCAAGATCAGCTATTTTACCCACAGTATTAATCCTCGAGAACCTCAACACTCAAGGAACTGTTGGAAATGCATCCATTTCATTTCAAGATACTATAAGAGTAATCAGTTCATGGAATTCTATAAAATGTCCTTTGAAATGGAGTTGATAACCAGATATCAGTTGAAGTTGATGAAAAAAGTACAATGAGGAAGAGCCAGATACCTTAACATATAGATATTCTCCAGGTTAAAACTCCATAATGTGCACAAAGGGCAGATCATTAGTCAATGCAGTAAGATGGAACAGAGCATCATTTCCAAATTATAGAACAATAGAGTAGCTAGAAGATGAGGAAATCACGTAAGATGTTTCGGCTATTAGAAACACGATGCATAATCACTCTTTGAAAAGGGAGCAGCTTCCTGAGTATAAAAGCCTGATGGACAGTAAAAGAGCGACTCTTAGATTTTCACTGTCAAAAATCTGGAAGCAAATTATATGAAGCAGCAGGAGCAAGAGATATATATCATAAAATAGTCCCCTCTCCTGGTCTTTCAAGAAGTGGTTGCTTGTTTGTTGAACTGACAATCTCCTCGGCAAATTATCGTTCTGATAAGTATACCTTGAAGAAGAAAATTTACTCCTTGTTTTGACAGTACAATTAATGGAAAAGAGACCAAACCCTCAACTAGAATCATAAAATCTTTCTCCAGTAAAAGAAATATCAGAAAATCAACTGTTTGCCCCCTTTTTCTTTCTCAAGCAAGTAAATAGTCCATTTTCCTGTTGGGCAAAAGATTTTGCCTTCTTTCAAAAAATGACCCAAGTAGAAGATGAATCACATGCAACTGAATGATCGAAATTTGGGGTAAATAAGCATACAATCCACCTACAATATGAAGAGACATGGAATCATATGCCAATAGACCTCTCGACCAAAAGAACAATGTCCTCTTCTGCTAGTAAACCTGCAGTAACTTGTCCGATATACTCAATTGCCGTATCTCCAACTTTCGGCTTCTCCTAGCAGCATTAGTCAGGGTGGCAGTTCCTTGAACCACAAAGATAAACCTGATCAAAGGATTCGACCTACAACATATAACATCTTTTAAGTTATACCGAAATCAACTCCAGGGGAAGAAAGGTCAGACTGATTATGAACCTTTCTATGTCATTAGTCTGCAAAATGGACAGTATTTATCAGTCTAAGTTGCTATTGAAGCCCAAATTCAAGCCTGTGATCCTGACTCTATGTAATATATCAAATTAGGCATTGTACGAGCACTTCAAAGATGGTTATACAAGATATGTTGATGAAATTGAATACAATTTAGAAGGATTCATTGACCTGAAGAAAAAAATAGTGTATTCATAATATTCATGATAACCGGGAAACAAGGGAAAGATGTATAGACCTGCCATCCTTGCCAGGTACATGACGAAATGCAAACCCACAGCTGGAGTTATTAAAGTATGCACCCAAGGTGTTGGTTCTGCCATAGTTATTTCAAATTTCAGTGACTCCCAACCCCTAAGAAGTGATATCTGTTGTCCAAATCATAATCCAAATAATAGGGAAAAAGAAAAGGAAGACAAATACTACCAATCAGGTAGAGGGAGCCAAACATGACTTTCTGGAGTTATAAGAGCGTGGTCGCTTCTGTAAACGTTTCGCGTTAAACCTGGCAGGTCTGCAAAGTGAGAACTATATGCATGAGGAGAAGATGTAAGACCATTACATTACATATATGTCAGAAGATGAAGCTTTCTGCCTCTTAAGCTATACCAAGCAAATAAGGAAGTCTATAGCTCATTCGAAAAGTAGAGCATTCCGACGCATCCCTGTAAGTGAAAAAATTACTTGAGATTATCCTCCTATCAGTATTTGTTGCGTAAATTTCCCTGCTTGTAAGGTCTTCCAAAGACATTGAGTCATCCAACGACATTTCCTGATTTGTATCACAAGGATCAATACTACTATCCAAAGTACAGTCGGAACTATCAAAGAAGCTCTTTACGTACAGCAGAAAATTGCACCAAAGGGTTAAATTACTGTTAGGCATGATCATAAAAGTTTTAGCATTGTAGTCGAACTGCTAACGTTTCTTAGACATTGATCAATGATCCAGCTGATACTCTGCCTATTTCTTGATTCCTATTACTTGGCAACACCACAAATCCTGCTAGGCCCTTCTAATCATCAATCAAATCTAGCATATGCTTTTATCAGTAACTAGACTGACCTTGAAGGTGAAATGGAGAAGGGGTGGGATTGGTGACCTTCCAGTACATACAAGGCTCCGATTCCGACACCGGGCTGACGATAGAAGGCGCGGAACAGAACCCATCTCCGGACACGGAAACCACAATCAGACCTGAAACAACCGGATAGCTAAATCAAGATTCCTAGAGCTGAGCTTCGAGTTCGAATCATTAGAACGACATTAACTTTAACTTTAACTTTTAACTCAACAAACTGCACAACAAAACGTATTCTTCCCAAGATTGACGAGGAGAACGAGTGAAAGGTATGGACATCAAGCAGAGGGGCGAAGCATGGTGGGTTCAAGAATCAAATGAGACCAAACCGTCTGTGGACACCGTAGGATGTGCTTCGTCGGATGAAGGGCTTGTGATTTGAGCTCAATTGCTCGTGTCGGAGGATTGGTCGACAGTGCGAGCGTGGAGAGAGGACGACAAGCAGCTGTGTGCTGGAGACTGCTGACGACTGTCGGATTTTTATGGACTTTTGACTTTACAATGTTTGTTTGGAATCTGCGAATCATCGCAAGAAGCCCAACACTATCTCCAGTTTTTTGCGTCTTTGAATTGGATCTTTGGCGCTGCCATACAGACCCCATTTTTTAAATAATCCCGAAAAGAAATGAGAGACTCGAACTCTTTTCGTCTCTATTGTAAACTCACATTTTTTTTTTTTAAATACTTTGCTCGACAACAAAATATTATTTAATTTAACTCTTTTTTTTTTAATTCATCGACGCAATCATTATTTTCTTTTATATTTTTTCAATTCATACTTTTTCTCACCTATTATTTAAATTAATTTTTTAATATTAAATTCTCTCAATTATTTAATAATTTTTCTTCAATTTCAACATTTATTGATCAATTGAAAAACACAAACATTACCATAGATTTTAAAATCGGACCGGACTGGCCGATCAAATCGGTTAGTCAGGATCGGACACCCACCCGGTCCGGTTCTGCATTTAACTCCATTTGGAAGTCGAACCCGGTCAAATCTATGAGAATCGGCTCGGCTGGTTTTCTAAAAACCCAATTGAACCGTCCTAAAAATCCGATTTTCAAAGAAAAATATGAACTGAGAGAAAGGGTGGGGGTGGGGGGGAGGGTGGTGGAAGAGAACGAGAGGGCAGCGCTTCACCCGAGACGCGGTCCCCTGTGAGGGCTTAGGCGGCTTGCAACTTCGTATGGCTAGTGATGGTGGAGATCGGGCGACCATTACTCGGATTTTCTCATTTTCCTTTGTTCGAGGTTGAAACTGAGGATGCAATCAATGGGGAAATACAAGAGGTTCAGTCGGAATATGCAATAGTCGAAGCGGTGAGAGCGGAGGTGGACTTAGCAAAAGAGGAATTTGTGAAATGAAATGGAATGCTTGCCTTGAGCTTTCTGCTTGGATTGGGGAAAGAAATGGAGAAAGCGAAAAAGGAAAGAGACGATGGGGCTGTTGGGAAAGTGAAAAAAGAAAGACAAATGACAGGCTATTTTATTCATTTTCCTCCTTTTTTTTTAATTCAAGTTTTTCTTTTTCTTATTTTCTTTGGTCAAAATGTCTTTTCGGTATCCTAGCTCTAAACATATACTTTAATTTAAATAACATATTATATAGATTATTTAAATGTCTCATTTTCCTATTCCATTAGAAGAAGATTTATGCATTTCTTTGGGTGAAAGAGGATATATATATTTTTAGAAATTATATTTAATTCTTTTTTCTAAAAATCCAGTTGAATACATTGAATTCCGGTTAAACCCATAAACCCGTGAATCTAAGCCTTGGCCGATTCGACGTTCGGTCCTATTTTAAAAACTGTGATCATTACTTTTTATCTTCTTTTTTAAATTCTCTCGCATACTTTTTCTAATTACTTTTATCATCATCTCTTCAAATCAAACTTAATTTCGTTATTAAACACAATATTAATAATTTAAAAAGCCCAACATTTTAAAAAACAAAAAAAAGAAGAAATTAAAGTGTGTCCTACTGCATGCCATATGGGCCGGAGCAGTGGGCCTACATAAGAAAGAGGGAACGACTCTTCCATTGTTGCCCCATTTTAAAAAGAAAAAAATTGTAAAAGTTGGCGCCTTTGCATAGAGACGCCACGCGCCACATGACGCGTGTCTCTCCCATTGCCACCTAGCAATGGAGAGACGGGCCTTCAGTCCTACTGTAGAGAGCCTAATATGCGCTTCATGTCATTTTATTATAACTTTTGGATTATCATACGAGGTTATGCGCCGCTCGTTACACCCTCTTTAATTATTTTCTTTTTTAAAGTAAAAGGACAATGAGAGAGAAAGAGACTAGGAAATTAAAGTGTGTAAGCCCCTATGGGCACTCAAGTGAGTGCCTTCTTATTAGAGTTAATTTTTTTGAGTGAGTGCTTTAATATGATGGGTGCCTTGCTTTTTAACGCAGTGCTAATGTGGCAATAGGTGGGGCCCATGCCCAATTTAGACTCAGGCGGAACTCGTACTCTTAGTCGAGTCGAAATACGAACAACAAAGCCATCACGTTCATAGTAATATTCGATCAAATGTTTAGAGTTTTTTTTTTATCAGAATATTTATGCCCCGTTTGGATTCAAAGATTCCTGATTTTAACTTTAACTTTAACTTTAACTCAACACACTACACAACAAAAATACACATTTCCCAATTCAAAAATTTTAACTTTAACTTTAACTCAACACACTACATAACAAAAACACACGTTTTCCAAGTCAAATTTATAATCATATCTCATTTGTCATTTTCCACTATCAAAATCAAAATCAAAATCAAAATCAAAGTAACTTTAACTCTGAATCCAAACGGCCCCTTAGAGTTTAAAGGGACTAGTATCTTCTCTTCTATAAATTAAGACTGGATTAAAAAACGCCTCTTCGTACTGGTGATGAAGTTGAAGGACATGCTGATAAGCGGAGCACATTGATGTCTTGTAAGACGGAAAACAATGAAACCAGCAGTAGCGGCCTCGGTGCGGCCATTGTCGAGACAACTTATTGCAGTCCACAAATGAATGAACGAATCTGCAGATCAATAGTACAACCCTCATAAAAATGGTCTAAAACAATTGGAGCTATGCACTTTCGGTTTCAAACTTCCAAGCTGCGAACAAGCAGTCTTGCCGACTCTCACTAATCCATTGTTTTCCTCTGCTATCTCAGATTTCCGAGCAATTTTGTGAATAATCGCAACGTATCTTGCACCTGAAACTGACAGGCAGCGGCCTTAGGACCCTTTGCGTCTAAGCTTTTCACGACTGCCTGCACTTCCATTTTGTTCCTGGCAGATCCATTGGCGTTCCTCTTCTTCTTCTTCTCTTTGTTTGAGCTGAAACATATCAAAGACGATATGAACTGCGTCAAGAATTTGTAGTTCCCCAGACAAGTTGGGGTCTTGTTATAGCTCGGACTCCTCTGGATGGAGACAACCTACCAGCCATGTGTTGG
Organism: Punica granatum; assembly: GCF_007655135.1. Lineage (NCBI taxonomy): Eukaryota > Viridiplantae > Streptophyta > Magnoliopsida > Myrtales > Lythraceae > Punica > Punica granatum. The sequence goes on from NC_045127.1 coordinate 45,981,753, forward strand.
GCTATCCCTCCAATTTGGAGGAAGTTGGGCTCAAATTGTATTGGGCTTTTATCGGGCCTTAATAAGCCCAAGAACCCATTTTATTAGGGTTTTTTGTTTCAGCAAATCAGCTGAGGTATAAATAGCAGCAGAACAGCTGCAGATTAGAGTAGAGCGGCAGAAGTGCAGCAGCATAGCAGCACAAAACCAGGGAAGAGCAGACAGCAGAATTCGAAGAGTAGGGGCAGCGCGCAGCTGGAGATCAAACCTCGATCGGGACATCAAACGAACTCCGATTGGGACGAAATTTTGACAGCAACTTCACAACACGTGGGGCTAACTTCTGAACGGTCAGAATTTCTATTCGAGCTCTGTAGTTGCTGTTTCAGCTGATTTTGTGAACCACCCGGTGTGGGTGACGAATTTAGTATTTGGGTGATCCAAGAGAGTGTTTCTCTTGAGTTTGGTGATCCAAGGGTTTACCCTTGATGAAAGACATTGTATAACCTTCATAGTGGATCGTTGATTCGGAGTTGGTCCCGTGGTTTTTCCCCACATTGGGGTTTTCCACGTAAAATTCTTGGTGTTGTTTTACTTTACTGCTTGTTGGTTGATTTGATTAGTTCCTATCTCGATTACACTAGAAGGGGAGGAAGATTAATCGCTGCGTTATTGTTTGGTTGAGTACATCCCTAACCCCCAACAAGTGGTATCAGAGCTTCGGGTTAGAGAAGTTTGAGTTTTTTTCGGTGTTTTCGAGATGGAGGAGTCTACAGGATCCATGTTCAAGTTGAATGCAACCAACTACTCTATATGGAAGTCTCGGATGGAGGATCTTCTATTTTGCAGGGATTTGTACGATCCTATTGAAGGGGATTCCGCGAAACCCAAAGATAAGGATGACAAGGCTTGGGAACGCACAAATCGGAAGACTATTGGTTTGATTCGGCAGTGGATAGACAATAGTATTTATCATCATGTTGCTCAGGAGACAAATGCAAAAGCTTTGTGGGATAAATTGACAAATCTCTATGCGAGGAAGACACCACAAAATAAGGCATTCCTCGTGAAGAAGCTGGTTCATCTTCGTTTCCAGGATGGAGGTGATATGGCTGCGCACATGAGTAATTTCCAGGATATTATTAACCAGTTGACGAACCTGGAGATAATATTACCCGATGAGTTGCAGGCTTGTCTACTTTTAGGGACTCTACCGGATAATTGGGACACACTCGTGGTTGCATTAAGCAATTCTGCGCCAAACGGGAAGCTATCGTTGGCCACGGTGACAGACAGTTTATTTAATGAGGAGACTAGAAGGAAAGGCTCGGGGATTTCCATTCAGTCTGAAGCTTTGGTTACTGAACAACGGGGAAGAAGTCAAAGCAGAAATTTCTCTTCCAAGCATAGTAACTCACGTGGCAAATCGAGGGGTAGATCAAAGTCGAAGACGAGGAAAGTGGTCACTTGCTATCACTGTGGAAAAGAGGGACACTACAAAAGGGAGTGTAGAGCTCTGAAGAAAAATCAGAATGGCAACGGTGAGAGCAAGAAGGAAGAAGGCACTACAGCAGTGGCATGTGATGGAGAGACCTACATCATTTGTGATGAAGCTTATGTGAATTTCACATGTCAGGACTCTACCTGGGTTGCAGATACAGGTGCCTCGTTTCATGTCACTCCTCATCGGGATTTCTTTTCATCTTACACTACCGGGGACTATGGTTATGTGAGAATGGGGAATGGACAATCATGCAAGATTGTCGGTATTGGTGATGTCTGTCTAGAGACCGAGCTTGGCTGCAAGTTGTTTTTGAAGAAGGTGAGGCATGTTCCAGAAATTCGCCTTAACCTAATCTCGACGGGTCAACTTGATGATGAAGGCTACAGTAATGAATTCAGCAATGGGAGATGGAAGCTCTCCAAGGGTTCGTTGATTGTGGCACGGGGTCAGAAGACCGACACTCTCTACAGGCTGCGTGCCAGACACAATTCCGGTCAAATTAATGTTGCTGAGGATTATCCTATCGAGCTATGGCACAGGAGACTCGGACATATCAGCGAGAAAGGTATTCAAATTCTTGCTAGAAAGCAGTCTTTGCCCGTTAAAGGTATGCACTTGAGCACTTGTGATCACTGTTTAGCTGGTAAGCAGAGGAGAGTTTCTTTTGTTAGAAGTCGTCCCTCTAGATGCCATCATATACTTGATCTTGTGCATACAGATGTTTGTTTTATGTCGGATAGATCTCTTGGTGGTGCTCTCTATTTTGTGACATTTATAGATGATCACACCAGGAAAGTTTGGGCTTACCCTATGAGAACTAAAGATCAGGTGACTGAGATTTTCAAGAACTTCCATGTAGCAGTGGAAAGAGAAACAGGCATGAAGCTGAAATGTGTCAGAGCTGATAATGGTGGTGAGTATAGAGGTCCTTTCGAGAACTATTGCAGGACTCACGGTATCAAACTTGAGAAGACGGTACCGAAGACACCACAGCAGAACGGGCTTGCAGAGAGAATGAACCGCACAATTGTTGAGAGAGTTCGTTGTATGCTTTCTCAAGCGAAACTGTCTAAGCCTTTCTGGGGCGAGGCAATGAGGTCAGCGGTTGATCTTATTAATCTTACACCGTCAGTTGCACTTGATGGAGATGTACCCCAGCAGGTGTGGACCGGCAAGAAAGTATCATACAAGCATCTCAGAGTATTCGGGTGCAGGGCATCTGTTCACATTCCTCGAGATGAAAGATCAAAACTTGATGCCAAGGCAAAACAGTGCATCTTCTTGGGTTATGCACATGAAGAGTTCGGGTACAGGCTTTGGGACCCTGATAGCAAGAAGATCATCAGGAGCAGGGATGTTGTCTTCTTTGAGGACCAGACAATCGAGGATTTGCAAAAGTTAAAGAAGGCCAGTGTAGGCAATCCTCACGAGATCTCTATTCTTGTACCGGTTGATGTAGAGCATCCAGTGGAAGAGGTACCTGGTGAATATGAAGAAACCACGACTGGGGGTGAGATTCCTCAGGTAGATGATGATGTGACTACGGATGATACAGGCTCGCAGTTACAGTTAGGGCCTGCAGATCTACCTAGACAATCTGATAGAATAAGACGATCACTGACTACACCTGAGTGCTATATGAAGCTGTGGCACATGAGTACAAGGAGCACTGGTTGAAGGCGATGAATGAGGAGTGAACTCTTTGTCTGAAAATCACACGTATGACCTAGTGAAGCTACCGCAAGGTAAGAGAGCATTGAAGAACAAATGGGTCTACAGGTTGAAGACAGAGAACTCGCGACCTCGATACAAAGCTCGACTGGTAGTGAAAGGTTTCAACCAGAAGAAAGGAGTTGACTTCGAGGAGATCTTCTCGCCCGTTGTCAAGATGTCATCGATCCGAGTTGTTCTCGCACTGGCAGCTAGTCTGAACTTGGAGATCGAGCAGCTCGATGTAAAAACAGCTTTCCTACATGGTGACTTGGAGGATGAAATATATATGGAGCAGCCTGAAGGATTCCGAGTTAAAGGTAAGGAGCATTTGGTGTGTAGGCTGAGAAAGAGCTTGTATGGGCTTAAGCAAGCACCTCGGCAGTGGTATAAAAAGTTTGACTCTTTCATGTTGAGCCATGGCTACACACGGACAACTTCAGATCATTGTGTGTTCGTGAAACAATTCTCGAATGGTGATTTTATCATTTTACTGTTATATGTGGATGATATGCTACTTGTTGGTCATGATATGAGCAAGATTACAGAGTTGAAGAAGGAGCTCAACAAGTCCTTTGCCATGAAGGATTTGGGACCGGCAAAGCAGATCCTTGGGATGCATATTTCTCGTGACAGATCAAGTGGAAAACTTTGGCTTTCTCAAGAGAAGTACATCGAGAAGATTTTGGATCGGTTCAACATGGGTAATGCTAAACCAGTTTCATCACCACTTGCTTCTCATTTCAAACTTAGCTCGAAGCAATGTCCTACAAGTGAGAAGGAGAAAGAAGAGATGAAGAAAGTTCCTTACTCATCAGCTGTAGGAAGTTTGATGTATGCCATGGTCTGTACAAGACCAGATATCGCTCATTCTGTTGGTGTGGTTAGTCGTTTTCTCTCCAATCCGGGGAAAGAGCATTGGAATGCAGTTAAGTGGATCCTGAGGTATCTCAGAGGAACATCCAAGGTGTGTTTACACTTTGGCACTGGTAAGCCGGAGTTAGTGGGCTACACGGATGCAGATATGGCAGGAGATATCGATTCCCGGAAATCCACTTCGGGATACTTGATGACTTTTGCAGGGGGAGCTATCTCATGGCAATCAAGGCTTCAAAAGTGCATCGCTTTGTCTACAACGGAAGCCGAATACATTGCGGTGACCGAAGGTTGCAAGGAGATGTTGTGGTTGCAAAAGTTTTTGCAGGAGTTGAGCTTGAAGCAAGAAAGGTATGTTCTACACTGTGATAGTCAAAGCGCCATTCATCTTTGCAAGAATCCCACTTTCCATTCGAGGTCGAAGCATATCGATATCAAGTTTCATTGGATTAGAGATGTGTTGGAGTCTAAGCTGGTGAAGCTAGACAAAGTACACACTGATGAGAATGGAGCTGATATGATGACAAAACCTCTCGCTAGGGAGAAACTTCATGTTTGCCGAAGTATAGCCGGTATGCTTGAAGCCTCCAAATAGTCGGGAGGGGGAGTTTGTTGGGCTATCCCTCCAATTTGGAGGAAGTTGGGCTCAAATTGTATTGGGCTTTTATCGGGCCTTAATAAGCCCAAGAACCCATTTTATTAGGGTTTTTTGTTTCAGCAAATCAGCTGAGGTATAAATAGCAGCAGAACAGCTGCAGATTAGAGTAGAGCGGCAGAAGTGCAGCAGCATAGCAGCACAAAACCAGGGAAGAGCAGACAGCAGAATTCGAAGAGTAGGGGCAGCGCGCAGCTGGAGATCAAACCTCGATCGGGACATCAAACGAACTCCGATTGGGACGAAATTTTGACAGCAGCTTCACAACACGTGGGGCTAACTTCTGAACGGTCAGAATTTCTATTCGAGCTCTGTAGGTGCTGTTTCAGCTGATTTTGTGAACCACCCGGTGTGGGTGACGAATTTAGTATTTGGGTGATCCAAGAGAGTGTTTCTCTTGAGTTTGGTGATCCAAGGGTTTACCCTTGATGAAAGACATTGTATAACCTTCATAGTGGATCGTTGATTCGGAGTTGGTCCCGTGGTTTTTCCCCACATTGGGGTTTTCCACGTAAAATTCTTGGTGTTGTTTTACTTTACTGCTTGTTGGTTGATTTGATTAGTTCCTATCTCGATTACACTAGAAGGGGAGGAAGATTAATCGCTGCGTTATTGTTTGGTTGAGTACATCCCTAACCCCCAACACCATGAACATCAAGTATGATTATCTTGACAGGACACTGGATACGATATTTGATATCACTGGAGAAGGAATTGTAGTTCTTACTTTCGCCAGAGGCTGGTGACCATTGTGAGAAGAAACCGGCTTTTGAGTGATCGGAGTGGCCTGTCCTGATCGAGCCGACTTCCGAAGGAGTTGACAGTACTGAAGAAGCTCGGCCTTTCGGCTATACCCTTTGACAGGAACACCATGCTGCTGAATTTGGTCTCTCCCGACGATCCAACAATGGTGATGTTTCGGTGACAGGGCCCTCCCCTTGATCCTTATCGGCCTATCTACATAAACTCGCACTATCACCGTCTTCTCCTTGCTGCTGCCCTTGCCCTGAAAGCCATTCAGCACAGTTACCATTAGTTCTACCCAACAAACATCAGACGTGATCAATGCAAGATCTGAGTTTCAGATTGAGATTGAGATCAAGGTTTATTTACCTGATGGATCAGCATGCCGTAAAGATGAGAAACCTGAGATGACGGGGGGCAATCTCGATTGTGCTTTGGATGCGAGAATTTGTAGTTATCTGATTAAGTATATAATTGAAAAGAGATTAGGTACAACAAGAGATGCAAAAGCCAAACAGAGGAAGGCCAAGTGTCATTTCATTGGTAGGATCGTCAGGGAAGTTATGAAATCTTCAACAGACGAAGAAGTTTCCCAAAGTGCATATTCGGCAAAGACGCTAATGGACATATACTAAGATCAAAGGAAACGGATGTAATATATTTATCTGCCTGAGAAACAGACAGACGTGGAGAAGGAGAACAACTGCTCGTGTCAATGAGTCATCATTGTATGCAATTTCCGTTGTTTTTGACGAGCTATACCTCAACTACTTCACAAAAACAGAGAAAACGTCCATCGAGAATTCGATGTTGAACCTCAGACAATCATTAACAGCTAAAATTTGGTACTAAGTTTTTCTAGCCATTACTGTCTGATGCGTAAAAGGGCTAAAACACCAAACTCAGGAACCGCAGCTTCACTATGGAGCTGATATCATCTTGGATAAGTTGCTTGTCGTAGAAGGCAGCTTCTTCTTGAAGCTTTGTTTAACGAGTCATTATCCTCGCTCTTCCAGATCAGAAAGATCACAATGACTGATGGCTTAGTCGGTCCATCATCTATAATTTCTATGATTGCTTGTATCAATTCCATATTACATAGTTCGATCAAGTTAATATCTTAAGTTGGTTCAGAAATATAAACAAAAATACTTGATAGAATTCAAATAATTTAAGTTTGATAAATATAGTACTCACATGAGTCAGGGCAGCAAACAGGCAACTGTACAAATTACACAAGCATAACGATTTATAACTAACTAGGATTGAGCTGTTTTGGACTTTGAAGACCCTGAAGACTGTCAGCATGAACAGTACTATGAATTTAGCTCCCGTGTTGGTTGCTTCTTGCATTCTCGTCCTCATTGTATTCCACAACCTGCCCTTTGTGTCCTATCTCAGCCGCATCTAGCTTGAAGGTCATGAATTTCCGAGCAGCCATTATCCATATACGGGCTATGACAATCAGCGGTCCAAGGAAACTGGCTTTAACTATCACCATATGCATCCAAAGCTTCAGCATGATGTGGTTTGGGGGAAGGGTGCTGCTTAGTGCAAATAGGTAGGTGTACAAGAGTATAGTCATGGTTATCATGAGGTAGCCGCTGAAAAGAACATCGGCAGGCATGCAGGCAATGATCAGGCACACTGAAGTCGAGAAGGCGTAGCTGTTTAACCCAATATACTTAAAAAGCAACTTGCCATTCATGACCATCTGTCCCGCCAAGTGCGGAGCCGGCGTACTATCACTAGCAACGCTGGTTGCAGTGCCAGTATCGGTGGAGTCTTGCCAGAATCCTCCTGGTGGACTTAGAATACCTTGATACGTGGCCGTGGCTACTAATATTGCTACCACTATGACTAATTCCTGAGATTCGGCAAATCTTACTCCCATGTTATCCAATGTACGCTTGATCCTTCTCTTCCACAGTTCGATCTCGGAGAGATCGTGCCTAAGATACTCTGCCAGTCTCAAATTACGACCTGCCAGAGACCACTCCTTCCAGAACAGAGGAAACAGAGGGTTTCCACTCCTTGCTGCTCGTAGAACCCTCCCAACTTCTGCATTATGATGCGGTCCATTTTCCTTATCATGCATCTCTAGCGCTGTCTCTCCCCTGAAGTTCTTGATGGCATCGTCGATATGTCGTAAGAGCCTTGTTTCCACCTTCCCATACAATTGTAATTAGTCAAGAAACAGTAGTAATGGATCAGATTCCATAAAGAAATTTATGTATTGTAGCATATAATTTACAGATTGATCAAAACATTACAAATTTCCAGGGAACATACTTTCTCAATAAACATGATCATCGGAAAAAAACTGCCGAGCACAAAGGGAGCATTGGATGTGCACTGATTTTACGATGAGCTCCAAGGAAATCACAGAAAGAAGGGGCATACCTGAATATGATTCGTGCGTGTTGCAACATGCAATACGGTGTTACCATCCATATCCTTCCAATAGAGTATGTTTTCCCTGTCAATTCTTAGTATCCATCCGAGAAGAACTTCAAAAGACTCGAAGTTATTTGCTTCCACGGCAATATGCATGACGGTCTGCCATTGGGAGGTCACATCTTCAATCGATGACGGGCAATAGAAGAGAAGTTCGGCCAGCAGCTGTGGAGGACCAATTTCAGCAGCAATGGGTAGAGGTGTCTTCCCGCCTTTGCCTTTCACCCGAATCAGCTCAGTGTCAAGTCTCATCAGTGCCCTTACTGTCTTCCATTGCCCATTCAGCAAGGCCAAATGCATTGGAGTGACACCATCAGGATTCAGCTTCATGGCGAATGACGGCTTTAGGATGGCTACATCCACGGCGAACTTGGCCCTCTCATGGGATGAGCCTCTCCTCTCGTTGTCACCGGATGAAGCTGCTATATGCAGAGGAGTATCTGCAAATGGTACATCTTCAGTTGAATCTAAAATGTGTGGATTCTCACGGAGTAATTCGTACAACATGTCGATGTCTCCAATTTTAGCAGCATTGTGCAGCCTATCTGACATCTTTTCCCGGTATTTTGAACTTGGAAGGCCTCTTGCTTTTTGGCAGTTTCAGTCGGATCAGCGACAGAGAGTGTGTATTGGATGTAGAAGATAGATAGTAGCAAATGGTGAGGAGAGCAAGCATCAATAGCGCTAGATTTTGTAGGGAACTTACCAATGGAGAAAAAACCAAAAAGAAGAAGAAGAAAAACAAAAGACACACAGCACATATTTCTTTTAACTTTTTCTTTTTCCATAAGATCATAAAATTCCCACTTTATTGATCGAGATTAATTCAAAATATACATATATCCGACTTCATTTCAGGCACTTTCATCCCTTTCATACAGCTGCAAATGACAATCCTTTTAAAAGACCAAAAAAGATCTGTCGGGGAAGTAAGAAATATGGTAAATTATGCTTTATTGACTGGAAAGATTCACCTCTATATATACCGAGGAAAAGCGTAAGATTTTGAATTTTGAATTTTTAAACATCAATGAAGAGAAAAAGTAAGAACATTGTGTATGTGTTCATATGTGTATGGCGTTTACTTCACCATTATTGGCAAAAGGTTGGAGCAAATAGTCTTAGTTGGTTGAAATACGAATCCTTTCCTAAGGGAAGACATCTCCGTTCGAAAAGTTCAATTCACCGTAACCCATTTTCTTCAATTGAAGATCATTACCCCTTCGATCCTCCTTTCTGCTAGTCAGGATTGTTGGCAGATAATGATTTTGACGGGCAGCAAAAATTCTGGAAAAGAAAAAAAAATGGTACTTTTTATTGCTCTAAATTTGGTTTGGACCTCAACTGCCAAAAAAAAAAATTGACTGGGCCTAGTTGCTTGTCGCAGAAGTAGCTTTTTCTTGAAGCTTTTTCTAAGGAGTATATGTCCTCGACCGTTCTTCCAGAATCAGATTAAGATCTCCCGCAACAGCTGCGAATGGCAGAGTTTTGCTAATGAAGTTTTAGATTTGAGCAATGGGATGTCCACCAAAAATAAACTGTGATGATACCATATCGATCAGTATGGTCCTGCATATGATTGAACAGTTTGAGTTTTGCCTTGATGATAAGCATGACCAAAATAAGATTACTGGCATAGGTCGATTTCCTGAAAGGGAAGGATACAGAACTAACCACCGAGTAGGATTCAGGAACAAACTACGTATTGAGTCACTCTTCTTCAGGGAGATGGAATCTCTAATTTACACCCCAACCGGGGTATCTTGGTTGGTGGGTGGTACCGAGCGACTGGTTATCTCAGACCAAATGCTTTGCAATCCGATCCCCCATTGTTGTGTGAGCTTGCAATGCAACCCATGACTATGATGAGAAGAGAACCATGAAGCATCTAAAAGCATCTGACAAGTGAACATTGCAGAACGGTAAAACATCTGCATCGAGCGATTATAATGAAAAAAAAGAAAAAAACTGGAATGTGATGATTCTCCTTGAAGTTATTTCCTCCTTCTTGCTCAGTGATGACATGACCAGGATCATGTGGGAAGATTGAAAACACTAAAAAGATCCGAAGTAGATGGCAACTGGCGAGGGTAACAATGATGGAATACTAAGCTCACACACTCTGTTTCTCCTTCCCAGAAAATGCAAAAGGAAAAACTCGAAGCTAACAAGGTCAAGATACATCAAGTTGGGTGCCAGTGCCCGCACACACATTTCATTGAAAATCTACAAATTGGGTTTCATACAGTCTAACCAATCAGGTTTACCATTGGGTCATAAACATAAAATTCAACACTCTTGATTAATATAAATTCGACAGTAGAGATCTTGTGATGCGGCAGAAGACGTGGCAAATCGGTATATCGAGAAAAACTGACTCTGTCTTAAGGGAAACGGCCTCCGGAGCACAACTCACGGCCTATGCCCGTGAAATGACGAGATTTAGGGAATCCTATTATTTAGGACTTCAAACGGGCATTTTTATGTTATTTAAGCGTTTTTACAATTTTAGGAAAAGCTTATATCTTTCGTGTAATTTAGGCCTTTTTAATCCTATTTAAGTGATGTAAACCTAGGTTTAAACAGTTGTTTTGATCATCTAATAAAGTTTAGAGCTACCGTGCTCTTTCGCCCATTCTCAGATTCAATTCGAGTTAGATGCCGATTTCCTAAAAATTTGAAAAATCAATGGGGAATTGAAAGTCGTAGTTTCGATATTCTGCAGAATCAATGGATCTTCGACAGGTTGTTCGCATATACGCTGCGTCATCTAGTGATGCGATACAATCATTTCTCAAGTGATTATATTGTACACCACCCCTTAAAACTCATTTGGCCGATCATCATTGCAACGTCTTAACCCAAAACGGAACAATTGTTGAGTTTAGAAACGGTGCCTACATGACAAGGAAGAGTAGCCCAAAAGCAAGAATCTAACAGCAATTGAGCCGTGCTAAATTATGCATCTTCAAGGGCCTGAAGAGGACGGCCTTCAGTATTGTCTGTATGCTATTGGTGGGCATGTTGGACATTGCTCTGTCTATCAACATCCTCATCAAAACCCACAAGCTCCCACCGGCGTTCTGTTTCGGTCAAATCCAGCCTAAGATGATAAGCTGAATATGCTTGCAACCCTAAACGGGTGAAGAGGATGCCAAATGCCAAGAAACTAGCCACGGCTATCCGAATTCTCACTGTAGCACTTAGAAAACTATAACGTGGGGGAAGAATGCTAGCTAATGCATTTCCATACGACCCGATTAGGAGATCTGCAGGCATGCAAGCAATGATCAGGCATACAGAAAGCACGAAGGCCATGCTGTTTCCTGAGATATAAGGGGAGAGCGATGTGCCATTCATGACCATTTGTCCTGCAGAATATGCTGTACTAGTACTAGTAATATGGGTCATCGTAATATTACTATTGCTCGAGCCTTCTTGCCAGAATCCTCTCGGTGGACTTAGAATACCTTGATATGTAGTTGTGGCTACCAATATAGCGATCACTATGAATACTTCCCGGGATTTCTCACTTGCTGCTCCTAACACTAGAGAATTGCACTTGGCTCTTCCCGGGATATCACCGCTAAGGTACTTCCCAAGTCTAACACTGCATGTTGGAGTCACCACCCGCAATAACAAGTACTTTGGATGGAAAAGTGGATGTTTTCTCTTCATAGCAGCAGCACGTATAGCCCTGCCAATTTCCTCACTAAGGTGAGGCCCTTTGTCCTTATCGTGGATGGCGAGTGCCGTCTCCCCCTTCAAGTTCTCCGCATCATCGGCCATATACTTTAAGAGCCTCTTCACCACCTTTCCCATGCAATTACAATCAGCAGAGAACACCAGAAACGACAATTTAGTTACATTCATCGAAAGTTATTAGAGTGCACAAGGCAATATTGATCTTCAATTCGTTGTGTCCATGGCGAATATATACATGTAATTTGGTTATACATCAAATTAATCATGACTAGAAAGATGATGTATAATCAGTTCCATATATCGTTCATCGAAAAAGAAAAATTCCACATAACAAATAGACATTCTTTTCTGTTGAAAACAGTGACGAATGTCTGATCAATAACTATTACTACCGCTGACACAACGCGTATCTAAACTGTGAATTATCCCTTCACCGAAAAAAGAGAAGTGTTTTATCCCTGGAAAAGTTATTATAACTGAATTATTTGATGAATTATTTGGAATATGAGTCGTAATCACTTTCAGGTAAAAGCTTCAATCGGGGCTGAAGGGTGGGTATACGTCATCCATATATTGGTTGGTATAATAGAGGTATCATAGTTTGCCTTCTATTTGGACAAATGCATTTTCGCATAAAATTTTCAATTCACGTTGGTGAATATGTTATTTTAGAAAGAAAGTTTTCGATGTCTTTATAAAAAACTATATGGGATATTGGTGAATTTTTTTCATAAAATTTTCTGAGGTTAAGGGGCTCGAACGAGGCTACTGCAACCTCTTTGACTTCCGTCAAGCCCCTTCACCACGGCCATCTGCAACTGAGGTACGTAGTTGTTCCATAGTAGGCAAACTCATCAGAGAATTTGCTGACGATCATGACAGGCTTAAGATATCAGGCAGAAACAGATTCCAGGACCTTGGCTGTGTTATTGCTCTAGTGGATCTTTAAATGGACCTTGGAGATCGTATCAACCTAAACTATAGCTTTGGTAAGCTTGGTAACAACCAACAAGCATCCCGAGTTATGAGAGAAAATAAATCACATGTATCTGAGAACATTTCTTGGTAAACATGATCACAGAAAACCAATTATCCCAAAGTTCATAATTATTCTCCCATGAACTAGCTATAACTTTGTTGAGATCATTATGGTCGATGGAGGGCAGAAAGAAGGACAAGGAACTCGGAGTAAGAAAACACATACCTCGATCTGATTCGTCAGCGTTGCAACATGCAACACGGTGTTGCCATCTGTATCCTTCCATTGTAGTATGTTTTTCCTGTCAACGCCAAGGAGCCATCCAGTAAGAACTGCAAATGACTCAGACTTTTTTGCTTCCACCGCAACGTGCACGGCTGTCTGCCATTCGGCAGTCACGTCTTCGATCGATGATGGGCAAACATACAGGAGCTCGGCCAACAGCTGTGGAGGAGCGATTTCAGAAGCAACATGCAGAGGAGTCCTCCCGCCCTTGCCTTTGACCCGAATCAGCTCAGGGTCAAATCTCAACAGTGCCCTCTCGCTATCTTCCATTCCTTATTCAGCAAGGCCAAGTGCATTGGAGTGAGACCGTCAGGATTCAGCTTCCTAGCAAATGATGGCTTTAGGATGGCCACTTCAATAGAGAACTTGGCCCTCCCATGCGATGAGTCGTCGGACTTCTCATGGGATGACTCAGTCCTCTCGTGGTCACTGGATGATGCAGCTATATGCAGAGGAGTATCCACGAACGGTATCTCATCTATCAGATCTAAAATGCGTGGATTATTGCGGATTACTGCACATAGCTTCTCGGTATCTCCTTCTTCAGCGGCATTCTTCAGCCGATTATTATTGTCGTCCATCTTATGAGAAGAACTTAAACGCCTTTTGATCTCAGCGCAAACAGTCGGATCGATCAGTCACTGAGAGGCTAGCATGAATTGGTGCAGATGACAGTAGCAAATGTTGAGGAGAGCCAAGCATCAGTTGCAGCTAATTTATAGAGAAAAACTCATTACGGGCTTCTACAAATGTCAAACCGACCATTTGGTCGAAAAGCGTATATCCTAGTCAACACCCGCGTTTCCTTCATATTTCAATTCAACCAAACGCACTCCCTCCATTAAGGCTTAATTTTCAAGTATTTAATCGACTTTAGCTTTCGGTGCAAAGCTAGTTTATCTAGTCATGCTCATTGAAAAAGATGAGGTATCTCTATGTGTTCTCCCATTTAAAAAAAATTTCAAGACGGAAACGTCATCGATAAACTAAAGTTGCACATTTCCAAGTATTCATGTGATAGTCCAACCAAAGTGATATACGTACTCGTTACCTCGTTCTCTCTCTCTCTCTCTGAGGAAGCCTCGCCGTCGTCCTTCGCCACTAGATTCCGTCCTTCCGCCGCTCAGCAGTCCGCGACTCATGAAAAGTGTGGAGTATTTTTGCTTGTGCGCCCCAACCAACACTAGATGAATGGTAGTCCATACTCCAAACCATACAAATTCTGCAATTAAAGACATTTATTGGCATAGTAAATCAGAGGTCAATTCTCAGTTGACATGGTCATTGAGCCATGTTAGACAAGCCAAGGCACTCCTCGAAGAGAATCAGCAACTTAACTTTGTCTCTGGCTGTACATTCTGCAATAAAATTTTCTGAGTAAGTCTATGATCAATTCGAGAATGATCAGGATATCTCCTGACTCTAATATGAGTGCAATGATGAGAGAACGCGTGGAAACAGTACGCTCGAATCGTGCCACATTTACTTCAGATTAAACAGTTAACAGTTTACGATTATACTCTTCAAAAAACAATCTTTTTGTAAAAAGTTGAGAGGGCAACCAATCATATATTGTGTACAAACAAAAAATATTATGAAAAAAATATATTTATTCATCAAGAAAATGAATAAGCAATCAATCAAAAATACATATTTATAACTTCATGATAATAATAAATATATATTATTATCAGATTCATTACTATAAATATTATGATAATGATGAATCTGACTGATTTATAACTTCATGATAATAATAATAATAATAAATGTATATTATTTATTCTTTTTTCTCCCCCAATAAGTTGGCTTTACGGACTTCTCCACCTTGGCAGGCACAGGATATTTGGCCTGAGGGGAGGATACTGTTGTTTAAGCAAAGTCTAAACACTCGCTAGAAATAGGAGGAGAAGCAGTACCTGAAAACAAATAAAAGAAGGGAGCATTCAAAACGTACCCCGTCAAATATAAAGATTAACCGAAAATTAGAATAAAGCCCGGCGGTTGCAAAGTCCTCATCCCCTCAAAAAAATCGGCTTATAGTCCTTCGCTTCTGGGTTCTGTGGCTTCAATTTCAGTGCCAGTTTCTTTAAATCCGAGAACCGAGCTTCTATCAACTTGGTCTTTTGCAATCTCATGTTTTTTGAGATTAGCGTCAGAGATTGACTTCACCACCCGATTTTTTCGAAAATGGCCCAGATCCCTCGTAAAAAACCAGGAATTCTTCGAGCCAGGGATTTTGCTCGGTATGTTTCTAATTTTAACTGCACCTGTATTCCCATGACGAGCTCTGAAATTCAAAAATCCGACACCACCGGCCAACTTGGGTTGCCCGGCTTCCTTAGACTAACCGCCTCCTCTAATTGAACAAAATAAAATATTAATAGAAAATGGGAATAAATAATATTAAATAAAAATAGAAATAAAAAATGGATCAACCTTTTAATCACTCAAATATTGATATTTCTATGCAATAATTTGGCCTAGCGAATTCATATATTGAGATTGTATACACGTGAGATAATGATAAATAAAAGGGAATGAAGAATAAGAATTGAAAAAATGAAATTCATAAGAAAAAAAAAATGATTTGGTTAGTAAAGGCGGGTCAAAACTAGTAATCCATTGGTTATTTCCGAGACAGGCGGTAATAAATTTTTCAATGAAAAAAAAAATTTCTTTACTCTTTTCCTTACGTTTTATACTTAGAAATTCTGATAGGAAATTAGATTGTTAGGAAAATTCTAATTTGTAGGAACAAATAAATAGAACAAAGAAATAAAACGGTAGTGATATATGAAGTTTTTTTTTTATTCTTTCGTAGCCGGAATTTATGAAGAACAGAAAGTCTATGGGCCCATTTGGTATTCAAAATTTTTTTTAACTCTATTCCACTTACCTTCAATTCAACAACATAATTATTATATTTTCCTTTTTCTTAATTTTTTTAACCATTCAATTCAATTTTTAATACTGAATTCTCTCAACTATTCATTATTTTTTTGCATAATTCAACGATATAATTATTACTTTTTCTTAACTATAATTTACTTTTTTCACAATTCAATAACACAACCATTACTTTCTCTCAACTATTCATTACATTTTCGCATTTTTTCTTCTAATTCAACAACACAATCATTAAAAATCAATTAAAACTAAACTCAACTCAACATCATTACGGTGGATATGTGAATTCTTTGTCCGAGCTGGATTTGAACCAGTGTCCTCCTTCAATTTTATATAGATATTTGAATAACTCGGAACTCCAAACTGTGATCCACTTCTTCGGTTTGGTGAACGTGCATTACAAAACAATTCCACAAAAGCCAACTTGAAACAGTTAACTGGTTCGGAGAAATCTGAAAGTAGTTAGCATTTCGATGCTAAGGGAGATAGCGGGAATCGAAGTCCTCCGACTGTTATCTGTTTGGTAAAAATAGCGAATTCCCCATCTGTGTTATCTGATGTCTTTTTGCATGCTCGGTCAGTCGGGTCAAGAAATCGAGCACCAAAACTTGAAGAGATTTTGCTCGTCTCAATAGCAGAAGCAAATAAACCCCAATTAATCCAATTGATTTGTTAGAGTTTCTGCACCTAGGTATAAATTACGTGGTTCGACGTTATATCGGTCCTAGAAGAATTTCATACCCAGAGGGGGAGCTTAGCCAGAGTCTTTTCGGGGATTTGAAGAGCTAAAACTACAAGAAAGGTAAAAAGTCAGGGGTCAAATTGAAGTTTCAAAGGTTTAAGGGCACAAAAAAGAAAAAAAATACTATCTAAGATCAAAAGAGGAAGAAAGCAAAAATTGCGAACTAAAGTCGAAAGAATCAAACACAATCAATTGTCAGACAAAACCCAGAGAATTTTTCAACAAGACGATTCAATCTTTTCGTCAATTAGTGTTCACAGTTGTCAGTTATTCATCAGAATCGTGAAACAAGGGTTTTGGAAAAGGATTCTTACACCATGCACCGTCGGTGAAAATCAATTTTCCACAGGTGGATTTTATAATTGCGACATGTGTCCTTTTTTATTCCATGAACTAATGCAGTTAGTTTTCAAGTTAATTTTATATTTATAATTAAAATTATAAAATTACCTTAAATTAAACATTGAATTTCTATAACAATTACAATTTATTGAGAGAAATAATCCTAAACAATATGAAAAATTACACAAAACTATTTGTATGTTCTCTCTCCATTCCTACAGTATTCTTTAGGCTCCATGGATAGCAAAAGACCCAATAAGGGGGTCACTACTTGCTTGACAATGGCGAAAGACTGATGTACACAAGTGATAAAATTTACACTTTTTTATTCCTTACTTTAATTTAATTTTTCTTAGTAATTGAATTATATATAATCTTTCAGGAGATCATACATCAATCTATTTGATTTCATTAAAGATTTAAGATTCTTCTCAAATTTTTCCACTTCTTACACAACGTTATAAATAAAATGCTACTTGGAGATGTTAAAGTAAAATTATGTTGTATCACTTCGTGATTACCCATCTTCCATTTGCTTGGAAATCATTAACATCGCATTACCACAGTACATATTATTATTCGATGCATCATCTTCAAGTATTTCATCATTATTAATGAAATCCCCATTGATCCATTGACAAGAATTTCTGTTAACTTCTCTCATTGAAAATTCATGGAGCTTGGAGAATGTCGGAGAAGAGGATAAGGAATGTACAAAGAAGTCTAGAAATTTTGTTTTTTTTTTTCGGTAGGTAGAAATTTTGTATATTTTACACACTGTTTGCGATCATTTCTTTTGAAAATTGTAATTATTATAAAAAGTCAATTCTTTACATATGGTAACTTTTAAAAGTTTAATATAAAGATAAAATTAAGTTAAAAATTAAGGTGTTAGTTCTTGGAATGGAAAAAGGACACATGTCGCAATTATAGAAGCCATTTGTAAAAAATTGGTTTTTACAGGCGGTGCATAGTATAAAAATCCTTTGGAAAACTATCGAAATATAGAGAATTCTACGAAGATTAAAAAAAAAAATCTAATTCTCTGAATGTGTAGTAGGAGGAATTACTTCAACGAAAGATGATACTGGAGGCAAAATCTCATCAGAGAAAGGAGACAATAGTAAGAGAGATATTAATGGAAAGGATTCAGGGGAAGTATGAGAATGAAGAGAAAGTTTTCAAAATTCAATATGGAAATAGGAGGCATACAGAATAAAGTTTAAAAAAGAAGAAGTAAAAGGCGTATCACTAATCAAACCACCCAATCACAAGTTGACACGTATAGAGAAGGTAGTTATGAGATTTGAGTCCCGCTAATTAACAGATTGAGTTATCCAGTAAAGATGAGTCTAAGCCTCTATAAATTTCATGAAAATTTTATATGGTATCAGAGCCAGTTATGTTTTCGCACCCACATGTGGGCTCATACTACTGCAGGTCCGGTTTCGAGGCAGCCAAAGTGAACTTCTGTTAGTCAAGCACTAGAGTGGGCCGGTCCAGTTTGCCAAAGGTGCACCTCTAATCAGTCCCAAGTGTGGCACTCGTTGTTACCTTAGTTATCCCACCTTGTTCGAGCACGAAAGAGGATGCCCAATTCGTGTTCAGCTGTTGAGGACCGGGCCCCTAAGGGCATGTGGCACGTGATGGACCACATGTTACTATGTGAGGACGGGTATTAAAAGTTTAAAATCTCACATGGAAAAGGTAAGAGAAATTTAATGGGTTTATGAGTTTCGATACCCACTTATTGGCTCGAGTTTTTGCGTTGGAGATGTGCCCAATCACTTGCAGGCCCAGTGGATATTTTATATTGTATCAAAAAAAGTTGCGCTTCTGTACGCACGCACGTAAGCTCACACCATGTCGACCCAATATCATGTTATTCCCCCTCTCCTAATCACTGAAGAAGAGTTTGGTTTGATGTCAATTGTTGATGGCAAATGTTTATGGAAAATAACCTAAAATCTCATATTGAAAAAAATGAAGTAATATCCATAGGTTTATATGTGATTTGAAAACCACCACTTAAGCTTTTAAGTGAAAATGGACACAAACTTGTATGAGCCAATGAAAATTCAATATGATATCAGAGCAGGTTATGCTTTCACGTGTCCAAATGGGCTTACACCACGCCGACCCCAACGTTGCTCGAGGTCAGTTATTGAAGGTGTGTGTTTAAGGACACATGACAATGTGTACGCAAGTAAAAGAAAAAGCTAGAGTTACACATGAGGACAGGTTTTGAGAGGCAAAATAGGCTAAAATCCAACATTGAAAAAGTGAATGAATATTTATGGGTTTATATTTGAATTGGGAATCGCCATTTAACAATTTAAACTTTTAAGTGAAAATAGACCAAGTCTATATGAGCCCAATCAAATTTCAATACGGAATAGGTCACTTTGGAGAAGTCTCAGGAGTTCTTCGTGATTACAGATATCGCCATTCACAATGACAACAATGGCTTTGTCTACATTATAGAGAATCGATGGCTGAAAAAGGGATCAATGATCGCCAATCTTTGATGAATTCCACTCTACTCAAACCTCGATGCTTCAACCCATTTTGGATTGTGAGTCGCTGCGGGCCAGAGGAGCCAGTATCTTTGTGCATTGGGTGCTGTCCACCATGAACATGCTTGAGATGTGGAGTGAGTGAGGCAGTTTGCACCCGAAAAGTCTGTACATCGACTCATGATCCAACTTCTTATACGTCTTCTTCGGCACTTCAAGTGCTTCAAGGCTTTCAGGCTTTCTTTTTTGCCCTCCCCTGCGAAGTTAACTCCGCAAACTGGCAGTGACCCCCTCAATACTCCTGTGCTCTCCATGGAATGACGTAGGCTTTTCGGTTAGAGAAAACATCAGAAAGACGATAATATGGACGGCTCCTTAGCTTTCTTCCGTATACCTTGTCTCCCTTTCAGGTGAGGCACTTCTCTCTGATCTCTTTACCTTCAGCATGACATGACCTCCCTGTTTCCACCAACAAACAGTGGCATTGGGACGAGAAGCAGATGTTACAAGAAGCAAGAAAATATCAGAAGTGTCTACTTCACTCGCTTGAGGCAAGGAACAGGAACGACGATAATAAACTCGCCTATCTCCATGAACCACCCAATGAATCTTGAGAAACGACAAACCACTAGGCCGGCCAGCATCTCAACTCGAGGGAATAATCCAGAAAATTAATAGAGTGCAAGCAAGTTAGACAAACCGTGGATAATCACTGTGCTTGAAGCTGCGCAGAGTTTCACCGATAATATGCTCTAGCTTTAAAACTTATCAGTCTCTCTCCATCATGAACGATCCAATTGCTATAAAATTGATCTCAATTCCAGCGCCCAGAAAAATGGCTCCGTCCTTCAAGGACACCCATCATTTATAGGCGATTACCGAGAAAGGGTGCACAGCAGAATTCAAATCTTAGGCTATAAAAGGAGAATACACCTGTTTAGTTTTGGAGTGAAAATGTTTTTTACTCCACTCCACTTCATTTTACTTTTTTTTCAATTCAACGGCACAATCATTATTTTTTTTCGTTTTTCTTCAATTTTTTTAATCTTAATTACTATTCAATTCAATTTTTTAATGCTAAATTCTCTCAACTATTCTTACTATTTATTACTTTTTTCACAATTCAATAATACAATTATTATTTTTTTATCTTCTTCCTCAACCGTATTATTACAACCCGACTTAATATATATATATATATATATATATATTGCCAACATACTTGTTTGTTTTTTACCTATTTCAATGGGAATGCAGTTAAATTTCGAAATTTAACTCTATTCCCAAACGAACAAAAAGTTTTTTTTTCTTGCATGGTTGGATTCCTTGATTTTGATAGATTGTAAGATAAGAAAGACATTTTTTGGTAATTTTGTCATTTGTTGATAATTTTTAAACCCGCCTTAGCATGTTTATTACCATTGGTATTTATCCAGGACTCGACATCAACTTTCTTTCTAAGACAAAAATGGAAAATTTTCCAATCAAAATATTTTCTACCGGAAAATACTTTCTTTATTGATTGTAATAAGACCTCCTGACATATAACCCTTTTCTATATTGTCTATATTGTAATCATAAGAAATCTTCCCTTTATTATTTATACGTAATAGTGATCCATAAATATATGATTCTTTTTATTTTCATAATTAATAGATTTATATGAGAAAAGGTCATACCTATAGCGTTTTTGAAAGTTATATTTTTGATTCGGTAACGAATTTGCTTCAAAATCAATTAATTAATGAATTAATAGGTCCATTTTTTCATCAGAATACTTTTTTTGTCGGATGCCTTAGGTCATTATGATGACTGGATCTCTACGTCGTAATAGCTTCCACACTATGAGCACTGACCACAATTGGTCTGTTACGCTTCCACGCAAGCGTATTTGAAGAGTCCAGTATGGGATGAGCTCTCATAAGCTAGCCTGTTTTTTTTATAAAGATTCATGAGTTACGTGAGCCATTGCCGGAATCAGTGAAGTTCTATCTTCAATTTAAGGCTTGGGTATTCACTTAATCTTGCGCTAAGATCTAATCAGAGTGAAACCTGGATTTGAAAAAGAAAACCTTGCCTTTATTAGCCGGAGTACAAGTGCACTACTTGATCTTTAGTAAAGGCGGACATCCTGCTGCTCATGGGGTTTCACGATCAGTGTTGGAAATGAACGGAGAAGTGGTGGAACGTGCGGAACCACATATTGGATTACTCCAGTGCAGCACGAAACGGCTGATGCCGAGTCGGCTCCTATACCGCTAGCTATGCCCCACTTGGTCTCCCAGCACGATGGATGTGGGACTGCCAATCGACGACCCCATCCCCTCCACAAAGGTCGCCGGTATCCAGGAGGACGCCAGCGAACTCGATGGAGGGGTCGGAGTCGCCGATTGGCAGCCCCAGTAGCGAATAGATCGAGAACCCCGACTGGCGGCCCCGACCCTTCGCTCCCTTTTGGTTTTCCTTTTAGGACTAAAATGAAAAAAATGAAAAGTTAAGGATAGGAATGATAAAAGAAAAAAGACTTAGAACCAAAATGATTAAAAGGCTAAAGATTGAGGACTAAAAATGTAAAAGACTAACGTCGTAAACTCCTATGGGTAACGGTGGGGCTAATTATCCCTAACAAAAAGACAGGGTGCAATTTTTCCCGACCCCAAATCACAATGAGATTTTTATACTTTTTCCTAATTTATAAGTTCGAGAGGGAAAAATCATTAGGTGATCTTAAAGCAAATGTAACATTAGGCTCCAAGAGTATGTCCGACCAAAGTACAGGAGGGATTGGATTGTCTCGATCTTTCATTTATTCATTATTTTCTTCTCCATCAGAAGTTTTTGTCGTCCTCCCAACATTCCAGTGAATGTGCAATCCTCATGGATTCGATAACCCAATACTTTGCAATCCGATCCCCTGTTGTTGTGTGACCTTGCAATGCAACCTATGATGAGAACCACGAAAAGCATCTAAAAGCATCTGACAAGTGAACCTTGCAGAGCGGTAAAATATCTGCATCGAGTGATCATAATGAAAAACAAGAACTGGAGTGTGATGTTTCTCCTTGAAGTTATTTCCTCCGTCTTGCTCAGTGATGACACGACAAGGATCATGTGGGAACATTGAAAACATTAAAAATATCCGAAGTAGATGGCAACAATAATCTATTCGAGCAAAAAAAATAAAACACATAAACACAAAAACAAAAACAATCGTGGAATATTAACCTCGCACACTCTTTTTCTCCCTCCCAGAAAATGCAAAAGGGAAAACTAGAAACTTGGAGGAGGACCATAGACGGATCAAGATACATCAAGTCGGGAGTCGACTACCCCGTACCCACATATTCCATTGAAAATCTACAAATTGGGTTTCATACAATCCGGTCAGGTTATACATCAGGTCAAAAGCATAAAAATTTGAGACACGCACAATAATAATAAATTCGACACTAGAAAATTTAACGATATGATACAATCATTTCCCAAGTGATTATATTGTAGACCACCCCTTAAACTTGGTTGGCCGATCATTATTGCGACTTCTCAACCCAAAATGAAACAATTATTGATTTTACTAATGGAGCCTACATGACACGGAACAGTAGTCGAAAAGAAAGAATTTAACAGCAACTGAGCTGTGCTAAGTTACGGATTTGCAAGGATCTGAAGAGGATGGCCTTCAGTATCAGCAGTATGCTTTTGCCCAGCATGTTGGACGTTGCTCTGTCCATCAGCATCGTCATCAAATCCCACAAGCTCCCAGTGGCGTCCTGGTTTGGCCGTATCCAGCTCAGGACGGAAAGCTGACCTTACTTTCATCACAAAACGGATGACAGCGATGGCAAATGCAATGACACCAGCAACAACTATTTCAATTGTCACCGTAGTTCTTACATCACTATAATGTGGGGGAAGAATGCTATATAATGCATCTCCATATGTGAGTAGGAGTAAAATCATGGTCATCGCAAGGTATACCCCGATTAAGATATCTGTAGGCATGCAAGCAATGATCAGGCACACAGAAATCACAAAGGCCAAGCTGTTACTCTCGATATAATCGGGAAGCTTCCTGCCATTGACCATTTGTCCTGCATAGTGTGAATTACTATTGCTAGTAATATTAGTAGTAATATTACTACTGCTTGAGTCTTCTTGCCACAATCCTCCTGGTGGACTCAGAATACCCTGATATGTAGCCGTGGCTACCAATACCGCGATCACTATGAATACTTCGCGAGATTTCTCTCTTCCTACACCGAGCCTTTGAAACCTGTGCTTGATATTTCTTTCCATCCGTCTAAGTCTAGAGATATCTCCGCTAAGGTACTTCCCAAGTCTAATATGACGTATTGGAGTCACTTTCGGCGGTAACAAGCTGAGTGGAAGACAAATTCTACGTTCTCTCTTCATGTGAGCAGCACGTATAGCCCTTCCAATTTCCTCACTACGATGAGGCCCTTCGTCCTTATCATGGATGGCGAGTGCCGTCTCCCCCTTCAAGTTCTCCACATCATCGATCATATATTCTAAGAGCCTTTTCACCACCTTCCGGTACAAGTACAATCAGCGAGGAACACAGGAAACGACAATTTAGTTACATTCACTGAAAGTTATTAGAGTGCACAAGGCAATATTGATCTTCAATTCATTGTGTCCATGTCAGACATTAACATGTATAATTAACATGTATACACGTAATTTGGTTATACATCAAATTAATCATGACTAGAAAGACGATGTATAATCAGTTTCATATATCGTTCACCGAAAACGGAAAATTCCACATAACATAGGGACATTCTTTTCTGTTCAAAACAGCGATGTTGTCTATAACCTACCACCAACACATACTTAAATTATGCATTATCCATTCACTGGAAAAAAAAAACTAATTATGAATTATCCCTGAAAAAATTTATTATAACTGCAATTATTTGCTGAATTATTTGGATTATGAGTTGTAATTAATAACTTTTAGGTGAAAGCTTAAACCAGGGTTGAAAGGTGGGTATACATCATCCATTTACTGGTGATAGTTTATGAGCTTTCTGATTGGTTGTCGCTTATCAAAAGTGAATAGATAACACTCAATTAATATTTTCCGTAAAATAGAGGTCTATGGTACTTTGCCTCTACTTTTTTTGTTCCTGGTTATAAAGGCGGCCCAAGGCCTTGTACTACTTTGCCTCTACTTTGGAAAAATGTATCATAGAATTTTCAATTCACATTGGTGAATATATTATGCTAGAAAGAGAGTTGTCAATGTCCTTATGTCAAACTATATGGACTATTGGTGAAATTTGTTCATAAAATTTTCCCAGGTTAAGGGGCTCGGACAAGGCTACTGTCCCTCTTTGACCTCCGTCAAGCCCCTTCACCACGGCCACCTACACCTGAGGTACGTAACTGCTCCCATAGCAGGCAAACTCATCAGAGAATTTGTTGACAACCGCGGCAGGCTCAAAACGTCAAGCCCAAACAGATTCCGGGACGTTGGCTGTTATAGCTCCAGTAAATCTTTACATGGGCAATACCTTTAAGATCGTATCAACGTAAACTATAGCTCTGGTGAGCTTGGCAACAACCAAAATCCCGAATTAAGAGAAAATGAATGATCACATGTATCAGGGGACTTTTTTTGTTAAACATGATCGCATAAAACCAATTATCCGAAAGTTCATAGTTCTCCAACGAGCTATATAACTGATTTGTTGAGATCATTATGGCTGATGGAGGGCGGAAAGAAGAACAAGGCGATCGGAGAAAGAAAGCACATACCTCGACCTGATTCGTCCTCGTTGCGACATGCAACACGGTGTTACCATCCATATCCTTCCATTGTAGTATGTTTTCCCTGTCAACTCTAAGTAGCCATCCAATAAGAACTGCAAATGACTCGGAATTTTTTTTCCCCACCGCGATGTGCACGGCAGTCTCCCATTTGGCAGTCACATCTTCGATTGATGACGGGCAAACATACAGAAGTTCGGCCAACAGCTGCGGAGGAGCGATTTCAGCAGCAACATGCAGAGGAGTCCTCCCACCCTTGCCTTTGACCCGAATCAGCTCGGGGTCAAGTCTCATCAGTGCCCTCACTATCTTCCATTCCCTATGCAACAAGGCCAAGTGCATCGGAGTGAGACCTTCAGGATTCAGCTTCCGAGCAAATGATGGCTTTAGGATGGCCACTTCAACAGCAAACTCGGCCCTCTTGCATGATGAGTCGTCAGTCCTCTCATTGCTACCAGAGGAAGCAGCTATATGCAGAAGAGTATTTTCGAACGGGACAGCTTTTGGTGAATCCAAAATATCTGGATTCTTGCAGAATACTTTATACAGCATGCCGATATCTCCTCTTTTAGCGGCATCTTGCAGATCATCAGACATCTTTTACTGATATATCAAACTTGGAAGGCCAATTGCGTTTTTGGCACGTTCAGTTGGATCAGTGACTGTGAGTGTGTACCGGGGGTAGAAGATAGATAGTAGCAAAGTGGTGAGGAGATTAAGCATCAATAGCACTGGCTTATATAGAAACTTTACCACTAGCACCCACAAAAAAAAAAAAAGAAAGAAGAAGAAGAGCAAAACAGAGAAAGAAAAAGGAGCTTGCTTCTTTCTCTAATATCTCAGACTTAATTTAAATCTTGTTTATTTCACATAATATACATCTTACACCGGGAGTATTCATCCATATTATTTTTTTCCATCAGCAAGATCACAAGTTTTTAGTTTATTAGTTGAGTTATTTTTTAATACACATCCAATAAAAAAAAGGCGTTTTTTTTTCACTTTCATACAACTGTAAATAACTTATCCCTGTTAAAGAAAAAGCTCTATCGGGAATGACGCAGTGTACACGCGAGCAACTATCACAGATCCGTTGATTCCGCAGAATACCGGAACTACGACCTTCAATCTCCTATTGATTCTTCGAATTCCTAGAAAACCGGCATCAAACTCGAATCGAATCCGAGAATGGGCGAAAGAGCACGGTAGCTCCAAAACTTTATTGATAATTCAAAAAACTATCTTTAGCCTTAGGGCTTACATCGCTTAAATAGAAAAAAAAAACGAAATTATAACGAAGGAAATAAAATATTATTTAAAATAAATTATTCCCTAAAAATTGCAAAAACGCTCAAATAACATAAAATTGCATGTCTGATGCCCTAAACAATGGAATTTGGCTTAAATCTCGTCTTTTCACGTTCAAAGGCATGAATTGTGCTCCATAGGCCGTTTCCCTTGAGAAGGGGTCGTCAAAGCCTATTTTTATCAAAGTACCTATTTGTCACTTCTTCTGCCGCATCAGGGAAATAATAAACATGGTACAATGTGCTTTCTTGAAACTGGAAAGAATTACTTGCATAATGAGCAAAGGCTATAAGATTTTGTCCTACTAAAAAAGATAGAAAAAAGGAAATAAAAATAAAAATAAAGACATCGTAGTAGCGCAACGGCGCATACCATTGTTTGATAATAAAAAGGTTTCGATACTCGTGGTGGTACTCGTGTCCATTAATTAGGTAACTGAATAGAAAAGAAAAAAAATCCACCGAAAAAAAGAAAAAGAAAGTATTAGGGAAAAAAACATATATATGTGTTCGTATGTGTAGAGCAATTCACTCTTCATTTCGAAGAGATTAATTTGTCATGATCCATTTGAAGATAATTCCCTCATTGCTCAATATTTTAATCCTCCATTTCCTTGAGTCGGGATTGTTGGCAAATGATAATTTTTCTTCCTCTAACTCTGATTTTGTCCTCAACAGTCCCCAACAACTTCATTAATATCACTGCATGTTATTCATGTATCACAACAAAAAAGGTTGTCTGGGCTAGTTGCTTGTGGCAGAAGGTTGCTTCTTCTAGAAGCTTTTTCCAAGAAGTCGATGTCCTCGATTGATCATTCTTCCACATCTGTTTAAGAGCTCTTGCAATAGCTATGTATGGCAGAGTTTTGCTAAAAGGAGATTTACAATTGGACAATGGGACCGGCTTCAATCAAACTGTCCACCAAATAAACCATGACGAACCATCTTGATCAGTGTGGTACGGTCTGGACATGAATGAACTGTTTGAGTTTAGGCTTTGACCAGGCGATGCCAAAAATTAAAAATAAAAAAACCGAGAGAGAGAGAGAGAGAGAGAGAGAGAGAGAGAGAGAGAGAGAGAAGATTGTGTTTAGCTAGGCTTGATAAGTTCGACTAACTAGGACTACAGAGCATAGGTCGATTTCCTGAAAGCGAAGGATTCAGGACTAACCACTGAGACTCATTCTTCTTCAATCTTCAGAAAGCTGAAATCTCTTCGCACACTAAACAGGTATATTACTGGTTGGTGCCAAAGGTTAGGGGTTGTCATCGTCGCTGGACAGTTCTAGCATCGACTGTTCTCGAGCCATTTCCTCCTCTTGGCCTGGTGAAAAACCAATTCCTACCGTACAAGAGAGGATCTAACTAAAAAGGATGGGATATAATTTACAGGTAATAAGAAAAAGAAAAATTATTAGGTTCTCTTAAAGCAATAAAAATTTTGCACTCCAATAATCTTATCTCATATGACAATTGGGACTAGATGCCTTCTCGATGTTTCAGTCCTTATTAGGTTCTCTCATAGCAAGAGTAATTTTGCACTACAATAGTCTTCTCAGAGCAAGAGTAATTTTGCACTCCAATAGTCTTATTTCACCTTCTTTAGGATGATTATGGATAAAAAAATGAGTACCTAATTAGACAAATAACAAAGAAGCCATGCAACGTGCGTGTCATATTACTAGTTAGGAGAATATTGTAATGCTTGGTCCCATGTAACACCTATTGGGTCCAGTCGACCCCTAATTCCACCAATTAGGACCCGGATTAATTCAGCAAAAAAATTTCAGCATGCTTAAAAGGTCGATTTTGGGTTAATTAATGCTAATTAGACCTAATTAAGCAATGTTTCAATCAATGAGAAGCTAATTACACACAATTAGGCACAATCAAACAACAAATCATCAAAATGACTCGTCTAAGCCTATTTTACAAAAAATTCCAAAATGTTACAAAGTCCAATTTCATGCTAATTTCACCTAATTAAGCTAATTCAAACATAATCACATGTAGCCAAATTCGTAATTAGTTCAATTATAATGAATGGAGGCAAATTACACCTAATTGACCCCAAATTGGACCTAATTACTATCCGACCAGAATGTCAACATGAGCAATTAAGCAAGATTAAATCCACTTAGAACCTAATCAGCACATACATAGAATAATTATAACTAATTACGCACAAATTGACTCAATTAACACCAAATCAAGTCCAATTAATCATGCAAAAATGATAGGTTGTGGTATCTAAACTCATAGATTTCTATTCAATATTCCGATGTATGACAAATCACTCGTGACAACGTGTGGTCCTTCACATGCTCTTAAATACCCATGTAAATTTTACATTGGGGCTTACAAGCAATTGGGTTATCTCCAACTTAAAAAAACGAGTTGATAAGTTGGGGTATTTGACTTTGTTTGGTTTGTAAATAAAAAATTTTACTTTACCCCATTCAACTCTATTATTCCCCAATTTCAACGCTGCAATAATTACTATTTTATCTTTTTCTCCATTTAATAATAATATTTCACTCATACTTTTTTGGAGTTTTTACCCCATATGACTCATGGTTTACGCGTTTTGTCAAATCTACCTTATGCTTTAAAAAGTGTTTAATATATCTCATGGTTTACGTTTTTCTTCAAATCTATCCCGCCGTTATATCTCCGTCAACGTTTAATGATCTTGCCACCGTAGTCCTTTTTATCCGTGATAGATTTGAGAAAAAATTAAAAACATGAGATAGATTTGAGAAAAAAATTAAAACAATGAGATAGATTTGAAGCTTACTAACGTTTCATTAACGAAACATACAACGCCGTGATAGATTTGGAGCAAAATATAAACCATATGATATATTAGACACTTTTTAAATCATATGATAAATTTGATAAAACGGGCCAACCATGAGCTATATGAGGTAAAAACCCCTAATTTTTTCTAACTATTTTTATAATTAATTTTTTTAATAATAAATTTCTCATTTACTTTCACATGTATATATACATATATATATATATATATTCTCACTCATCCATATATTTGTCAACACTTACAATCATTACACAAATCAAGTCCAGTTGGATCATGATCCAACTAGAAAACCAAACACAAGCTAATCTACTATAAAATCTTATTATTATTCAATATCTCGACGTGGCGAAAATCGCTCTCAATCACCTTTCATGCAAGTGTAAATAAGTTATACTCGTAGAAGACAAAAGCTCTGTCGGGGAAGTAACGAGCACGGTACAAATGCTTTGCTGAGACTGGAAAGAATTACTTCTATAATGAGCAAAGGCACAAAAGCTTTTTGTCTCATTGAGAAAGAAAAGGAAGAATAAATAAATAAATAAATAAAAACATAAGATTCTGAAACATTAGAAAGGAACAGGTAAAGAAAATAAATAAATAAACCATGTGTATGTGTTATGTCTGTTTATATGGTTAACTTGCCGGGCGAAACATGGATCTTATCCTATATATTCTAATGGAAGACATTCACTCTCCATTTTGAAGGGATTAATTTGCCATGATCGATCTTCTTCCTTTGAATATCATTACCTCCGTGATCTTCCATTTCCATGCGTTGTTGGTGGATAACAATTTTGACGGGCGGCGAAATTTATGGAAAAGAATAGAATGACGACTTTTCTTCCTCTGGATCTGATGTTGGACCTCAACAGTCACAGAAAACTTCCTTCATATATATCACCGCGTGTTGCACATGCAAGTATAACAATAACAAGAAAGGAATTTTTGCTTGTCGTAAAACAGTCCCAGAAAACTTCCTTCATACATAACACTGCGTTTTACACATGCAAGAAAAGGAATTATTGTCGTAAAACAGTCTCAGAAAACTTGCTTCATACATATCACTGCGTGTTACACATGCAAGAAAAGGAATTCTTGTCCGGGCCTT
The DNA here is from genome assembly GCF_007655135.1 of Punica granatum. Classification (NCBI taxonomy): domain Eukaryota; kingdom Viridiplantae; phylum Streptophyta; class Magnoliopsida; order Myrtales; family Lythraceae; genus Punica; species Punica granatum. Next base: position 46,012,186 of record NC_045127.1, read on the forward strand.
CAGCTGCGGGAGGATAGGAATCAAAGAATTCTCCTAGCACAAAAACTGGATGAGATTTCTCCTAATTTTGCATGTAGGTTGCAGATTGTTGTATGTCAAGCTCTTTTTGTCTTTACGAGCTCTTATAATTTTGTCGGAAGATTTTGTACAGTTTGCTTGTCTTGAATGAGAATCTGAAATTTTCCAAATATCTGTATATAATAATAAAAGTCGGAGCAACGACTCTGAAAGATGTCACATATGACAAAGGCTGCCAATGACAAGTTAACAAGTGGTGCAAATATAGTAGTGCCACATCGCTCACGGAAAATCAAAAGTCCTTCAAAAGTCATTTTTGTGAAAATTCAAAAGTCACACACACGCTGACGCACATATATATGTTTGCATATATATATATATATAGCCTATAAAAAAAATGCTCTAGGAATTCACTAGCAAAGATATACACGCTTGTACCTGATGGAGTAATCTCTGTAGAAGTTATCCTTTGAAGTATACTTTGTATTGTTATGGAGATCTCTGCCAGAATTTAAGGGCATAATGGTAGGATTTAATTTCTTGATTTTGTTAGTTTTAAACTTCATTAGTTTTTGGATTTTGTTAATCCATAATTGAATATACACGTCTGAATCTAATTTGACTTATTTGTTAACACTATTGCCCTACTGTTGTATTATCACGTTAGTTCTATTATTTTTGCAGTTGAATGGTTAAAAGCTACAATAATGTTATTTAAATTTGATTTATCGAAGTTAATGAAATATTTTGTTACATTGTGATGGTCATGTTGTGTTAAGTGTGCTGAAAGAGTTTATTAATTATTAAGTTTCAAATTAGACCGTTATATGACAGGCTTATTGTAATTCTTATATTATCATGACCGTCGAAGACTTACTTCATTTGGTTTCCAGAACTTTTATATAATTTTTAAAATTTTTATTTTAATATTAAATAACTTGAAACTGTATAAATAAATTTTAGTCCACGCATCGCGCAGGTCTTCAACTAATATATATATAAGCAGAAACGTCATATCAGAATGTGTCACGTAAGATGAAATAGATTTTTAGTTCTGTGATCTTTTGGATTACCACCGACAAAAATGTGACACTTGGCACGCCTACACGGCCCGGTCTTTAATATATTATAACCGATGCTTAAAAGTGAAAAATTATCCTAGAGCGAGTTCACAAATTCTCACTTACAAGTATTTTGATTAGTTATTACTCATTTACAGTGAATGCAAGCGCTTTCTAAATATTTGGTCGAACCATTGGGCCACTCAGCATAACATCCTAAAGTGAATGAATTGTATTGCATATATATAGTTGGGAGATAATTCTATATAAATAGAGCCCGACCTGTTTTTTGTTCAAAACAGTTGATGAAATCTCTAGAGAAGTTAGTGGACGTCACATAAAAATTGAAAGTCCATCAAGTCGACTCAATCCGTATACCTTGACTACAAATCAAACTGAAATTACTAGACAGCACTTTATATCACACTACAAGAAATTGACCCTAAGGCGACCCTTATAGGCGTCGTCAAAAGTCTCGTGAAGCTTAGGGCAATACGCAAGCGTCACCCTATGTTCCGTAGGGCTAGGTAAGCATTAGTGAGCTTGACCTGTAGCGACGCTTAGGAAAAGTTGCCATTGGTTTAAGGCCAAAGACAATGCTTATAAGTGTCGCCATAGAATAATTAAAATTTTAAAAAGAAAGGTTTCGCCAATGCTTATAAACCTAGCCTAAGCCGACGCTTAGAAACGTCAGCTTAGGTTTGTTAATTTTTTTTTTTTAAAAAAAGGCCTTGGCAGATGCTTAATAAGCAGTGTTATCAGAATCGGACCGGACATCGAACCGGCCGAGGCATGGGGTCATGGGTTCATGGGTTCAACCGGGGGTTCGATGGGTCGGACCGCTTGTTTATTTTTTAAAAAAATAAATATATATTATTTTAAGAAAATAATATAAAATACAAAAAATAAAAATAAAAATGTTAATATATATTAGATAATAATTAATATGTGTCCAAAAAAATATAAAGATAAGTCATAGTTCACCATCACAAGTTGAAAAATCAAACCAAACAAGGACTAACTAATCAGTCAATATCATCAATAATTCCATGCACTCCAATCCTCACCATAATTTCCACAAATATTGTCTTCAGCTGCAGCATCATGTGGTGCTTCAGGAGCTTCAAACAATGGATTGTCTTCGACTCGGTCATTGACATTCCCTCCATCAATATTATTTTCAGGCCCATCATCCATATCAAGATCTTCCAAATTCAAATCCAACGAATCTGTACGAGGAATATAATTACTAAAAATGAAATGACAATATACAACCTATCATGAAAATAGTTGGAATGAAATAAAAATATTTAGTACCGTCATTTCCATTTTCTTGAATGCACATTTGCAAATCCCGTCTAAATGTTCGCAATTCTTCATTTGATAGGGCCTGTGGCTCATCCTCTAGTACACATGTAGAATAAGAAGCAAATTTCTCGAAGTCAATTGGGTCATAATTTCTACCCTTGAAGTAGTTCCTGCAAAATAAACATCTCTTGTATACTTATATGTTGCAAGTTGCAACAGATCATCAAAACAAAAGTAAATATCTAAATATGAGACAAAATTTCTAGTAAAGTAAGAAAGAAAAAATGGAGAGAAGCAATTGCATATACCTTTGTTGCAACTTCAAATTATAATGGACATAAACAAGGTCATTCAACCGTTGATGCTCAAGTCGGATCCTTTTCTTAGAATGAACATGATCGAACAAACTCCAATTCCGCTCACAACCCGAGGCGCTACAAGTTTGGCTTAAAACACGAATAGCCAACTTTTGTAAATTTGGTGCACTCGAGCCATACCACATCCACCACTCATCTAAACATATATAAAGAAAATAAGAATAAGAAAATGAACAAACTCAAATAAAGTAAGAAATAATGACCGAAAATACTAGCGTTTAGAACATACCCGGAGCCATCACGATGCGATCGGATACTGCAGATACTCTTCCAAAATCACCTTCAGCATTTTTAAAAATCTTCATTTCACTTGTTAATTTTGTCTGCAATGAGGGCTTTCCATAGGAATATCTCTCTATCACATCCAACAAACCGGAAACCGTTCCTCTATTCTTCTCCATCTCGGTCAAGTCATACTGATATTTGGGATTCAACCAATACCCAGCAGCATGCAAGTCCTTGTGGAGTTGCCTATCCCATCGAGCATCAAGAATGTTGATATACGGCTCAATCTTCTTCTTTCTCTTATTGAATCTTTTCAACATCTCTTCCCTAGCTTTGTACATTGCTTCAAGCAAAAATCCCATAGCAGGCCTTTCATCACTATCAACAATACGTAATACACGAACAAGAGGTTCACTAATCTGCACTATGGATGCACATTCAGACCAGAAAGAATCCACAAATAACAGTTTCACAAATTCTTTTGCTTTACTTTCCTTTGCATGGCTTGAACTAGTTCATTCACTAGATGTTACCATAGCCCTCAAAGCATTTTGTTGTGCCAAAATACTCTGCAATGCAATGAAATTAGTGGCAAAACGAGTTGGAGCCGGGCGTAGAATTTCTCATCCACCAGTGAATTTTCTCATCAAATTCAATGCAAAGCAATGATTGTAGATATACTTAGTAATCTTCGAAGCATGAGTCACAATATCATTCACCTCGTCCAACTTACCAATATCACTGAGAATTAAGTTAATGCAATGAGCCGCACAAGGAGACCAAAATATTGTCTTGAACTCCTGCTCCAACAAGCGACCAGCAGCCACGTAGTTAGCGGCATTGTCAGTCACAAAGTGAACGACGTTCTCTTGACCAACAAATAGGACCACCTCTCTGAATAATTTGTAAAGCATATCTCCAGTCTTCGAAGCATCTGAAGCATCGACAGACTTCAAGAAAACAGTTCCCTTAGGACAATAAACCAAAAAATTAATCAAAGTTCTCCTACATTGGTCTGTCCATCCGTCCGCCATTATCGTGCAGCCCGTCTCTTTCCAAGTAGTTCGGTAACTATCAACATACTTTCTCACCTCCTCAACATTTTTTGTCAATAAGTACCCCCGAAGATCATGAAAACCTGGACCTTTATAACCTGCCCCCATGCTAGCAATGGCATCGATTGCTTGTTGGTAATAAGGAGAATTAACCGTATTAAACGGTATACTTGTAGCCAGCATCCACTTAGAAATGGCAAGATCACACTTCTCGGTGACTTCTTTGCTTTGCAAAACACTCTTGAGTGTCCTTTGAGCTCCCGGTGTTGTTCTCGGTTCGAAGTACGAATTAATTTTCATCTTGTTTGACGGCGCTGCCTTTGATTGGGTATCTTGAGTTGCCTTCCCTTTTGCTTTTGAATGGAGATGTGTCATTTCTACTATCTCCTCATCATGCTCGGAGAGTGAAGCATATGGATTTTGCTCATCTAACATATCGCGCTTCCTTTTCTTTTCCATAATGTGCCCCACCAGATGTTCCTGCATTCTAAATCGAACAGCATCTGGTACCTTCCGACATGCCTCTGCATTCCCTTTTAATCCCGCCAAATGTTGTTTAAATCGATTTATACCACCACCGGAGAGAACTTTTGAGCAATACAAGCATAGCAGCCCCTTCCTTCCACTTGCTGACGGCACTTCCTTGCAATGTGCCCATGCCGGATCAGATTTTCCTCTATTAATGCCTTTTGGTATCGAAGAACTTGGAGTGGATTCTCTAGTAGGTGGCGTAGGAGTGGGTGTGTTGCTGTTGCTAGCACCAGTATAATTCATTGTATAGCTAGCAGCCTATAATGATGAAAAAAATTCATAACTGTTATCGATCAAGAACATATGAAGTTATGAACAGATGGAATAGATCTAGACCAGCTCAGGCTACTCAACAAATAAAAACAGGGTAGTAATAACCCAACCGCACAAAAGGGGAGATCGATCATGCCGACCTCCTCATGAGCATGGATGAACAGATAGCAAGGGCAAGAGAAGAAGCTTCAAGTAGAAATGCCATAATGTACTGAATTTAAACAAAATCATCTTTTATATAGAAGACATCACCAAACAAAGTTGGAATTATATTGTCAAGATTAAGCAGACGCACTAACAATCATATCCGTAGTGCCGAGTTAGTCAAGGCAACTTTGATCTAGTTGGACCATAAAATTTAGAGGGGAATAAAAAACTGTATATTGATTCTCAAGAAATGGCAGGTGCAGAGTGCTAACATAACAGACTGTAGAATCATTGGCTAAGACGAATTCTTTTTATTATTTACGGATTCAAGATATCATCCCATAACATCTCCTTCTCCATGAAAAGCTCATGAGATGAGAAACAAAAACATTTTCAAATAACATCAGGACTTCTAGGTGTAGGTTCTTCATGGACAAACAGTATCTCAAAAGTGGAGCAGAAGAATAAGTACTTATTTTTTAATGGTATAGAATGGGTAACTTTTGCTAATCCAAAAAAGGGGGCACTAAGAGGATACCGATCATCAGAATCGTCACAGTAAGAGAAAACAAATTGGAAAAGGGGTTTCAAGAATGCGATAGCGAATCAATCATGTCCTCCAAAGCATGTAAATTTAATCGGTAGTAGCACGAAAGTATGGATAGCAGGCACTAAGCTGTACAGTGGAGTAACCTGATAACACCAGGAAGAACACCAAATAACAAGGCCAATCCCGGAAAGATAACAGACAAGGCAGAAAATGAAAAACAAACCAATGCAAAATGGCGCTACATCGCCAGGGCTTTTACTCAAGAAGCAAGAACACCAGATAACCAGGTGAGCTCTCAGTGAGAAGATGAGGAAGAAAATCACAAATTTGCAACCGAGAAGCAGTAATCGAGAGGGAGGGCAGACAAGGATACCTCACTGCCGATGCCTCTCCAAATCAGTGGTTAACGTGGTTCTTAAAGCCTCACCCGGAAGCAGAACAGAGCGTTGGAGGCCTCCCCGACAAAGACCCAAGTCCTCACCCGGAAGCAGAACAGAGCACTGGAGGCCCCCCCCCGACAAAGACCCAAGTCCTCACCTGGAAGCAGAACAGAGCACTGGAGGCCCCCGAGACAGTAATCGGGAGTTTCTGACCTCGACTACTACTTCCTTGTGCCAATTTCGCCGAAATTATGCCGTGAATGATCGGAACCCCAAAGAAGAGTATCGAGCATGAAGGAAGGAGGAGCTTTCCGAGGGTTTCTGTTGGGTTGTCAGGCCCCTATCCAACGGTCCCCTTCCGAGACTTGACTAACCTGAGAGGGAACGGGAGCAGCGGGATGCAAGACCCGGCACCAGAGGGCGGCGAGTTGGAGTGAGGGAAGGGAACTGACGCTGAAGCTGCCACCGTTGCTGCTGCTCGAAGTCGAATCGAAGGTGAACTGAAGTGAAGATTGAAGACTGATTTAGGGACTAGGGTTTCGAGTCGAAACTTTCGACTTTGCAGTTTGCAGATCGAAATTAGGTTGATTTTAAATTCGGGTCGAGTAGTTCGAGTCGGGTTTCTTTTTAAAATCCAGAACCCATCCAACCGGCCGGTTCGAATGGGTTCTATGGGTTTATAGAAAAACCGGCCGGTTTTTAAAATTCACCGGTTTTTTATGCATTTCCAGTTTTTAAGAGAACCGGACCGATCATAGGTCCGGTTTCCGGTCCGACCGGTCGAACCGGCCGATCCGGTCCGGTTCTGATAACACTGTTAATAAGCGTCAATCAAGGGTAGTTGAAATTTAAAAAAAAAAAAAAAGGCAACAAGTTGAGAACTTGTTGTACATTTACCCTAAACCCTAAAAACTTAAATCTCTAAAACCATAAACCGTAAAATTCTAAAAACCCTAAAACTCTAAAACCCTAAAACCCAGAAACCCTAAATCCCTAAAACTCTAAAGCTCTAAAACCTTAAATCCTTAAAATCCTAAAAACTATTTATCACTGATAACAAGCTGACGGCTTGTTGACAGAACGACAAAAATGAAAATGAAACGAAGACGAAGACGAAGATGAAGTGTCAACACCCCATTTTGGCTCACTAATTCAAGCAATACCTATCAACAACAATCCAGACTATGACTTGAGCATTGATATAGAAGAAGGCCCAACAAAACAGCAAATTGTTATTCATTCTCAAGTCAATAGAGATAGATAGATGATTCAAGCATACGACAGAAGAACATGCAGAGTCATCCAGCAACATACAGAGCAAACAGAGAGCCCAAATAACATCCAAACCGGTGTTTTCAGAATACATCACCGACAATGCTATTTTCTACTTGTTCGCTCGACTTTCAGAAAATAGTCAATATTGGACTCCAAAAATCCCTAGCGGTACCAAACAGATGATAAGTGCTTTCAAACACATTTCGCAGATCATCTGCTCTATACAAAGCAATTTTCTAAATACATACAACTTTTTAGTGGAAGTCTAAAAATGCCGGTTCACTCAAGAAAAGCTAATGCTCGATTTCAGATGCAATCATATCCAGCAATTATACAGAGCATGAGCATTGCATCAGATTGTCTCTCGGAAGTCATACAGACTCCTCGAATGACTCCCGAGCGACAGAACAAGCATACCTTTCAACGGAAAAACATATCCGAAGACTAGTCTGACAGAACATCGGCAAACCAAGTTAGCCATGCATTACCCCAAAAACTACAGCGGACAAATGCAATTGGGCAGATCCATTACGTGTCCAAGGCCTTTTGTTATCCCTTTCAGTTTCCCGAATGACATCCGAATAGCAGAAAAGATCATTTTTAACGGAAATTCATAACTGAAGGTCCTTTAAGCAGAAACTTGACATCAGATGGTAGGCCAATACAGTGCTACTCATCCCAAGACTTAATGTGAAATCCTTAGACGGAATTGCACAATCCATCTAGGCCTTCAGAACAGTGTTTTTAGGGTTTCAAATGTAGGTTTTCAATCCTTCGAAGTCCGTTCTCAACAAACAGAGATCACAGCGATCTATGGATCATCCAAGCAACTCAGAAAGCATTATGAGAAATCCGCCTTCGGACTTCTAGGACGTCTCCGGCTTCATATTTGCAATACCGGCTTAATGGTCAATTATTCAATCTGATTGACAATGCACGTCAAAATGACCCATTCGGAATGCAGATAGGAGATGCGCATTCAGAAATGGATAACTTTGCTCTGATCGCCTGAAACGAGCAAAACCGGCTTCCGAGTTCAAAAACTACATGAACATTCTTTTGGGCAAAATGGATGACTTTTTGCTCATTTAAACCGTTTTTTGCACGCACATTGACAATTCGACATTCGTTTGAGCCACGAACCTCGAACACGCGATCAATCGAGACCCGAACTTTGTCCCAAACTTCCCTCATGACCCGTGGGGCCCACGGTTTGCCCTAGGGCAGTTGCAAATTGACATTGCCGCCCCTCCTTTGTCATCTTCTTCATCAAATCAAGAAGCCAACTTGCATTATCCTTCTCCGAAATATCAAGCTCACAATCCCATTCTACACTCCACTTTCATCAATGCATTTGGATCTTCTTCATTAATGCATTTGAATAAGTCCTCATCCGCATCCTCATTAAAAATTCGAATCTTCCCTAATCAAGGGCTTAATTGCACTTTGTTTCACTTAATTACACTTAATCTTTGTCTATATATTGTCCAAATGTCATTAACTTAATCACAACTTATTTCATGCCATCTCTCTAGTTTTCTCATTCTTGAAATGCTCTCAAGAACTTAAGCAAACCGCAGCTCAGCTCAGCTCAGCCCAACAGCCAACACCAAGCAAAACCCTCAAAGACTTAAGTCGGAATCATGGTATTTACCATCACGACTTAAATCCAAACTTCACCAAACTTCATATCCCACATGTTTTCAATCCTCTCTATCCATTTTCAAGCTTAGATTTTAAGTTTGAATCCTCCAACCCATAAGGACAGCCTACCACAGAACCGAACATAAAAACTTTGTCGGGTCAAAAATTGCAACCCGGGTTTCAAGCATTTTCGGACTGGTTTGAGTTGTCAAAACCATCAAACACCTCCCCACACAATCCTAGGGTGTCAAAGAGTCGAGAAATCCAAGAAAAACCTGTTGGTTTTAGCCCAGCACGAAGAAACAGCCCGACTACTTAGTCGGGTCGATCCGAGATTCTTTTCATAAAACGACCACTACAGCCATCTCCGGGGGTCAGTTAAGAGTCGGTAGCCACTGGCCTTGCCTCAAAATTCCATCGGGAGACACCGTGGTGACGTTCGACCCGAAAACTGCCCACTCGGGTCTGTTTTCCAGACGTACTCTGTTTTTCGTGATCTTTGCAGGGCTATACGGGTCAACCCGATTGGTCTGAAACCAAACGACCACTACAGCCACCTCCAAGGGTCAGTTAGGAGTAGGGAGCCACTAGCCTTGCCTCAAAATTCGATTGGGAGACACCGTGGTGACGTTCGACCCGAAAACTGCCAAGTCGGGTCTGTTTTCCAAACGTACTCCGTTTTTCGTGACCTTTGCAGGGCTATACGGGTCAACCCGATAAGTCTGGAACCAAACGACCACCACAGCCACCTCTGGGGGTCTCTTAGGAGTCGGAAGCCATTGACCTTGCATCAAAATTCCATCGGGAGCCACCGTGGTGACCTCCGACCCGAAAACTGCCAAGTCAAGTCGAGACAGCTTCCAGTCGAGTTTATTGTTGCCATTCGGGTCTGTTCAAGCCAAAACAGCCCAAAACCGACCCACTAACTGTCCAACCCGACTTTTTACAGTCCTATCCCATCCCGGGACTAGGTATAACCGATGCCGACTTAGAGGTGCTAGTACTTTTATATTTTCGTTGTGTTTATGGAGTTATAAGGGGTTTTATGCATATTTTACTTCCAAGTTTTAATCTTTATACGATTTCCATGTTATATCATTCATTTTTATCATCGTTTAACGCGCTAACATATCGGGAAATGTTTAAATTGAAGTCGATGAGACCGATTTAAATTCGAACGACCAAAGAGGCTCACAGGTTTCCTTTAAGGAAAGGTAACTGTGACCCCTTTGTTGGTTTTTTGGGTTATAACCGGTTTCCTTACCCCGATTTAAATTATTTCCCGAATATTTATGCTTTCCCGCATCGATGGAGCCGGTATTGTTTTATCAATTCCATAAATAACGTGTTTGTGCAGTTTGCATGTTTAAATGCATTTTTCAAGCTCATGGTGATACCGGCTTTGTTAAATAGTTGTTATTTACCGTGTTTAATGTTTGAGCATGCGAGAAATAGTCGAATCGGGTTAAAGAGAATGCTTGAAACCCGAAATGGGTCAAGGAAACCCACGGCTATTCCCAAGAGGAAAGAGCCGAAGGTTCCTCGACCTTATTCGGGTCAAGAACGTTTTCTTTACCTCGATGAAATCCATTTTTCGGATTTTATGCAAATTGCAAATTTCAATATCGTCACAAATCCTGCATGCTAACAACTTTATAACAGTGTTTTTAAAGCAAAACACATGGATTCATGTATCGGTGACTCTTTCAGGGCCATTTGGGTTCCCAAGGTATTTTGGTCATTTTGACCAAATTATCCTCGACCTTCCTGGACCCGTCTTAGTCGCCATATCATGAATTGTTTTCATTAAATTAAGTTTTTCGGGTGCTCGGACTTCATTCAGTGGATCAATTCATGATTTGTCTGATTGTCTGTAACTCGCATATTTATTGCATTCGGCATTTAATTTTAAGCTATAAATCCACTAACAGGTTAATCGGGACGCTCACACGATTAAATCCACTTGGCACTGATAAGTTTTGTATGAATCAGCAATTAATTAATAACTCGAGTCGATGAATTGTCAAATGATGTTAATGCCCTTTTCAAAACTCGTCTATTTCAAAATCCCAAAACGTGCGGTTCGATGTAGCATGGACGTCTAGAAAGGACTTGTGTGTCTCAACTTGAGTTTTTACCTGATTTCAGGTAACTCAGGTCAGGATACAAAAGATCTTTCTATGGGAAACCAATTAACTAGGGATAGAAACCCCCGACTCAAGGGTGTCAATTCCTTGAAATCGAGTGGGATTCTTTTCAAGGCTTAAACGACAGTCGAACTATGTGTCGTACCCCTACTTCGAACCCCTGTCTAACCTGGGTTGCCTAAAACCGGTCATCGGACATGACCCATAGGTACTTAATGCTAGCGTGATATGCAGTGCGAGTGCTTTAAAAAGAGTGTAAAGTAGATAAGCGGGAAATTGCGAAAAGCAGTAAATAAACAAGCAAATAAAGTAAGCAGGAACGAGCCCGAACCCTTAAAAGAAGTAAGCTGAACAGACCCAAATGTGGACTCTCATCGGGGCCCGCATGCAGGCTTTTGGGTTGCTCGGCTTAGGAGTACCCACCTTCCTGAGGATGCGTGACGGACACGCGTGAGAATGAGTCGCCACTACCTATTTACGACCCAAAGGCCGAGGGCTGGTGAGTTGCCCGAGTCTAGGGGTAATGACACACCTAGTTTTGCTAAGGCATTGGTCTGTGCGGAACCAGAAAGTCTGAGTTCGGGGGTTCACGTTACGTGCGGACCGATATCCCGCACGCCCTTTCGGTACTTTGGTTTGCTAGGCGTATAATTTTATTTCATTCTTCGCGTGAATTAAGCTGCCCTCAGCCTACACGTTTTGACACCGAAAATTCGGTGAACCAAACGATGTCGGTTGAGAAGCCGAGAGAGAAGTATACCCATGTGTCGGGGAATCGGTTCACTATCTTGCGTTATAGTTCATCAAACTATGATGTTTGAATTCTTGCGTGAATCGAAATCGCGAGATCTTGGGATTACTCTTGTCAGGGCAAGCATTGGACTGATTTAATTAGTTCAACTCTCGAACCGTTCGTTCACTGAATGGGATTCTTACAGAAATAAATGTACAAAATAAAATCCTTACAATGCTCTCAAAATACAGCAAATTACAAATAGCAAATGATCAAATCCCAGTCAGTTCGCTTTCGGTTATTACTCCACTCTGACTCGCCGTGAGTTTAGGAAAACACCGAAAAACTGAAATTCAATATGCGCTCTCAGTGAATGGGGCATTGGACCCTGAAACTGATGGTTAGGGCGTTGAACCCTAAGTGCAATGCGTCTTGTGGGTCGGGCTTGACTTGCATGAACAAACAAGAGCAGAAAAGTAACAAACAGCATGCAAAATTGCAGACAATGCATTTGTTATTGCCGAGTGTACGTGGATTAACAGATTATTAACCCATGGTGTTTTTGAAAGCAAATGCCATATGCTAAATAATTGAATGTGTGCAAAGCATTTTGCATTCGGCTTTGTTTCAAGGACCTGATAGACATGATATTTGTGGTCAAGCCCTTTGTGTGTGGATTGCTTTTAAAGTTGTTATGTATTATGACACTGAAATTTCACTGAATTCACCAAACTCGTGTTTTGACTCTAGATTTGGAACCTAGAGTTCCCCTAACCATTGTCTAATGTTTGGTTAGGTCGAGTGAATGATTAATCAGAATTTTGCATGTTTTGTGACAGAGATAACTATTCTAGTTATCCGAGTTTACGATATGATGACAGAAACTCGTTCGGTGGATAAGAAAAGACTTTGCAGATAAACCTGCACCTGAACAGGTAGCCCTTTCTTATCCTAATACTGTAGTGTTTCCGTCAAACTAATTCTAAAAGTGTCGTTAAATTGTGAAAAGATGATTTTGCCCTTTATTTGAAAATTATTTTTAGAAAAGGGAAACATCACAATGCGGGCCACTTCGGCCCATAGCCGATGTCGACCAATTCCCTGGATCTTTCAAAGTTGTGCAAGAACCCTGGAAAAGCCAAAGAACCAGTAGATCTACCCGAAAGTGATCTAAAAAGATCTTCCGTATCTTGACCTAAGTTACCTGAAATCAGGTAAAAACTCAAGTTGAAACGCACAAGTCCTTTCTAGACGTCTATGCTACATCGAACTGCACGTTTCGGGTTTTGAAATAGGCAAGTTTTGAAATGGGCATTAACGTCATTTGAAAACTCATCGACGCAAGTTATCAGTTAATTGCCAATTTATGCAAACTTATCAATGCCAAGTGGGTTTAATCATGTGAGCGTCCCAATTAACCCGTTTGTGAATTAACAGCTTAAAATTAAATGCCGAATGCAGTAAATGTGCAAGTTACAGACAATTAGACAGATCATGAATTGATCCACTGAATGAAGTCTGAATACCCGAAAAGCTTAATTTAATGAAAACAATTCATGAGACGACGACCAAGACCAGTCTAGGAAGGTTGAGGATAATTTAGTCAAAATGACCAAAATACCCTTGGAACTCAAATGGCCCTGAAAGAGTCATCGATACATGAATTCATGCATTTTTGCTTTAAAAACAACGTTTTAAAGATATTTTAATGCGGGATTTGCGATGATATTGAAATTTGCAATTTGCACAAAATCCAATAAATGGATTTCATTGAGGTAAAGAGACCGTTCTTGACCCGAATGAGGTCAAAGAACTCTCGGCTCTTTCCTCTTGGGAATAGCCGTGGATTTCCTTGACCGTTTCGGGTTTCAAACGGTCTCTTTAACCTGATTTTGACTATTTCTCGCATGCTCAAACGCTAAACACAGTAAATGACACATATTCAACAAATCCGGTATTGCCATGAGTTTGGAAAACGCATTTAAACATACAAACATGCACAAAAACGTCATTTATGGAATCGATAAAACGATACCGGCTCCATGGATGCGGAAAAACATAAAGATTCGGGAAACAACTCAAATCGGGGCAAGGAAACCAGTTATAACCCGAAGAACCAAAAAGGAGCCACGGTTACCTTTCCTCAAAGGGAACCCGTGAGCTTCTTTGGTCGTTCGGGTTTAAATCGGTCTCCTGGACTTCGATTTAAACATTTCTCGACATGCTAGCACGTATTACAATGAAAAACATGAGTCACATAAAAATTAAATCTTGAAAGTAAAACATGCTTAAAACGCCTTATAACTCCACAAACGCAAAGAAAATGTAAAAGTCGAAACTCCTCTAAGTCGAAAATGATTATACCTAGTCCCGGGATGAGGGATGGGATCGTAAAAGTCCGGTTGGACTACTGCTGGATCAGGTTCCAGGCAATTTTGGCTTGCACAAACCCGAAATAGGCTCTCTGGCCCTACTGGAGATTTTTGACCCGACTAAGCAAGTTTCGGGTCGAACGTCACAACGGTGGCTCCGGATGAAATTTTGATACAAGGTCGGTAGCTCCCAACTCCTATCAGACCCCCGGATGTGCCTACGGTGATTGTTTGGAGAAAAGAGACTCGGGTCGACCCGTGTAGCCCTGCAAAGAACAAACAAAACAAAGCGCGCCCAGGAACAAACTCAACAGGGCAGTTTTTGGGTCGGACGTCACCACGGTGGCTCCCGATGGAATTTTGAGGCAAGGTTAACGGCTCCTGACTCCTAACTGACCCTCAGAGGTGACTGTGGTGGTCGTTTTGCGAAAAGGGTCTCAAATCGACCTGATATGCAAGAAAAACCGCAAAGACAGTTAGAAAATTCGACCCAGCTGGGCAGTCGGGCTGTTTCTTCTTGCTGGGCTAAAACCAACGGGTTTTTCTTAGATTTCTCAACTCCTTGACACCCTTGGGTCATGTAGGGAGATGTTTGATGGGTTTTGACCGCTCAAACCGGTCCGGAAATGCTTGAAATCCGGGTTGGAATTTTTGACCCGAATTGGACCAAAACACAATCCAGTTCTGTGATGTGCGGTTTCTATGGCTTAGAGGTTTCAAACTTAAAATCTAACTTCAAAAATGGACTGAGGGGGTCGAAAACATGGGGATATGAAGTTTAGTGAATTTTGGATTTAAGCCGGGATGGTTATCACTATGATTCCGACTTAAGTTCTTGAGGGTTTTGCTTGGTTTTTCCTTGCTGAATGCTTGCTGTGGTTTCTTCAGATTTTTTAGAGCATTTGAAGAGTGAGAAAGCTTGAAAGAGAGTGCTTGAAGGTGTGTAAGTTAATGACTTTTGGGCAATATATAGGTGAAGATTAAGTGCAATTAAGTGAGAAAAAATGCAATTAAGGGCAAGGATTAGGGGGATCCGAATTTTTAATCAAGATAGGGATGAAGACTTCTTCAAAATGCATTAATGAAGAAGGGATGGGAGCATTGATGAAGATGGAATGTTGAAGAGGAATTGTAGGCTTGATATTTTCCATGAAAGACAAGGCAAGTTACATGGAGGAAGAAGCCAAAGAGGAGGGCGGTTTGGGCAATGGATGGGGCAGCTATGGCAGCCCATGGGCCCCACGATTGAGGGAAATTCGGGACAAATTTTGGGACTCGATTCATTGCTTGTTCAAGGTTTAGGGCTCAAACGAACGTCGAATTGTCGATGTGCGCGCGAAAACGGTTCAAATGAGTCTGAAATCACCCATTTTGTCCAAAGGAATATTCGTGTGGTTTTTTGGCTCGGAAGCCGGTTTTGTTTGTTTCAAGCAATCAGAGCAAAGTTAGCCATTTCTGAATGCACATCTCATGTCTGCATTCTGTATTGGTCATTTTGACGTACATTGTCAATCAAACCGAATAATTGACCAATAAGCCGGTATTGCCAATATGAAGCCGGAGACGTCCTAGGAGTTCGAAGCCGGATTTCTCATAATGCTTTATGAGTTGCTTGGATGATCCGAAGATCGCTGCAATCTCTGTTCGTTGAGAACAGACTCCGAAGGATTGAAAAAGTGCATCTGAGACCGTAAAAGCACTATTCTGAAGGCCTAAATGGGTTGTGCAATTCTGTCTAAGGATTTCATACTAAGCCTTGGGATGAATAGCATTGTATTGGCCAATCATCTAATGTCAAGTTTCTTCCAAAAAGACCTCCGGTTATGAATTTTCGTTGAAAACGGTCTTTTCTACCATTCAGAGGTCATTCGGGAAATTGAAAGGGATATTGCAGTCTGATTTGCCCAATTGCGTATGTCCGTTGTAGTTTTCGAGGCAATGCATGGCTAACTGGGTTTGCCGATATTCCATCAGACCAGTCTCCAGGTATGGTTTTCTAGTTGAAAGGTATGCTTGTTCTGCCGCTCGGGAGTTGTTCGAGGAGTCGGTGTGACTTCCAAGGAGCAATCTGAAGCAATGCTCATGCTCTATATAATTGTTGGATGTGACTGCATCTGACATCGATCAGTAACTTTTCTTTGGTGAACCGGTATTTTTGAACTCCCACTGAAAAGTTGTTTGTATATAGAAAATTGCTCTGTATAGAGCAGATGATCTGCAAAATGTGTTTGGAGACACTTTTCATCTGTTTGGCACCGCAAGGGATTTTTGGAGTCCAATATTGGATATTTTCTGATGATCAAGCGAACTAGCAGAAAATAGCACTGTCGGCGATGTATCCTGAAAACACCAATTTGGATATTGTCTTGGCTCCTTGTTTGCTCTGTATGTCGCTGGATGATTCTATATATTCTTCTGTCATGCGCTTGAATCATTTACTTGTCTCTGTTGACTTGAGAATGAATAGCAATTTGCTGCTCTATTGAATCCTCTTCTGTATTGATGCTTAAGTCATGGCCCGAATTGCTGCTAACGTGTCTTGCTTGAATTGGTGAGCCAAAATGGGGTGCTGACAGGGTTCATAGGTTTATGGCTCCAATCGGGGGTTCGATGGGTCGGACCGCACGTTTAATTAAAATAAAATGAATATTCATATTATTAAAAAAATTATGATAATTAAAATAGAAATATGATGATTTCAAAGAAATATAAGGATAGTATAAAAAAATGTCAATATTTAATATTTATTACTCCAAAATAAATATTAAATTTTAATAAGTACTTAAAAGTAGAGTTAAAAGAACAAAAAAGTAATGGTGGCTTGGTTGGTAGCATACTAATATGGGAAGCAAGAAGCTATGAGTTCAAATTTTTACACAATTTGCAATTTTTACACTAGAAGAACTAAATAACAAACTCATAAAACTCATAGAACTGGCTGGTCAACGGAATTTGCTAAAAAATCGACCTGTTCAGTGGATCTAACAGTTCAACTCTACCATTTGGGGTTTCAATCAGACCGAACCGGACATGGTACCGATTTTCGATCTGACTAGTAGAACCGATTGGTCTAGTCCGATTTTGATAACAATGGCTAAAACACCTGCATGAAATGAGTTATTCTACTAAAAGAAAGGGGAAAAAACATGAGGCATTCTTAACTTTTTAGTTTTTGTTGAGTCTATACCAAAGGAAAAAAAATATTGGCTGTACATCCTGAACTTTGTTTTCACTATCAAATATATCCCGCCGTCACCCATTCCGTCAAATATTAACGGAGATGTTGACGTGTCTCCATTTAATGGTTGACTATGT
Source organism: Punica granatum (assembly GCF_007655135.1). Taxonomy (NCBI): domain Eukaryota; kingdom Viridiplantae; phylum Streptophyta; class Magnoliopsida; order Myrtales; family Lythraceae; genus Punica; species Punica granatum. The sequence goes on from NC_045127.1 coordinate 46,029,597, forward strand.
TACATAAAACCAATAGAACGACGACACATGTTTTCTTGGCCCACTCGCTATTTAAAAAATAACCCTATATTTTTTATTTTTTCATATTGACCCTAAAACTCTCTTTCTCTCTTCTTCTTTGTCCTCTATCCTCTGTCCCAATGGACATGCACAGACTTTCCCTCCTCCTTTCCTTTTCTTTCTTCTCTCTCACCACTGCCAACATCCCCTTCACGCCCTAGTTTTTCTCCAGACCTGCACATACTTGAAGCTCCTTGGAAATGCTGCCCTTCCTCGAGCTAGCTCACTGTCGTTGCTCCTCCCTTGTGATGTTGAATTGTTGGTCTACTTTGCGATTCCACTGCTGAGCAATTTGCTACTGCCCACGCATAACCGTGTTGAGTTGTTGTCCTTCCTCCTCGAGTCCCGTCACCGCTGGGCACTCGAGTCACATCACTACTGCTGCCCGGCCCTCCTCTAAGCACCTTGGGCTGCTTAGCTGCTACTCTCACCGTAGCTGCCCCTCCTAAAGCTCCTTGAGCTACTCTGTCTGCAGCTTACTAGAGAAAAGATTGTGACAGAAGTGGTGATGGCTGAGAGAGGGAGCAGTTGAGGATGATGATGGAATGGTTGGAGGATTAAGAGGTGATGTAGATGAGAATGACAAAGGATGGAGATGAATGATGATGATGGAAGGAGGCAAGAGATGAGGTTGCAGAGGATGAGGATGTTAGGGGATGGGCACACATAACAAGAGGAGAGGAGGAATAAAGGAAAGGAAGGAGGATAACGGGATAGTGTCGTGAGGAAGGGGATAGGCAGGTCAGCGCCAGGCACCTCTAACTTAGTTGTCGCTGCTGCTACTATTGCTGGTTCTACTGAGGTTTCTCTAACGGTAAGCTGAAGGGGTGGCGGGCCACAGAGGTTGAGAGAGCGATGATGGAGGGGGAAGAAGAAGAGAGAGAGAGCTTTGGGGTCTAATTTATAAAAATAAAAGTATTTGGGTCTTTTAAAATAACTAGCGGGTCTAGAGAACATGTGTCATCGGTTTATTGGACGAATCATAGCGTCACTACCCTTAGCGGAGCCACGTCAGCATCTCCATTAACTATCGATGGCAACTGTCATGGTATGATAGATCTGACAGTGAAATTAAAGTCTAGGATGTGTTGCAAATTTTTTTTTCTTTGGGATAGATTGACAAAAACTGAAAAGTTCAGCATGCCTAATGTTATTTCCCCTAAAAGAAATTTAAAAATTTTTTGTTTCATTAAATAAAAGTTAGTAATATGATAGTCAAGAATATGATATTATTTTTATTTTTCATTAAAAAAGTAAAAATAGATAAGACCAACTGTTTACCTCTTCATCAAGAAGAATGACATCTAAACCGGTCAAATTTTTATTATTGTTCAAAATTAGAGGTATAAATTAATATGTCAGCAAATTAAATATTTATCGGCCCCAAAAATAAAAAGATAAAAGGTAAAGAACTTACTTTCAAGTTGCAACACTATTTTCTAACACTGAGATTAATCACAAATTATCAGTAGTACTTCCCATTTATAATGTAGTGATAGACCCAATGAATGGATCCTATGGAATATTGTATAAATATCATTCTCTCATAATATTATTCAACTTTCATATCAAGATTGAAATAATTTTGAAGAAATCTTCTAAATTTCGTATACAAAAAATATTTTGTACATAACCAAATTTTATTAGAAAATATTTATTAACAAATAAATTTTAAAAATTCATAATTATTAAATAACATTATAAAAATTAATTTTAAAAAAGGTGGAGATTCAATTATAAAAATTAAGAAGTTTGAGAAAATATCTTATAAATAAACCGTATCTTATCAGATTATACTTATTTGAAGAACTTAAATCTCAGAAAATGTTTGCAAGATTATCAACTTTTCCTTTTCATCAATTTTATTATATAATATGTACCTGATTTAAATTGATGAAGATTGTAATTTACAATCAATAAAAATATATTAATAAATGATTTAGACTAATGGCAATTGAATTTCACCAATAAAATGAGATAAGATTATATTAAATAAGCTGAAAATATTTAAATTATTATGTGAATAAGTTAATACATTTATCAGATTATAAAAAAAATTGTAAAAAATTTATTTTACATCTTTTGGTAGTTTATTTATATGAGATTGGGACGGGTCACAATTTTGCAAATATAAAAATTAAAGAATCCGTTTTGATTAAATCCTTGAAATTCAAAAAGAACTCAAAAGGTAAAATTATTTATTTAATTTAAACACTTAAAAAGGTAATGCTTTATCAAATATTTCCATAACTAACCGCATCTCATGAGAAAATCAAGGAAATATTCCTTCTTACATATAATCATAAAGTATTTAAAAAAAATTAAAATTTTAAATTTAAAGAAGCTAAAAGAACTTAGAATATTTATTTAATTAAGAAATTCATAAAATCATGCCTTTTTAAATATTTCCCTAACTAACAACAAAAATCAGGAAAATACTTTATTATATCCGGAACTTATCATAAAATATTTTTAAATAATATTGAAGTGTTTTTTTATTGATAATCATTGACAAATTGAAAAAAAAAGAGCTCAAAAAACTGAATATTTAATTAATTTAGAATTCCAAAGAATAATTTTTATTATATATTTTTGTAAATAATAGCACCTCATGAGAAATTAGGAAAGCACCATATTCTGTCCAGATATTATCATAAATTATTTAAAGAAATTTGAAAAAAATCGTCCTTATTAAAAATTCAAAAAAGCTCAAAAAGCGAAATTATTTATCTAATTTGAAAATTCAAAAAGGTCGTGCTTATTAAATATTTTAGTAACTAACAGCATCTAATGAGCAAATTGGAAAAGTATTTTGTTTTATTCAAATCTTAACATCGTATAATTTTAAAACTTTAAAAAATTGTTTTTAATAAAAATTATTAATAAATCATAGAAAAAAGGATCAAAAGGCAGAGAAAGTTACATTCAGCTATCTGAACATTCTAAGGCCATAACGCCCGGCCCTCCCTAGCTTCACTTTCATATATATGAGGTAGAAGCATATATAAGCTCATTTGAAGGGGTGGGCGACGGAGGAAAACATTATATAAGCATATTCCCAGCAAAAGAAAGAAGAACAGCTCTTCCACCGAAAAAAAAAAAAAACAGAAGAAGAAGAAGAGCTCACAAGTACACACAAAAATGAAATGAAAGTCTCAAGCCATGCGTATGCATTTACATTGCAGCCCATACTGACTCGCCTTTGCGAAACCGCCAGGCATATGCCATGCGGATAAATGGAGTGGAAAGCTGGTAACCAATATGCCTGAGGGCCTGTGGCCAGAGCCCCCGACCGACGCGGATTCCTCCCTTGGTCACTCTGTTTTTTTTTTTTTTTCTTTTTGCAGTTTTTTCTTTTTAATTTCAAATTCAATTTTATTTTAATATTAAAAATAATTTTTATAAAAAGTAACACGTCATCAGAGTGAGTACGTCAGGTCTAATCAGCTGTCGACGAAAACAACAAACGTTTATTTCCCATTTTAACTGAAGGCAGGGGAGCCTGTCGCTGCTCTTTTACAAAAAATATAGGGGTGGTAATTATTGCAGTAATTATGTGGCCGCGGGTCTTTTGTCTAGTAAGTTTAAGCTCTTCAATACTTCAATGGCAACTGCTAATCTTTGTTTTTACTAAGTAGTGGCCGGGAGAGGTACTTCCTTGGGGTTCAGGATCGACAATCGAAGCGTGGGAAAGGGGCGCAAGCCGCGTAGCCCTAATGGTAGCCATCCCGATCGCCACTGCCGCCTAAAAAGCTTTTCTCAGCCCGCCTGGTGGGTACTAGCAGGAGAAACAAAAGGCTGAGGGTAAATAAATGGTCAAGGAATTAATTGGTCCTTGGCGTTCCCAGTGGAAATTCGTCCTCGGAAGTTCGCTCTTTGGGAACACTCCCGACCCTAGCTTTCCCACGAAACTCCCATCGGGAAATTATGCCAAAATTCCGGGAGATTTTCCGAGGGACTTTCCCTTAGAAAATCAGCTGATCAAAAATAAATAAAATCAATAAGTTAACATAAATCAAAATCAAATACCTACTTGTAGCATGTTCATTCTAAATATACGCATTCAACAAAGTTAAAGCACCACAAGTTTATAGTGGCGTGGTTTTTCCCACTGTCGGAGGCCACCCTTCTCTTCCTTTTTTTCAATTTTTATATTTTTTTTGTTTAATTTGAGTATTCATACTTTGAGTTATTTAATATGAATTACCTTATATCCGGAAGTCCAGTAAGTCCGATTAACTTAAATTCAAACGGAGTTAGCTTATTAAGGAATAAAACTCTCACAATCATCTTTTTACAATCACAAGACTCGCACTCAAGACCTTACTTAATTGAGTATTCATAATTTTTTTCAATGTGCACCGCCTGATATATGAAAATTCATTGGATTAATCTAAGTTCAAGCGAGGTCAGCTCACTAAGGGATAATGCTCTTCTGGTTGTATTTTTTTCTCAATCACAAGACTCACGCTCAAGATCTTGCTTAATGGTAATAAGTGTCGCATCACTTAAACTTAATCCACATTAATTGGTAAAAAGCATATTACAATTAATCAGTTATCACTAATTTAAGTAATTTCTTCTTAGTTGTGACGTTGTAAATGTTCTTATTTTTCAGTTGAATCGCCGCAAGTTATGCCATTCTCACTTCGGCATACTTTGCTGCGACAACGTGATGTTTTTTAATGAATTTTGAACTTGAGCCCTATTACAAGTAAAGTTCATCCACTAAAAATTAGCCGGCCAATTAAGCCCTATTATATAATAGTCGTGATTTTCTAATTTGAAATATTAAAAATTGAAATTAAGATTAGCTTGGTGAAATACTGACTTTTATATAATATGAGAATTAATTAAAACAATCTTTTGGATAATTTGAATCGTTTATTATCATTTGCGAGTTCATAATTTTTATACATAAGTGATTTTATCATTAGTTTTAGTCATTATACTCTATTTTAGTTATTATACAAACTACTATGATAAACTAAAATTTTTGAAGAAAAAATTTTTCGATGCGGGTATGCACCCTAGTAGTGCATAAAAATAAGCCAACGCAACATTCGAGTCCTCCTCACTGGCCGATCCCCCTCTTGTTTCGCATGATGTCCATGGCATCATCTACTGGTCCCTATGGGTAGTATGTGCTTTGTCGAGTTTGCTCATATGGAGGCTGCAGTTGAGGCTATGGTGTAAGATTAATAATTAATCTAATAGCAATAAATTACGCAGCGGAATAAACTGACCTCTAGCCATTACTTTGATGACGTTAATGATTTTCTACGTGTCACACGATGAACCTGTAAAATAGATAAAACTGAAATTGTCTTCTAACTCCTAACCTCTCCATATGGGACGTCTAGATGGAGACACATTCCCTTTTAATAAGGCGAAGCTAGGGACCCCTCAGAATATTATTTCATTATATATCCTCTCATCGAAATGATATTTACTGTAATTCACAAGATATGAAATATCTCACTCAAATCACGGAATATATTGTATGACATGAGGGCCACTTAATTGAAATATTATTTCCTTAATTATGTAAATACATAATATATATTTTTACATTCTCTCACTTGGCCCCATGACATAAATATTTATGAGTGATAATTTTTATTTGGCCAAACTTGATATTCCCTGAACTGTGAAAACCTCTCACTTACCCTGAAAATGCTACACACGAACCATAGCGGTGATACCTGGTAAGAAAGTACTTCCCATCCATGTGTCACGATGTACAACACTCCCAAAATAAGCACTAAAGGGAAAATTTTGTTACTTAAAAATAAGTTACATGGGTCCTACTTTATATCCCAATGAATTTAATAATTTATTTGCGCAATTGATGGGAAATAGAATCCAACTTTATTCTCTAAAATAACAAAAGTAATACATAATTGTTCAAAGCATATCAAGAAAAAACTACATTGCGTATAGACCCATACTTCCAACATGACCAATGAACTGTTTTACCGGTAAAACTTTGGTCATTGGATCCGCAATCATAGCATCTGTACTGGTGTGTTCAATAATCACCACGCCTTTCTTGATATACTCCCTCACACTGAGGTACTTGATATCGATATGCTTACTTCTGCTGCCACTTTTGTTATTTTTAGAGAAGAACACTGCAGCTGTGTTATCACAATAGATCTGGATTGGTCTCTGTATGGTATCGACAACTTGAAGACCACTTATGAAATTCTTCAACCATAGTGTCTGTGTCGTGGCTTCACAGCACGCAATAAACTTTGCCTCCATAGTAGATGTAGCCGCCATAGATTGCTTGATACTCCTCCAGGAAATGGCTCCTCCAGCAAGAAGAAACACATATCCTGAAGTAGATTTTATGGAATCTACACATCCAACAAAGTCAGCATCCGAATAACCAACGACCCTCAAATGGTCGGTATGCCTGTAGGTCAATCGGTAGTCCTTGGTTCCCTGAAGATACCTCATCACTTTCTTTACAGCAACCTAATGTTGGATCCCAGGATTACTCTGGTAACGTCCCAGCAATCCAACTGCCAGACATGTCAGGTCTTATGCAGACCTGAGCATACATTAAACTCCCAACTGCAGATGCATATGGAATGTTCTTCATCTACTCAAGTTCCAACTCATCCTTAGGTGACTGGTCATTATTGAATTTATCCCCTTTGATTACAGGGGCTGGAGAGGGCCAACAATCTTTCATACCAAATCTCTGCAATATCTTATCAATGTAGGCTTTCTGAGACAGTCCTAAAGTTCTTTGTTTCCTACCTCTATGAATCTCTATACCAATGACATAAGAGGTTTCACCCATATCCTTCATTTCAAAATTAGTAGAGAGAAACTGCTTAGTCTCTTCCAGTAGACCTAAGTCATTGCTTGCGAGGAGTATGTCATCTACATATAGGACTAAGAAAATAAACTTACTCCCACTGACCTTAAGGTATATACATTGATCAACAAGGTTCTTAAAAAATCCGAACGAAGTGATGACCTTGTGAAACTTTAGATACCATTGGCGAGATGTTTGTTTTAGTCTATATATAGATTTCTTTAACCTGCACACTTTATGACTATCATCATTAAATCCTTCAGGTTGCTTCATGTACACCTCCTCATCAAGATCCCCATTAAGAAAAGCCTTTTTCACATCTATCTGGTGTAACTCTAAGTCCATATGAGCCACCAATGCCATAATTATCCTGAGCGAGTCCTTTTTAGAAACCGGAGAGGTCTCGTGGTAATCTATATCTTCCTTTTGAGTAAAACCCTTGGCAACAAGTCTAGCCTTATATCGTTCCACATTACCAAAAGCATCTCTTTTGGTTTTATATACCCATTTGCAGCCAATTGCTACCGCCCCTTCTGGTAATTCGACGAGATCCCAGACTCAATTCTTAGCCATGGAATCTAACTCATCCTTCATGGTATCTAACCAAAATGAGGAGTTATCCTCACTCATGGCCTGTGAAAATGTTGTGGGGTCTTCCTTAGGCCCAACATCGAAGTCGGACTCCACAAGGTATACATGATAGTCATCAGAAATAACAGGTCTCCTAGTTCTTGAGGATCTCCTTAAATCAACTTGTTCAGTGCCCTGAATAATACAAGTTGGCTCTTCTGGTTGAACCATAACTTCAGCAGGAGCAGTTTGTTCATAATTTGGTTGCTCTCTATGATCGACCGATCGATTATGCCTTAATGCAACCAAAGGTATTGTAGGTACCAAAACACCTTCTCGAGCTTCTTCAAACTCAATAGTTCAAGTACCATTACTCCCACTAGGTTCAACATCCTCAAGAAACCTTGCATTATTCGATTCGACAATTCGGGGACTGTGTGAAGGGCAATAGAACCTGAAACCCTTGGTATTTACGGAGTAGCCAATGAAAAAACCGCTAATGGTCCTTGTGTCCAATTTCTTTATGTAAGGATTATACACCCTTACTTCAGCAGGACAACCCCATACGTGTAAATGATTCAAACCAGGTTTCCAATAGCACCAGATCTCAAACGGTGTTTTAAGCACTGCCTTAGTAGGAACCCTATTTAATATATACATAGCGGTCTTTAAAGTTTCACTCCATAATGACAGTGGCAACTCAGAATGGACAACCATGCTTCTTACCATATCTATAAGCGTTCTATTCCTCCTTTCAGCAACATCATTTTGTTGTGGTGTGCCAGGTATTGTGTATTGAGAAACTATACCTTCACTTTCGAGGAATTTTACAAATGGACCACTCATTTGTCCATTCTCTGTGTACCGTCCGTAGTACTCCCCACCTCTATCAGATCTAACGATCTTGATTTTCTTGTCTTTCTGTTTCTCTACTTCTGCCTTAAATGATTTGAAAGCATCAAGAGCTTCCGTCTTTTCATTTAGAAGATAGAAATACATATATCTGGAATGGTCATCAATGAAGGAGATAAAATATCTCTGACCATTAAAACAAGGAGTAGGAAATGGACCACAGATATCAGTATGTATGATTTCGAGAAGCTCAGAACTCCTTCGAGAACCCTTGGATGTCTTGTTGGTCTGCTTTCCCTTTATGCAGCCCACACAAGTCTTAAAATTGGTGTCGTCCAGAGTCTTTAGGACTCCTTCTTTTACCAATCTCTTAATCCTCTCTAAAGAGATATGCCATAACCTCTTATGCCAAGGTTGAGAGGAATTTTCATCCACAGGATTTCTCTTAATACCAGCAGTTGCATGCAAACATAAATAATTATGCTCAAAGTCGGGATGTAAATCAACTTTAAAGAGATTATCAATCATGGTACCACTACCAATCTCAGAATCATTTCTAAAAATTGTCAATTTATTCTCATATAAAAACTTGTAGTCAAATACAACCAGTCTGGAAATAGAAATCAAATTTCTAGAAAAATCTGGAATGTAAAAGACATTATTCAAATCTAAAACATATCTCGAAGACAGAATTATCCTAAATGTCCCAACTCCAATGACTTGAGAGCGTCTCTTATTAGATGAGTAGACGAACCTCTCACTTTCCGTCGGATTCCTTAGGTTGAGAAAGCCATGCATGGTATTCACAATATGGATTGAAGAACCAAAGTCAACCCACCATGTATTCTTAGGAGCCTCAACAAAAAAATGATTCATGACATACTAAAGAAATTGAGATACCTCTATTTTCAAGCCACTTCTTATATTTGGGGCAATCTTTCTTTACATGCCCATCCTTCCTGCAGAAGAAGCACTTTACCTTACTGCCATCCGTCTTGAGTGGCACCTTATACTGCCTCTTCCCATGATCTTTCTTGCCCTTACCCTTTGGACGGGTAGCCAGATGAGCAACTTCAAGCTTGTCATGTTTCATCCTCTCCTCCTCTTGAACACACATGGTCAAGAGTTCTGTAATGGACCACTCCTCTTTATGTGTATTGTAGGAGATCTTGAAAGGTCCATACCCAGCTGGCAAGGAGTTGAGAATGAAGTGAACCAAGAATGGCTCAGAGATATGAATCTTCAGTGTCTTGAGTTGAGCTGCCAAGTCTCTCATTTCCGTAATGTGTGCACGCACACCTTTTGAACTGTCGAAAGTCTTGCTAGTCAGTCTCTTCATCAGGGTACTTCCCAAGGCCTTATCTGATTTGGCAAATTGTTCCTTAATTGCCTTCAGAAAATCCTTAGCCTTGGTCACCTCACCAATAGCTCCCCGTATGCTTTTACTCACATGAGACTTCATGAGCATGAGGCTTAAGCGGTTGGATTTCTCCCACCACCTATACTTCTCCTTGACCTCAAGCGCATTGTATCCGTGGGAGCAGGTGGCTCCTCCTCACGGAGCGCATAGTCTAGGTCCATGTACCCCAGAGTGAAAAGAACCAACTCCTCCCAGTCAGAAAAATTTTGTCCATCAAGTATAGGAACATAAGCAATATTTTCAAGAACAGATTGAGAAAATACTGCAAAAATCAAGGACATCAATTAAGTGCTATGCAAAATAAAAAATAACCATATATAGTAAATTCCTCCTCCCTTTGGGGATATGCCGCAAAAATGCATGAATTTACTAGTGAGAGAAGCGAATTTGATAATTACGATGAAATTATTCCTTAATCCTTTGGGCATAGAACAATCCCACCATAATACCAAAATTTACCTTCTCAGACTAATTGAGTCCCAAGACTAATAACTATCATTTGGGGCAAAGCGATTAATCTCACGACTCGATTACAATTTAATGTTAATAACTATATTGTAGTTTAACTATACGTGATTTGCCTTATATAGGGTGCTTTGGCTACTCCTATATCCTTAAAACCACACTACATAGCATCAGACCGGATCAGAAAATAATTGAACCGATCAGAGTTACCCGAACCGGTCAAACCAGGATCAAACCAGTCAAACTAGTCATTGGACCAGTCAAAATGGGGCTGACCAGTCAAACTGCGTTGAGTTCGTCTTAATGGGCTTGAGGCCAAGCCCAGCCCAGAAAGGATGATTGGGTCAAATCAAAAAACTAATTGGGTCGGACCAAAATATGGTCGGTTCGGACCTAATTGCTCGGGCCGAAGCGAATCGGGTGTAACCCAAGGCATATACGGGTCGGGTCGACTACATCTTCCTAACCCGACTCTGCTGCCTTCTCCCAAAAACCCTAGCCGCCACCTCCTCTCACCGGAAGCTCGAGCACCGCCATGCCTGCCGGTCAAGGCCACCTTCCACAACGACGACGCACACACCGCCGCTGGCCGCAAATGTCACCTGAACCGACAGATTGAAGGCTCGGGATCGAGACTGGAGAGGGGGAGAGCCACCGTGACTCGAAAACTGGAGGGCTCGGGTTCAAGCTGAAGTCGGGCACCGCAACCACGATTCCACCTGGGTGGGCCAAGGCCGGACGACCCATAACGCCAGATCAGTGAGGTCGACAATCGACCACCCAGACCGCAGAGGTAGGCGGCGGTCCTCGTCTGGTCAACATCGCCCTGTCATGACCGGAGAGGCTGCCGTCCGCCCAGCCCGAGACTGGTGTGCTTGTCGGCCGCCTCGTTCAGCCGCTGGCGGCAACCTTCAGCAGCCCAAAGGCTGCCCGCGGCCACCAGATGCCCCAAAAGTCAAAAACCCTTAATTCCGACCCAATTAAATTTAATTAACCCTAATCTGGCCCGATTAAGGCTAAATTCACATTAAATCAAATGATATTGCAATAATCGAAACCTAATTTTACCGTAATCTGCTTGAATCCGAATTAATCACAGAAGACAAATAATAATCCAAAGCCTAATTGCAATAAGCAGAAACTGATCAAGCTTAATCGGCAGAAAAATCATAAACCCTAATTGCATGATAAAATCATCAAGCACGATTATAGCACCAAGCATGGCATGAAGGTTGGCTCTAATACCAACTGTAAGATTAATAATTAATCTAATAGCAATAAATTACGCAGCGAAATAAACTGACCTCCAACCATTGCTTTTATGACGTTGATGATTTTCCACGTGTCACACGATGAACCTGTAAAACAGATAAAACTGAAAGTGTCTTCTAACTCCTAACCTCTCCGTACGGGACGTTTAGATGGAGACACTGGCCCTTTTAATAAGGCGGAGTTAGGGACCCCTCAGAATATTATTTCCTTATATATCCTCCCATCAAAATGATATTTACTGTAATTCACAAGATATGGAATATCTCATTCAAATCACGGAATATATTGTATGACATGAGGGCCACCTAATTGAGATATTATTTCCTTAATTATGTAAATACATAATATATATTCTTACATATGGCTCATGCGGTTGTAACTGACGGTGAGGCCGAAGCTGCTGCACTTGTGCAGCCAATTTTAATTGAAGTGCAAGTCCCTGTTGAGCCACATACAGCGCTCTACCTGTAGCATCATTATCATGGTCAGCATCGCCTGCGGTGCCTCCAGCTTAGCTTTCGACTCGGCAGTAGTCACCTTATCTGCTCTGGCAACTTGTCCTCGACATTTGATGATGCGTGCTGATCCAGCAATGTGGGGACTACAGCTCGCCAAGGCCACATATCCTAACAGTAGATTCGTCCCTTCTTGTTTCTAATCAGGAAAGACATTTGGCGACCTTGGTCTGTGATTGTCGACTGCCAGCAACGGCCAGGACAGTAGTCTAATATATCGATAGGAATTTTATGAACATATAGACTTACAAAGGCATTTGGCCATCGCCCATTTCTTGAATCGTTTCAAATTTATCAACTTGACTCATTTCCTGCACCTGTTTCATTCTCATATCTGTCAATCATATGATCAACTTAAATTCATTATCATTAGCCCCAAATACATGCCCATATTCTTGCCCAGTGACATCATCAATATATATAGTCAAAAACTCGATTTTAACTCTTAAAATCTTACGATTTTACTTTTCTAAAGAGCTAATAAACTTGCATAAAAGAGCGACTTAATTCAGAAGGAACGATGGAAATTCGATTCTATGAGTCAAGAATTTAACTAAGTACGTGAACCGTTCTAATCCATTCTACGAGCAATTAGCTCAATCTTATAATTGATTCAAAATTATAGCGCGCGAAACTTTAAATATATGTATATATATATATATATATTATTTTCTCTAACCTCGTTGATTTATAGAGAATCGAACTCTGAGAAGTATTAAAATCAGAGAACATTATATTTATGCCGGGCAAATTGCATGAAAAATCACCAAATTTCACTATCCTTACAGCTGATTCAGTAAGAATATATTTCGAATCTAAATTTTTTTCGATCTCAATCCTGATATTCGGAACCCTAATGAACCCCGACCAATCTTGTCGAGCCCTTTTAGCCCATTGAGTAAATCTCTCCCGGCATTAATTTTCTCTAACCACAAGACTCGAACCCGAGACATTGTTTAAGGAGAACAAATGCCGAACATCTTAAACCAACCCACGTTGCTGATTCTTAATTTTTTTGGTACGAACAACATTAGTTGTCACAAATTATTTGTGCTATTTTCATTGAGCATATACAATTAATATTGCTTCACAACACGCATAAACAAATCCAATCCATACAAATGATGGGAAGGCTCCCTTCCACAGTGCTCATCTCCTCCTCTTTACAACTCTGAGACGGCAACTAACCTTAGTTATATACACTAACATCGATATAAAAATTTCGTAAGTTAATATTATTTAGCAAACCTACATAATTATATATGAGATAAGTATCTATATATAATGCATATGATATAAATGTACTGATATATCTCTGGTATACATAACAGTTAATGATCGAGGTGAGGAAAACGAGCCACCGGCTAGTACGAGCTACCTATCTATACATATCTATATGCATATATATATATATATATATATATATATGAAAGCAGGATCAACATGGGTCCAGTCAAATAGCCTTCCTTTTTTAAAATAAAATTTTCTCAATTTTTTGATCTTTTTCTAAAAAAAATCTATAGATCTAGATTTGTGGGATCATTCATTATTTTCTCGATTTTTTTAGTTTTCTTTATTTTTTAATTTTTTATTTTAAATTTTTTAAACAATTAAATATAGATTTGTGGGATTGATCATTATTTTTCTCGAATTTGTTATTTTTTTACAAAAAACGAATTTTAGTTTTATTTTTAAAACATATAGGTATAGATTTCTAGGACCAATTGTTATTTTCTTGGATTTTGACCTTTTTTCATAAACGGATTTTAATTTTTTAAAACATATAAATATAGAATTATTTATAAAATTTTGAATTTCTAAAAATATATAGATATAGATTTGCGAGAGCATTCATTATTTTCTCGATTTTTGAGTTCTTTTATTTTAAAATTTTAAAATTTTAAAATAAATAAATATAAATTTGTGGGATCGGTCATTATTTTCTTGGATTTTTTTTTAGAGAAACGAATTTCAGTTTTATTTTTAATAAATAGTAGATGTAGATTTTTATTATAGATAGCATGATGTGTTATATATATGTTCTTCAAAAAGCAAATCAGTTTGGCACCTCGATGTCGACTCATCACATCCTAGGGTTGAAGAAGGTACCAAGGGTTCGCAAGAATGAAACTAAAAGGAATTGACGGGGCCCACACAAGCGGTTATCATTTTTTATAGATAAAGATATGATGCATTATCTATATTTTATTTCGTATGATACGCTATAAACAGTGGATGTACCACACATATACCGTGACTAATTTGACTAAAAAAAATATTGGTACCATTATATTTATTCAATTTTTCGCATGCATGCAGTTTATTTTAGGTACGTTCACAATTAGATTTTTGGAAGGGAATTATTCAACTTTTTATTTTTTTCTCACACGTGAACTTTTGTAGAATTAGGACTCTTCAATTTTGTGTATGTGGTTTAGCTGTTAAATTTTTATAATATTGAAGAGAAAATTCATCATGCCATGGTGGGAACTTTTATTTTCAATATTTTATACATAATCTTGACAATATTAGTTCTAAAAAGACTTATATTGAGTTCTTTTCTTTTATGTAACTTTTTTTCTATCTTATTTGTGAAATTAAATTATTATTAATCTTATATGTCTAATAATATACTATTACTGATTGTAAACAACTATTTTGTAAAATTTATAGCACCTATTTTATATAATAAAATCAGCAAAAAAATAATCACGTTTAATTCTATGCATGCTCTAGCTTCCCAACTAGTTATAAATATTGCAATATCATAAACTTAGCGCACTTGAAAATAATGATGGTAAGAAAAAGTGCTCGTGTATATGCAACTTAACAGAAATTATCAGTCAATTTTATTCGGCGTGAACTTTAATATCGGGAAATCCAATGAGCCCCTACTAATTCAATCGAGCCTAGTCGGCAATTATCAATCAATTTAATTAAGCTTAGTCACAATTACTTGTCAATTTCATAATATTATAAAGATTTAATAAAACTATAAGTACTTTATAAATATTCAGAAAATAAAATGATGTAAGTTCGGTTTATAAAGATATTGGACGTATTTTTCTTGCCGATATTCACACAGCTAGCACAGCCACTCAGTTACATTACATTCCCCGATTTCTGAGGCAGAATGAGAGAAATCTTCAGTTGGTTTTCCGTTTTTCTTTTCTTTTCTTTCATTCTTTTTTTTTTTTGGCCTCCATTGGAAAATGAGCAAAATGTTTTCCCTCCAATTTCCCTCGAAAATTTTCCTTGCCAACGCTCCTTCCCTTTTTCCGTCGGGAATATGGACGGAAATCCCTCGGAAATTCAGACAGAACATATTCAATATGTGATTTTCCTGTAATGTATGTACTACATCGCTCTGGCAGACAGCACCCTGCAGTCAGACGCCACGGGATGCATCTGGAATCTGGTGCTGATCATAAGCACTTCTGTGATCGCGATCCTGCACATTCACTTCACGATGGCTAGAAATGGCTCGGCTTAAGACTAAAAAGTACCACGTCGAATGGATAGTCCGAAGAGATGCATTTCTTACCTCACAAGTTTCAATCAGCGTGGCCCCAATGACGGCTAGAGCAAGAGATGCTGCAGTTATGTATGAAATACGAATGATCAGAAAGTGGTGCAATGCAAACTGCCTGAGTCAAAGAAATTTTTGTTGTCATCCGATCGTAAGTGCTAGTTTTCTTTGTATGCTATCAATTGATGCTTCTATTTCTGAGATTGTCAAGTTCGTAGCTTAGTATCGTGTTCAGATCAATACTGTATTTTCATATGCTCCATGAAACTCAAATCTTGACGGGTGCTCCAGAATGATGTATAGAAGTCGTGTGCCACGGGATGCTGGAATAAAGCAAATGGAATTGCACTTTAATATCAGCTTCTGCTTCAAAACAACCTCTACATATATATTTTTACTGCAACTCTATTCCCACAAGCAAACTTATATGGGATATACCTTTAACAAACCCTCTTGAGGTAATTTATATGTCAGTCAGGTGGCTTAAGTTGTGTGCAGTGGACGATTAGAGCTCAATGAGACGATTCTTGATCTGAGTGAGTCGAGATCAACAAATACAGTGGTGGCGACGAGGTGGTGAGACAATTCGCGGTCGAAATCTTCAAGTTTTGTAGCCCTGAAATCACGACAGGCCACATCGTGGATGACAACCTGTTCAATCTTCTTAAGCCTATGTCAATCTCGGAATAATGAGAAGACTCTAATCCATATCTCAAGATGTATGCTATTCCAATTAATATATGGACATTGATAAACAGTACCAGCTTCGTCCAGATTGCTGTTTGCGTATCAAATAATCCATTAAACGATTTGAAAATGATGTACCAATAGCATGTTACTACGATGCACATTTAAGAGTCGCCACGGGGTCTTCCACGGCACACTTTGTGTCTGCCGTAGCAAATGATACATGGTGTTCATGACCGGCTGTGTCCATGTCTCTGTTTGTATGTATATAGTTTACCTTAGCATTATTCCCACAAACCGCTTCCACCACATATTTCAAACTTTTGGGTCGTGCCTGGTCATTCATTTGGTCGGCTTACAAAACTCAAGCCATCCTCAACAGAAGGTCTTACAATAAATTTGTTCCAGATCAGGTTTCTGCGATTTTATGTTTGCATTATTGCCGTTAGCTGTGAAATAAATAAGGTTTGCATCGGTCTGAAGGAATGGATACCCGGTATCAAAACTCTTTACCTTTCGCTTTTTCTATTTTTTCTTAATCAAATCATGTGCTGTTTAAATTTTATGTATGATAGGATAATAATCAGATTGTTAGTTCTGAAAGAGAATTTAGAAGAATATCAGAAGCTTTATCCCATGTTTCGAACTGTAAAGGTAACAAGAGGAGTGCTCAGTAGTTCTATGTTAGGAGGAAAGGAAAATCTCACCCCTTGTTTATGAAAGTTCTGAACTTCGTATAAGACTCGGGACTCTCGCCCTCGATGTAACTAATTGAAAGTCGCTAATCCTATGGAAATTGTAAACAGAGGAATGGATGAGCTGAATGATGCTGCACGAAGGGGTGACACGGGCTTGTTATATGAGTTGCTTGACCGGGACCCCTGTGTCTTACATGGGATGGACAATATAACAATCATCGAAACTCCCCTTCATATAGCTGCAAGCGTCGGGAACACCCTCTTCGCCATGGAAGTTGTGATGCTGAAGCCATCATTTGCGTGGAAGCTGAACACCTTGGGCCTCAGCCCTATGCGCTTGGCATTGCACGCTGAAGGTGCCTGACTGTGAGAGCGCTGATGACAATCAACGCCGCACTTATTCGTGTCAGTGGATCGGGCGGGAGGGCTCCCTTGCACTTTGCTGCTGAGATCGGACTCACGGATCTCTTGGCTGAGTTCCTCTTTGTTTGTCCATCGTCCATTGAAGACGTGACAGTTCAGTTGGAGACTGCAGTGCATATCGCTGTGAAACGGGTTCAGTTAAGAGTTCTTTTCGGGTGGCTCCTCAGGATCAACCGGGAAGATGTCCTGAAATGGAAGGACATAGATGGCAATACGGTCCTGCATATCGCAACCTTCTCAAGCCAGCTCCAGGTGTGCGATTCGTTCAGCTCGCTCTTGCCATACAATAAACTGCACTTTCATCTAATAAGTTTAAGCTTTAGGACATAGATGGCAATACTGTCCTGCATATCGCAACCTTCTCAAGCCAGCTCCAGGTGTGCGATTCGTTCAGCTCACTCTTGCCATACAATAAACCGCACTTTCATCTAATAAGCTTAAGCTTCTAATGGTTAACCCGGTCTCGGCTCTTCTTACCTTTAGGCCAACTTTAAGCTTTTAGATTAGTTGATTGTGATTCTCTAAAACATTATCAATCTCTCTAATGCGATAACTTTCATTAGTCCATTCGTGTCATATGAAGGTGGTGAAGATGCTCGTGAAATATGTCGAGAACACAAAGAATTGCGACAACATGACCGCGTTGGACATATACATGGAAAAAAGAAGGCCAGCACCGGGATGAAAAACTCGGGAGGGTCCTCTATAGTGCAGCGAGGAAGAAATGGATCTGTTGACACACTTTCTTCTCATGGGCGTGGCCTTACAGCCACGAGTTCACGCTCGGGAAATACTTCAGTGCTGATCTTTGTTTTACTGAGAAGTGGGAGAGATTCTTGGGGTTCAGCATCGATAACGGAAGCACAGGAAATGACAATTCCGGGGGTGTGGCCCTAGCAGTAGCCATCCTGATCGCCACTGACACCTACAAAGCTATTCTCAGCCCTCCCGACGAGTACTGGCAGGAAAACCATACCGACGTTCTGAACGATATGAAACAATAGGCTGGGCAAATGGTCATGAATGGACTGAGGCTCGCGTTCTTCCTGGCATCCAACAGCATCGCATTCATGCTGTCTTTTTCAAACATCCTCATCAATATACCCGGCCTTCATCACAGCTTGCCCCTCATTGCATCCGTGTGCTTCCTCCTAGTCACCTACTACATAGCTCTTGCAAGCAATACCTGGCAGTCGGACACCACGGAATGCATCTGGAAGCTGGTGTTGAACATAAGCACTTCTGTGGTTGCATTCCTGTACATTCACTTTGCAATGGCTCTAAGTCAGCTCAAGACTAACAAGTACTGGGTGAATAGTCCAAAGAGGCACATCCAGGACCTTGCAAGTTTCAATCAGCCCTGCCCCTGTGGTGACCAGACCAAGAGGTTCTGCAGCAGCGGTGCTCATGACGAATGAAATATGAACGGCAAGAAAGCGGTGCACACTGCCTCATCAAAGACAAATGTTGTTGTCCAACCTAAGTGCTAGACTTCGATGTATCCTATTGAGTTCGGATTTAGTATCATGTTAATTCATACAAGGGGTGTCGTAGTTGATCTTCGTCTTATGCGAGTTAACTTTCAGCAATTCTTGGCTTATATCTTGTGGAATACGAAAACCATTTCAGGCTGTTTTTGCACTCTTTAAGGAATTCAACCTTCTGCAAAGCATGTTCAAGCCAAACCAAAAGGGTGCAGTAGGGGATGAATAACAAAATCACATAAGTCGAAGTCCTGAACGGTAAGATATTCTTAAATTCTTCTGAACGATGGAATTTATCGCTCTTCTCACAAAAAGATGGCAACGCAAGAGGGATCACTCATGTTCTAAACCAGAACTCAATGTCCCATGGAATCATCAGATGTGTGAGATATGAGAGAAGCCTTATATTACCAGGTTGCCCGTGATCTTAATCCCGCCATCGTGCATAAACCATAAAGTAGATCACCAAGGAGATGCACCCAATTATCCTAACGTATATCACTATAACCAGCTGTGTCTGCGAATTGCAATATTAAAATCGATGCGTGTGTGCTCGTATGTACGGTTTACTTCACCATTATCTGAACAGGTAGAGCACAAGTCCTGATAGAGCGAAACACAAATCCTTTTCTAGTTGGAACACATTCGCTCTTTGTTCAAAGAGCTTGTCATGATCTATCTTCTTCCTTTGGAGATCATTACCTCCTCCAACATTTGACACGGATATTAATCGCAAATAGAGGTTGAATCTCACATAATATGTAGTTCCCAGCCCGTCAAAGCTCCCAGGCCTTTCTTTTCCAAGCACTTGTGTTACATGAATTATTTTTTTGGTCGGGACAGGTCCCATTAGATTGATCAGTAGTCCACGGTCAGGTGTAAAATGCAGGATTCCAGTGCAAAATGTGCCTTTCGGTCCTCTGTTCCATTTAATTCATGCTGATGCGATGCTGTCCAATGTCTCCACTCGGAGTGGCAACAATGACCCAAAAGCCAGTCTATGATGGGGGTATCCCGTCAAGCGCTCCATTCAAATCCTGCCTATGCCTCAGATTTGAACTATCCTCATCATCTGCCTTTTGATATAGTCAGCCATGATAGAAAAAGCTTGTGTAGCAAGCAAGCTATCTCAATACCTTCTTCTGCAAGTAATTAGAAAGAAATTGAAATTGCAAAGACGGAACCTTTGAAGAGTAAACCAACTCTGCATCCTGAACTATATATTACAACCTGTTAAACATCCTATACAGAAAAACGCAGCCCAATCTGTACTCATCCCGAGTTCGGAAAAACGTCAAGTAGAAGAAAGAACAGAGCCCATCAAACCTCATTCACAAACTGTCCGCGGTTCGGATATTGTTTACTCAGTCCTAACCATCCAAAATATTTCTTCAAGGCCACATGCCTAGTATAGACCTAGTGAACCGGGCAATCCCCGAAAGGAGGCATCATCTGGGATGCATAGGGTACTGGTGCACTGAACTGCTACTAGTACTCGCCAGTTGGGACAGTGAACCGAAACTTGGAGCTGGGTGCAGAAGCTCTGCCTGAGGAAACGAGCTATTCGACGGCACGTTGAGAAGGAGATCCTGATCGGAGTTCTCCTCTACAAATGGCGAAGGCTCGAGCATGAGGGCACTGCCATTGGGAGGGAAGGCAAATAGGCTACTTGGGCTGAAGCAAGAGCCATCATTGTCCGTGAACTCTCTGTTTTCATAGCTACCCTTCATGCTGGGCCTTTTCGGGCTCGTCATCATCACCTTTCCTTCTGAAGATAGAAGGAAATACTCTTCAGAATAGTTCCAAGTTAAAATTATTGATTACCAAGACCTAGAGATGGAAGATTAATGTGAATTTCGACCTTTCTATCAAAAATATCCACATACATGCCTCAAATTGACCTGATTAATTCCCTTTTCTGCCAGTTACTTGAAGACATATAGCTAGAGAAAGTCCAATGGGGACGTGATAACTTGACCGTTTTAGGATTTCAGTTGCAGAGATTGTGGAGAGTTCATTGGTTTCTGAACAGATGACACAGTATCACAATTCACTAAAGAAGAAAACTTGGAAGAATTTATATTTCAAGGCTAACCTGAAAAATTCTGATTCTGCACATCACGTGGTCTTTTCCCTCCAACTAAATTGCTGGATGCTGTAGCTCGAAGCGTACTCAGTCCAGCAGAACTATTTTTGGAGCTATTCTTACTTTCCTGTATTGAAAATTTATACATATGATCAGCAAAACAAGATAAGATTTTATTGATCTTAGTATTCCGTGTAGTAAACTGTAAATTTTTATACCTCGAGTGAATTGTGGGATTCAACCTCTTTACGCTTCATTAAGCAGAACAAGGCAAGCTTCTTTAGAGTCTTACAATCTTCCGCTTTCGCCCCAGAATATGAGCCAACAGAGAGCCCATCAGCGAGCAGCTGAGGGAAGGAGGACAAGTTCTCCTTGAATTCTGAGCTACCAAACAAGCTTCTGAGGCTGCACGAATGATTAATCGAACACGAAAATTAGAACATAACCCATTCTCGGGAAGTCGGGCTTCCGAAGACGACTTCCATTCCTTGAACAAATCAATTCAATGAAGCGAATTTTGCAGAACTAAAATGAAAGACAATAAAGGGCAAGGACAATAACCTCTCGGGAAGTCGAGCTTTATCACCCGAAGGTATACACTTCAGAAGCTGCTGTTCCTCCTCATAAGTTAGGTGCTTCATGAACTCCTCGGCATTAATAACATCCTTTACCAATCACAAAGAGTATGTCTTATCATTAGAAATATTTGTAATTACAGGAACTTCTGCATAATGAAAGCAGGTAAAGATACTTACTTTAGGATTTATAGTACGCAAAGCGGAATTGTGGTCTCCGTGAATTTGCAGGTTTTCATGCTGAGAAATGTCCCTACAATTTTAGAAAAATAGAAAGCATTAAAGAAGACCTAATCATCAGAAGATGGTTTTCTTCAATCATTTGCCAAGCAAAGAACAGCAGCAGTCACCTTTTGAGTTGTTCTAGTCCTGACCCTTGGTCGATAGGCCTCTTAATCTTCTCCATTCTGGGACTTGGACTCAGAAAACTAAGACCCTTACCACCTCTATGAGGAGGAAGGTTCGCTGTGCGAGAATAGGCCTCACTAGCTTTGTATTGTTTCCGATCTACTGACAGAGAACTTGCTTCAGATTCCTCTTCTCGAGCTAGTGAGCTTGGGCCTCTGAAGATCACTGTGCCATGTCCAATCTCAAAGGAGCACATTGGAGTTGTGCTCTCCAAAAGTAAGTCCTCTTCAGAGGACCCGGAGAAACACGAAGACTGCTGCTCATGCATTATAGCATGCAAGTCTTTCGTGAGTTTCTCAACTGACGATTGTTTCAGGCGGTTCACACATGTTCTCTTCCTAGAAGGAACCATTGAGTCCCACACAACTGACTGAGCTGGACCTGGAAATAAAAAAAATACAAGTTAACTAATGATAATCTAATCTTTCCTCCTTTCAGAAAATCCATCTGTCGTTACAAATTTTGAGAATTAAAGGCATGAAACAAAGAATGAACACCTAATCATTGAGGTCTATAGGTCGAGAAATACACAGCATAACTTACCGCCACATTATACAATTAACAGATAAAACTATAAAATGCATGACAAGAAGTACCCGGCAAGAAATTTATTATCATTGTTCTGACAGTCTGGGATATAAGACATGCAAGAGGTTCTCATCCAATTTTCCATGACACGAACTATTTGTGGTATATTATTACATTTATCAGTTACTTTTGCAAGAGGTTCAATTGAATGATTAGCAGGTTAACATTTTGAAAAGAACTGCCAAGTCCTCCATTAAGTTATCCACCAGATTCTCTCCATGCCCAATCTAACAATGAAACGAGTCCTCAGCACATCATGGGACAGGATATTACAAACACAGAGAGAGAATTTTCTCAATTGGTGAACGTTCCAACCTGTCAGATCACTAGCATCAGCACTTTCAAACTGGACGTCAGAGTTGGACATGGCAGACCCAGAACTCGATCTATTACTCATGTCTTCCTCCACAAACTTAGGGAAACCCGAGTTATATTCAAGTGGAACATCCCCATTTGCTAACATACTATCACTGGCATGCTTTCTCTTCAGGAGCTTTACTTCCTTGTTCTTGTTTATGGATATGCTCTTAACTCGGGCAGCCCTATGGTCTTCATAGTCCATAGGATCCGCACGAGCGTGCAGAGGAGTGTAGTTCAATAAGGTTCCTTTTGTTCTCCACCGGGAGCCGCACGCATTGCAGAGGACTGGCTTGTCCGGTGGCCCATTACGCCAAAGAGGGGTGCCTATTGTTAAGGAACAGAGAAATGAAAGACTACATTATTAATAAAGAAATAAGAAGAACAGCAACTTCACAGTGCTTGTTAATCCACATTCTTGAAAAGACCATGAGAAGAAACTAAAATATATACGTAATGGTGAGAAAAGTGACGGTTCGTACGTAGATGAACACAGGAAAATCAAGAAGCTCAGAAAAGCAAAACAGCTTTCTATAGCATTTGCGCAATCTAGTTTCTTCGCGCTTGATACTAAAGAATCCAATTTGACACAACACGATGAACAACGAACAACCAGCACATGACTGAGCAATTGGTCACTGCATGTTCTCAGTGAATTTAGATTTTAAATCAAAGGTAAGACCTCAAGTCCAGAAGCAAGTCACCTTGTAAGCACAATGTGATTGTTTTATCAGAATAACGAGTTTAAATGTATGAACTCAATCATCACCAGAGCAACACTCTAGTCAGAAAGCCAATCAAACATTCGTGGATATTTCCAAACAAGCTCGACCATGTGAGCATTGACTTGCAAGTCATAAGATACTAGGTGCTGATCATATTGTCCTTGAAGTATTGAGTATTAAGATCAACACGAACAAGCTTCTCCAATCACTTAGTGTTGCCCCTCAACTCAGAGTGAACCGATAGAAAAATGAGACCTAAAACTTCAAGTTATTGAATTACTCAAAACCACAGTGCAGGCATTTAGATTCCTCCTGTGAAGCTTCTATGAACAAGTTAACTCGCTGTCTCTCTAAGCATATTTTTCAGATTGAATTATGTAACTCTGCATTGTTTCGCACTCGAATTCACGAGCAACCAACAATGTGGGAGCCACGTTACTTTTGCTACATTTTTGCAAACTGCAACACCTAAATACTCAGAATAAGCATTCTGTCTGGAGCCATATGTGACGAGTGAAGAGTTGAACTGTCAAAGAACAGACACTGCGTATGTATACAAGTCATGGACGGTTGAGACAATGAATGACAAACCAAAAGGGAACAACCACTAGTATAACTCAAACCAAAAAAAAGATTTCACTGCAATTTGAATTCCATGATTTATAGAACTTAACCATCAGTTCATCACATCCACAAACTACCCAGAAAAATCTTTTGTAGAACACTGTCAGTCGAAAAACATGGGAGGAACCAACAACTCACTTGTAACTCCACAGTGATGGCAAGGGCCTTGCTTGCCCATCTATTCTTCCTTCCTCGTAAAACAAAGTTTACACTAAAATCGACGGGAAAACGGTCGGACGATGAAAATCTTATGGACAAGAAAGGTCAGAAAATAATTGCAAAAAATTTGTGCAAAAAAAAAAACAAAGAAAGAAAAGATCAATTTCTGTTCAAAGTTTTGATGGGGGCGGCTATACAGTATACGCTGCTGGGCATCTACGCCTCCTCCTTCTCTGCGGAAAACCCAGAGAGAGAGAGAGTTCTGCAGGAAGAGAACAACCAAGAACCGAAATACCCAGAAAGAGTATGTATGTCCAAAAATACAGTCCCGGTGAAGAAATCAAGACCAAAGACCAAGACAACAGCAGGAAGAGAGAAAATAGAAAAATCTACAAGGAGTGAAGGGATTGAAATGGGTGTTTCGGCCAGGAATCTGTACAATCCAATGGAAGAGAAAAGACCATTGGAGGAATCTAAATAATGGCCGGGAGGGGGAAGGAAAAGGAAGATGAAGGAAGGAAGGTGTTGAGAGAGAGAGAGAGAGAGAGAGAGAGAGAAGGGGGTGTGTCTCTGTGTGTGTTAATGTGACCTTTCCTCTCTTTTCTTTTGTATTTTGTGTTATTGTGCGTGTGAAGTAGAATTTGCGTATAAAAGATTTGAATTATTTTCTGCTTTATTTTTGGACTGGAGGGAGGTGATTTTGTTTTTTCATTTTTTACTTATTTATGGATATAATTAAATTGTATAATATATGATCAATATATATATATATATATGTGTGTGTGTGTGTAGATTTTGAAATTTTTCTTTAATCCGTGATTGGGGTGATGTGTAGAGGAGGAATATTGTATTGCTTATCCTTCTGATTGTGGACTTTTCTGCCCCCCTCTAGATAACAATAAATTTCCAAAAGCCCCTAAATAGAAATTTCAATGGAAAGGGCCATAAAAATAATGATGATGATAATATGGTTTTGTTTTGGAGCATTGGTTGAAAATTTCAGAGAAAGAAAAAGAATAGGGAGAAAGAAACAAAGTGGCGTTGTTTGGCCTTTCCATGGAATTTTCTTTCATGATTTTAGGACTGAAAAATTACGACATGAAATGGAATGAAATGATATTAGCTTGTATATCTATTTCTTTCTAAGTCCCGTTCATTTCTTCGCACCAACTATGAGTTATTACTAGTCAATAGTACTTTTTTTTCATCACTAGGATTCATTCTTCAAAGAAAATTCCGCAATGTTATTCCACATTGAAAAAGAAAATCCATCGAGATTTTGTTAACATAAAAAAATGTTTCAACACCGTCCGGACTATCGAACGACCCGGATAATTTTACCGAATTACCCTAGCAGGACGTAAATTTCTTCGGTGATTATATATATAAATATATAATAATGTGAGTGGTCTTAGGAAAGAACAATAGCCAAAAAAAAAGGGGGGGGGTCACTATCTAAGGTCACATTGAAATCGTATAATAGTCACGGCCCCAATCCAACCCTTCTGGTGGTGCTGTGGGAACAAAGTCATGGGTTGCTCCCTCCCACCGTGCTTGACACTGCTAGGTCACCTCGGACCAGGCCCGGGATCGCGCCACGTGGTCGACTCAGCAAATCTAAGGGTGATTTAAGCGCCCGTGACCTAATTGCAATTAGTAGGAAGGTAGCTTTATCGTGAGGGCCCTAATTGAATGCAATGCAAAGCTCAAAAGCAATGCCATGAAAGTGAAAACTTGACGCAGATCTGCCCTCCAATCCCCGTTGACACGGTTCCGTCTCCAATTCATTGACCAATTAATTGGGAATTTTAATTATGATGGGCCAGAAAAAATAGTATGCAATAACTCGGAGCACATATAATTTACCGTGCAAGTATCCAGTTTTGGTTAGGCAAGTAAGATCGAAAAAGTTAATGGCCGCGATTCTATTAGGAAGTGGGATCTTAATCTACTATCCATACCACGAATATAAGACTGCGTGGTTCCAAAAGAATGATATCGGGTGAAAAATTTTATCTTTTTATATTTTGAATTTGAATATCGAAATTTGCATCTATCCATACCAAAAATATTATGAAATTTACACCATATCCCCCCTCGAATTGATTCTCGAATATCTTGATACATTATTAGAATTTGCATTATTAGAATCACATTGATCTTCTTCTACTTAAGCATTAGTTCTGCACTAGATATTTGCCGGCCCTATAATATGGTGCATCGGTATCCTCCTGAATCGGAATCTCGTTTCATTAGATATCGGGTCGAGTTTATCTTCAAATGATAAGTTCTTAACATTGCGTGGTCAAAAAAGGTTCTTAACATTACAAAGAACGATTCAATGTTGTCCATAACAGTTTATTATCGTCGAATTGAGTTATTTTCGACCCTAACTCACAAATACGAATTGTTTGACGTACAATTGCGGTTTTTTCACTATAAAGCATTAAACATACGTAGCCATTGTGCAAGCGTTTTTCTTTTTTTATTAATTCTTAAAATTGACAATAGTTTAATAATGATATATTTTTTTCGCCTTTAAATCATTAAACTATACGTAGCCATAATTGTAAAAGATCTTCTTTTTTTTTTTTGTGAATGATGGTATCCGAAAACCCAATTGGGATCCGACTACCAATTGAGCCAAGTCGACCCACTAAAGAGTAAAGTTCTCTCAGCATGAATTTTCTGCATTCACAAGAACTCGAATTTGAGATCTTGTTTAAGCGGAACAATTACCAAACAGCTCAACCAACTCAAAGATTTTTTATTTTAATTCTTATAATTCACACAAACCGTAAATTATTTATGCCACTTAGAACCATTCAATGACGGTTCGGGGTAATTTGGTCCAAGAATTAATAGGAGAATTTTCGTTTTACTTAGCAGCGAAGGGTCAGCAAGAACATTTTGGATATTCTTAGGCTTTAATCTATATATATATATATATATATATATTGTTGTAATCCACTCAATTAAATAGGGATAAAATAGTAAATGCTTCAATTTAATTGGGGTTAAATAGTCAATGTATTAATAAATTAGTATGTTTTATATAGAAATTGAATTATTGTAATTAAAGAAAATATGTCCAAATGAAACATTAATGAAGAATTATAATAACTTATTGTTATTATAGAAATTGAATTATTATAATTAAAGAAAATAAATCCAAAAGAAACATTGAAGAAGAATTCTAATCATTTATAAGCAATTTTAATTTTTTATTAGATTAGCGTTTTGTATAGAAACTGAATTACTGTAATTAAAGAAAATATATTCAAAAAAAAACATTAAAGAAGAATTCTAATCACTTATTATTATTCTACAAGCAGTTTTATTTTTTATTAAATAAATATACATAATTTTAAAGAAATTAAGGATTATAAAACTTTACTTAATTAATTTTAATAATCATTATTAGCTTTATAAAAGTTAAATTAAAGAAAACTCTCATCGAGCTGATTAATCATTTTATCTAAAATTATTCAAATTTATAAAACTTAATATATGAAATATGAGTGACAAAAAGACAATTGAGATAACATAATATTAATATTTGAATTTTTTTACATGGAGGTTATTAATTACAATTTTTGAGAATTTGATGTTTAAGAAAATGTAATGTGTTTTCTAAAATAATATCATTTTCTTCATTCATATTTGATATTATAATTCATTTTAAATTATTATGAATTTGTTATTTTGTGCATTAATATTTGAATGCTTTCAAATAAAGAATATATATAATGAAAATTTCAATTGTGATATCAAGATTTGTAAAAAATCTATCTAAAAATAACCACTTTAAACAATAACTCATACATTTCACGGAAAAAAAACTAATTATTTTTTCACCCAATTCGGCATACTGGACTCTTTGTACTAAAACAAAAGCTCCAACCTTTTAAGTTTCAATATAATTACGTATTTACCATTTAGAGGGGTTCGATTTGCCGAATTCAACGGAAAAACCAATGCTCACACGTAAATTTTTTAATGTATTTTTCTACCCAAAGATTTTGACCAAATAGAAGGCCAAAAAGAAAAAAAGGAAACCAATTACATAGATACAGCTCACATTTTGATGAAAGCACGTTCAGAGTTTGGGCGGCTAAGGAACCCAAATTTCTCTTTTGTTTTTTTTTTTTGTTTTTTCTCCATCAAAAACCTAAAAGGTGATTAATTATAATGCAAATTCTTTTGCCTCGTCTTTGCACGCTGTATGTCCCTTCTTTATATTAGTAAATAAGAAGATTATTGTACAATTTCTTAGCAGGTAATGTTGGTAGATGTTGTTTTCTTGGTTTTTGGGTGGAATAATAAGAAAAGGAAACCGAGTGATGAAAGAATCAAGTCATGCTCAAAATTGAAACTAATTAATAGATATGATTACGTGAAGCGTATTCGTGGAATATTTTATGTTACATTGAAGTATTTCTTGGTCACACTTCAACGAAAACGTCGTGTACTCGCCAAGATCATGTCCTTCAATTAGAACATCTCAATATTGAACAGTATTTATTTTTTTCTTCAATTCGTTGGGGTTCTTTTTCTAAAATTTAGATTTTTTTTATTTGCTTAGAGATTTTATTAACTATCTTTTGCAACGTGGTGTTGTAAGTTTTGGATTGTTAAGGTTTTCTTTAATTTTTGGACCATGAGAATAATGAAAGATTATTTGGTGCTTATAAATATAATTTCCTTTTACTTATTTGGTGTATATTTATCAGGCCGAACTTCTATAACCAATACGATTCCGAAAAAATAAGGCTTGGTTTGGGAGTGTTATTGTTGTCGTAAAAGTGCTGAAATACAATTACTAAAAAATAAGTGTTAATT
The DNA here is from genome assembly GCF_007655135.1 of Punica granatum. Lineage (NCBI taxonomy): Eukaryota > Viridiplantae > Streptophyta > Magnoliopsida > Myrtales > Lythraceae > Punica > Punica granatum. The sequence continues at coordinate 46,058,768 of NC_045127.1, forward strand.
TTAAAATAATTGAAAGTGTTTGGAAGGTAACAATTTGAAACTTATGATATAAAATATTTGAAGTAGAGGAGAAGCAGAATTAACCTGCTTGAAAAAAAATCATGTGTTTAACAGCAAAAATTAACCAATCATGATTTTGACCTAATTCATCAAATAATATTTCTGCTTAAAAATCAGTAAAATAAACAATTGTCCAATCCAACCTCTACCCCATTCCCAAATGAAGCCTAAAGTAGGCTCTCCACGCTACATCCAAAGGAGTTATAAGAAATCTCGTCACTTAACCATGAAACCGATCCCTTGGTGGTAACCGGGCACTCTAATATATCAACCGGTACCAATATCAAGGATTCCGTTCGTTCTACTAATACAAAAACTTGGACCGCTTCAATTTCAATTGTTCGAACCTCTTACATTCAGATAGGTGAGCGAGTTATCTGGTTGGCCCTCATATCAAAATTAGGGAGCGGGATAAGGCCGAAATCCGGATAGGAAATTGAGACAGATTTGTGAACGTAATGAGTACCTCTAAAACGACTTAATCAAACTAGAGGGGTTACTTTGAAACATCCTGAAACTACAGGGGGCAAATGGAAATTAAGCTATAAGTTATTGGATCACCAAATATGCTGATCATGGTGGGCCACTGGGTTAAGTGGGCTTTTCCCTTTTTTTGGTGCCACGTGTACGGAGAATATGCTAAAGTGCATGAATGATGCCCTGCTGTAGGAAGCAGAGAAGCTCCATTGATAGGAAAAATAGAATAATATGAAAAATGAGTTTAAAAAAATCTCTTCCAAAATTATATAATATATTTTATTTATGCCAACAAAATGATGCTCGAGTAGCGTGCAGTTATAATCTCTATGAAGAGAAAGATATAAGTTTGAATCTAAAAAAAATATTGTTAGAAGGGAAAATAACATTTAATACTCAATCTTTTTAAATAGTGAGAGTACTCCTTCTAAAAATTTTATTTTACACTAAATTTTTTTTATTTATTTATAAGTAAATAATAATAATAATATATCATGATTTTTTTTTTGGGTAAAAGGCAAGAAAGAACGTAACCTTGCAACAAATCAAATAGTTCTTCTCTTTTTCTTTTTTCCTAATGTGCAAAAAACATGTAAGTCATATCCAGAATAGCGACATGCACCACTTTGGAAAACTCGTCGAATCTCGACCATGAAAACGGAATTTTAATCAAAAGGGTCTCATTTTTTGAATTCTAATAGGGCATGTTTCCAATTGGAGCAAACAGAAATTTTGTTATTTAATTAAATTATATATTTGTGGGGTGATCTATAAATCAGAAGATATAATAATAATAGAATTATACGATAGTATCTGACTATCGAGGTTGAACTTATGATGGTGAATTCAATATTCACAACACGTGAAAATACGTTTAACATTGATATTCTCTAAATATTAAGCACAACTCTCGTGGTCCATCCTTTGCAAAATGTGCTTTTGGAAAATCGGGGATGCTCCGGGGAATCCAAAACTTATCAAATCCTTCATATCATGATTGCCCCGTATAAGAAGTTTGCTTACAACTCTTAACGAGAATACAACTTATATGGTCGGACTTACCATCTCCGTGACATTTAAAAGAACAAATATAGTCTCTTACAATTATACAACCATAAACTATTTATTACAACATATATCCCGGAGAAGCCTTACAATTGCTAGGTGGTTAGATGGCCTTTTTCATGGATGTTTTTATATACAAGAATAATTCCAATGGAGACTAAATAATATACCCCAAAAAAAATGAAAATAAAGAAAAAGGCCAAATGTTGAAGAGATGAAGAAAATCACTTTGTGAATGTATTAGTGGGTATTGCCACCAGTTCTTGTATTGTTCCTGTCACAGTGAGTACACGTTAGATGATGCTTTTCCTTAATTTAATCAATGAAGGAAGAGAAACTAAAAAGCATATCTCTAATCCATGATTAAAGTGCCTGAACATGTTTAGTGGGCACATGGATCATGCGATTGGACAACATATTACATTTTTCACCACATAATTCAACCCATATTATCGTCGATGCCATCCGTATCATATTCCCCGTTCCTTCAATTTCCGTCCTTGAGAAAATTAAACGATGCCCTCGTCACTTTTCAAGGACAGAGATAATATATCTTCTAATAGCATTATATAGAATGACCAGATCACTATATATATCACAATTAATTGCAAGAAATTCAGCCAAAAAGATAATTAATTGCAAGAATATTAATAATAAGATAAATTCTTCTATATAATGAATTTTACTCTATTGTTCTTTTAATTACTTCGTTAATTTGGACCTCCATTCTTAAGTTTTTCCAATGGCCATTTAATAATTATTTGAATATAAACCAACAAATATGGTAGCCCCACCAATGTCCAAACATCACAAAGACGCAATTACCTCTTTTAACTCTTTCGTAGTATAATATAAAAGAGAGCACAAACCTTTGACTCATCACACATAGATATGTCCATCATCTTTTGCTAGGTCCAAAAGAAGAGGCCATGCCCTTTCAAGTGGCATGACCATGTATTATACCCCTCTCATATATATATATATATGCCAACCGCAAAGGTGATGACAAGTGAAAGGCCCTAAACTCACCCTACATAACACACATGAATCCACTCGCGGGACCCACCCCGCCTCATCTTCGGAAGGGCCCACCACGTAAATAAATAAGAAAAAAAAAGGGGCCAGAACTCGTCGGGTCGAACCGATAATCAAGATTGTCGTGCGATCCGATTCATAACTTTTCTCGGCCTTTTGGCTAAGATCAAGTGTTCTATTCTAAAGATCATAATGTATGCACCGTAAATATTGCTATCAAAAGCCAAGAAGGAATCGTCATCGCACTTAATTCGCGATTTTTTGGACCTCGGTTAAAAGCTCCCGGTTGCATCATGGGTCATGCTGGTTTGTAGACTCCACACCTACCAATCTATTTGATCAGTGCAACCTTTTGGCCCCAAAAAGAAGTTAAATTACACAAAAGGGCGAGTTCCCATTTAGAGATGGAGGACAGGTAAAGTTATGGCAAATTTTCCAGTTATAAAGTTGATTTATAAGTTTAGTATAATAAAATATAAATTTTAGTGTTTAATAAAGGAGCGCGAATAGTCTCATTAAATATCGAATATTAAATTTCTTAATTATCAGGTAAGGACATGCGCCGCTGCACAACATTTTTTTTTTGACAAGATGTGACAAATTTTAAAGAGATGGAATTAGGGGCAGTGATAAGAAAATGAAAATCATTGGGTTTTGTCATGTAATAGCCTGCCAGAAAAAAAAATGGATAACTTAATATATAAGCTCCTAATTTGGACATCTAAACTGCTCCGTTTCTGTCAATTAAGGGGCAGAACATGGCCACTTCAGTGATCATCATCATCTTAGAAAACAACACTATTCAATTATTAAACAGCAAATCCCCCCACATCCCCACATAAATATAAATAAATGAGCAAATGGTTTCAAGAATTGATATGAGTAAGAATCATTATAGTACACAAAACCTATGTTATGGATCCATCGTAAAAGAAAAACGACTGTAGGCGTGAAGTTGATTAAAATGTTATTCGATGAACCGAAAGGTGCATAAAATGATCTTCGTATTATTAGTTCTTTGATTACTTGCTGGCGTTCCCCCTGAATATGCTTTTTTTTTTCTTTTTCTTTTTTGTTTAGGTAGGATTTATTTTCTTTTTTTGGGCATATGATGAAGAGAGGGGGTTGCTTTCACATTAGCTTTGAGCTATGGAAATGGGTCTTTTTTTTTTTTCCTTCTTTCCAACACTTCTTATTTTGTACTTCTTTCCACCCTCTCTCAGATTTCTTTATTGAGGCCAACTATTCTTATCTTTTGATTCAATCAAAGCCTCTATCTCTCTGTCTCTGTTCCTTTTCAATTCTTTTATATTTTTCACTTTTTGTCCATAATTTGTTCTGAGAATTTCTCACAATCAATTAAGCATCTACGGCTCGATGTATAACCACTCCACTAGTTCCTTGAATCCTAAATGAATTTTCCCAATATAACCTTCCATTTGCTCGTGCCAAATCAGTATTTCCCTCCGATGGAGAGTCGGGATCCTCTGAAGTTGAATTTAAGAGAACAAAGAGTCCAATAAAAATGCAAAAAGATAGAAGGTCTTCATAGATTTATGTTCCTGGACCATGTGACCCCTAGTTATGGTAAATACACTATTCAACATTGCTTCGATTGTAAGCAACAGTATACTTTGTCAATCCTGTTCATTTTCAGCACATACATACTCATAAAACTTCTTATATATGTGTGTGTGTGTGTTCATACCTGTATAATACATAGCCTATGAAAGTGACATTAGACACCGTGAAAAGATAACTATGTTTGCAAGCTCCAATGAGAATGAGCTAAGAGCTATCATGTCCCACTCTGCAACTTGCACAAAGCATTTCCTGATTAATACGAATTTTATACGTAACGAGCTTGCTAAGCCTGTCATCTCTTCGGCTTTTCCGGAAATGAATTTGCATTTGGTAACTTGACTTTATGAACCGAGGATGACTTCAAGTAGTAACTCTTGCTTTCAGTAGCGAACGGATATCTCAGTTGGGGACCAAAAGCAAGAAAATTCAACTAGGATCGACACTAAGAAGGGCGGTGGGCTCTGATAAGGATTTCAATCGACAAGATGCAAAGCATGGATTAGGGAAATCAACCAACTTTAAGCCCTTTATGTTTTTTTCACTAAACTAAGCAAGAGAGAAACGTTGGAGTATCTTCACAATAAAATACCACTTTTTCTGAAAGCTTACTGAATAGAAGGCAGAAAAGTCATCCCATTTTGCAAAGTAAATTTTGCAAGTAGAAAACCGAGATACGTCCGAAGATTCCATCGACTCATTTTTTTTGTTTTCCTACCTATTATATTGACATGATAAGATCGGAACCAGTTATCCGGTCCTGATGGTCCAGCAGGCCCAACAGTTCAAACAAATGAATATTGCTTCTCAAACCCAAATAGAACCGAACGGAGATGGCTCGAACATGGGGTAACTGCTCCAAGAAATGTATTCTAACTAAAAGGAGAGACCAAACACTTGGATGGCTATTCAGATTCTACCTAGGGGTTTTATGACCAAAAATGCATTTATAATGCACAAATTTTGTTTTCAGACATCAATTCTTATTGTATCTACCTACGTGTTGGCATCACATTGGAGAAGGTTGATGCTTTGCATGGCCTGCTCAAGAGTTTGCTGCCTTCTCTTCATCAGCACTCTGCTTGGGTTGGTTCGGTTCTCCAGCTTGATTCACTTTCGCGAATTTCTCCATCGCCTCTTTCTCAAGCAAGGTCTGCCTCTGCATGGCTTTCATCATCTCCTTCATTGTCTTCTCCTCTCCCTCAAGCTGCATTTTCATGATCATCTCAGCTTGCTTGTCAATTGGCCCGAAGTACTCTTCGATGGCAGCTTCCTGTTTCAGTAATAGAAAATTACAACCTGACCTGACTGAGAATCTAGAGACTGGTGCAGACAGAAAGGTTTCCAGTGATTGCTTACCGTTTCTTCAAGCTTCTTATTTAATGCTTGCATCTCTTCAACCATACGGCGAACCTCGGATAGAATAATTTGCTCCGGAACCTTATTTACAGCTGCTCTTTTTTCCTGAGCCTGCATGTTTGAAGTCCGATACAAGTCAACATGAAAGGTCAAGGACCTGAATTGAAGTCCCATATGAGAGAGAGACCAGAGGAACTAAAATCTAGAGATTTAAGAGGGGGCACAAAATGATGTTTACAGTATGATAAATCAGTGCTTCAAAGATATCCTTGAAATAGGGGCCAAATTTATCAACTTAAAAATAAGACAAACCCGAGAAGAAGTAGCATATTCAAGTATCATCAACCATGCAAATCCTATCTCCAGGACATGTGTGGACTTCCTCCTTGGTGATACACAGAAACAAAAACATATCCGTTCAAAGCTTAGAATCATATGGAACGATGTTCAGAGAGAGTACATGACAAAAGGAACAAAACATCAATAACAAAGTACGAACAAATGATTACCTTCAGTGCGTACATGGGATATATGACAGGCTTAACAAACTAGTAGTGTAACATAAGCAAGACTACTAGACTTTCAGTCAGAATCAAAGTTCAGCTCACGTCCCTATCAAAGCAATTATTTTTTACGCGGATATCAGCAAAGATATTGATGAAAACAATGATAGTCGAAAAGCATTTGAACGGTGCCAAAAGCAGTCGCAATGCAAATCTTCATAGTGTTTCAGAGCTAAATGTGGGTGGAAAAGAAAAATAAGACGATAAGTTTGCATCATATATAAGACATTATAATATGAACACAACAATAGATGGACCTTAGATCGTGTATCTAGTTATCCAAACATGAAGGTATTGATGTTCACTGGCATGAAAAATGCACGCTATGACATAATTCACAAAAGTTCAAAGAGATCCGTAACTTCAGTTGATACAAACCAAGTTAAATATTACACAAATATCAAGAACTCGTGATTGTAAATATACCCTCTTCTCACCATAATCTACTCAAGAGAATGAGAAGACAGCTTCTCACAGAAAACTATACTGTGGTTACTTCACACTCTTAACAGAGCAGAACGCATCAATAGAGATGGCATTGAAGTCAGACAATCACCTGTTTGATACGATTCTCGAGCTGCAACCTGAAAGATCTTATCCTCCTTTCTTCATATCCAGAGAGCACCCTTGCATAGAACAGGGCTTTTCTTCCAAACTCAATAAGCTTATTCATAGTACTCAACCCTCAGCAAAACAGAAAAGATCTGCAAAGATAGGTTAACGCTCAAATTTCCTGCAGCCTCAAAGCCTTACATTAATGTTCCGATTCTGGGTATTGCTAATATCATCATTAGTTTGGTTTCATGAAAAATGGCTACCTTGGTCGGATCGTAACAAAACTAGACTCTTTGCTTCAAAGAGCTCTCAAAGAAATCTCGTGGTCCAAGCACAAAAGCGATTATTGAGCATTCCCGGCACCACACCGCACCATTGTACACTGAACAAACAGAGGCGTCCGAATCCACTCAAGTGAAAAACTGATCTCAAGGACATGTTTTAAGAAACTTCCCAGCGGCCATAGTAAATCTTGATTCACTGAGAGAGATTACACACAACCTCATCCCCACCCCTATTCCAAAATTTCGATCTCACCCAACAGAGCACTGTCCCACGGCAAAATTCAACCATTTGCAGATCCAGAAATAGTCCCAAATCCCTGAATTTGAGCTAGATGGGTCATCAGCCCACGACTTCTAAAACCCACAATAGCATAAATCTCTTCCAACTCTACTCAACTACAGCACTCAATCATACACGCGCACACTAAAGTAGAGAGGAGAGAGTGGAACTGACCCCAGATCGAAATCAAGAAGAATTGCGGCTTTCTACGCCGAGGCCATTCGACGGCTAACCCGAGCTTCTGTCCCAGCTTCTGCCGTGGCGGAGAGACGACTGGGTCGGTCAGCGCGGTTCGTTGGTAATAGGTTGGCCGGAGGTGGAGGAAGTGAGAAGCGAGCTTTTGGACCCCGACGGTGTACGAGATGACAAGAAGGGGAAATTTTTATTTTGCACCCTCAAATTCGGTCTTAGTACTATCTTGCTCCCAGAAAATCTTATTATTCCAAAATGCACCTAAAAGTTTTTTGTTAGGACCATTTTACTCCCTGAGGTTTTCATTGTCCCAATATGCACCCCAAAGTAAGGACAGAGATTTGTCCCATTATACATCAGTATATTATAGCTCAGTCAAAACCCTCCCAGCCTGACTCCTTCGGTGATAACTGACAAGTATTTTGGTGGAAAATAGATTTAAGCTCTATGAGATCACTGGGAGGAGTTGAGAACATCCTATGCGAATGCGACTGTTAACGGGTAAAGTCATTGAGGTCATTTATGACATTTTCTATCAAATTGTAAATAGAAGTGTAAATCATGCAAAATGAAATAAAAGAAGCCCAACATTTATAGTATATTGGGCCAAAAAGTATTTTAGAGTGGACAATAATCTCAAGGCTATTATCCTATAAAACAAAATAATAATGTCCCGTTTGGATTCAGAGTTCGTTGATTTTAACTTTAACTCAACACACTACACAACAAAAATATACATTTTCCAATTCAAAAATTTTAACTTTAACTTTAACTTAACACACTACACAACAAAAACACACATTTCCCAAGTCAAATTTATAATCACATCTCATTTGTCTTTTTCCACAATCAAAATTAAAATCAAAATCAAAGTAACTTTAATTCCGAATCCAAACGGCCCCTAACAATCTTAAGGCCAAAAGGTACAATATTGAGAAAATGAAACTTTTAGGATGCAAAATGCTCCAAGGACCAAAATTCAAGGTGCCAAATAAAATCTCCCCCACGGCAAAAGAGTTTTAAGAAAGGGATTTATCATCCAAATTTTTTCCTAAGAAAACAATCAATGTGGTCCTTCAAAGATCATAGTGTTATCAATTTGATCTTTCAAAGATTTTTTCCATCAAAATAGTCCTTTAAAGATCTTATTGCCATCAATTTGGTCATTCAAAGATTTTTGCCATCATTATAATCCTTTGAATATCATATTGCTATCAATTTTGGTAATTCAAAGATTTTTGTTATTAATATGGTTCTTCAAAGATCATTCCGTCCATCAAATTAATCCTTCGTTAAAACACAGTTAGTATTGGTTAACTCCGTCAAATAATTTCTATTAAAAAAAGAAAAAAAAATCTATCTGCTGAAACAAAAAATCGACAATATTTCTGAACTCCAACACATACGCTCTGATTCTATCAACCGCCTAATAGTTTCCATATCCACCTCCATCTTCATTCATCTCCATCTTTCCTATTAATACTGAGAAGAAGAACAAAAAAACTAAATAGATACGTACATTTTCAGCATGAACATATACATACTAAGTGTTACAAAGAAAGCATGAGAGAGACAGAGAGAAATTTTTCTTCTGTCTAAAACTTTTTTTTCTATTTTTTTTAACTTTCATAAAAATTATTTGACAGAATTAAGCAATTATGATCTTTAAAGGACCATATTGGTGGCAAATATCTTTGAAGGATCAAATTAATGGCAATATGATCTTTGAAGGACCATATTGAGGGCAAAAATCTTTGAAGGACTAAATTGATGGTAATATGATATTTCGAGGACTAAATTGATAGTTTTCTCAATTTTTTCTCCATGAACCAAATTCACTTGGTCCCAGTTGAGAAAGGATTTGAATGCAGTAATACAAGGCATTGATTTAGATATACGAGATTTACGGTTTGATTTTTATCAGTGAGACTCATGTACTCCTATACATGACTGGAAAAATGATCATTTAGTTCAAGGCAAGTTTTCAGTTCATTTTGAATCTCAAACCTTATCACAATCATTGTCATCATAGTTTGTAAACGAATGATCGGTGACACTGGTTAAACCGTAAACACCACACAGACAAATAAGTGGATGACATCTAGTACGTGTACTAAGTTGGAAGCTCGAATTGGCATGAGAGGAGAAGGTCTCATTCTGCATCTCGAATTGTAGTCAGGGAATTTTTCCACAACGCATTGAAACGCACCTAAGTCATGCTCGATCATCCTACTCCAAAATCGGAATTTCAACATCGCATGCATAAAATATTTGTCGGGAGATCCAAAGAGATTCCCGATTCAATTCTTAAGAAGGACGCATCGTGCCTTCATATTTTCCCGATCATATTTATCCTCTTCTAGAACCATTGATTTCGTTTGTAACAAAAAAAAAAAAAAAAAGAAGGAAAATCTCCCCACAAATGAAAAGGGAGATAGACACGAAGGCCGTACCATTGCAGGACATTGATATGCAGTAGCATCATTGCAGGAAATTGCAGCCCTGTCGTTCCATTCAACCCCCCAACCCCGATCATATATATTTCTGCCGTGCAGCTGCCTCTCTTCTCTGTGATCGCCCACGTCCTTCCTCTTCCTCCTCCGGTGAGTACTTTTCAGGGTTTTTGTGTTTTGGCCGTCCATTTCTATGGCAATCCGTAGCATTATCTTGTTTGCAGAAATATGGTGTGTGTGCTGATTTGTGAGGCTCTCTGGCACAGCGTTGTGTGAAGAGCGATAGTGTGAGAAATCGAAAAATCTTCTTGTTTTATTTCGCTTGTTTATGTCGGACGCACCGATCCTTCTGTTCCTCAGTTGATCATGGTAGTGCCCACATTTTCCTTTCGCTGGCTTCTTGTTCTAATGCATGTCTTAAGTCTCCGGCCTCTGATCTTCTTTGTCTTTGACCTGTTTGTTTATTCCATATCGTACATATAAATAAATAAATAAATATATATATATATATATATATATATGTATATGTAGAGTCTTCTGATGAGTGGAAGGAAAACCCTTTCCACTGTAAAGCTTTTATCTTGTCCTTCGGAGTTGAGGGGATTTCATGTTCTTGAGAGATCTTCTTGCTCCCTTCCTCTGTTCTCCTCGTTTTTGGGAGATGCCCCGGAGAGTGGTCGGGGTCAGTTCTGGTGAGCCGATTGAGAACATTATTAGGCTTAGAGAAAGGTTCCATCGGTTGAACAAGGGCATGAATGCTATGAGAAGCAGCTCCACGTATAATAGTCCTTTTTATATGCATCGATTTAATATTATGGTATAAATCACGATACAAACCCAATGAACTTGGAATTCTTGGTTAATATCTGAACCAATCAACTTCCGGAATGATTTTCAATGTTCATGCTAGCAGTGGACAATATTTGAACTTTGATGTTCTTTACATGCCAGTGATTTAGTAGTGGAGGAGAGCTACTGGCTAATATTTGTTAGACCCACATTCGCTTTGTCTGTTTGCCATATTATGCAAAGAAGCATTTCCCTTGGAAATCACGACAAGTTAGCAATGTTTCTGCCTTTCAAAACTGCAGGCTACAGCAAAGAACGAACATTTGGGAGGCTGTATGTGTTAGACTATGGAAAGTAGTGAAATGAGTGATTTTCTGGATTCTGATTGCTTAATTTTTATTTGGTTCGAGGTATCTTAGTTTGAAACACACTACTTGTTTAGGCTTCAAAATGCATAATGCATCTCCAATTTTCTTTTCTGTTTTTGATGATTGCAGGTTTAGAGGGGCCTCTGATTGCACAAGGGAGTTGTCGTTTCATCAAATGAATACTAATGAAATACCTCCTAAAAATGCGGTTAACATGGAAAGCGAGTCTAATCTAAGTGCCCATGAGCCCATCTCGAGCCATGCCCTATTATTATGGCAATATGAGTTTGAACAGTCATTAATAGACGAGCAGCTCCAATACCAGCAACAAGCTGTTGCAATGGAGGCCAGCATAAAGGAAGCAGCTTTGCAAGCTGCAGCAGGGGCTAACGAAGCTGCGAAACTGTTAAAAGAAGAAACTGATACTTCCATGGTAGATCTTGTGAAGGAATTGAGCTCCAGGAGGTATAATTTAGAATAAAAAGTCGTTGATAACCTACCAAAGAACTCTTTTTTTTCTTCCTCTCCCTGTACAGGTTTACTGCATTTGTGTATATCTGTTCTAACTTCTCGGTTTGCAAAAAGTACAAAAATAGTTTTTGTGCATTGTGTGTTTGTTTAAAACTCCTTGGCTTGTCTGTAGGCTCATTGAGGGAGTGGAGCTGCAGTCACTGGATTTAACTTCAAAGTTATTGAGATCCAAATCGATACCTATCTCTCCTATAAGGCTTGAGAAAGAAGGCAATGATGAGGAGAATGGTCAATCAAGAAGCCGAGAGACCAAGGAGATGAGAAGTAGGAAAGGTAATGAAAGTGGAAGCAAACATAGGAGCAGGAGCAGGGAAAGAAGTCCCAGGAGCAGGAGCAGGAGCAGGGAAAGACGAAGACACAGGAGTGGAAAAAGACAGAGACACAGGAGCAGAAGCAGGAGTAAGGAAAGACAGAGAAGCCACAGGAGCAGGAGCAAGAGCAGGAGCAGGGAAAGGAGAAGCCACAGGAGTAGGAGCATGGAAAGACGAATGCACAGGAGCAGAAGCAGCAGGGACAGAAGGAGATGCAGGAGCAGGGAACGAAGAAGACACGGGAGCAAGAGCAAGAGCAGGGAAAGACATAGGCACCAAAGCAGAAGCAGGGAAAGGAGAAGCCACAGGAGAAGGAGCCAGAGCATGAGCATGGAAAGACAAATACACCGGAGCAGAAGCGGAAGCAGGAAAAGGAGAAGCCAAAGGAGCAGGAGCGGGAAGAACTGGAGAAGGATAAGCTGCGTGTCTAGATCACCACCTAAGGGGTCTAGTCGAGTTGACTCTAGTTTCAGTGGGGGTCGGGATTCCAGGTCCCCCTCATCTCCTTGTAGAAGCAAACAGGATTTGAGGATGGAGAGCAAGCAAAAGAACAGCAAATCACTATCTCATACACAAATCTTTAGTCCCAGGAATACAAAACCTTTTTCGACAGGAAAAATTGTTGAGAAAACTAAGGTCACAGAGGGAACGGAGAAAACATCTCAGAGGTCGATTTGCAGTGATGATTTTGGTGAGCGAGAATCTAAAGGCAAAGAAGAAGCGTAGCAGGAGATCATTGCTCATGCTCAGGGACTGGGAGTGGTGGTTGGACTTGAAAGGCCGTGAGGAAGCTGTGAGCCGAGGAGAAATTCTTTGGTCCACTGGATGTGTATTGGAATATGGAATGGGTTTCTTATATCGGAATCATACAATTTAGGATCATCTTACAAGTCTCTGCCTGAAGAAAATAGGAGCAGCACCAGTCACGTTTTGTAAGCCGATATGGCTATTCTGGCACTATTCTGAATATGTTAGGAAACTGATATCTGTAGCAAATACTATCTGTTCACTTAACCGTCGCTCTTTGCTTTACTTGAGTTTCTGGATTGATCTGTCGTGGAGATGGGAGTAAATTGAATTCGGAGATGAACTGCCTCTGAACCTTGAGCACAATCCATCGCTTTAGTGTACAAATTCTGCAGAAATTGAACGGGAAAAATAATCTGTGAGCTGCAAGCATTCGGACCATATGAATGGCGATCTACAAATCTGTAGGACCATCTGATTTGGAAGGCTGATGAGGCTTCTTCAAGTGATTGTGGCCATAAGCGAACCAACCCTCTTTTGCTGGTCAGGAACATGACGGTTTGGATCGATTAGGATTGGGAAAAACTACACAAATGATGAGGACAGCAAAGTGCTTCTGAATAATCTCAGTACATGGACGGACTGGAAGATGATCACTGGGTCCATCCGTTGCAATTTCTCTTTCAAAGGAAACCGAACGCCGTGATTCATGCTGACAGTAAAGAGTGGGTAATTCCTCTTCAAAATTTTTTAGGCATCGGATCTCAATCCGTTTGGCACTTACAGTGAAGAAAATAACCAGTGTGCACGAGAGATAATCTACTCTCGAGACTGGCCCCTTAGTCTCAACATAGCTATGTCAATGCTGATCGAGTTAATCACTTCTTATATCATAATCATATCCATATTCTGGCGATCAACGAGTTATATGTCCTTCAACCAGCTAGAACGGTGTTATGTGCAGGACAGAGTTGAACCGTATTTTGGATGTCTGATAACTATCCATGGATCCGACCGGCAAAGGACGGCAAGCCGTGCTCAGCTTATAACTGGGGCTTCATCCCAAACCGATTCCTATGAATATTGTTGCTCAACGGTCATTCAACATGCTATTTACACTAATTATCTTGTGGCCATCACTCCCTTTAGCATCCCCGGAATCATGTTCTCCTCAAACATACGAGCCCACACATACCCATCACGTATATTTATGGCTGTTTATGTATGTTAACAGGAAGCATCAGTTCCCCTAATGTAACAATTTGTTCGGACCTCGACCTCACTAAGAGGAAGCGAGAAAGTTGCTCTATGAGACTTGAACATTATAGTAGATGCGAAGAGAAGTGTCCGACTTCGCCAAATAGCCAGATTGGTCCGACGCGATGTACATTTACATTGGACATGAAAGAATAAGAAACTTACACAAACATGATGTTACATGTACAAAGCTAATAATGGGAATCAATTTCTTATGGGACTTAACTTTTCCAATAAGAGATTGGCTGAGGAGACAAGTTACTGTCAAATTTCAGCCGTCGGTAATAAATTTGTTTTGTATCTATGGATGGGGTGGCTAATTTCGGGTTCCAAAGGATAGTCCCGCCTGAGCAGCTTCTGCTTCCTTAGCTCCTCGTGGCACGGTACAAAGAACTCATGCTTGAGAGCTTCCTCTGCGGTGATTCTCAACCTAGGATTCACCGACAAGCACTTGTCTAGAAGATCGAAGAATGAGCTAGGGACCACCTCGAGGAAGTCCGGTCTCCTTGTGTTTCTCCGGCACCAATCCCGTAAATTCGTGGCCATCAAGTGCTGTGCATCATAGAGGTCCTATCACAATATCATGTAATTTACTATCAGGAGTGACATTAATTACCATAATATATTCACACGGGTAAAAGATTCTAGTTTCGGGTACCACTGGGAATGACAGCTCACGGTTGTGTAGCTTAGCCACTTCCCATAGGTCTTCACTACCCCTTAACTTTGCGATATCCTTAATATTCCTGCAAGGAGACCTGTGAGTTAGCAAATTTCAAATGGGATTAAATGGTTGTAGTCTTAAAGGCAAGTATTCATACTGCTCGGGATCACCCAAGAAGGGCATTTTTCCAATAACAAGATAGAGCAAGGTGACCCCTGCTGACCATACATCGAGCTTAGGACCTTGATGTGGAGATCTGAACAAGACCTGCAGGATAAAATGTGGCAAATAGCTACTTGAGGAATGAAAGATGAGAGCGAATTATTTGACGAAGGACCCTACGTGTTTCTTACACACTCATTGAAGTATAGCTGACACACATCTCCTAATAGTTGTGCTCATACAACCTCTTAACACTCGTATGGAATATTTGCCCCGGGATGATTAAATTAAACTCACTCTGCCTGCGCGTCAGAAGGTTGTTTAGCCACAATTATTAGGAGCAAGCCATTTTAGTGTTGCGTTTGTCTCTCGGGAAAAAGCATCATACGTCTTTAGTAGTGAATGTTCTCGAGGCAGTCATATCCTATGGTGTTGCACGGGTTAATAAAGTGTCAAGCTGGGATAAACCTAGACTTGCGGCTGCCACAATAAGTACTTCTTACCTCGGGGGCTCGAAAGCCTTTGGTTCCAACACAAGGTCCTTCTTTCTTGTGATCCCCTGAGATGAAGTGAAACGTAATCAACTTCACGTATTAAAAAAGATCTTCCAACTACAAGTGCTATACCTAAAAATTACCTTTGCTTGATCTGAAGCCAGCACCACAAACAGGGATGCCAGTTGAATGTACAGGCATTGGAGTGATAATCAGCAGCTTGTCATCGATTTTTGCTGGAGGGGCAGCTATCCTTTTTCTCATAGGGGCTGGAACACTAGATGCTTCGCTATTTGTATGCATTGTTTTCTGCAACAGGCTTATAAGCTCCTTCCTACCTTGTCGTGGCAGAGGTTCCCTCATCCTTTCTGCAGATGCAGTCCTAGTGCTCGTCACATCCCTAGCAGAGGTTACACCCGAGCCTTCTGCACCTTGACTTCTTACTGTGTTCCAACTGCCCACATCATTACCAGCCTTTGTCTGATCCATAGACTTCCTCTTTAAGCTCTTGGCCTCCAAACGCAACTTTGAGACTTTTATTTCATCTTTTCTCACAGCACCTAAGGATCTAACTCCATGGAACTTCATTTTGCTTGGGGATAGAGGTTTAGCATTGGAAAGTGGAAGAGGATCAAAGCTTCCATTGCACCCCAGTTTCAGTTTATCTGTAGAAGCATCCCAAGGTTCCACCATTTATTATGAGCAAAACAAACTTGCGGAACAAAACAGTCAGGTTTGCAAGGTCTAATCCAGGAGCTGCCAGCAATATATATTGGATTATGAAGTAAACCAATGAGCCACTCACTTTTTGTTGCATGCTTCTGATGCAGATCCTGTTGAAAATATTCACGAAAAGGGAAAAAAATTCAAAATCTGCCGTCTACACGAAGTGAATAAACGACAGGGACTAGTGCGCATAAAAGATGAAAGATCACTAACCATGGCAAGGTTAAAATCAATAAGATAGCCCTTATTAGTCTTGTGAGAGAAAAGGAAATTCCCTGGCTTCACATCCCTGTGAACTACCCCCTGCAAAATTAAAGGGCTTATAAATCCAGTGTAAACAGGACATTCGTAGACTGTCACCAGTAAAATTCTGACCTGCTTATGCAGACTTGCAAGTGCTCTGAACAAGCAGTAGGCATACCATTGTAGCTGAAGAATATCTATTTCTTTCTTGAGGACCTGAAATCAAATCGAAGACCATCAGAGCAGATGAAACAGGCCAGAAACTTAGAACGCTGGGCTAGGGAAGACATTTGTTACCTCAGGCCTGTCATGCTCAACGTGCTCCAAAACAAAGCAATCAGCGTTCCCACTCTTGAAACAACCTTCATATTTAATTATGAAGTTTTTGCCCCTGAAGCTCTTGCATATAAATCATCACCATTTTGTTACACTAAATCAAAGCAAGAAGGTAACATTGTCGAAGCCCTTACCCAAATCGTTCTAGCATCTTTAGTTCATTGACAATATGGTGCTCCTGAGCCTTTGCATGAGGATCTGCATTTGCAGAGAATTTTCAGTGAATTACATACATGTAGATGCAATAAACAAAAGGCCAAATGTATTTAGTGTATAAGTCAGGGAATGAGAACGTCATGGCTTATACATTAGTATCACTTACATTTTATGGCAACAATTCTTCCATCTTTTCTTCTATGAGCCCTATAAACAGTGCCATAACCCCCTGCCATGTTTGGTTTGAAAGATGGCTATTAGAAAATACCGATGAGTAAGGAAAGTAGTTACCCATGTTTGTATAACTGAAACATGCAGTACCTGAACCTTCTTCCTCTTCTACCACATAAGATTCCAAGTTCGGCAGTACCTTCACCTGAGCTTGGTCCTACAAAGCACGTACGGCTAATTTGAGACTAAGAGCACAACTTATAAACTAATGAAGCAATCATTGAATTTGTAACAATAGAAATTTTTTTAATATATAGTATATATTGACATGAAGCTCACTTTGGAAGATGCAGCAGCAGAGTTATCCCTTTTTTCTTGACCAGAAATGGCAGTGTTTGCATGCTTTAATTTCCGGTCAGCATTAATCAACTTCTGAGTTCTATTTTGCTGTTTTTCTCGAGGAGCTGAAGCTGCCTTTTTCTGCTCCAAAGATTCGTATAGAGCTCGCATCCTAGAGGAAACTCCAGCCCCATGGACAGCTCTGCTGTTGGCATTCGGTTTGAGCAAAGGCTTTTGTGATGGAGAGCATTCAAGTGCTGGATAATTCTCCTGACCCTCCATGAGTGGAACCACATTGTCATATTTAACCTCATGCTTCTTAGATTCACTTTCACGTTGCCTATCTAATAGAGAGATGTTAGGAAGTGGAGAAGGGTGTTCCACTTCTCTTAAGCTGCTGCCTTGACCTGTACATAATCCTTTCTGTGGTGCTTCTGCAGTTATTCCGTCTTTATTTGTTCCAAGAGCTATAGACTTATTACCATAGGTCATGCACCCTATCTCGTTAAATAGAGCATTCATTTTCTCGGTCGCTACACTAGATGACTCTCCAAAGTTTTCCCTCCCCAAGCAACCCTTCTCTCCCTTATTTTCCTCTGTGCTCAGAACAATATCCTTCAATGCTCCACGGGAAATAATGGGTGCTGAATCGGTGGCCTGATATGCCATCACTGATCGTGAAATTTCCGGAATTGATTGTTCTGAAATTTCTTCAATTTTGCAGGCATTATGCACAACAACTCTCTGCATATTCATTCTTGTTCCATCTTGATATTCCTTGTCCACAGCATCCCTTAATTGCCAGGTTGAGTGTCCGGCAACATTAGCAAACAAGGGCAGCATCTGCATCAGTTCACTTCTCACGCCTAGAAAGTTTCTCTCCAGTCTCTCAGCTGTAATTCCATCTCCACCAATGAGAAAATGTACCTGCATGACCTCAAGTCAATAGCAGTCCACCAGTCTCGACACGGCAAATCATTCAACAATACTCCCATAAGGGAAGCGAGAATGCAGGTTGAGTTAGAACCAAAATCCTCACGATGACAACCAATGCAAGTCGTAGGAGCAACGAATACTAGCAGATTCATATTTGAAGTGCAAAGCACGTTACGAGATACTAAAATCTGGAATGATCTATAATCTTCAAGCACAATCCAAACAATGTATTTGAGACAGACAGAATCATAAGCAACCAAATAGACTGCATATACATAAAGAACGAATAATACGAAATTCAGTTTCTGGATTTTAACACTACCTTCTTACAAGGATCTTGAATTCCTCCAGCCAAACACCAAATCGAGCATTCATCTACACCTGCAGCAAAAGTGCAAATTCATCCGCCATCACAAACAATTCATCGCGTTGTTAATTTCGAAACTGAAACAGTGGAAACTGAAACGGATCCACAGTCAAAACTACCTTCCTCGGGATACAGATTCACTCTCCTCTTCGTGAGCAGCAGGAGATCATCCTCAGACGCGCTCCTCTTCCTCTTCCTGTAGTAGGCCTTCTCGATCCTCAGCGGTCGGGGAGGATCGACTAGATGCGAGTTCGACAGAAGCTGACGGATGGCAATTATGGAGGTCTGAGAGTGCGTAACGCAGTGGCCGCTCCTCAGCTGGATCGGCGAGTAAGGAATTTCGCAGAGGAAGCGGATGAGCTCGGGCGGCGCGGGGAATAGCGTGCAGAGGGAGGCTAGCTCCAGCAGATGGGCAGGGCGGCCCAACGAGAGGAGGAGCGAGAAGAGGTGCCACGCCTTCTGAGACTGGTCGGAGACGGTGAGGGCGTCCGCCTCAGGCGGAGGAAGGGGGATGAGTTGGCCGGAGCCGGTGGGCTGACTTGACATGGCCGATTCAGGACGGTGAGAGTGGGGAGGGAAGACGGAGAGATCTGCAGAAAAGGAAAAATAGATGGGAGAGGAAGAGCGGGGATGAGCGGGAAACCGCACGTGCGAGGTTTGAGATAGGCACATGTGAATTTTCCCGCCATTTGTTTCGCTGGATTTTGTCAGGGTTCATACATGCCGTCGAACGGCATATTTTAGTTTTTTTTTTTTTGTGTGTGAACCATGTTTTAGTTGATAATTTTGATATGAAATAGATTTTCCTATGTCAAAAAATTAATCAAAATTTTGTTTTATTTTTTGAAATATTTCATACAAATGGATCCTGAAATTTTTCTCAGGACAATACAAGTATCCAGACATAACGAATAAAGTCCTACCCTCTTTATTTAATAAAGGGTTAATGACATAAAAAAACACGATCTTTGGTCAAATCCCTATTTTTAGCACAACTTCTTAGAAATCGTATAGAAAAACATAACCTTTTGCTTTAATTTCAAATCTAAAATTACCTTTTGTTTTAGTTCCAAATCTAGCATGATCTTTCAGAAATCGCACAAAAGGCGCAACCTTTTGATTTAGTTTCAAATCTAGCATGACATTTCGTTTTTATTCCAAATCTAGTACGACTTTTTTTGGTGCCACGTGACATAACATGATTGGACAGATGAACATCACATATTTTTATATAATATAAAATTATTCTTAAATTTTTTTTAAAAAAAATGAAGCAAGGGAGGGAGGCAATTGGGCCTACCATCGTCGGCCCCCTCCCTAATTTTCCTCAGTCATGGTCCTTCCCTCTGATATTTTTAGTTTCTAGAATTTTTTTTAAATAAAAATATGTGGGGTCCATTCGTCCAATCGTGTTGTGCCACGTGGCACAAAAAAAAGTCATGCTAGATTTGAAATAAAAATGAAAGGTCGATACTAAATTTGAAACTAAATCAAAATGTCGTGTCTTTTGGCGATTTTCTAAAAGGTCATGTTAGATCTAAATCTAAAATAAGAGGTCATGTCATATTTGAAACTAAAGTAAAAGGTCATAAGGTCATGCTTTTCCGTGTAATTTCTAAAATGTTGTATTTGAAATAGGAATTTGATCAAAGGTCATGCTTTTTTATGTCTTAACCTTTTAATAAATTTCTTAATTTTTTTACATAATTTAGGTATACAAAATTTTTTCTTCCCGAAGAACACCACCTGATATTTGAAAATTTGATGGGTCTGATCAATTTTAATTCTAATGAGATTCGCTTTCCAAGAGATAAAGCTCTCTTGATCATGAATTTTCTCCAGTAATAAGAGTCGCGTGCGATACTTTATTTAAGGGGAATAAATTTCGAATCATTTAAAAATAACTCAAATTGATAAAAAGACTATCTATTTCAATATTTCACCAATTGAAGTAGTATATATCTTTTTATTTGATATTGTTAAAAATGTCTTTATTTTTTCGATGAGATGCAAGGTTATGCTAACCTATTAAATAATATTAATTTCGCTTTGTATTGACTTGCTTGTACAACAAGATGCAAATTAATACCGAACATATGCTGCAAGTACGGTTCATTCATGTAGAATTGGAGGCTTACCAAGAGCCTATTATATTACAATCATGATTTTATATTTAAGAATATCAAAAACTTAATGAAAATTAATAGGAGAAATATTAATTTTTATACGGTATAAAATATTTAGTACAATATTTTGAAAATTTTAGAGCATTTGTTATAAATTAAGAATTCATAATATTTACACATAATTAATTTTATCATTTCTTTTAATTTATATTAACCATTATACAAACTCTTATGATAAACCAAAAAACTGACGAAATTTTTTTACAACTCATAGCATCGCGCGGGTGTAGGCAAATTGATGGGCCTAGGGCCTCTCTGTTTGGGCCTGCATGCCATTATTGAGCCTGTATGCGTATTTTATCTTGGGCCTTCAAGCCTAGTCAGAGTAGGCTGGCCCAAAGGTGAAGGGCTCTTGGTTTTCTAAGCATTAAATAATGTTTGTAATGTATGCAGCATACAAACATTATTGCATATATATTTTGAGGCTATAATTTTTAATTTGATCCCTTAAAATCACGCTAATTTGGCACCAAGTTACATATGCAGCCTGCATTACAAACATAGCATGAAAGGGGAGAAATAATGAAGCTGCTTTCCCTTCTCTCCAGGGCTTCATATGTTTTTTTTTTCCCTTTTTAATGGAAGGGTTCGACATGTTGCTGATATCCTCGTATAATATATATATATATATATATACTAGTAGGATTGCCCGTGCAATGCAAGGGAAAAATAATAAATAAAATCATGCACAATATATATATGATGAAAAACATATATTAATTGCTTCATAGTTAAATTCTATTTCAATTTAATACAATCATTACAAACCATCTAAAAATTTTGACAATTTAATATACTTATTAAAAATAAGTTTTGTATTCTTCGACCGACTCTTATTATGCCATTATATTGATGCATCTTAATCATAATATTGTTGGCTTATTGAAGTTTCATAACTAACAATCCATGTCTAAATACTTTATAGATCGACCTATAAGATTGAATTAACAAGAAATAAGACTCATCTTGTATGTTTTTTCTTAGTTAAGTAAAACGTATTTCGTAATTAAGTTACTGTAGAAGATCAATTAAAGTTTTGTGTATTTGACAAACTACTATTAATATCACTATCACTATTATTATTATTATATTATATTTATTATAATATTTATTTATTATCGTTATTATTATTATTTACTTCACAACTAAGTAAACGTATATATTATTATATTTAACATATATTAGTAATATTTATTATTATTGTAATAATATTTATTATTACATTTATTATTATTATTATTATGTTTATATGTGTGCTCAAGTGTTGAGCTGTGAACGTGGTATATATATGCATATATATAGATAGGTGCATGTGTGTGAATGCTTATATGCATGTATTGTGCATGCATATGAGTGTGTAAGTGTATGAAAAATTCGGGTTGAATTGTTCAACTCGAATAGGTTTGATTAAGTCTAATAATTATTTCTTTCGATCATTAACCGCTAGTACCGTTGATCTCAAAGTTGGTGTAGATATTTATATATCATAATTCCGCTTCCAGTGGCCAGTGTTGCCACAATGGAAGCAGTAGTCATCTTTTGCCACATTAGCTTTGGGCTTTAATGCACCCAAGTCACACTTGGATGCGCCCTTAGCTTTCTTGGTCCCCTAGACCATCAAAATAGACATTCTCTTGTTGATATTTCTGTTCAGTTGTTCTCAACATGCTAAGTAGTTCATGCAATGGTTTATTGAAGTTGTTCATGTTATAGTTCATGACAAACTGACTGTAATTGGCGGACAGCAACTGCAGGATTAAGTCAGTGGTCAACTCTTAACCTAGAGAAAATCTCAGTCGCCCTAGTGTCTCCACATACCCAATTATCTTGAGTACGTGAGAACTTATGGGGCTGCCCTAGATCATCATAGCCTGAAAACGAGCCTTCAATACCTCGAACCTCTCATGTCGAGCCTGCTCTTGATAGAGCTGCCTGAGATATACAATCATATCATACGCCTCCATGTTCTCGTGTTGCTTTTGCAATTCTGGACCCACGGTGAGAAGAATGAGACATCCAACATTCACAGTATCTTCTTAATGCTTCCTGTAAGCATCTTTATCAACTCGAGTATGAAAAACGAAATTCTTTACAAAGTATTTGAAAATTTTGACAATTTAATATCTGTTAAAAATACATGATGTGCTCTTCGACCGACCCTTATTATGCCATTATATTGATGCATCTTATCCATAATATTGTTGGCTTATTCAAGTTCCATAAGTAACAATCCATGTTTAAATACTTTATAAATCCGCATATAAGATTGAATTAACAACATAATTAAGACTCATCTTGTATTTTTTTCTTGGTTAAGTAAAATGAATTTCATAATTAAGTTAATGTAGAAGATTAATTAAAGTTTTTTGTATTTGACAAATTACTACTACTACTACTACTACTACTACTACTATTATTATTATATTAATATTAATATTATATTTATTATTATCATTATTATCACTATTTGCTTCAAAGCTAAATAAACGTATATATTATTATATTAATTTATATTATTATTACCTACTTCATGGTTAAGTAATGCATATATTTACATTAATTTATTTGCAGTTTTTAAAAAATAAAAGAGAAACTCGAGAATATGAAAAATGAACGTGCTCTCCACGAGAACTTTTGAAGTGCTTTCGATTTATACATATACGAGGAGGGTTGCCCACGCATACACAAGAAAATTAATAAATAAAATCATGCACAATATATATATATATATATATATATATGATGGAAAACATATATTAATTGCTTCATAGTTAAATTATACTTCAATTTAATACAATCATTATAAAGCATCTGAAAATTTAGATAATTTAATATCTTTATTAAAAATACATGATAAATTCTTCGACCAACCCTTAGTATGTCATTATATTGATGCATTTTATGCATAATATTATTAGCGTATTCAAGTTTGATAAGTAACAATCCCTATTTAAATAATTTATATATTGGCCTATAATATTGAATGAAGAACAAATATATTATGTTATGTTATGTTATATTATATTATATTATAATTTTATGATATTATTTTATGTATATAGATATTATGATGACTTGCTTCATGGTTAAATAATAACTATATTTGCATTAATTTATTCGCATTTTAAAAAAAAATAAAAGAGTAACTCGATAGCATGAAAAATGAACGTATTTCTGCGAAAACTTTCGAAATGCTTCCGATTTATATATATAAATATACATAGGTATGTATGTTGCTGATATGGCCTTTTGTTGTAACTTGTAAGCAATCAAAATTTGGTAGGGGCCCCCGCTCTCCACTGGTGTGTAAGAAAACCATTATTTCTAACATTCTCTAGCATCTATGGCATACTCCTAACATGCAAATGGTCACACATATTTATAGGACTAAGCATAAAAAAAATTAATTTGATTTTTTCTTCTTATCCACCTGGATGCCAACTAAGCATAACAAAATTTAATTTGAATTTATCTTGTCCATGGAGGTGCAAGCTGGGGTGATCGGTTCCGCGTACCCTGTATTTTTCACGATACCCGGATCCTACCCTGTAAAGTACAAGTTCCAAGATTTTGGATCCGGACCTTACCCTGTTGAATTCTGGAACCGGAACCTGTATTATATCACAGGTTCCGGGTAGCTTATTAGAACCTGTAAAATTTTTTGTCTTGCTAAATAAAATCGAAAATATCACATACATAATTAGTAATAACGCCAAATAGAATATTAATAAAGATTTAGATTAATCCACAACAACAAAAAAATAATATGTTTCATCAATCCATCGACAAAATTAAACATTCATAATACGATCCCACACAAGAAAGTACCTTTGTTCTGATTCATTAAAGGAGACAATAACTTTACTCTTTCATCTTTTTTTTATTATAAATAACCGGGTCCGGGTACCCTGTAGGCAAGAACCGGAACCAGAACCGATTTTCATTGGTTCCTGATTTTAATATCCGGAACCTACCCTATTTTCAATACAAGCTACCTGAACCCTACCCTAACGGGTAGGTTCCAACCGGTTCTGGGTATACCCGGTACCCGTGCACACCCCTAGGTGCAAGACTTCTAAATTGCACTATTTTAACCATGAAATAATAATATCACAATTGCAAATTACTTTCCAACACCCCTCTTAATTTGCAATTCGTGCATTCCTCTGAAACTGCTCAAGCTTTTCCGTTGCGACTGCTTTTGTGAATATATCTGTAAGTTGTTCCTGGTGCTAATAAACTCGAGTTGAATTTCGCCTCGTTGCACTTGATTTTTGATAAAGTGATCTCACAGCTCAATATGATTGGTCCTGCTGTGAAACACCGGATTCTTGGTCATAAAAATTGTAGACATATTATCGCAATAAATTATTGTTAGACCTTCTTGTGTCTGCTATAAATATGATAGTACTCTTCGTAGCCAAATTGCTTCACATGTTGCATCCGTTGATGCAATGTACTCTGCTTTTGGCAGAAGAAATTGACACGATTTTTTGCTTTCTCAAAATGATACTCAGGGATACTTGTGAATTTTCCTTCCTGCTCTTTCATTTACATTTGAGCAACATATACCTGTGTTGGGGTGGACAAAGGGGATCAAGATAATTAATTTACAACAAATCAAGGAAAGAATATCAAGCTATAAATGACAATTATCTTTCCTTGATATTAATTGCAGTATTAGCTTCGGATTTGTTGGGACAGCTCTTATTGGTAGGTCGCCCAGCAGAAATCTCGAGCTGTGATTGTGAGGGCTGTGATTCCTCAATACTCACCCAGAAACCGAGCTACAGGTAGAAAGAAAGACCGAATTTGGTGCGCAGTCGAACACAAACCTGTCGTTGTGAAGGTTTTGTAAAGATATCTGCAACTTGAGAGGTTGATGGAACGTATCAGGTGATAACATGACCAAAAGCAACCTTCTCTCGAACAAAGTGATAATCTATTTCAATGTGTTTTATTTGAGCATGAAAAATGGGATTAGCTGTGAGGTGAATAGCAGAGACAATATCTGAGAAAAGCATGGAGGGCTGGTTCTGAGAAACACCAATATCCCGCAAAACAACAAAAACCCAAGTCATCTCTGTTGTAGCTGAAGCTAGAGCCCGATACTCAGCCTCAGCTGTAGAACAGTTGTAGAACAGGATGCAGTAGACTGCTTCTTGGCACTCCAACTAACAAAATTCCAGTCAAGAAAAGCACAATAACCTGTGGTAAATCGCCTAGTGTCCTTGTATCCTGCCCAATAAATACTATTTGTAAAGAAATTATAAATTATAAATTTGATAATTTATTAAATGCAAAAATTTAATAGAATATTGAAAGAAAATAAATATATGAAAAACTATTTTAATATAATCTGCAATTTTATTTTAAAATAAATAGTAATATATAGGTAAAAAAATTAAATCTTAGGATTTAAATAAATAAAACATATTGTTTTTAAAAATTTCATCAAATATATATATCTATCAACATATATAATTTATACTCCCATGCAATTAATATGGATAAATATTGAAAATATTCAACTTTAGGATTTAATAAATGAATATAGTCAATTATTTTTAAAAATTTCATCATATCTATATGTTTGTCAACATATACAAATTTTATTTCTATGTGGTTAATAGGGCTAAATACTTATCATAAACTTAATTTCATATATATATATATATATTTCAAATATGTATATATATGTACATATTAAAACGACATGATTTATAACTATTATATTAATCTTCCTTCTTCAATTTTTTGATTTATGGAATGTGGGATATTAAGTTTTTGTTAATTGACATAATATTATACATTACCTCCTTTTAACTTTTTAGTTAAATACATTCCAAAGAATGTAACATACTCACATTTTTCGAATCAATGCACATGAATAATAAGTGCAAAAATTAAATATTTTTTAATATAAACTTGACCCTGCAAAATAAATTTTATCTAATCAACCCTTGTAAAGCACGAACAAATAACTAGTATATATATAAACTAGACTATGAGGCAATAAATGGGGTCGAGTTGTAAATATCTTTACAAAAGTATCATAAATAAGAATATATTGTAAATGCAATTTTGTAGAACAATTTCATAATAAGGTTTCGGCCCCATAATTAGCCCCAAAAAAAGATTTCATAAAAAATATAAAGTATCTATTAGTTCAAAAAATATATTGTAAATGCAATTTTGAAGAAAGATTTGGCCCCGTAATTCACCCAAACAAAGATCTCATAAAAAATATAGAATATAAATAATAGATAATTAGTTCAAAATGAGAAGAGACCACTAACAGTTTAGTTCTCGAATTATTCAATAGCCACCACTTGAGTACCTGAATTTTCAAAATGAGGAATTTGATCCATCAATTTCAATTCCGTCTAACACTTTGGTCCTGACGTCAAGTCCTTGAATGGAAATCTGACGTGGAAGCTGAGTTGGCGGAAACAACATCAATTTTATTCCATGTCATCACCGAAACGACGTTGTTTTGCTTCCCGAACGCCCAATAACGAAAACGAAGTCGTGCAACATTGGCCTGCAGGCCCAAGAACTCAAACGACGACGTTTCGTTCCTTCCGGCCACGCAAAGACGGTGGCGTTTGGCAGTTGCCCTGGCGACTTAGAAATGATGTCAGCTTGGCAACCTATAGTTGTCTTCTCTACCTGTTCTTCCTTCCAAGAGCGAAACCCTAATTTCCAGCAGATTCCCAAATTCAATCAACCTTATTCCCGTAAATTCGCAATTTCCTCCAATCCAATCGAAAACCCTAAGTCCCAAATTCCATAAATCCTCCAATCGAATCCCAAAATTGTCCAATCGAATCGAACCATGAACCCCAAAACGCAGTCGGCCAATCCAACTTTAGCACGTAAAAACGCCGTCGTTTGGTAACCTACCTATGGAAAAATGAAATCGACGTCGTGCCATCTTTCGGTTTTACGCAAAAACGACGTCATCTACTGCTTCTGTCAGTGAAGGGGTTGAAAGGGTCAAAAATCAACCCCAAAATTATCAGTCTAACCTAATTGCAGAGTTGAGTTGAAAAATTAATTTCTTTTTCTGCCTAACCCACTTGATTCAATAGAGTAAAGGTGAAATCGAGGACGATTTCGCATTTATCCAGGTTAGTGAAGGTTACAATGGCATGAAGCTTGCTCTTTTTCTGCCATAGAAGATCCGAAATGTTGTTCCTCTTGTTGACCAGTGGTTGTGGACCACGGATGTTGGTATTTGTTCGGTTTTATTTGTCGTTTTGGCATTTATATGTTGGCTGGTAGGTGGACAAGCATAAATGAGTTAACTTTTTTTTAGTTGTGGACCATGCTTTTGTGTTGGGGTTGATGCTACTATTTTGTTTATTTATTCTATCTCTTATTTGTTGTTTTTTGTAAATGTCAGACAATGTTAGAGGAGAATTGTCGGTCGGATGGAGTTGAGACTGGTTCTAATGGTACTGAGGATGAAACATACGAACCTAGATCAAACGAGTATGAAGAGAATGAGGATGATGATGAGGAATTTCTCGCAGAAGCATTTGATTTTGTAGATAAGGTTATAAGTGATGTAGTCGAGTCTTCAAGGCAGAGAAAGTTAAAATGGAGAGCTAATGTTGGTATTAATATTTCCTCAAAGAATGAAGTGTCAAAAATAGTTGTGAGGGCTGAACATGATGATATTGTAATACCTGAGTTTGATTATCAAAGACACATTAATGAGGAGTATCACGTATTGAGAGGGAGTGATGACGAAGATAATGGGATGATGCCTGCAAATTTTGCCCAGGCACCATTTGGTTAGGTTCACTTAGAGTTAGAAATGGTCTTTCCCACTCTTAAACTGTTTAAAGAGGCTGTGAAGGACTATAATATATATCTTGGGAGAGTTGTGAAGTTTAAGAATAATGACAAGATTAGATGCAGTGCCGCTTGTGTTGTAGAACATTGTGAGTGGAAAATATTCTGTTCATGGGTTGAGCATATGGGGGTTACCAGATCAAGACCTTCTATCCCACTCACACTTGTAACAAGGTCTTGAAGAATCCTCTAGCAAACAGAAAATGGGTGGGAAGGAAGCTAGTGGATGCATGAGGAGTAATCCAAATATTGCAGCAAAATAGGCAGCCAAATTCATGGCTTATAATTATCAGGTTCAATTGGTGGAGATGAAGTTGTATAGATGTTTGGAAATAACCAGAGACATTGTTGAAGGGTTTGCGAAGGAACAATTTGCTGCACTTTGGGATTACTGTCAAGAGATAAGAATGAGCAATCATGGGTCAACTGCAAGGTTAAGCGTCGAGAGGGTGGATCAGAGTTTGCCTCCTAGATTTAAGAAAATTTACATTTGTTTTATAACAACCAAAATTGGGGTATTATGGGATTATAGACCTCTCATAAGTCTTGATGGTTGTTTCTTGAAGGGATATTATGGAGGCATTCTATTAGCAGCAGTGACTCAAGATCCTAACCAAGCTTTCTATGTCATTGCATATGTAGTTGTTGAGATAGAGACTAAGGAAACATGAAAGTGGTTTCTTACAAGAATGTTTGAGGATAATGGGTACCCTAATGAGCATGGTGGGAAGTGATATCTGATATGGAAAAGATGATTTCTATCTATAATATATGTGATTATTACTATGCCTTTTGTCTTTCACATCTAACCATTTCATATATCTATAAGGTTTGCTGCCAACAGTTCAAGAAGTATGCCCAGGAACCCAACATAGGTTCTGTGTGAAGCACTTGAAAGCAAATGGAGAAATCAAGAGCTCAGAGGGTTATTGTGGGTTTGTGCCTTTTCGAAGACTATGAATGAGTTCAATCCACATTTACAGAAGATCAAGGAGTTAAATGAAGGAGCTTGGATTTACCTAAAGAAGTTCAATGTACATCACTGGACTAAAACAACTTTCAGTCCATCAACAAAGAATTCAGTGTTGGTGAACAATGTATCTAAGCAATTCAATGCAGCCATAGTCAAGTTTAGAGGCAAACTAATCATCACAATGTCGGAAGATATCAAAGAATACTTGATTATGAAGATGAATAATTATAGGAGAGAAATTGAAAGTTACCATTGTCCAATTGCTCCGGTAACTCAGACCAAGGTTGAGGATGCTAAGAAACATGCCAACAAGTGGCATCCAATGTGAATGGGGGATCCTGGTGGCTCAATGTTCCAAGTACTGCACATCTACAGTCCAAGTGAGAAATTTATAATTGACTTGAATAAAAAGAGTTGTTCTTGCAGAGAATAAGATCTAAATGGCATTCCGTGCTGTCATGCAGTGACTTGCATATGCCACAATGGGATGTAGCTTGAAATGTTTATCCATGCCTACTTCTCCAAAGAAACCTGACAGGCCATTTACACGCCCTTCATTCATCCAGTGAGGGGATAAGCTCAATAGGATAAGAGTGGTCAAGATCCAATCATGCCACCACAGTACGTGAAGGGGTGGTGGAAGGCCCAAAAAGAAAAGGGATAAGAAGAAAGATGTAGCACCCAATCCATTTAAGACCAAGAGGAAGTACAAGGCTACCACATGCTCGAAGTGTGGAAACACAGGCCACAACAAGACTAGATGTACTGGGACTACAGTTAGAGATAAGAAGCAGAAAACAACAAAAGCAACTGCCAAGGACAAGGTATATATACTTACTTAATACTTATATATAACATTATTTATTTATCAATTTTTATGAATTTGCATGTCATTGCTCCGGGTAAATCCGTGGCTGGAACACAATATGGCGAGAATGCACCCACTTCAGAGTCAACGGTGCAAACATAAGAGGTATTTATCTTTTTTTTTTTGTCATTCTCTTTTTTCTATGTATTTGTAGTGCTTATTTAATGATTTTCCACAACTGATTTTATCATGCAGAGCATCCAGATTTCAATACCAACTCCAAGCAGCATTACTTGGATGCAACTAGGCCAACCGAGTGAGAGCATATCAGTTTTCATCCCCACACCTGGCCTAAACTTGCAGAGAAACAACGAGAAAGTTGTAAGGCCATCTTCACGCAGGCCTCTATCACTAGCAGCACTATCACCTCAATTTCATGCCTCGGTGCTCAGTCATTTTCCTGTCTCAATGCCAAGAACTATACCTACCTCAGTGCCAATGCATGCTTCTACTCCAAGGTCAATGATTGGTGGTAATGCAGTAGAATCTCATCCTCCACCAACAATTCTTCCAATGATGACCGGGAGTTTGGCAAACGAACAAGCTCAGAGGTCGTCATCTAGCTAAAGTAAAACTTTGGCCACTGAGGAATCATGCTCCATGTAGGTTCAGAAAAAGAAATAGCATCAGTAACTGAAGCAACAACACATGAATCATTAATGGAAGCATTTTTTGGTATATTTAATGATAGTACATATGGAAGTGTATAGGAACTGATATAGTCATCTTTTGGTATTATCGTATAGTTGATGACATGGTTAAGTTGGTCTTTTGGTATAGTTAATGCTGATACTATATGCATGGTGAAATCAGGTATATTTTGTATAGGTGACCAAATGAGCAATTTATTGTGGTTAGATGGTCATGTTCTAACCGGTTGTTGCCATATTTTGTGGTCTGGAAATATTTATCTGACCATTTGTACTCTTACTTTGTAATGGAAGCTAATACATGCAACAATTATTCTCAAGAATGTTTAAAAGTTGCTCAATTGCACTGTTGCTCCATTGTCAGATTACTGTTCAGTTGGTCAGTAAATGGCATCACAACAACAAAATGAAACAACTCAGTGAGTGCACAATGATATAAATGGCTCAGTTGGTCTTATTACACAGTTGGTGTTAGTGCTTGGTGTTAGTACTTAATCGGTGTTCTATGCCCAGTTGGTGTTTCAAAACAGTTAGTGTTGGTGTTAGTGCTTGGTGTTACTGCTCAGTCCGTATTAGTGCTCAGATGGTATTACTGGATAGTTAGTGTTGATGTTAGTGCTCACATGGTATTAGTAGTCAGTGCTTGGTGTTAGGTCCCTGATGCTTGGTGCTAGTGCTCATTGCTTGCTATTACTGCTTAGTACTTGGTGTTAGTGATCGCACAAAACAGTGCCCAGTGCTCAGTTACCATTAGTGCAGCAATTGGTAAGTTACAAAGTAAGATATAAATGGCATAATAGGAAGAAGATGAAACAACTAATATCAACAACGGTTCTTCATTAGATATTGTCATAAATCAGGTACATTCAGTTTATACATGCAGCAGAGCATCCAGCAAAAACCAACTTCTAAGCACTATCTACTCAGACCACAAACACTGACAGTCCAACAAACAGATAAACTACCAACACAATGATCAACTCCAACAGATTGATCAACTATATAGGCCACTTCCATCACAGCATAACAGACCACTGCATTCCAAGCCACTCCAAATATACCACAACCAGCTTACTTCCATAATTTCAAAGCAAAATAGTAACCAAGAAAGCCAAAATCAAACACAAAATCTATAACCTTTTCAACTATAGCGTTCATGGCATTCCTCCTCCTAAGCTGACTAATCAACCTCTGATCAGGAGAGGAGTTTGACAAGCCAATTTCATCTTCCCATTGAAAATAACCGCAACTCAGACTTTTGTTCTTCCACTGTGGGCACCTATAAAAAGCCCTTCCGGGGTTGCATTTCGTGTTGGATGTCATCCTCATAGCTCTTCTCCCACAGTGACAGTAGATGTCTTCATCCCTCTTACTGTTCTAACTGCACTTTCTTCGCCCGCAATCACAGAACCCATCTTCGTCATTGGACATGCTCCAACTACTCGTTCTCATGCTCTAGGGGTACATGGTTGTGGGCTCCAATTTGGCAAGCGGCGATGATTATCACAGCTCCACTGTGACTGAGGGTTGCAACTCATGGTGCTCGAAATTGGGACCACAATCGGCTGGAGGATTTTGGGAATCTAGTGGAAATTTGGTGATTAGGGTTTACGATTCGATTGGAGGATTTTGGGAATTTGGGGATTAGGGTTTACGATTCAATTGGACGATTTTGGGAATTTGGGGATTAGGGTTCACGGCTCGATTCGATTGAATGATTTTGGGATTCAATTGGAGGATTTACGAAATTTGGTGATTAGGGTTTTTGATTGGATTGGAGGAATTTGGCTATTTGGGGATTAGGGTTTCAAATGGATTTGGGAATTTGGGATTCGACTCGAGGATGGTTTCGATCGGCAGGAAGAACACTGACTAACACAGAGAAGCCGACGTCGTTTTCGTTCTTCAATCTGCAGGTTGCCAAGCCTACGTCGATTCAATGTTGCCCAGGGAAGCTGGCAAACGCCGTCATTTTTGCATGGCCGGATGGACTGCACGACGTCGTTTTGCGTTCTTAGGTCTGCAGGCCAAGGTTGCACGATATTGTTTTCGTTTTTGGGTGTTCGACTAGCAAAAAGACGTCGTTTCAGTAAGGACGTGGCACAAATTTGACGCCGTTTCTGCCAACTCGCTTTCCACGTCAGATTTCCGTTTCAATAACTTGACGTGAGGACCTAACTGTTAGACAAAATTGAAATTGGAGGATCAAATTCCTGATTTTGAAAATTCAGGTACTCGAGTGGTGGATATTGAATAATTCGATGACTAAAGTGTTAGTGTCTCAAATGAGAAAGATAGAACTGAATACCTCAGCTTTCATAATTTCATTAAGTCTATAAATACAAAAAACTATTCTCATAAGAAGATCAATTAAAAATCATATATTTAAGAATCATTTTCGCTTAATATATGGAATTTTCTAAAAAAAATCAGCCCTCTATTAGTAAAGCATTAAATCTATTATTACGGAGAATTTTTCATATCAAAATTAAATCAATATGTTATAAATAAAATTAAAAAATTGTGCAATATAAAATCAATTCTCATCAGTAAAACTTTAATTTTGTTTTATAAAAAACTTTTCTTATGAGAAAAAAATATGCTATCAATAAAATTAATAATAATTATAAGAAGTGAATTTCATCTAATAACTAAAAATATAAAAAAAAATAAGGTCATAATTATAGTGACCATCTTTATTAATTAGACTAATTCTGCTAGTTTTAATGATTAATTTATATGGATATAAACATAATTTAATAAGCTTAGTTGCATAAATTTTCTCTTGCTTATATATTTTGATTGGTCTTATAGAAAAATAGTTTGCGACCAATTAATCGTAAAATAACATCATACAATAAGTTTCGATAATGTTTTCGTCTCAAGTTCCTTTTTCAAAATTACAATCCTAATATGATAAATACAAAAAAAAAACCGTGGAATGCATGAGACTTAAGACTAGTATATATATATATACACATGCATATTCAGGAATGACAACCTAGCTATAAAGATTGGTATCAATGTGGTTGGACATATATTAATTTCTAACTTTATATTTTGTTTCCTTTTCTAATTGCCATCAGCAGTGAATTTGCCGTTGACACGTACGGAAAAAGAAAAGCTAGCTGAGTCATCGGAAAACTAAGCTTGCTTTTGACTTTCGAGTTGAATAATAATCTAACTCAACTTAATTTTGTGCAATAATTATAAAAGTTGGCAAATATATTAATGTGTCAAAATATATAAGGTGTATATATATGGATACGAATGTAGATAGAAAATTTATTATTAAAAAATTAATATATATATATATATATATGCAAAATGTAGATGGAGAATTTATTATTAAAAAACGATTACAAAAATTATTAAAAAAATATATGAGAGAATTTATTATTAAATTAGAGAAAAAGATAAAAAAATGCGATTCTGTTGTTAAATTGAGTAAAGTTGAGTTGAGTTTAAATTTTGATTCAAAAACTAGACGAAGCATAAATGATGAAACTTAATTATTATGTAAGAATTTCAAATAATCATTAAAAATATTATGAAAAATAAAATAAAATAATTCAATTTGCAAATAAATCTTCATATTTAAAAAAATTAATTTTCTCTATAAATTAGATAATCCTAGAGCTTGAGGGGAAAAAAAAGATATGGTAAATTACATCCCCCTCCCTTGATGCATTGCTAAATGATAGCCCACTCGGTTTTTAACAAGAAAATGACACTCCAACCATTATTGGCAAAAAATTGACACTCCACCCCATTTGCTATAATATGACTTAATATAAAAAAGTTCTTTTTGTCCTCATTCTTGCTTTTCAAATTCATCCTAATTCATTCTTTTGTTCAAAATTGTTTGCAATATGTCACTATTAGTGTATTTTTATTGTCCTGTTTGACTATCCATTAAATCTATTGAAGTGGAAATTATTTGCAAATGAAAAATAATTATAAAATTAAGAAAAGAAAAAACAAGTTCAAGTACTCCTATATCCAAAAGTACGACCTTCGTTTCTTGAGTATAAAAGGTCTCTCGCAACCACACTACCCGATGTTATTATTGTCAAAGTATTGCATGCAACTTCCACGAGATGATGGGGGTTATTTGAAACCAAAAGTAATCCATTAGCTAATATGAAACTTTTTTCCTAAATAATAAAATAAGTTTTAAAATATAATAAATAAATAAAAGAATGACCAAGGGGCAGATGATGCGGGCCACCACCTAGGCAAAGTAAGGGGATATCACGAACTAGCAATGATCACTTGGAATGGGAGTGCAAAAGGGTACAAGCACTCGCTGGTTGAATAGCCTCCTATCTAGATCACAGAGGTCTCAATAAATAGTTTTACTATCGACCTTGGACAAATTCTTTACAAATTTTTTTCTATTGCATTGTTATAGGCATCTCTCAATATCAAAATATCAAAAATAGCAATTTAAGATATCGTAGAAAGCATCAATTACTGTTGGGAGTTATTATTTTTAGTTTTCCAAAAGTACATTATTTTTAACAATATTGCACATTAATAGATCAATTTAAAATTTAACAATAAATTAAAGTGAAAAACCATATAATATCAAGATAAGATCAAACAAGAATTAGGATGACACGTAATAGTATTTAAAAGTTGAGACCAAAAAAGAATATTTTTATTAAGTCAACATGGTCAATGGGGTGGAGTCCCAATTTTTATCAAGAATGAGGTTAAGTGTTGATTCAAGCGGTTCAACTCTTATTCCGCTTAAGTGAGGTATCGGGTTTGAATCCTTATGAATGCATCAAATTTACGTTGGAAGAGCTTTATCCCTTAGTGGGCCGACCCGGCTAGACTGAATTAGTCGAGCTCAATTGGGTTTCCAGATGCCATGATTCACCCCGAAATTTTTTTTTTTTGCTAACCCGGGGTGTCCAGGTTTCGCCCGACTAATCCCCGAGACTTTATGAAATCCCGGTAACGCACGGAGCGGGTAATCACACCAAAGGCACTCTGGTGGTTCCAAGGGGTTTCGAACCCGGGATCGGGTGGATACTGGAACTCCTCCTTAACCGTTAGGCCAAACCCCTTGGATTTTTCGAAAAAAAATGTTGAGTGTTATTGCATTTTACCTAAAAAGATAATAATAGAGATTAGTAGAGTGTGTGTATGTGAACACCCATGTAAATGCATACATGTGGATGTTCTTTTTTTTTTTTTTTGGTTGAACGAGGGGGCCGAAGCCCAAGTGTGATATGTGGATGTTCTTTTAAGAGAATACATTCTACTTCTTTTATCCTTCAAAATTTTTCCAATTGCCTCCATCTATTTAATAAACACACACAACGCAACGTACTAGCATCAAATCACCCAAATTTCCAACAAAAAAAACTTCTCAAAAACATCAATGGTTATTGAGGTTGAGAGAGGAAAAAGAATTTGAGAGGAAGAACAGAGAAACAGTTCAGAATCAAGCCATCATCAACCTTGTCTGAGTAATAGATATACGGACTACAAAGCTGTTTTACGAACGAACTTATGATAATTACATAAAGAGCCCAGGACAGATAAATATATCAAAATACAAGACTAATAATGGAAACATAGCGTGAAGATTCTTAAGAAAGCTATCTGGACACAATTCTGAGTGGCGTCAACCGAAAGGTATCCAGCGGTAAATCCGACGAGGAACGCTAAGAGTGCGACTTCGTAGGAGAAGGTTAATGTCTGAAGCCCAGTCTTTTGCAGCCTTCTTCTCTTCAACATGTCCTCCTGTATTATAATGTAAAAGGGAGATTTTTTGAGTTTTAATTAGTTTCTTTAACAATATCGATACAGTCATCGGTGAAGAGAACAGTGAGGAAGATTGAGTTACCAGTTCCTGTTGCAACCGCAGACCGTGTCGAACAGCTTCCCCCTTTTCTTCTAATAATCTTTCAATAAGTGCTGGTGGCTGAATCTACAATTTTCAGAAAGGTACAATCCTCGTGAGATCTTTTGCAGCTTCACGGAATCGGAGAAAAAAAATGTCCACAAAGAAAATCACTGCAGGTCAGTTTGGTGCTGATCCTTCGTACGGTTTCGAGTTGTTTTCATAGATCACCGACCACATTTCGAAAGTTCTGGTCCCTTCATCTTGGCCCCTTTATAATTCACCTTATAGGTAAACTCCATATCGAGTTGTGTCTTGCAGAGAAGCAACATAAACAGAGCAGAAGTTGCAAAATCGAAGGTGTCTCACTGACTTCAGTCAGTAGTCAGTGCCAGCGGAAAATGATGTTAGCAAGAATCATCTTAAAATACGTTGTTGCAATCTCAACATGTCACCCGACTCATCCAGCTCTTTCTTAACATATAATATGCATCGACAAACTTGTATTGCTAATGGATATTGGTAATTGCATCAAAAGATATTAACTTATTGCAGGATGCCCCCAAATGCAGAATGAATCGAGATAAAATATATATCTTCAGTTCTATTTCTATAAGTGAGATATCTAGCTAGTCCCAGCCAATCAAGCAAAAAGTTTACAGAGGAAAAAATACCGAGGTTCTTACTGTGTCGGGATCACCAATGTCTGAACGCAAAGGAGCTACCGTATGTCGAAGGAGAAATTTGCCTTTGCATTGTGTATCGGGAAGATTTTCAAGTTGAGCTTGAGGAGTGGCTTCAATAGATAAAACCAAACGTTTTCCATACTGTCAATCAGTAGATAAGAAACTCTTTTTCGAGCCAAAGATGAAAATCTCATGATAAGCTGAACATACCTCTATGGAAATATGCACCGACCCAAGGCTGAATGGTATTAGGATCGCGAGAACTTTGATTTTCCACGTGATCAGCAGCTGTTATAAGGTCAAATTGAGCGTCCATAAGTGTCCCAAAGCTTATACATTCGATTTGAGTGAACAAAATACGACTTCACACTATATAAATCTGAAAGGATTGAACCCAGGACCCTTTTTGTTCAATTCAAGGTCGAGTGCAATACTGCAATTATTAAACCGCATTTTTCATATCACATATGTAATTCGCGGGCTGTGTCAAAATAGTGCTAGGTATGTGATTATTGCCTGAACAAATTAGACAATCTTTCAGCTAGTAATTAACAAAATAGATCACTTATAAACCATCCCATTTATCAGAAAAGACTCCATATTAAAAAAAAAATTAGGAGGAATATAGCGGAGGTCGTATATCTTTGGACTTTTTTTAATTTCAATTCTATAAGTTTTATTTTGGGATTTTCCGTCCTATAACACACTTTTGATTACCTTAATCGGCAACCAGTTTCTTGTAATTGGCCATTTAATTGCGCACTTGGCAAATTTTTAATGGCAGAAAATTAAAAATATTAGAAATTTTTAACCCATTGGAGGCTCCCGGATCCGGTCCCCCCATCTCTCTCTTCAAAAAGAGAGGGGTGACCAGATTTGCAGGCTCCTCGTCCGGTCAACCCTCACTCTTGGCGATGTCGTTGGGGATGGGAGAACACCAGATTGTGGGCCCGACAAGGGGCAGGGGGTATTTTTTTATTATTATGTATTAATATTTTATTTTTAATATTCTGTCATTTGTTTTGAGTTTGCATGTTAGATGAGTGACTTTGGTTCATATACATATTTTTTGCTCAATGAAGATTACACCTCCCAAAAAAAAAATGCCCTTAAGAAATGAATAGCCAATTAGGACAAAATTGAGAGGGTGAAGATGACATTACCGGTTCCATAACAGTCGGTTACGGATAGTTACAAAGTTTTTGATGTAACAAACGTTATAAAACTAGAAAATTTAAAGTGAAATTTATAGTATTGTAATTTAAAAAGTTTAAACTTATAGGACTTTTTATTGTATTATATTTTTCTTATCATAATTTTGAAATTATCAAATATATAGGATTAACCCAAATTGCCCAATCGCGGTTTAACCATCTGTGATGCATGGACCAAGAATCTATAATATCTGTTCTTTACAAACTAGATAAGTCTAAAGAGAAAGGGAACGAGAAACTTATGATATGAAGTGTACGTACGTGAAGTTTCACCAGTAATGGAACTTCAAGTTTTCAGGTGAGTTTATAGAAAGAAGAGAGAGGCCGTATCACAGATTAACGGGAGCTCATCATCAGGGTGGACAGATATCAATGGCTGACTGGGGTTGGACATGGAGAGGCACTGCACCTAAAAAGTCATGGAGGAGTACGTTTTAATATATAATCCATATTTTACTTTTAATATATATATATATATATATATATACTAGATATCAATCATGGTGCGTGCATGGAAGTGTTATGATTGTCGATAATCTATATATATATATATGTATATATTATATTGATCACATATATAATTCGTCTTTACCTTCAACTTTGTCTGAACGTCTCCAACAAACGATTTGCTAAACTCTACATACCTGCAATTAATGTGTGTACAACGATGCTAATTAAAAGGAAAGATAACAACTCCAAAACTCCTTTAAATTTCTGTTTGGATGGAGGAAAATAAAACATTAGTTAACCCGTTTAGATTGATGGAATTCCAAAGTCGATCCAGCTCAAATTCCGTCCAGATTGGAAAAGCCCGCGTTTGGTTATTAATTAAGAGTCAGAATTCGAATTCCAACTCCGGCCTAATTCTATACGGATCTGGATTAGCTACTCCGTAAATGTCATTATTGTGATTCTGAACGCACCAACAATAGGTCCAAAATGTGGAACACCAAATGTACCCTCGTCACAAACCCTAGTCACTGTTGCCATCAGTCGGGCCCCTACCACTGATCACTGCTCCTCCGTCTCCACCTCCAACTGTCCGACCAACCTCTCCCGACCAGTCTAGCCTCTCCATGACCAAATTTCACCGGCATGGTGAGATTAGAAGCCAGGAGGGTTGCTCACAAAAACTAGCATGCAAGCCTCAACACAAGGAGGCTCATATCGAGGTCCCTGGCGGCTCACCCTAGGCTTGCCAGCATAGGGTTGCCATTGGACGAGGGCGTGCTAAGCCAGATAGCTACCAGGTTTGTCGAGGGCCAACGACCTCGCCCGAAGCCTATGAAAATCGCAGAAGCCTCCATGAGGTCATCATCAGCACTTAATGAACCCCATCGTGGGCTGAGCACCCTAGCTTTTCCAACGGTCTCCTCATGCCAGTGAACGTTGGCGAACCTCCGAGGACCTCAAGGAACCTCCTCTAGCTTTTTTTTTTTTTTTTTAATTTACAAAAGAGGCCATGCATGGATCTAACACTAATATTTTAAATTTTTAGTGAAAAAAGGTATCAAGTTCTTAAAAATTTTTCATCCAATTTCTTGCCTATAACGGCACCTAATTAAGAGAATGAACTTTTCAAGGGAGTGAATTACTTTACTTACCCTGTATTCTTCACTTCCCGTCCTTTGATCATGGCGACCGCTTTGAGAGAATCCTCCCACTTCTTCACTCGTTCTTTTCCATGCTTCTTCTCATGCTTCTTTAGATCCTTCTTGAATAATCCCGTGCTTAGCTTAACATCATCTGGCCCGGCCGTGTAAAAAATTGGGATTATCAGCTTCCTGAGCTCGACCATTCTTTCAACTTCGCGGAGGCACCACGTGCTAGCAGCAAAGGTCTTGGATAAGATCAGTACGCATATCCTGGAGGTCTCAATAGCCACTAGGACCTCACCGATCTCATCGCCCATTTCAAGCTCATCGTCGTCTCTGAAAACACGGATACCAACCGCTCTCATTTCGCTATAGAGGACATCGGCCAGACCCTGTCGAGAATCCGGTCCTCTAAAGCTCAGGAACACTTCAAACTGATCTTTCACCGTTCTCGGACTATAAGGGAGACCCATGAACTAGCTAGTAGGGATGAGGAAAAGGGAAAAATAGAACGAGACGTGATCAAGAACCACTTGATTTTAAGTTCAGGGGTGAGTACCACTACGCTGAACCTCAATCCTTCGAATCATCCTTCCTCGGAAAGCCAAAGCATGCCCAGGCAGGGAACTGAGAATTTGAGAACAACCCAAATGAAAGATCGACACATTGGAAACAGGGTCTTATTAACACCTTTCTGTGAATTCATCATGCTCAGGCAAGGAAATTAACGGCTAGGGATGGCAATAGTAGAGCTACATAGGACAGAAATCCCATCCAAGGTGATGATGTCTCAAGAACATTGAGATAACATTCTCAAGAACAAGTCTTAAACCCCCTATATATATCCTAAATTGTTTTCCGAAGAGTCTACCGATTTATATTAAAGAAACAATTGTTGACTACCAAGCCAACAAGCAATGTTTTTAAATATATAATGATTATTCATTTCTCACCCCCACCAAAAATATAAATAAAATGGTTATTATATCGTAGACTTAGTAAAACTGTGTACTTTTCTTTTTCTAGGAATCGGAGTGGAAGCCCGAAATAAATAATATGTTTACTTTTAAAAAAGTCTTTTTCATTTTTTTCTAAATTATTTCTCAAAAAAAATTAAGAAATTATGTTTACAAACTCAAAATTGCGAATCATCAAACTTATATCGATATCTAACAACAATTTGAAAACTTTCTAATTAAAGGTGGAGAATTGACATTATTAAAAAAAAAAAAGAAGTAACTAATAAGATGACCTTCCAAATACCGAGAAAAAAATTGAAAAATTATTAAAAGTATTTCTCTAAATTATTTTGAATTTGGAGAATTAGAAAATTTGTTTTTCCTAAAATTATTTTAGATAGGTAAACACATATTTTAAAATTTTCTCTTTTTTAATGAACTTTTTCTAAAAAATTAGAAAACTTTCTCAAAATAAATAGGGCCAAAACTTTTATCTTATGATTATGTTTTAAGGAATATATGTTTTTACTAGAATTCTTTTGTATAAGTTCCAATATAAGGTTATCGATCAACTTATCATTCTTCTTTTTCCCTCCCCGATGTAAGGATCAGAGTATTCTAGACTAAAGCATGGCGTAACCCCTCCTCGCGTTAATCCAAACATGTCATTTATGGCGGATCTAATCAAAGCATTCATAACTACTCTTAACGTCATTTGAAGCCAAGACCTCAACTATGAT
Source organism: Punica granatum (assembly GCF_007655135.1). Lineage (NCBI taxonomy): Eukaryota > Viridiplantae > Streptophyta > Magnoliopsida > Myrtales > Lythraceae > Punica > Punica granatum. The sequence continues at coordinate 46,100,863 of NC_045127.1, forward strand.
TAACCTTTTGGTTACCTTGGATTGCCCAATTACAGTTCTGGTCAATCTTCATCGATTAGGAGAATTTTCTAGGAAACTATTGGGGGGCTAAACTTGAAACGAGAAGGGTATATTTATTATAAGATACAAATACAACTCCCACAAGAAAGTGAATTAGATAGTGATATCATCAGCCCTGACCGTCACACTTACATATATGTATATATATTTTTATGAATAGAACATATACACACTAGTACGTAGGATTCATGTACATTCCCGCCGTTATGGCTGAAATTTATTATTTTATGAACTAGACTACTTTTCTTTTTTTTCTTTTTGTGGATATCACTTTAAAAACTACTTTATATCTTATCTTTAAGGTCATGTTTAGTCAATCGAATATAATACCGGATTAAAATTTTCAAATCCTTAACCGGAGTTTGGTGATGACTAGGATAGGAAATCGGGGAGGTTTGGACAGGATTATTCTTTAAGACTTAAATCCATCTCAGAGGGTGGATTGGGCCTAGATTAGGATTTTATTTAGACCAAAAAGAAGAAAATACCCCTGATGGATTGAATTTTCCAAATTTGCCTACTGGGACTTGACACCAGCCATCAGCCCTCCAATCAAGCTTGCCAAGGGTATCCGGTGTCGCCAGCGAGCTTGACTGGAGGGCTGATGACCGGCGTCGAGTCCACACTGGTTGAGAATCTCCCAGCTCTTTGGAGAGAGCCACTCACTTCTTTTCTCTCCGTCCCAGATATAGACAATGTAGTATAAATGTTGTTAAAAACCTAGAGAGAATGATTCCGTTCACATGGCCTATCTCCATTGTTACTCAAGGCAGCTAATAATCGGCATGGTTGCCAAACATGCCAAAGGTCATGTCTGGTCATTCATGTACAAATTGATCCCAACATTTATAAATTTAGGATTCGTGCTATACAATGTTATACATTAATTAGAAAGTCATTCGGCTGAAGTGAAGTCAATATATGATTTGTAAACAAACTGAATTATTAATTCTAAATGAATTTGAATTAGTTAATGATCATCATATAGGAATACCTACTGTTCGAAGGAACCCGGTAGATCTGATCTGAGCTCCCTCTAGAAAGATCCAAATTTGAGTTATCGCGATTCGGCAAAAAGTTTGAGTTATCGTAAATGCATAGAGGAGAATACGTACTTCTAATTCAGCTCACTTGCATGATATGTGTGATCGGATGTTCACATGCGGCCAATTTCCTATGTTTTGCCTTAATTAGACTTGGGTACAGAGATCTAAACTACGATCTCTATTTTATGAGGTTGAACCTCACAGGACAAGAATGAACACAAATAGCCGGGCCAGCCCTTTGGTAAGGCCGGTAAAGCCACTGCCTTATGCTCCCATATGTTTTAGCTCCAATTCAGGAGTATTATAATCAATATATATATATGTAATCACAGTTCTTATCCATAATTAATTAAGACCCTAACTTAATTCCATATAAACTTACATGCCAAAAATAATTTCTAATAAATCTAATTTTCCATTATCTGTATTAATTAGCCAATGATAACATAATTAACTTCGCATAATCCTAGCTTTTTTCTCTGTCATCATGGATTTATTGCTCACTTCTCCTGAGATTCCTAATTGTTTTTTTCTGGTTAACTGTCAACAAGATTCAATTGTGAATCAATTTTCTCTACTCTTTACTCTGCTGAATTTGTCCTCTTCTTTTTTTTTTCTTTTTCAGTTATAATGGATGTTTATCAGTCTAATACAATGAAACAAAAATTTTAAATATCTAACAGAGGGGTATGAATAGTCCCACATAAATATCGAACATGAAACTTTTGAATCATCAGCAAGGGCATGTCTCCCGCACTATACCATCTTTGATTCTATTTTTTGTTTTATTATAGTCATTCCTTTTTTTTTTATTGAACTTTCCTCTTTTCTTTCTCTGAAATTTCCTTTTTTCTTTTATGTGGTTTTTCTTATCATTTTCCCTCTTTCTTTTGTTTTGGTAAAAGAGAGGTCCAAGGCATAGTTCAATAATAAGAAATAAAACGAAATAAAAGCATATAAGTCTAATTGGTGATTATTGAACTCATGAATTTCTGGTTCTAAGTCCACACGTTATGCCACTACATTAAGACGACGCCTTCCTGATTTTTCATTTTTTACTTTTTGATTGATGCAAGCAGTAGGGAAAGAAAAATGCTATTTTGTTTAGAATGATTAACATAATAAAATCATAATGAAAAAATATAAGAATATATTGATATAAAAAATTTAATAATGAACTTTACATCTCAAAAGTTTTAAAAAGAAAATAAAGTTGCAAATTAATCATATTAAATAAAATCAAAGTCCTCCCATCATATTTTTCCATTAGGTCATCAGCTTTCTTTGGCCGCCACTGCCAAATGAATCCTTCTATATGTTTTCTATGTATGGCTCTACGATAGCAGTCTTTATCCTTGAGCTACAATTGTTTAAGTAAATTCCAACTCACTTCCACCTCACGAGGAAGTCGAACTCGTCGATACAATTGTATTGTATTGTTGACTGTGGGACGTGTTTAATGCTAATATACATTTGACTTTTTTGTTCCCACAATATGGAGCTTCCAAATGTCACATCACGGAAGGAAGTATATATGTATATATGTATATATGTGTATATATATATATATATTCAACAAAAAAGAGAAAAATAAGCATATATGTATAGGTATATATATATATATATACTTGCTTTCATGGCCACCTAATTTTTGAATATTTTTGAAAAATTCATTTATTATTTATTTTATGAATCTAAGCTAAAAAATGGAGTTGTTCAATGAAAAAAAAATTCTTTTTGTGGATCATATTCTAAATTATATTTTATAATTAGTGCCCAATTCCAAAAATGAAAAGGTCGTTCACTTCAAATCTCCAATTACGAAATCCCTTGATGTGAACCCACCCCCCCCCCCCCCCCCCCCCCCCCCCCCCCCCCCCCCAACTGGCCGAAAAACAAAAGGATTTCTCCCATTCACTCAAAAAAAAAAAAGATTTCTCCCAAAAAGATTTTAACTTCGACTCTTAAAGGGTTGAGCGGCTATTTTAATTAATCTTTTGAAAAACATATATTTTATAAATATAATAGAATGGTAACTTGGAATATTAATTTATATTTTATTATATATTGCATCCACGAATGTATTTATTAGTAATTTTGCATTTTATGATTTTATTCATATTTTCTAAGTCACAATTTCAAATTTTATAATAATTATAGATGACATGAAACATATAATAGTAATAGAGTAAATTCCACGTGCATCCTCTATGGTTGCATAATATGCTAGTGACACCCTGTACATTTAAAACTGGACAGTCACTACCCTTCCTTTTGCATATGTGGCAGCTAACTCACCACCAAATAGGTTTTTAAGTTGACATGTCGTTAGTAATATTATAATTTAGAAATAAAGATAATTGTACAAAAATTAAAAATAGAGAATACAAAAAAATTAATCAGTGAAGGGGAAGGGATGGCTGTCATCCCAGCCAACAGCGTGCCACGTGGCCTTCAGACAAAGTTCATCGGGGTTCTAACGATATCGTTTGAGGGGACTTAGTGGCAGGAGGGGATCCCATCCAATCACCGCTCCCCTATATGAGGTCGCCGAAGGCCAAAGAGGTCTCCAACAACCACTTTGTCTTCGAAGAAAGAGAAGGGGGTGAGACCTGGCTATGGGACCCCCTTTGGCTCCCCTTAGACTGGGCCATCGGAGATCCCTCAAAGCTTTGACGACCTTTGCTTGGGGCGGGTAGTGGACTACTAGCGAAGTCATCCCTCCCCCTTTCACTTGATTCTAGGTTTTTATAAAATTTTCTTTTTTAAAAAAAATAATGTACAATTATCTTTATTTTTAAAAGAAAATAATATTATTATTAATGACACGTCAGCTTAAGAGTCCATGTTATGAGACAGTTGTCACATATGTAAAGAAAGGGTAGTACGTGTTCAATTTTAGAATTAGGGGATATTGAGTTCATATTAGGAAATCTTAGGTGTGCGCATGAAATTTACCCATAATAAAAAAATAATAATTTTTTTCGGTAACGTAATAAATAATAATTTTAAATACTTACTATATATCTAATAATCTATATTACTATTTAAAAGGAGTTTTAGTGTCTAATGTTAGTTATTTTTATTGAGATTTTATAAAATTACCCTCTATTGGAAGAGGAGAAATGGATATATTAAATGTAGGGATAAAACTGTAAAATCATTACTCTTTATCACTCCTTCATAAATTTCTCTCTTCTCTCCTTGTATCAACCCCCCGTGTCCCACTTCCTTTAAACTCTCTTCTATCCATCTTCCACCCCTCGGCCACCTTTCCTTTGAGTTTCTTTTTTTCTTTAAGTTTTATTTTTATTTTCACTTTTACCGTTTATACTTATGGATAGTTTTATAACATAAAATATAGATTTTATTCATTTTATAATATCTTTATTTTGATTCGACTAAAATCTTATATTACGCCAAGTGAAGCGTGGGTGCACACTATAGTCTTTATAGGTGATAAAGACCTATTCATTGGTGGAATGTAGAACGAAATCTTGTAACCCGTTAATTTAATTAGCCTTAATAAGTCACAAAATTGAACGATAATTCAAATAGTAATTCGGACAAATAAAATGCTATAAAATTAAATGAATTTCACTAGTGTAAGAACTTGGAAATTCAAACCGAAACAAGGCGAAACCGAAAGATACGAGAAAACCGAGTTCTGTATTAGACACAAACCCCTTGAAACAGAATTGTCCCCTCCTGAATGCTTGAGGTCACGTGGACAATCGTTTCCCAGGATAAAACGGCAACAAGCGAAGCAACAGTACAAACAGAAACGCTTCAGCGAACTCGAAGAGAAGCGTGAACACTTTTGAGAACGGCTACAGGAAGCAAATGGCATGAGACTCTTGTTCTTTTCCTTTTTGCCGTGTGCTCCTTTTATAGACTACGGGTTCCATCCGTTATATGACTCTTCCTATTCTCCTTTTATGGGGAATAACTCACATATATTCAATATATGTGTTAATGGTATTTGATTATTCATGAATGCAATTCATTCATTTCTTATAACCACCAAGAAAATCAAGAGTCATTAGCTCGTGAGCAATTTTCTCATTCACCCATTAGCCATAATTTCCAACAATCCCCCACATGAATGGAAATTGTTTTGTTTCGACTCGTAGATAGTGTTCACCAGTTGAACCTGTATAGGATATTGTAGGTGTCACCACCCTTGAATCTTCCCTTGTGAAAATGCATGTACTTTACTAGCAGTCCAATAGACACGATGTCCTTGAATTGTTCCGCTGTTTTGTGTAAAGATATTACACACCTCACACAAGATTCAACTGACTTCCTTCGGTTCTCATAGTTGTGTCCTTTTTTTTTGCCATGGAACACCGTTCTGGTTCTGTGAGAGTTTCTAAAGAATTAAGTCCATAAAAATTCTCCTCTAAAGCGGCCCCACTTCTCTCTCACATAGGTGATTTCACATATCATTAAAGCAATTTAGATTGCTAGCCTTATCCGTTTATCACTGTTTCATCAAGGAATGGTCCAGGGATTTTCTCCCCTACAGTGATTTGATTCGGTTCTATAACTTGGTTGTCCCATTGAACCTAGATCTTGGGATCTCCAGTCAGCTAGGTTGGGTGTCCGCTATAAAACCTTTCCTCTAATGGACTTTAGACCCACTCCCTTTGACAATTTCTCAAACTGCTCTTTACTTAACCCTTTGGTTAGCGGATCCGCTATATTATCCTTTGACCGCACGTAGTCAATAGAGATAATTCCAGTTGAGATCAGTTGTCTAATGGTGTTGTGTCTACGACGTATATGTCTAGACTTACCATTATACATATTACTTTGTGCCCTTCCAATTGCCGTTTGACTGTCACAGTGGATACAAATTGGTGGCACAGGTTTTTCCCATTGAGGAATGTCCTCTAGAAAATGGCGTAGCCATTCAGCTTCTTCTCCACATTTATCCAGAGCAATAAACTCAGATTCCATTGTGGACCTAGCGATAACAGTTTGTTTCGAGGACTTCCATGAAACTGCTGCACCTGCTAGTGTGAACACATATCCACTAGTGGATTTTGAATCCGTTATATCAGATATCCAATTCGCATCACTGTATCCCTCTAGGACAGCTGGATATCTAGTATAGTGCAGCCCGTAATCTCGAGTGTATCTAAGGTATTTGAGTATCCTGACAATTGCCTTCCAATGGTCTCCACTTGGATTACTCGTATATCTACTGAGTCTACTAACCGAGTATGCAATATCAGGCCTAGTACAACTCATCAGATACATTAGACTTCCAATGACCCGCGAGTATTCTAACTGAGAAATACTCTCTTTTCTATTCTTTGATAGATGAAGATTATTGTCTATTGGAGTCTTTGAAATTCCAGAATCATTTTTGGTAAATTTTTCCAAAATTTTATCTATGTAGTGTGACTGACTCAAAATTAGTTCATCTGATGTTCTCATGATTTTAATTCCTAAAATCACATCAGCGAGTCCCATATCTCTCATATCAAATCTTGAATTCAACATATTCTTCGTAGATTTGATCATTCTGTCATTACTACCAACAATGAGTATGTCATCCACGTAGAGACATAAAATGACGTAACCATTTTCTGTTTCTTTAATGTGTACACATTTATCACACTCATTGATCTTAAATCCTTTGGAAATCATTGCATTATCGAATTTTTCGTGCCATTGTTTTGGCGCTTGTTTTAACCCATACAATGATTTGACCAATTTACAGACTTTCCTTTCTTTTCCTGGAGCCACGAACCCCTCGGGTTGTTCCATATAGATTTCTTCATCTAAATCTCCATTTAGGAAAGTTGTTTTCACATCCATTTGATGAACTTCCAAATTACGCAATGCTGCAACTGCAAGTATCATCCTAATGGAATTTATTCTTGTCACAGGAGAATAAGTATCAAAATAGTCCAAGCCTTCCTTTTGCTTGTATCCCTTAATTACAAGCCTGGCCTTGTACTTATCAATGGATCCATCTGCTTTCATTTTCCTTTTAAAGATCCATTTGGATCCTAAGGGTTTACAACTAGTGGGGAGATCCACTAATTCCCAAGTGTGATTTTGCAGAATCGAATCAATTTCACTTTTGATTGCCTCCTTCCAGAGAGGTCCCTCAGAGGAATTCACTGCTTCAGCATAGCTTTGTGGTTCATTTTCTAACAAATATGTCAGAAAATCATTCCCAAATGATTTTTCAATTCTAGCTCTTTTGCTGCGTCTAGGTTCAATCTCTTCATCCGAACCCTGCCTTTCATGATCTACGTCATGAAGTCCATCATTCATAGTGCACGAGGTTCGTTTCGATGAACTCGATACCTCATTCAATTTACATGGAAATACATCTTCAAAGAACGATGCATTCCTTGATTCCATTATCGTGTTCTTGTGTATATCGGGAATCTTAGATTCATGCACAAGAAATCGATAAGCACTACTGTTATGTGCATAGCCAATAAAGATGCAGTCCACCGTCTTAGGACCGATCTTTACTTTCTTTGGTGCCGGAACGACTACTTTTGCCAAACACCCCCACACTCGCAAGTGATCGTAGGATGATCACCTACCTCTGAATAATTCATAAGGTGTCTTTTCCCTTTTCTTTCGAGGCACCTTATTTAATAGGTAATTGCTTGACAATATTGCTTCACCCCACACATTTTGAGGTAATCCTGAACTTAATATCATCGCATTCATCATGTCTTTCAATGTGCGATTTTTGCGTTCAGCAACACCATTTGATTGAGGTGAATAGGGTGCAGTCACTTCGTGTATAATTCCGTATTGTGCACAGAATTCCCCGAAAGGCGTTACGTATTCGCCTCCTCTGTCACTCCTCAATCTCTTGATTTTCTTGTTGAGTTGATTCTCAACTTCATTTTTATAGAGAACAAATTTCTCTATGGCCTCATCTTTGCTTTTCAACAAATATACATAACAGTATTTTGTACTATCATCGATAAAGGTAATAAAATAATTATTACCTCCTCTTGTTGTTGCGAACTTTAAATCGCATACATCACTATGAATTAGATCAAGTGGCTCGGTGTTCCTTTCAATCGTTTGAAAGGGTGACTTTGTCAATTTTGCCTCAACACAAATTGCACATTTGTGCTGTGAATCAATTTGGAATGTAGGTATGTGATTCAAGTTAATTAATCTACGCAAATTATTATAATTAACATGACCTAGTCTTCTATGCCACAAATCAGGAGACTCGATCAAATACGCAGAAGAACCAGAATTCTTATTGATTATGGTCATTACATTGAGCTTAAAAAGCCCGTCACACACATATCCCTTTCCTACGTACATTCCAGACTTGGACAAAATAACTTTGTCCGACTCAAAAACCATCCTGAACCCATGTTTGTTCAGCAATGACCCGGAGACCAAATTCTTCCGAATCTCAGGTACGTACAATACATTGTTCAGAGTCAACTCCTTTCCTGAAGTCATCTTTAAGACTACCTTTCCTTGACCTTCAACAGCAGAATGGGCAGAGTTTCCCAAATAGATCCTCTCCCCAGTGACTGGTTCGAGCATTGTGAATAGGTCTCTGTTTGAGCACACATGTCTGGTGGCACCGGTATCAAGCCATCATTCCTTTGGGTTGGACCCAATGAGGTTCACCTCTGAAACCACAGCAGATAGGTTGATATCTGCCACATCTCGAGCCATTTCATTAACCACGTTTGCTTCATGGTCCTTTTTCCTTTTTGGGAGCCTGCAGTCAGCAGATCTGTGACCTTTCTTATCACAGTTGAAGCATTTCCCCTGAAACTTGGGCTTGAAGACTCCTCCATTCGTACCCAGCTTCTTCTTGCCTTTTTTGTTCTTAGAGCTTTGCCCTTGCTCCATGACATTTACCTTAGCAGCAGGGAGGATGAGATCCTTTCCGGAGTTTTTATTGTCTTCTTCAATTCGAAGCTTGACAACAAGATCTTCCATTGTCATCTCCTTTCGCTTATGCTTCAGATAATTCTTGAAATCCTTCCAACCAGAAGGCAGCTTCTCAATGACAACAGCCACTTGGAAGGATTCACTTGGAGCCATTCCCTCAGCCTGAATCTCATGTAAGAGCACTTGCAATTCCTGCACTTGACTCATTACGGTCCTTGAATCCACCATTTTAAAATCGAGGAATCGTCCGACGAGAAATTTCTTCGCACCGGCATCCTCTGATTTATATTTACGGTCCAAGGATTCCCATAGTTCCTTTGCCGTCTTAAACCCCTGATAGACACTATACAGGGAATCATGAAGACTATTCATGATATAATTCCGGCAGAGATAGTCGGAGTGCTTCCAAGCGTCAACCGCACTGAGAGCCTGCACATCTGACTCCCCCACAGATAGGGTTGGAGCATTTTCAGTCAAAAATCTTGCAAGGTTCAGAGTTGTGAGGTAGAATAGCATCTTTTGCTGCCACCTCTTGAAGTTCAACCCATTGAACTTCTCGGGCTTCTCGACATGGTTCACAGGGACCATCGAGGGAGCAGCCACGTTTTGGCTAACCAAATGGTTAGGCAAGATAGGAGCAGGGCCGGAGCCAGTAGTCTGGCTTCCGTTGGTCGTATCTCCATCGTTCCCCGACGCCATTCGAATCGTTCAAATAACAAATTCTGTTTCAAGATTGTAAAACGTAAATTTAATTAGCCTTAATAAGTCACAAAATTGAACGATAATTCAAATAGCAATTCGGACAAATAAAATGCTATAAAATTAAATGAATTTCACTAGTGTAAGAACTTGGAAATTCAAACCGAAACAAGGCGAAACCGAAAGATACGAGAAAGCCGAGTTCTGTGTTAGACACAAACCCCTTGAAACAGAATTGTCCCCTCCTGGATGCTTGAGGTCACGTGGACAATCGTTTCCCAGGGTAAAACGGCAACAAGCGAAGCAGCAGCACAAACAGTAACGCTTCAGCGAACTCGAAGAGAAGCGTGAACACTTTTGAGAACGGCTACAGGAAGCAAATGGCATGAGACTCTTGTTCTTTTCCTTTTTGCCGTGTGCTCCTTTTATAGACTACGGGTTCCATCCGTTATATGACTCTTCCTATTCTCCTTTTATGGGGAATAACTCACATATATTCAATATATGTGTTAATGGTATTTGATTATTCATGAATGCAATTCATTCATTTCTTGTAACCACCAAGAAAATTAAGAGTCATTATCTCGTGAGCAATTTTCTCATTCACCCATTAGCCATAATTTCCAACAATACTTTGAAAACAAATATAAAAGTATGTAAGGGATGGAGTAATATTTCCAAATCCAAATTTGAAAGGTAATACGATAAAGGAATGCTAAGATGCTACATTATTAAAATATGTTATTCTTATTTTCTTTTATTTTTTTCAATGTACTTGTAGACGCTACTCTCTATTTTTTTTTATTTTAGAAATTATCTTTTCTCTATTTTTTTTTCTTTTGGGAGGGATCTTTGCGTGAAAGTTCTTTTTAACGTTAATATAATTGAAAATTTGGATCAAATAACAACATGTGTATATATCAAATATAAATTGATGAGAATATTGGTCTTGAAACTCGCGTTAATGATTAGATATTCTATGATAAAATGAAGAATACTTAGTCTACCTTAAAAGTGTATCTAGTAATACTATAATCAATGATGATATTTAAAAATTTGGCCAAAAAATTAAATGATATTATATATATAATATTATTCATGACTTTATTGGGATTATCAAGTACTTTTGTCCATTTAAAAGTAGTTATGAATGTTTCCAATAATCTATGTAAATATTAATTAATTATAGAGTTTTGAGGAATCGGCTGATAATGAACTAAGAATATACTCAAAATGCTCACGGGGGAGATTCTTGTCGCACGAATAAAAGCTCCTCATCGTAGGAGCCAAAATATATATAAATTCTCATTTTATCTCAGAAATATCATGTTGTCCAACGCCTTTCATGTTTTTCATCCATTTGCTACATGAACTTCATGAACGTTAATCTGGACCCACTTTTTCAGACGTGGCAGCACTAAGAACCTCAACTGAGATAAAATCACCCTTGAAGCAGTTGATTCGGGCATTGAACTATAATTCTACTTACGACAGCTCAACCTCTGTAATAATTACCTGAAAGGAAAGCCTTAGATTGAGCTCACAAATTTGGAGAAGTTGGAATTTGTCGGAGTTGAGATTCTTCCCTAACCTAGTTTGTCTAAAGTTTTTTTTTTTCGGTAGATATTTTGTCTAAAGTATTTTATGAGTGTCTTTTGGAGGAAGTTGTATCGATTTTCTATCCATTCATAAAATTGTAATAAATTTTCTGTTAAATTTACTCCTATTTAATTGTTTTCAAATCCTTTTGAACTTTTATTTAATTTTTTTTCTATATATTTTCGGAATTTTTATGTCTTTAATTATTTTTAAATTTTTAAATTTTTTTAATTGGACAATATTTCCTCTAAAAATAGTTCCTTTATGGCACTCTCACTTCTATTAGTTTTCAGTATCATTAGAGGTCGAATGATACATCGAGTTCGAGACTAGCTCCAAGCAATACGAAAACAAGTTCAGCTCGTCATCGCTGGTACCTCTTGCCAATTGTGAATCTGGCAACCGACTCCGCAGTCATAATCTTCAGAATTTCGTCAATCATATAACTCTTTATTTGAAGAATCCGCATGAGCTACTCGAGTCCGACTCTATCATCCAAATGAATTAGTCCTTTAGTAACTAATATGACAAGATACGTCACTGTCGGATAATGTCCACACTATCTTTGTTGACCGAGGTGCCTCGCATTCGACCTTGGAGATTTGTGAGTCTTGGTAGACTCAAACAACAACAAAAAAAATCGGCGAAAATGATGGAGAGGGATTGGAGGAGCTAATCAATGGTTCAGGTAATCCTCTAACCATGGTGCAGCACCGTGCCGCGGCCTTGCCTAAAGGAAATTTTTCGATTCTATGTCAGGGTCGCAGCATTACAGTGTATGTTTTATTATCGTCTGAGAGCTAAGCTGAAATATGGGCGAGCTCGACCCGTGACCCGACTCGATTTTCTTTGTGTTTTTCCACTTGAATTGACTAGGGTCAACCTCCTTTGACCCAGTTTAGGACCTCTGTATATCTCTTTGGCTTTCTCTTGTAAACATAACGACAAAAAGACCATATTTATGTATCTATGAGAGAGAGAGGAGGAAGAGAGTATTAGGATTCCTGCAATTTAGAACTTTTGGATTCTTTGAGTGATCAAGAGTGTGTACACTTTTAATCTCCCGATCTTTTAATAGATTTCTCCGTGTTCTGACACCTTGGATGTTTCCCGCTTCAAGTTTAACCACGTAAAACTCAGTCTCTTTATTCTCCTCCATCTCTACTCTACTCTGTTGCTTTGAGTTGTTGTTTGGCTCGCTCGTACTTGAGATTCTTGATTTTGGGTTGTTTCTGCAGTATTGTAGCCACAATCTTCTTAGGGAGTACCGAAGTTAAGTCAACATCAAAACATGCAATAGAATGAATTAATCCTTAACATCAACGGCAACAATAGCATGATCGTCCGGCAGCAACAATTGATTTATTCCTCATTGCATGCAACTTTACTATGCTGATTAGAAAAATAAGATGATATATTGATAGTATCACAGGCTTTCTAGAAACCAGACACAGTGAAACCACAAATACGGCGTGAAGAGATTTACAGCAGGAAGAGGAACAATATAAGCAAAACAAACCCTTGGTTTGGTTCCGACGTTAACCGCAAAATTTTACAGGAGTAACAGCCAAAAATACTCTCCTGGAGCCATAGTAGAAGGGCCAATCATTCCGATGAAGGTGAAGACAGCGAGAGGTTCAAAAGGAATCCAACCATAAGTCCGATGAGAGCCACAAAGAGTGCAAATTTGAAGGAAAAGCCCGGGTCAGTCTTTTGCAGCCTTCTTCTCTTCAACATATCCTTCAGGATTAGAATCAAAAACAGATATTAGGAATTCAACATGCCGATTTGTACAAGTTTTAGTTCATTTACCAATATTATCAGTTGTCATCATAGACTAAAAGTCGAGCAAGTTTTAGTTAACTCCGTCATTGGAATTAAAGATTACTAATGGAAAGAATCTCACAACTAAGTATGGTTGTACTTGAAGCAACAATCTTAATCTTGCAAGTCAGCACCTCATTTTCTCGCTCATTATGAAACGAACAAAAGTGGGAGAGAGCAGCGAAAAGAATTACCAGCTCCTGCTGCAACTGTTGTGTCTGTCGAATAGCTGCATCTCTCTCCTCTTTTGCACGCTGAATTGCCTGATTCTAGAATGACCAGAGGTAAGATTCTCGTAAGACTTTTGCTGATCCACAGAACCAAGAAATCCCCATAAAAAAAATAATAATAATAAAGCAGCGGCTCATCTTCTTCTCCCATTTTTTCTTTTCGTGAGAATTTCATAGATCACCCACCCATCGTCCAAAGTCAATCTCAACCAGACCCAATCAATCACCCACTAAAACTTCTAAAATCAATCACCTAAGTAAACTCTACACCTAATTTTTTTTTGCGGCAAAGCAACATAAACAGGGTAAAAATTACAAGAAATGTGTTTCACCAACTTTCAGTCGGTAGTTAGATTTGATATTAGTATTAAGATCACCTTAGTTTCCGTTGTTGCAATCTTACCATATGGTCTTTCTCCAACATCTCAAACTGCTCAATTTTTTTCCACTTCTTTCTTAACATATCACATGCATCATCCAAATAAAATAGCTAAATTCTACTGATTATCACATCCAACAAATCAGCTTAGAGCCAAATGCATTGATTATTCAGAAGACCCTGTACCAGTAAATCTTGAATTCTTACTATTAATCCTTAGAACTAAGCATAACTGCGGAAACAGATTTGAGCTCCCTCTGTCAAGCTGGCATGATGTTAGCCATGCTACCTAGTAACTACCCTACACAACGAACCCACTGTAACGGAAAATTCTACACATTTATGAGAATAGATAAAAACTCTGATTTACAAGCAATAAAAGGTTTAAAACTCACGGAGGAGTTATCAGGAGTTCCACGGGAGGTGTTCCTTATTGCATCAGCGGATGCTGAGTTAGGAGCAACATAAACAACCTTGAGCTTGCACTCCTCTACTACTTTTCCTCCATCCTTATTGAACTGAAAAAATCAAGACTGATAACATCATGATATATTTATTAAAACGAGATTATCTACTTCTAGCCAATCAAGCAAAAACATTATCGAGGAAAATATCATTAGGTTCTTACAGTGTCCGGAGAAAGATCATCAATATCTGAATGGGGAGGAACTATCGTACTCTGGAGGAGGAATTTGTCTTTGCATTGCATATCAGGCGGACATTCAAGTTGAGCTTGGAGAGTGACTTCAATTCCAGATATCAGAAACCATTGCAAATTAGAAAGATTATGATCTTCGTAGATAAGAGATTATCCGACCGAAAACCGAAATCTCATGATGAGCAGTACCTCTAATGAAACACGCATCCCAAGGTTGAATAACATTGGTGTTGGGTCGGACGAAGTACTTCTTAGGAGAAGTAGTTTTAACCTAGCAGAAGGGAAGAGATCAATTCCGTAACAAGGGACACACATATGATGGGATAATTCTAAAGGTGAATGGAAAGCTGCGAAGAACCTGAATCATAACAGCACGAAAGGAATGTACCTTAAAAGCGACATGATGTTCGGTGTTGTTCACAACTTTAAGATCGCAAAAGCTTTGCTTTTCCAGCTCAACTGTTTAGGCCAAATTAAACACCATAAGTATCCCAAAGCTTAATTTCGTTTGAGCAAACTGACACGTGAATAAGAGAAACCAACGGCGCAATTAAATTAGACTTATCAAGTAGTGATCATTTTTCTCAGAAAATTCCTCTGTTGCTCCAATTTGAGTCAGAGATCCATTACGACATAGGCCCCACAGTATATAAACTTTGCCTCCGAGCTTCAAATCAATGATTATCTAAACAATATGGCGGCCACAAACTCGCATTGATCCAAATAATTGCCGAATATCACACTGCCACTGCTAACAAATCCCCGAGTCATTGACTAACATGAAATCAAACCACTGCAATTGCCGAATATATTCGTCTACTCCCCTTCACGGAAATTTCACAACCCCATTATGCCTATCATGATTTTGAAGCCTATCAAACATCAAGGAAGGCAGCTCAATCACAGCGGCACAGTCCACGCATGTAGAGAGACAGAGAGAGAGGAGAGAGCGTACAGATGAACTTGAGCTCGTCGGGATGAACGGAGATCAATTGCTGGCCGGCGTTGGACATGGTGAGGCGGGAAGACTAAAATCCGATTCAGTGATCAACTGCAATCAATTTGGGACAACAACGCTGCATAATCCCCGAGACGAGGCAGGTCATTTGCCCTAGACCGCACGAATCGCTGCACAGTAAGAGAGAGAGAAGAGAAGGGGACGGGACGGGAGAGGTGATTGATGTGTGGTGAAAAGGATAGGAGGAGGAGGAGGAGAAGAAGAAGGAATTGCTCGGTCCAAATGGTTCGAACAGCTCGGCGCCGATTTCGGGCTCTCTCTCCTCAAAAACTGGCCTTAATCAGCTTTCCCGCAAGCGGAATTTAGCTCTCCAGTCAACGGAGAGAGAGAGAGAGGCAACGGTTTGGTCTGGTTTGGGTATGGGATGATCCTCTGCCACCCACCCGACCTCCATGGAAGGGTGGAAGTGGTAGTTGGTCATCACCGTCATTCTTCAGGTTCCGCCACGGCGACGCGGGGGAAGACGACGGACACGTGGCGCTCCCTCGGACTCGGTTTCGTGAAAGCCATAAAAGGACAATTACTTTATTCGCGGGAAAATAAATGTTCGGCGCCTGGTAGGATCGGCTGATGCCGTTCGATCTCTTACGTGTCACAATCTCACCCGTCTAGTCCAATTTAATTTTGGTGGTGCCCTCCATATTTCTTCTTGGAATTGGAATATATATATATATATATATATATATATTTTTTTTTTAAGTGAGACTTAGATTTTTTTTCCTTTTTCAATTACATGGACGATGAACTCTAAGGGATTTGACCTAGTAATTAAGGAGGAGCTGCAGTATCCACCCGATCCCGGGTTCGAAATTTCTTGGGGCCATCGGAGCGCTTTTGGGGTGATTAACCGTTCCGTGCGTCGCCGAGATTCACGGAGCCCCGAGAATTAATCGGGCGAAGGCTGAACACCCCGAATTAACAAAAAATAAATTTACATAAACCATGTATTTAATGAAATAAAAATTCTAATAACTAATAAAATGAAACAACTACAAACAATTTTTAATCACTATTGAATTTGTAATCACTATTTTTAATCAATGTTGAATTTGCAAGGTCTTGATCACCATAAGCGACCATTCGGTGCTAAATCCTCTTTGACTGAATGTTAATTTTTCTTTTTTTGGGTAAACTATCGTCAACTTATTGCGTGAAGTTAACCATTGCTTTCACATTTTATCATTTAGAAATCTTAAGTCCAAATGAACTAATAAATAGTATTTGAATTTCCAAAAATTTTAATTCTTTGAAAATAAAATTCTATGTATACTTACTTGTGCCATCATCAACTTCGTACCTTGCTCTTATAAAATTCTAACTCTTAATCAAATGATAATGTCTCGCCTCGGCTATAAATGCAAGCATTCGCTTATTTCCTATTCCCCAAGACCTCATGAAAGTGTTAACCGAGCATGGCTTCCAAGAACAAGTACCAAGATGAGCCGATACCGCATGTTCAAAGTGTGCAGGTCATGACTACAAACTGGAATTTCATTGATACATTACAAAAGAAAAGAACATTCCGGGTCTTGAATTTTACAAATTATACCTTACCATTCAACCTCAACTATTTCCCAATGATCTAAAGTAAAGAAAGCAAATCAGAGGTAATAACGTACGAAGAATAAGCTAGTGATACTACAGAAACTCTTAATCCCGAAAAAGGACAGCAGCGGGCAGCATCTGATGCTAGCTGTTTCATTACTTGAAAGTGGAGAGCCGAGGAAGCTTGTCCCTTAAGTAGTACAACCTTGCCCTCCTCACCTTCCTGTGGTTGACCACTTTAATCTCCTTGATGTTGGGTGAGTACCTGCAAGCGCCCAGAGACATGCATTATTCAAACATCAGCGGATACTGGTAACGGCAAGTCAACGTCCATGTTTATCATGGGATAGTCATCCCGAATTAAAGAGCTATTCTAGCAAGAATCATTTCATTAAATCTCGACCATAGAGAGTTCAATTATAATCCTCAATGTTACGGTGCTCAGAACATTTCGCATATCAGATAATGCTCCAACTATCAGCTTGTATATGCATGTGGGAAAAAAGGGGAAGATTACAGATATGACTATTGGTCTCTATCGTGAACCGTAAAGCTCAATCCCAGATGCAAAAATCTAATGACATAAGCTTGTTACTCATGGATATTTGACGGCAACAAATCAACAGAGAACAAGCCATGGCCTGAACTCAACAGCCTACACTCACTATCCAGGAAGAATTTCACCGATTACTCTGAGCCCAAAGCATGGCGACTTTTGAGTGGATGACCATTGCCAATACATCATGAGTAACATAATTTCTATAGAATAAAAAACAAGATCAAGAGGTACCACACTAACATGACTTCTTCAATGCTTATGACAGCAGGATTCATCAAGGAGCTGACAAAGATCATGGATTGAAGTCCCCATTGAAAAGAAAAATAATTAGCATGCTACAAATTCTCTTAAAATCTAGCTTCATTTCCAAATACAAGTTAACGCTGTCTATGCAACGAACAGATATCTGCAAGTTTCAAACCCTACCACAGTTTTTTTTCTATATGCATCATTGTTTCATAGCAAACATAAAGGGCTGAAAAGTCTTTTTATCAGCTCAGGACCTAAAACTACACATGGTTGAATGTCATGCAAATTCTGAATTTCCATTTCTACAAGATCTCTATCCTTTGATCATACAAGTCTCGCTTGTCAAGTGCAGGGAAAAATATACGCGTCATATGTTGTCAAGTAAAGCAACTATTAGATGTATCGACTTACACTGGGAACACAATTTCAACTCCAATGCCGGCAATGATTCTCCTGATCCTGATAGTCGTGTGGATACCCGCATTCTGTTTGGATATAATTATTCCTTTGTAGACAGATAACCTCCGCCTGTTCTCAGGAACTTCCTGCAAAATCCAGTACATGGACGAAATTAAGCATAAAACCGAACAAAGAACAGCCATGAGCGCAAACCCAACAGAAAAGGAGAATGATTTCATAGAGCTGAATACTCCACTGAGTCCAAATTCATCATCCAAACTTTGAAGAGGAAGCAGGAATTACCAGCTTAATCTCCACAATATCTCCAGTCCTCAAGTCCGGCACGGGCCTAACCTGCTCCGAAGCTTCAATTGCTCTTTTATTTAGCATCTACGAAATCAGAGACTTCAGTATCCTTACAAGATACATAGCAGAGGTTCCACGAGACAAGAAAATTTCCATTTCTCAGGTTAATACATTTGTACAGCTTCCTAGTAGTATTCACAATTCACAACGAATGCTCATCGCCATGTAATGAGAAACAGCATATGAACAAAATGCTAAAGTACCCCCATTATATCTCCGAGCTTAACCCGAGGTGTCCTCGGAGGCTTCGCTTCTTCAGCATTCTCCCCAGCCTCGGCCTCTGTCTCAGCTTCCGCTTCAGGACCTGCTTCAGCCTCCCCTTCAGCACTCTCCTCCGGAGCAGGTTCTGCTTCACCGCCCGACTCAGCTCTCACGACGAAACTCGGCCTCCCAATTGCCGCGAAAATTGGACTCCTTTGCGAGCTGATCGACCTCGAAGAAACCCTAGGAAGGGTAAGCCCGCTGCCGGAGGCGAAATGAGAGGAGCGGACTGACGCAAGCGCGGAGAAACCAAGCTTCTTAGGAACGCCGTGCTGCGAACTCCTCGTAATCGAAATCAATGCCTGCAGAAACCCGAGAACAAAAACCTCAATTGCCATTCTAGGAGTACAAGGAAGGAGCGAGAGAAGAAAGACGGTGTGTACCTGAGGAAGAACCTGGGACGCCATAGTTGGTGAGACAGCGGACTTTCTGGGAAGGAAGAGAGAGAGAGATAGGGGGAAGTTAGAGAGAGAACGCCATGGATTGGCGTCACTGTGAGTGGAGAGACAAACACCTTATCTGTTCCTCTTGAAGAAGAAGAGGAAGAAGAAGGCGGGTTCTTCTCCTGCTTCTTCTGCTTCTATCCGGTTGTTAATCCACGCGCTAAGTGGCGCGTGGTCGGGTTTCGTTACACCACTTTCCCGGATCATGGGCTGGTTCGGGTTGGCCCAGCAAAGGGACTCGGAGATCGAAATGGGCCGTAGCCCATTAAATGTCCTCATTCAGTGTATTTTCTCGGGCCCATCATTCAATATCAACTTGGCCTTTTTATCATTTTTACAAGAACAAAGAAACGTATCATCAC
Organism: Punica granatum; assembly: GCF_007655135.1. Lineage (NCBI taxonomy): Eukaryota > Viridiplantae > Streptophyta > Magnoliopsida > Myrtales > Lythraceae > Punica > Punica granatum. The sequence continues at coordinate 46,120,471 of NC_045127.1, forward strand.
CGACAAATACAAATTCTCGGGTAATCCTTCCTTTCCTCTGTAGCGTGAGGGGCAATCGGGTTAAAATGCAGTAGGCAAGGGGATGGCTAGTTAGTGCGGTATGTGAGGAATAAGTTCGGATCTCATGGATTCTTTTTCGTGACGCCGTTGCGAGGTAGATTATTATTATTGGTTCGAGAGATTCTTCATAGGCAAAAGGAATGACACTCTCAAGTTTGGTGGGGGGAAAGGAGAGCATGTGAATATGAAGGTGAATGCCTAAGACTAAGAGGCAATATAACATGCAGTGCGCGCGTGGGAATTAAGGGCCCGCGACTATAAATCTTTTTAAGTCAATTGGGAAGAGGAGAAAACGCACCCAACAATCACCACCACAAGCCTAGCATTCCATTTTGGCCAAAATAATAATAATAATAAATAATATTTCCATTATACGGTTTTTCTTTTTCTTTTTTTGGGAAGATAATAGTTTGAACCTATTAGTCGAATGAATAATTCTCGTATAACTGTCAACTTTTTCCTAATCATAAGTCTTAGTGAATTTCAAATTTGTATACTGCAGATCAGATCACATATTTTCTCTAATATTAACTGGATCTCTTATACGAGGGAATTTTTGAATACCGGCTACTCCTCCTTGCAACTTATGATGAAAAATCTATGGAGATTTACGCTAGATTAGAGTTTGTTTTTGAATAATTGACTACACCTATTAAGTCCTCTTAAACATTCTTTGAGGCTGTAAATTCAAAATTTTCAAGCGAAATCGATACGTTGCCGCTCTTAATATCTGCACCGAGTAAAAATGTCGTCCCCGCTCCTAAATATGTGGCAACTTGCTATACCACATTTCACCAAAATTCCATCAATCCCATGGTGGTGGATGGACCAGAAGATCTGATTCTTAGATCTTAGTTGTGACTTCACCTTTCACTCCATTTACCCTCAACTCTTACATATAGCAAACCATTGTCCCTCACTTTCTCCCCCATTTCATTACATAAAAGCCCATCTCATTCCCATCGCTTGAACTCATAATTCCTTTCTCCATACAAACCAAGAAGGACCAAGCATGGCTCTCTCTGGTGTCATGCTTTGCCTCACCCTCTCCATCTCTCTCATGGCTTACTCTTCACTAGCCCAAGCTCCGTCCTCCACCCCGATGGCGGCCCCAATGTCCCCAACCATGCCGCCAACCTCCATGTCAGCCCCACCCATGTCGATGGCGGCCCCACCGTCTACCACCATGGCCCCTCCCCCAATGGCCACGCCTACACCAATGGCCACGCCTACACCAATGGCCACTCCACCGATGGCCATGCCTCCACCTCCACCAATGACGCCCATGACACCGACAATGAGCCCCGGGCCGACAGCTGGCGGCTCGCCACCGCCACCGGCATCCCCTCCGATGGGCCCATCCATGCCCATCTCTCCACCAGCGCCACCGCCCATGTCACCGATGTCACCAGGCCCCGTCCCA